>NC_089283.1:18880027-19538777 GCF_963678975.1 Dysidea avara
GGAAATGGAACTGTTCTATACATACCTAAATCTTATGTACATGATCTCACGTTGTCTGCAGAACTTCACATGAATGGTACTGTGTATGCTACTTTATAGCTATCAGAAGCATGCAAATGGTCTTATTATATAAGTGTGGATAACTGAAAATTTACAACACAATTGGGTAAATAAGCAAGGAGAGCAATTACAATGTCACCGTGCATGGTAGCTAGTAAGTTCTAACTGAATTATACATATACTGCTTGTGCAAAGCTAACAACTTGAAAAAAGAACTTTGTAAGTGTTATCAGTTGTGCAACATCAGTGGCCCCTCACTGTCTTTGCATCTTTATCTACTATATACACTCTTCTTCTTTTGAGGATCCAATTTCCTGTTTGTGTACTTTTCTTGTTTATACATACTGTAAATAGTACCACCACTTACATTCATCACACTGGACCTACAGCACAAATTAATGTGGACGTTGTTAACTTTATTATACATTCAGATAAGAGTATAGCTAAACACATTGTCCCATCCACAGTAAGTGTAGTGAGTGGCTACAACACACTTAACAATTAAACAATGCTAGATAATATACATTCGTTACTGAAATATTCATTAGAACTCATAAACTCACCATAAAATCTCTGCCATGTTATGTTTTCCTCTTCATCTCAGTAGGCAATATGCATGCCTCATTCAATAGCAAAGATTCAGTTTAAAAAGAATTTATTGCACATGCCTGCAATTAATTATGCTAATAATGCTACGCTACAGCCAGATTTACATTAATTTGCAAACTGGAATATTGCTTTCTCTACAGTTAAATCTCTTTGCTACCTCCCTCAATGTCATTGTATCAGCATTCTCCAGGTCTTCCTCTGTTTGAGCAATCATTACATTGTACTTCTCGAGCTCATCTGATTAAAATTGTCTGCTCAACACTCCTTTAGTGCGTGCCATCAGGCATAAATATCCATTTTTAAGTGGAAGCTAGTGTACAAACAAATTAAAGCTAAACAATAGATTATGTAGCAACAATAGAATAAAATATTTAACGAAGTAATATACATATACAGTATGTGACTGAAAAAAATTGGCTCGATTTTCCAATGGATACAAATTAATTAATATGGCTGCTATAACATATGTGTGGGTATATTGTTCTATAATTGTAGGGAAGTCGGCTCTTGGGCAAATCTTTTATAAGCAGAACAGACCACTGTATATAATAATATTAATCAATAATTGAAAGCACACAATAACAACTAACTCTTACAACTACAGTACACAATATTAATATTACAAGTATGCATAATGAATTATTACATCATGTCACATCATTATAAACTCTATTACAGGTATGAAGGAGGAGTAGCATTATGTAATAATGGCCTGATTTTTGAATTTTCAGTGTATCAATTAAACAATGGATCATGAATCCAATAGCACTGTAAATTCAAATGGGTACAAATGACCCAAATTTTTGGCTTGTTTTACCTGCAATTCAAATGACCGATTTTTTGGTAGTAATGACCCAAGGATGTACTTGGTTATTTTAACTTTGTAAGATATAGTTATATTACCCAGATGCCCTAAGGTCTCTTCAACCTCTAGCCAAGTGTTTGAAATAACCTTACCATCATGGTTATTTTAACCATCTGCATGTGGTAAAATTAACTCACGTCACAAAATATTTGTTTATTTGTTTGTTTACATTAATTAACAAGTCAGTCATCATTAGTAATAACATACATTAATCTATGTGTGACACATATTCACAATAGTTGCTACATACTGCATCTGAATACTTTAAACATACCTGATCTTATAGAAGTTTCAAATTGTATATAAAACCTATGTTCTCCATGTTCACTTTTGATTGTGGGATGTAACACAAATGTTATAATGGCTAGTGTACTGTAAATTTAACCATGTAGGTGGTCATCTAATCTGTGCCATAGTATAGACTTGACCATACACACTGAAATTACCCAAATATGTTATTTCAACATCCTAAGTGAACAGTTATATTGACCTACCCTAGTTATTTTGACCAATTTAATCCAAAAGCCTACCCTAGTTATAACCACTTTTAAATGGTCATTTTAATAAAAAAAATTTGTAGGTTAAATTTACCCATGGAGGTTGAATTGATCCATTTGAATTTACTGTGAGGAAGTAATATATGTGTAGCAATTGCAGCCACAATGTACTGCATGGAAGAAGAAACAAAAATTAAAATTTACAATACCTTTTCAGTTTATGTGGTTGCTATGCAACAGCTAGATAATTATCTCGACTATTCTAAAGAGCATACAGTACTATATACCAGCTTGTGTACTTTCAAAGTAATAGCATTTCCACTGTGGAGATAAAAAGCACTTGTGCATTCCGGAGTGGAAGGGTAAAATGTGACAGCTTTATTATCAAAGTCAACCACTCATCATAGTATTATTGTGAAATATTACATCATCTGCAGTTTCACAATTGGTGTAACATTCCTGGAATGTCAACAATCTACAAACAGTACATAACACTATCAGTCAGTCAGCATGCAACTTACCGCTTTCAAATCTATACTTAAACATTGTTTCAAAATGTATATAAACCTATATCATCAAGCCTGGAGTTTGATTGTGGGTTTAATTTCACTCAACTGAGGCTACCTTAAGATATGTACGGGCCCCCACTGATCATCTTTTTCATCTCTCTACTGTTGACTGGATTAATCTAATGGAAATTCTATGAGTTAATGTTAATCAAGAGTAAATTTACTCTTGGTTAATGCAAATTGGTTACTTTATTGATACAACCATACCAGCTTTGTTCACCGACTTGAACTGTCACTACAATAAAATGTGTTTTTGTGCATATCACACACACACACACACATCACATACTTCAGCGGAGTATGTGATGTGTAGGAGATGATGGTTCACATTAGTTAACTAATGGACAAATGGGTTCACATTTGCTAACTAATGGACAAATGTGGACAATCATCTCCTACATATGTGACTGGGCCTGCGATAATATGGCATGTGGGCACATGATTTTTGCCTACTTTTTCACATTTTCATCACTCATAATGTTTTGTACCATTATGCTATGGCATTGAAATTTTCACCTCTTAGTAAGCATTTAAGTGGCATCATGATGCAAGTTACAGAATGGAAATATACTTTTCCAGTACAGAAATATGACCTGTAGAGCAATGGGATGTAGTTTGTGCCCACATGCCCTGTTTTCGCAGGCCCGGTCACATATGTACAAATACACACTTTATTGTAGTGTGTCTGTGTAATGGCTTAGCACAAAATAAGTTTATTTAGCTATAGCACATATAAATTCAATAAAATTGATGCTTTTCTATACATCCTACTACCTCTAAATAATAAAGGATGCCATGTACACCAATATACGGTCACACTGCTTGTCTTGTGTGCTTCACACACTATATCCTGAAAGTGTGCCTGCACCCCAAGGGTGTGCTGCTGGTTAAGTGTGCTATGACCACCTCAGTATTAACAGTGTAGGTTTGCATCATGCAGTAAAGCAAATTATATCTTAATTACACTAAAGCAAAATGCATCTCAGCAACTAATCAGACCAAAATATGATTGCTCTATAGAGGTATATACCTAGCTAGCTCGATCTTCACTGAACAGAAACCGCTAAGCGAAACTAGCCCTTCCCCCTCCCTCTTCCCCGAAAAGAAATGAAAGCAGAGTGCAATCCGGCATAGTCAATAGGTACGGCAGTGCAAAAACCTTCTGCTTGATATTATACGCAAAGCAGGTTAGCTATAGCCTATACCCAGATGGTACAATTTTCCGTACCATACGCGTATGGTTGTACCGTACCCGTATACGCATATGGTGTACCATACGCGTATGGTACAAAATACGCATATGGTATGGAACAGAACTAGCTATCAGTTACTTTTCAGACGCTAAAGTAAGTTTTGGGAGGCGATTTAAATTTCGTGCTCCGAACCGCCCTGCATGCATGTGCAGAAGTCACCCCGTATTTTTTTCTTCAGTTTTTACTTTCTTTATAGCTGACAAAAAGTCGGCTGATGTTCAAACCTCATAGTTGCTTTGTGGTCTCCATCAATAAACGGTTAATTAAACGCCCATGCTTTTGTATGGCTGTTCTCCAGAGATATGACTAGTCTATACCCAGACACAGTATCCAGCTCTCCAAAGTCCCATCATGTATTGGATTGAACAGTATACTGCATTACATCATCCACTTACTAGACAGCAACAATATCTACCCCAGGGGACAGTAGATGAATAGAAATAGGGGTGGAAGAATGAAGAAAGTGGTTACCAACCACATGAACTAGCTATAGCTCTATTTATCTGTATAAATATTTTAGTCACCAGTTCAGGAAATCTCGTCCCAAAGGATAGCAGGGATTACTGTCCATGTAGCCCAACAGCATGGAGAGCTATTATAATAGTTGTATAGTTATAATTGTGCCACCGTACATACACGCATTGCCAAGTATAACTTCTAAAAATTAGCAATAAATCATTGGCATGGACAAATTAATCCAGATATCATATTGACATGCATGGTGTAGAGTGTGCTATAAATACAATCTCAGAGAACAGGTTCATTGAAGTGACAACTTGGTGTCTAACATGTAGCTATGGCTTTTTAGAAGTTATACTTGGCAATGCATGTATGTACGGTGGCACAATTATAACTATACAACTATTATAATAGCTCTCCATGCTGTTGGGCTACATGGACAGTAATCCCTGCTATCCTTTGGGACGAGATTTCCTGAACTGGTAACTAAATATTTATGCAGAGGAATAGAGCTATAACTAGTTCATGTAGTTAGCAACCGCTTTCTTTATTTAACAACTACGGCTTTCAAGGTGCAACAAAACTAGTGTATTTTAACTCACAAATCAAAGAGTACAGCTGACTGTTACTGTGTTTACATTATAAGCTTAATGTCTGTAAACACTGTCTCACAAGACAATTTCAGAGTAATTTGGTTTTTCATTCTCGTGTAATGTCTGCCATTCAGAGTCATGGTTACAGTTTTATTGATTATGCATACACTGATGATACTACCACATGCAGTGTAAGTTATGTATTTTGAATAAATGGTATTTTAAGATTGCACTTTTTGCAGATTTGACAAATGATCAACTAAAAGGTACACTTAATGCTTTAAGTTGTTTCAATACTATAGGTAGCAAATTTTAAAACCTACCATTTTTGTGGGCTATTCTCATTACAAGCAGCCAAAACAGCCAAGTGTTTGTTTCATGACTTCATTAATATCATCACCCTGCAATGAAGCTGTAAACCCATGCATCAAGTGAAGGTTGTAGAATGTAGTCTTGCACCATAGGCTTAGCCTTGTACTGCCAACACAATATACATACACAGATGCATAATTATAGCTACTGCATGCATTAAAATTTGCATTGTTAGTGAAAGATACTGTTAGTTTTGCTGCAATTACTAACATATGCATGCCTGTGCCTCAGTTATTTGATACAGGAAAGTAGTATATTGCTGAAGGATCAGCTATATATGGGAATGATCTGGTGGAATTGATAGAGAAAATTGTGAAAATTGAGTACAACTGTCAGCAGGAAAGCTTGCATCAGAAAGTGTGGCAGGGATTGATATACCGCTTCATCTACTGTAACATATGGAATTTCCTCCTGTGGTATGATATCGTCCACTTCTACATATCATTGCTTAATGTAGAACAATTCTTCTTCACCTTGAATGTTTTCACTGCCATCTTCTAGAACATATGCATGACTTAAGATTTGATGAGCCATGAGGGCCAGAGTCTATTAAATTTTGATCACAAATAGAGATCAACATCTGAGATTATAGTGATCTTCTTAGATATACAGGATTGTACTTATTGTGGCAGCTGACTGTTCAATAGTAATCCTGAGATTGGTCATCAATTGCAGATTGTTGTAAATAGAAAATAATAAAGTTAAAAAATGCTTGAGTTCTGTCAAATTGAGCAGCTAGTTAAAGGAATAATTACAAGCCACCTACACAGGCTATTCCTATCATTCCTCATTAATTAAGTCATCCAATTTTGGCCGTAGTAGGCATGTATATGCTGGAATATCTTATACGCAGATAGCTATAGATATAGTCAATGTTTAGTAGGCCAATAGTATTATAGTATACAGGTACATATATGCATAGGTGTACACACATCACTACACTAATAGCTACCTTTTCTTGATAAACACAACAAAGACAATAACATAGTGATTATCACCATAATCAAAACAATGATGACTGAGATTACTAGAGCAACTATAGTAAAGCCTATAATAACAGTCCTACTTAATGTGTAATCACACATATGCATACCTATCACTTGGCATGAATGATATTCCTTCAGTAGGATTAACTGCAGCTTGTTGTACATCTGGAACATTAGATAGTAATGTAATAAGAGGCAGTAAAACTGACATGCGTAATGAGCTGATCATATTGTCATCTCAGGAATGCTCCATACAATACACATATGTACATATGTATATCAGGGATGGATCCAGGAAGTGGCAAGGGGAGAAGAACATCTAGGCCAAGATAAGGTGGTCAGGAGAAAGCTTATCTAGCTACAGTGTTAATGTACACTCAACGATATTTGAATGTGTGCACGTGTGTGTGTGTGTGTGTGTGTGTGTGTGTGTGTGTGTGTGTGTGTATGTGTGTGTGTGTGTGTGTGTGTGTGTGTGTGTGTGTGTGTGTGTGCGTGCGTGCGAGCGTGGTGTGTGTGTGTGCGCGCGTGGTGTGTGTGTGTGTCAGAAGCAGAAGTGTAGAGTGTGCGTCATGTAATGTAGTGTGTGTTGTGTAATGTAGAGCATATGTGGACATGTAGCGTGTGTTGTGCGTGTTTAAAGTTTTGGAGAATCAACCAACCAACAGTAGATATGCATACTCTGTCCAGTTAAGCTGAGCTTTCCAAGGACAAGCTATCATCTCAGGATGGGCTTTTCAAGGTGTGTGTGGGTGCGTGCGTGCGTGCGTGCGTGCGTGTGTGTGTGTGTGTGCATGTATTCTCACCCATCACACGATAAAAACTAGCATTCATTGACACGTTGCTGCTGATCACAACATTACATTGAAAGATTTTATTGATATTTTCCAGCAAGTGTTAACAATTAACAGAGGAATGTATAGTATGTGCACTGCAAGTATTACAAGACTATAAATTATGTAATATTATAGTTGTATCATGGCCCAAGTGATTTTCCCGATATGTACACCCAAGCTCGAGGGTCGCCAGGCCTGAGAGTGTGGGTGTACATATCAGGCAAATCACAAGGGTAAGTGGCTAAGAGTCTGCAGGTGATTAATTATTCTAGCCAATACGAGACCGACCACTGAAACTATTATATAGACCAACTTGTAGCAGCAACTGATATTGTAACTATGTTTGTTAACATGAATGGGCAAGTCCTAAGGGTATCATGGAAAATTGGTGGTACTGATCCCACATCAATGTGATATGTAGGAGATAATCCATTGAATAACTAAATGTGAACTATCATCTCCTACTGATCACATTGTAGCTATGTCCCACAGGAATAGACATCACTTTAAAGGTTATATCTGTAATACTACACTGCATGTGCAAGGAAAATATAAGAATTTAAGTTTGATTAGTGATCATATATAGAATAAAGTAGGGATACAAGGCACAACTGTAGATATACTAGTGGATATTATAAATCCCTACTTCAGTCTATACACATACTTAAGTCCACTAGTATATCTGCAGGTGTAGACAATCTCCCTTGTTTCCCTACTTTTTTCTGTTATCACTAAGACCAGGCAAAGTAGATTACTAGTTTCTCATCAGCCACTTAATCAATTTTGATGCAGGAGGGTGGTCATTTTTTATTGAAGGAAGTACCCAAAATCACAGCAACAGCAGGCTATCTGTCATTACAAGGATTATCAAAGGCCTTCTTAAAGCTGATGCCTACACTTTACCACTTTTATGAAGCAGGAAATGTTTTCCGTTGCTCATGTGGGTGCAGAAAGAAAAACAAATATACGTACATGCATACAAACATACAAACACACACAGAGGTTTTTTGGAAAACAATTTCAGTTAACCCCCACCAGATGTGGGTGCACACCTAAGAATTTTAAGTTCGATTAGGCCAGGCAAAGTTGATTTATAGTTTCCCATCACCCGTCTGCATCGCCTTCCACCCTGCGGCTTCTACATTTACTACTGCTGCAGTAAATGCACTAACATTTCAATGTATAGACAAACTGGTTATCATTTTCAGCTAAAAATGGCTCATGCTATAAGTAGCCTGTATGTGAGAAATGAAGGCTACACAGAACCAGTATAAACCTTCCCGGTAGGTAAGCTGTCCCTTTGAGGCAGTTTAGGCACAAAAATGGGTAAAGCAAGTCAGTTCCTGAAGATATTATGAATACCTTTCACAATGCCAGACATAAAACAACCCATATCTGGATTTGTAGGCTACCAGTGGATTCCATGTATAAATAACTATGATTGCTTGGCAACTATGGAAATCGTGCAATACATAACATAAATAGCTAGCTTTGAATAATTGATTTAGGTAGAGCCAACAAGCATTGCTACAACTGAAGAGTTCAGAGAATTATCTGGTTCTAAAAATTGATAGAAACGAAGCACGGTAATATTATATACTCACAAGCATCTTAACATTCCTTCCTGTTTATATTTTTGATGCATTGCCACATGCATAGGAAAATGCACTACTTAATTTCATAGTGTTTATATGGGTGAAAAGAAAAGCAAATTCCTGTGAGTCCTGCTCATTACATGAATCATACAATGCTATATCCGTATTATCAAAATTTTAATTACGCAGTCAATACTAAACAAACAAATTGTAGTCAAGCGAGTGGGGGTAGTGAGTTATCTATGTTCCTTTTGAAATCATTAATGGAGGGTGGATTATTCCTTTAAAGTTGTCCTGGATAATGACTTCTACATTAACTATCACAACATTCCTAATCTGTTCAGCACACTGATGCGTGCATGTATGTGTGTATGTATGTATGTAAATGAATGTTGCGATGGTAGACAATGTGCATGTTCAAAACAAATTGTAGGCATTAATTTATATGTGTTTATTCAATATGCAGCTATCAAGTCAACTCAATGGTGTACGTGTGCATGTGATACAGAGGATGTACTACAAACAAACATCTGTATAGTGTCATGAATGCATATCATTCTAATAAAACCACCTATACACTCTAATTCATTCAAACTTTTAATCTAAGAAAGCATTGACATATTCTTGTTTGTGGCAAAGTAGCCATAATCGACATACTCTTCTTCATTTTGTGTGGTTAGTTATTCTGCATTTCACAGAGTATTACTTTGAAGATTCTGACAGCAGTCTTTATCCAGGTCCCTAGTGGGATAGCACTTACTGAGAGAACATCTTGTTGCTGTGCAGTTGTGTAGATTACATATTAGTAAAACTGTATCATGCATGCCTTTTATGCTTAAAACATACACAGATGTAAAACATTGAACAAAAAAAATAGTTTACCTGCTCTATTACAATACAAGGACAAACAGACATATATAAACAACTTTAAACAGGCTGTAGGACCAGGTGTCCTACAGACTTTCAACACTTGTACTGTAAAGCCTTAATAAATAAACTAATATCCATTTGGTTCCACATGGGGTACTTTGAGATAATAAGTCACTCTCTAGAGTTCCTTGGATACATATACATGAAATTGACAAGGAGAAAACATCCTGACCACCTGGCTGACTCCTGTAAGCATTCGAGTATTAATCAGATGGCTGCAGGTTCTAGATCCTGTCATGGATTTTTTCTCCTTTCTCCACCTTTTCAAACATACTTTCTGTAACAACTTTAAACAGGCTGTAGGACCAGGTGTCCTACAGACCTTCAGCACTTGTACTGTAAAGCCTTAATAAATAAAATAAATAAACACATCTGCAATTTTCCTGCAGAGATTCACCTACATACCTACATTTGTTACACTACTTACTGTTCACATGTCTATGCGTTGTGCTAGATGCTTTCTTGCTCCACTGAGCATGCACAAGTACAATAATCGAGCATACAAATTGATGATGTAAAGAGTACGTAACACCCTTGATGACGTTTATATAATACAATAAATACTTTAGGATTAAGGAAGAAAATCCATCCCTCCTGGAGGAGACTGAGTGTAGCCCCGACTAGGCATTGGGTGACCTGCAGTTCGATTCCTGGGGTTGGAGGGATTTTTTTCCTTACTTTGGCCCCTTTTCTGTTACACTTTTTCAGCCATAAGTCACTAAGTCTAAGTCCTTGAAATTAGGTTAGGTAATCCTAAGGCTGCAGCACATGTTGCTGCAGACCTTCAGTGCTGGTCACTGTAAAGCATTAATACAATACAATACAATAATAATAATAATAAAATTGAAAAGGAAAGCCAAGAGATGAATTAGGCCAAGTCTTGGGCCATTGAGGTCCCAAAACTGGCTAAAATGAAAGGAAATTCACAGCAGAGGTACTTATTCAACACCACAGAGCTGTACAGCCACACGTATGGATCGCCACTGGGCTTGGGAAAAGCAGCCAGCAAAACTAGACCACTCAAGTCTAGCTGATTTTGATTGTGGAATTAGATAGTTTATTCATGTAGCTTTGTGTCCTGGATGAAAAATCGAATCTGCTGACATGGGCGATAAGACCGGTTTTCTCAGACTGGGTCATATAGCTATACTCTGGGAAGCAATTGCAACTTATGCAGGACTAGAGCTGCTTGGTGAACTCTCCCTTAAGAGTTTCTTTAACTATAATTGGACAACATTCAAATTATGCAACATGCCAACATTAACTGGAAGAATGAGTTTGCTGGCTTAGTGGAATGTGTTTCATAACCCTTATTTTACTAAACTTGGTTAACAAGTATGTTCCCTCTAGATCATTTATTATTTATAATTTTTATTTATTAAGGTTTTACAGCACAAGTGCTGAAAGTCTGTAGGACACCTGGTCCTGCAGCCTGTTTAAAGTTGTTACAGAAAGTGTGTTTGAAAAGGTGGAGAAAGGAGAAAAAATCCATGACTGGACCTAGGCAGCCTCAAACCTGCAGCCATCTGATTAACGCTCGAATGCTTACAGGAGTCAGCCAGGTGGTCAGGATGTTTTCTCCTTGTCAATTTCATGTATATGTGTCCAAGGAACTCTAGAGAGTGACTTATTATCTCAAAGTACCCCATGTGGAACCAAATGGATATTAGTTTACTATTTTCTAAAAGATTTTCTCGCCCTCCATGGCTTACCAAAGAAGTATTGTGGGCAGTTAAATCTAAGCATAAAGCATGGATTAAATAATTATATAAATAAACACTTCGGTTGAAATACCAAAATGAAAAATATGAATACTTAAGTGGGGCTGAAAACCGTGATCAAGATCGAGATACTCTAATAGAGCAGTCACTCTAATAAAGCGATCACAGTATTAGATTAGAGCAGTGTGTAGTGAGCTATGTAAGGACTTTTATGCAATTCGTAGCTGGTGAGGTGGGCAGCCATTGTCAGATGGTTGTGACTTTTTTTATTTTGGTCTCACCTTACCAAACCAGAGACAATGTAGTGCCTCAGTTCATTTCCGCTCCTGATCAGCCCCCCCTCATATCAACTACTTCCTCCGCCACTGTAATCTACAGGGAGACTTCTAATGTAGCTGAACTCTTATACTACATGGTAAATGGTTTGTAGTTTAACCCTCCACAGCCAGAGTGACTCATAACCTACTAGTAACTAAACTCTCTACAAAAAGAATTGCAACCTAGTTAAACTTTCTACAGGATAGTTTTCTTGTATGAAACTAAACTCTCTACAATGGCACCATGTAACGTAAGTGAGTTTCTCTACAGGATGACTTGTTTCCAGCTAAACTCTCTAAATGGTACCACAGTGCACCCAGTGCATGTAAGCAACCAAAGGTTTAATCTTAATTCTTAATTTTATTGTAGATTTGAATAAACGAGCTAGTAACACTAACAATACAAAACCAACTCAAATTACACAACACACATGCACAAAACATAAACAATTGTGTTATGATAACAAGTAGCTATTCACACACATTAGCTTCACTGAAAATATTGATGTACATATATGGTTAGTAAAAATGATTAATTATAGTTTCGCTTTTCAGTACCATCAGTTACTACTGGGAATAAATGATAATGTTATCCTCCTGCATGGCAATGTCATAATTATGATCGACATATTCTCCTTCTTTTAAAGTAGTTGTTAAATGACTTTCATTAAAAGGAGATGATGTAACCTCCAACTGATCATATATGGCAGCAGCATTAATGCTTTCATCACAAACTGTTGTATGGTAGACATGAAAACACTTCTGTTGAAATGATGGAATATTACTACTGTTAGCCAAGTTAGGGAATGGAAATGTTAAATGGCAATGTTACTGTATCTCCTGTATCACACGGATAGCAGTTTGTAGCATCTCTAAGTTTTGGCCAATCTACAACATTCACATATATGGCAGTTTCATTATTCCTATAAGGAATGGGACAGGTTGTATCAGTTACTGTATGCTAGAATTTACATTAGTAACTTTGTGGTTCATCAGAATGTTGACAATAGGAAGTGGGTCTGGTACCAGAGAAATGTTATGGTTGCAATTTTGAGGAAGTGGTGGGCCAACATCACCATCATCAGCTGCAATTTTAGTGTCTGGTGATTGAGAGTGCTCCATGATAACTTGGCTTATTTGGTCATCAGAATCACCAAGATACTGTACACCAACATCATCGTTACAGTATTCTTCTTCTGAGGACTCACTGACATTAATCACACAATGCATGTTTCCATTTGTTGTGTCAGTAATGAAAGACGTCTGCTCTGTTGTAGTAACTGAGCTCATGTTAATACCACTATCATCTTCATTTCTTGAAACTATCAACTCTTCTGTTGGTCTATGACCATGCAAATAATCAAGCATCTGTTGATTGGTTAAACAGTTTGAACTTGTTGAAAAATTCTTCATCAACTGTGAGCATTTGTAAACCATCAATCCATACAAAGCCTTTCTCGTTTAGATTTTCACATCGACTAGCTTCCTCTCGACCAATTGCTGAATAATCAATGTCCTTAATAGGTGGTGTCTGCACAGAGAAATGTGTCATTTTTATTCTTTGCAAAATCTAGTGTAGTATATACTGTACGTGCAGCTGCATCTACGTATAAAAGATTAACTATTGTGTAAACACAAGTTACTAATTTCTGTACAGCAATGTAGATTAATAGCAACATATTATGTACATATAGTAATGTTTTGGAAAAGCCAATGTAACAGCAACCATAATATTATTCACTAACTTGGTATCCAGGAAGATGGTTTAATGGTGCATTTAGAAACTTGACCAGTAGTGTTTTGTCAATTGCCTCAGTTATTTAATGCCTCATTAATTGCCACATGCACAATGAGTGTCAGGATGCCATGGCCAGTCAGCAACAATAGGCTATACTACTCATGCAAGAGCATTCCTGAAATACTGACATAAACATATCCCTCAAGGAACAATTGACTTAGCTGTTGTTTGTAAAGTGTTGTAATAGCTACAGTGAAGGAAAGCTGAACGAGCAGCTTGCCAACTTAGAAGTAAGAAAATTCACGCAAACAACTGCTGACATGGGCATTGGCAACTACACTTACAACTGTACGGATGGTCCAAACGTACAATGTTTAAATCCCTATATGATATGATTGCATGAGTGGATGGTAGAATCAGTTGTTCAGTGTAACAATGGTGTGCCTTGTGACACTAACAGAGTAGCTACACACTTTTACACAGTATACTTTACTTTTTATGGTGTTTAATTTCTCAACATTCTTGTGTAACACTGCATAAATTATCAGTTGAATGGTGTAGTCAGAAAGTAAACATGACTCCTTGGAATTCTGACTATTGTATTAGAGTGTCTTAAAACTTCACAGCCTCTTTATTCAAGCCCAACGTGATAGTAAATGACAAACCCCTTCCCATTATATCTAGCCTCATGCCCAACTTATTATGCAGAAATACAATGCAAATAAAATAATAGCACATGCAAAAATATGCCTGAAATTATACATTCCATAATGAGCAGCTGACTTGACCATTGACATTAGCAAAATAGTAAATAACAGTTGAGCAACAGTTAAAGCAAGAAAATTCATGCTTAGAAACCGTTGTGGCAAGAAAATCCACACTTGGTATTGGGTCAGTATAAAAAGAAGAAAAAAATTGCTATGTAGTTAGTTTTGCTGAACATTGAAAATGACAAAAAATTTCAGTGAAGAAACCAAGATTCATGGGTTGCTGTGTGAAGTTTCCCCAATGAAAAAGGGAAAAGGAACATCCTACTTTGATGGTAAAATCAGTGACGGAAGTCACAGAATACAGCTGTTTGGGTTTGATAATAATACTTGAAAAAGACTGGCAGAAGTTATATAGTGGTAGTGCTGTTGTCCTTACAAATTGTGAAATTAAAAAAGGCCATTATGGAGATGATTATGAAGTAAGCATTCAAGGACTTGGTCATCTCACATTTATGTATGCTGTGTTCTAGGTGCGTGTTGACAACAAAACTACCATTGAAAAATCTGAAAAAAGTATGAAATCAAGTAAGACAAAGATGAGTTAACTTCCCTTAATCTCCTGTGTGACATTCAACCCTATACAAAGATGAATTGTAAAGGAAAAGTTATTCAGCTAGAGGAAGCAACTAAGGCCGCAAATGGGAAAAATATACAAAATATCCTCATAGCTTAAAGGACTGCTACTGCAAGAGTTACACTGTGGGAAGAGGACATAAATAAATTGGTAACAAATAAAAGTTACCAATTTAAACAATTGGTGCTAAAGGAATTTCGAGGAGAAAGGCAGCTGTCTTCTATTAAAGATCGTACAAAAAATTGCACAGATTGATGACCTTGATGAGATTGCAAGGAATGAAGTCCAATTGCCAGTTAACACAATCAAAGAAGCTCAGATAGTTGGTGTGTTTTCAATTGAGCACTTTTCTGTATGCCTGAAGTGCAATGGAAAGTACTTGGAGAAGAAGAGTCTGGTACTTGTAACAGATGTGGCATGCTCCAATGTATGGATATTTGTAATAGAGATGTTATTGGAAAAATTATGATTAAAGGAAGAGAAGACAGTGTAGTTCTTAAAGTTTATGGTACAGTACTTGAGGAAATAGTAGGAGTGGAGGAAATAACTGGACTTGATACTATGAGCTCATCCCAACCAAGTGGGATGTTTGAGAAATATAAGTGATGCATAATCCCTCCATTTAATAGTCCACATGTATGATCAATAACCTGAAAAATTGGTTACAGAAATTATGGATAAGCACTAATTTTGATAAACAGACATTTACCATAGAAAGGAAACCACAACACAACTCGGCATACTTACTGTATATCTGTATTGGGTTTAACAGTGAAGTGAATTATCCTACAGCTGGTTGATAGGTGTTTGCATTCCCTTTTGCCGGTGTTCTCTTATTGCTGTAGCATCTAGGAAGTGATAACAATGCTATCAAGGATTGACTGACCCTGTGGTTGAAACATGACACATGTAGCAGCATGGTATAGAGACATAACTCTATGGGGGCAAGGCTATTATTTGGTTTCCTTGTATGCTTGTGCCGATACAAAGGACATATGTCTAATGGAGCATTTAGTTGGTCATCTTCCTCTCTTTCCATAAATGGACATATTTTACTGTATGTGCACTGATATTCTTATTAGTGCACCACTGTTCCTTTTTCATGCCTCCATATGATTGTTGCGTTACGTTGCATACATGACTTCACTCAAACATTTACTTGGTTTAAAAGTCCGTTAAACTTTATTTCTCCCCCCCCTTGCTGTGCTCCATGCAACAGTAAATAAAACACACATCTTCATAATAATTTTCAGTTAACTAGTTACTTAAATCTGTAGTTATCCATAAAATTTGTAGAAGTTTTGTGTAGCTAAATCAACAAAATATGGATGAGCTCAACTCCAGTAGACAATGCTTAACTATCGGCCTTATAGTTCCAACTTTAACTTTGGGTGATCAAATGCATCCATCTTTGCCAGTGTATAATACGTACACTTCAAGTACTCTTGTGAGTGGTCAGTGAGCACAATTGGACTATCAGGTGAAATCAGATCACTTTTTCTCATGGGCTTAAACTAGGTACTCATCCCTGTAACCAATGAATGAAGCCAAAAATGTCCAATAAGTTCTTGTAATCTCCTCCATCACTTCTTTGGACTGTTTCAATTGGAATTTCTGGTAATTTGATCGTATAGAAAGTGGTTAGGGGTATATGTGGTACATCAAACAACTGTTGGTTGTATTTCAGAGTATGCAGCCTATATATCACCTTTGATCTGTCATAGCCAGCTATGTAGAGCTTACTGTAGGAAGGTAGCTATATGTATAGCATTCAAATGTACACTAAACATCTAATAGTAGTTTTAAAAGTATTCAACACTATAATAACTATACTTACCATGGAAGACATTGCAATACCATAGCAGACTCCTACAATAGTCATTAAATCATGAATGTCTTGACTATATTTAGATGTGTATTGTTGTAACTTGGAATCATAAATATAATGACACTTCTATGCAATGGCTGATCCAGCATGGGAGAATCTGGGTAAATGCACCCCCTTCCCACATCCTTCCACCTTCAACTATGTATGTGTGGTACCATACATGACACTAGCTATGCACAGAGAAGCTGTATTCATGTTAGGTTTTATTATCAAGGCAGATTTGGAGGATGCAGAAGAACATTCACCTTATGGCCCTCCCAGCTTGCATCTACCATCTAACTATATATATATACATTCAATGAAAATTCATAGGTACTGTAATAGATTGAGCAGGCAATATATACTAACAATGCAGTCATTGTAATAACACATGTTTGTATTGAGCCGCTACGTCTCATTTTCACTGATTTATACAATCCATTTAGATCATTCATAGACAGATTCTTTACATAGAGAACATTTCTCCCTGATCATAGCTTGAGTGTGGCCCTTATCTTGTTGGTTCCTGGCCTGCCATAAGACTCGTCTGCTTCTCTGTAAAATAGAGTCAGTTACCTAGAACGAGTTGATTCCTTGGCTAATCCTGCATGTGAGTTGTCTGACAAGATAGGACTATCTGGTGAATAGTTGTCTATTGGGCTATGCGGTTTAAAAAAAAATAGCTTACATATACAGTTCATATTATGTATATATGAATATTTTTTGCTACAGTCATCAAGTAATATTAATAATGTCATTGTTTTAGTAAACAGCATGTCGTAAATGTATTAGTACAGTATAATATAAAGACTGATAGGGTAGTTGTGCATCAGTGCTTGTGTGTACTACACTATCACATAGTAATAACCAAGGCTGTGTGCATGTGACCGGGCCTGTTTAAACCAGGAATGTGGGTACAAACTATAGATGCACTAGAAAAATATATAATTACTGGAATATCTCAGTCTGTTGTCATAATATACTAGTCTTTTTCATCTGTACTCTTAGCCATCAATAATTGCGATGTTTGCATGTCGTACATATCCTGCAAAGCACCGTCATATTATATAGTGTACATGATTTCTTGCAGACTCTTGTGGGATCATAATACTTTTATATGCACTTAGTTTTATTGTAGCAAAACCACATTTGGTAGATGTTTGATAAACATGTATATATATACAGTATCTATCTGATCATGATCACATGTATAAGCAGTAATTGCGTACAAGAAAAACACAACTTGCTGATACACCCTTAACAGTTGCAGTTGTGTGGTAGCTACTTTGATCTGGTGGATACTATCATCAAGTTTTCTAGCAGCTACTAGCATGTTATACATAAATGGTGTGATATATATTCCACAGCTGAAACAGAGTAAAATTTAAATTGCAAATTACACATAAATTATATGCATTTATTGATGATACAAATGTACAACTGGGTGCAACTACAAAGGATATAACTAAAGTAGGAAAATTACAAATAACATTGAAGTGTTGAGAGATTTATTTTTATTTTTGATGTACATGCATGGATGTGTCTGTGTGTCTGTGTACGTGCAGCATGACTCAGTCTAGTTGTAGGCATGCAATTGTTGTGTTGCTGATTCTATTATGCAACATTCTCCCACCATTACAGTTGAATAGTGGCCATTAGATAATGTTGGTGAGAGACTCATATTATCATGGGTTAGTGATATCACGTTGATCTCATTACATGCGTCTCCTGCTGTACAACTGTTTGAAGCTGAAATACAGTGCTCGTTGGGTGGTAGATTTGTTACTAAAAGAACTAAAGCTTTTCCGTCTATATTGTGCTCAACAAGAGTGTGGCAGTTCTCATTCTGTGGAATGTAATCAATATTTGTGTCACTTGGAAGATTAGGTGATGTAAGAATTGGTGTATCTGCTTCAACATAAGGAAAGGGATCTACATTAATGTTGATAGCAGCAGTGAATTCGTTAGACAATTGGTTGAGTTGCATGGTATCCTCTATATGATAAGTGGAGGTAGAATGCGTTGTGTTCGCTATTACATTTTCTAATAAAGAGACTGAAGAAGCATTGTTTGCGTCGATGTGTTCAAAACAATCACTCTCAGAAATGGTCTCAACTGTTTCTACGTTACTGGTGTCAGCTAATAAATCAACTGATGCTGTGTCTACTGAAGAATCATTAGAATTATCAGTGGAAATCTTTGTTATTTTGTTGTTAACAAACTGTGGATTGATACTTAAATGTACATCACCAACTTTGTCACCATGAACAAGTCCAACATATGGAAAAGGATCTTTCTCAGAAGTGGTCTGGAATATTTCATTGTCAACAGTTTGCAAATGCTCCTGTACTCCAGTAATATCTGCACATGCGTTGTGTGAACTGGCATGTTCTTGTAGCTTGGCAACATTAGAGTCAACATATGCGTATTCTCCATCAAATTGATCTTCTTCACCAAATCGATCTTCTTCACCGCAGTAGTATGAAGACATCTCTGTCTTTCCAATACTGTTTTCATCCTTGTTCTCAAATTCAGCCTCAGGTCGCAGTTGTTCTGTAACATCAGAGTTACTTTTCCCCATCATGACAAGATTTTCTGATGTGAGTTGGTTGAATGCTAAGTCAACTTGATTACCACTATTCTCATCTGAAACATAAGACCAATCATGAAAGCTTGAATTACTGTGATAACAGGAATCTTTGGTGCTCTGTCCATATACAGACTTTAACATCTCATCTTCTGTGCTACGTTCTTCCTTGATCTGTCCTAACTTGTGTGCATCATCTAGCCAGCCTTCTACTTTCTCATATGCAGCAATATACTCACAAGTGCTTGGAGCCTCTCGACCAATTGTTGAAAAGTAGTCATTAGCACAGATTGAAGGTGCCTACAATGGAATAAAATTGGTAGATAGGATTGTGGGTTGAATTAAACAAATTTAGTAGTAAAGTAAACCATACAAGTACAGTATCTAAACAATACATACCATAGTTAGAGTAAACTAGAAACTGCACAGTTCTCTTTCATTTCTTTTTAGTTATAAGCGGTGTAGCTACCATTGAGGCAGCTGCCAACATAAAAATTAGGAAACTAAGTTTCAATGAAGAGAATTTGGTATGCAAAGATTGAGATACTCCAATAGTATAGTCAATTGCGCCTAAGCTTCTAATTTCTGGAGACATCCTTGATTATTCATATTTGATACTTGTAGCACCCAGATCACATTGTCAGTAAGATAAATAGTTCAGTGTGACACACATACTCATACACAATATACCATCACTTACTGTGCCAGACACTGCATCAGTGTTGTCGCCATTTGCAAATTTAAGATGCAGTTCCCTGGATAAAGGATGAATTATATGCGATCATGTGTGCATTATGTTCTATCAAATGTTTTAACCAGATACACTCTACAGTAAGTATCCTAAACCATCTCTTATAGCAATAGCATACAGATTGTACGTATTTCTCATATTATAAGATAATTATACAATAAAATCACTGACATAGTTACATTAATTGCATACCTCTTCTTGATAAACACCAATAGGAGAACTATAGTAATTGCTACTAAAATAGCAGCAATAATAGCTGAAATTATCAGTGCAGCAACAGAATAGTCTAGTATGGTCAATAAAATGTTATAATATTCATAGACAAAGTTTACAAACCTGACGATGTACTTTCAGTGGTTGGTTGTGGTGGAAGTTCTAAAAATTAGATTACATAGTCATAATAGGAAACTATGCTGATTACTATAGAGTGGAACCTCTCTGTAACAAGTACATCTTGAAACTAAGAAATGTTTATACAGATGTTTCCTCTCTTAAACATGAACATGAAGCCAGATTTGTTGGACAGACAGACAGACCACAGAAGCAATAGATGGTATAGCAGTTGCTGAAAGGAAAGTAGTATAGATATCTCAAAAGTGGGAGCTGAAACAAATATTTTGTTCATTATACATTATTATTCCAATAGCACATGTCATATTTAGTAATTTGTGCATATGAACAGTAAACAGGTGAGACATTCAGCATAGAAATCTAGACATCTGTTGCAGTTTAATATCAATACACGTACCTGTAGAGGGGGAGGCTCCAGGTGTACTTGTAGGTGTAGTAACTGGAACCATATCTAGAGCATAAAGTACTTATAATTATTATGAAACAAAATAGAAAGAAATATTGGCAAAGAAAACACCTTGTGAAACTATACATAACGGATGTATTTCATGTACACACTGTACAGTATTGATTTTATTGTTAAAGATTTTTCAAGTGATGATGTAAGCAGCAAAACTCAACTTAAGCTGTCAAATATCAAATCCACAAATTCCTAAAAAACAGCAAATCATAGGATCTTATATACTTAGCTAATTATTGCACAACCACAACAAAATTAATGTATAACTTACAGAGAAATGTGTCAGTAGCACTGACTACTGAGATGTTGACAGAACATTGATATGTTCTATTATTATCTTGTAATATTCCACTATCGTTGTATATACTCCTGTATACTGAGTAATTGCCAACAGTTTCCCCTGATACATTATTGACTCTTTTAACTGTGTCATTGGTAATCCATACAATGTCCACACTACTAGTGATACCTCTCACTGTAGTTACATTACATTCTAATAATAGTGGATCACCCACTTGTTGATTGTCAAGAGCAGTCACAGTTACATTAGGAGTGGGAACTGCAGTTGAAGTAAACAGAATTAAGCATAATAAGAAATGCTAATCCCATAATCTATGGGACTAGATACAAATCAGTTGTTACATAAACACACACACACACACACACACAAACTACATCACATCACATGGATTCATACATGCATGTCTATTTTCTCCTAATAACCTTTCAATTAAGAGCTTAAAAAGTCAGCTAAACATACGTACTCTACCGGAATGATCAAATACTCTAAAGACCGTCATAAAAAATCCAAAATACATAGTAATTGTAAGGTAAAAAAAATTCTAGCCAATCTTTTGCCTTTATGTATAACACCAATGCAACAGCCTTGACTCCTACTCTGTCCTTAAATGCTGTGTCGTTATCACATGGGTGCATTGTTGTAAGAGCCAAAATTCTTGCTTTGCATGCACATTGTATTTTTGAGTGGAGGTGACTGCTACAGAGTGGTTGCACTTCACCATGTGTATGCTGCTTTGCCTTCCGCAAGATCCTAAATGCATGCAACTGTTTAGTGGCTTTCTATGGAGGTGACCTTTATTCAGAGGGTCTTACAAGTAAGGTTACACTGTGGTCCATGTATTAAGGTATTGATAACAGAAAACAGAAGTTCAAAATGTTATTGCAAAGCTCAGTTATAAGCATTCATTCAATTGTGCCATTTGATTATGATGATGTGATTTGGGTAGAGGCTTAGAAACCTGTACACCCATTCAATTACATACATATACATACATAAATTAGACGCAATAAACAAAAATTAACTATGAATATCAAGACACACGATAGTGTGTCGTGCGGCCCAAGAAGCCGGCGCGCCACACCGTGAGTATATTAACAGGAAGAAAGAGAACGCAATTTTCACACCTATGTAGCTCTGTGATCCCTTATCCGATTGGAACCAAATTTGCTAGAGACGTGCCGCCCAGTTAGGGGAGTCTACATACCAAATTTGAAGAAAATCGCTCCAGCCAGTTCCGAGATACGAGCGAGCAAAGTTTGGTTTTAATTTCTTCGTTTTCTTCTTCATCTTCTTCATTTCGCACACTTCGCAAAATTCGCCATAAAACACGAATGCGTACTCGGATTGGGCTGAAATTTGGCACACTTAAAGGGCTCATTAAGGCGGATCTCCGTACCAACTTTGGTAGGAATCCGATGAACATTCACGGAGTTATGACCGATTATTTGCGTAAAATAAGGTCGAAGGTCTGTCACGCCTACAGGGTAAACCCCTTGGAGGAAACAGTTGAAAATTGATATGTAGATGGAGCAACCATCGTAGGAGTGCCTTTTTGTGGTTTGAAAGGAATCGAGATAAAGACCATGGAGATATGACACAAAACCCAACCTGTGTCAAAATTACGCGATCGATTTTTATGAATAAAAAAACTATTAGTTTTCGTGTCTATCAGGCAAACCGCTTAGAGCAACAAGCTGAAAATCAGTGTGTAGCTGGAATAATCATCATAGACAGTTCTTGCAGTAGTACAGAAGAATCGGAGTACAAATCACTGAGTTATGATTCGAAAGGAAACTACGTGCAGCAAATGCGAGATCGAGATACTCTAATAGAACAGTCACCCTAATAAAGCATTCAGCTGCATTTATAATTTACTCAGTTATATTACATTGTAAGTTATTCTGTAGGGAATTCAGCTACAAACAAGTCACCCTGTAGTCAGATCAGCTAGAAGAAGGTACCTAATAGAGAGTTCAGCTACAAAGAAGCCATCATGTAGAGAGTTCGGCTCAAATAAATCACTCTGTAGAAAATTCAGCTACAAACAAATTGCCCTGTAGAGAGATCAGCTAGAAGAAGTTACCTTGTAGAGAGTTCAGTTACAAAGAAACAATCATGCAAAGAGTTTAGCTGCAACAAATAATCACCCAGTAGAAAGTTCCGCTATGAACAGATCACGCTATAGAGAGTTCAGTTAGAAACAAGTCATCCTGTAGAGAGATCAGCTCACATTGTAGAGAGTTCAGTTACAAAGAAACAATCATGCAAAGAGTTTCGCTGCAAACAAATCACCCAGTAGAAAGTTCCGCTATGAACAGATCACACTGTAGAGAGTTCAGTTAGAAACAAGTCATCCTATAGAGAGATCAGCTAGAAGAAGTTACCTTGTAGAGAGTTCAGTTACAAAGAAACAATCATGCAAAGAGTTTAGCTGCAAACAAATCACCCAGTAGAAAGTTCCGCTATGAACAGATCACACTGTAAAGAGTTCAGTTAGAAACAAGTCATCCTGTAGATAGATCAGCTAGAAGAAGTCACTTTGTAGAGAGTTCAGCTACAAAGAAACCACCATGTAAGAGAGTTCAGCTGCAAACAAACCACTCTGTACAGAGTTCAGCTACGAACAGATCACCCTGTAGAGAGATCAGCTAGAAACAAGTCATCCTGTAGAGAGTTCAGCTAGAAGAAGTTACATTGTAGAGAGTTCAGCTACAAAGAAACTACCATGTAGAGAGTTCAGCTGCAAACAAATCGCCCTGTAGAGAATTCAGCTACGAACAAATCACCCTGTAGAAAGATCAGCTAGAAGAAGTTACCTTGTAGAGAGTTCAGCTACAAACAAATCACCCTGTAGAGAGCTCAGCTAGAAACAAGTCACCCTGTAGAGAGTTCAGCTAGAAGTTACATTGTAGAGAGTTCAGCTACAAAGAAACTACCATGTAGAGAGTTCAGCTGCAAACAAATTGCCCTGTAGAGAATTCAGCTACAAACAAATCACCCTGTAGAAAGATCAGCTAGAAGAAGTTACCTTGTAGAGAATTCAGCCACAAACAAATCACCCTGTAGAGGGTTCAGCTAGAAACAAGTTACACTGTAGAGAGATCAGCTAGAAACAAGGCACCCTGTAGAGAGTTCAGCTAGAAGAAGTCACATTGTAGAGAGTTCAGCTAAAAGAAACTACCATGTAGAGAGTTCAGCTGCAAACAAATTGCCCTGTAGAGAATTCAGCTACAAACAAATCACCCTGTAGAAAGATCAGCTAGAAGAAGTTACCTTGTAGAGAGTTCAGCTAGAAACAAATCACCCTGTAGAGAGTTCAGCTAGAAACAAGTCACCCTGTAGAGAGATCAGCTAGAAACAAGCCACTTGTAGAGAGTTCAGCTAGAAGAAGTTACATTGTAGAGAGTTCAGCAGTTTAGCTGCAAACAAATCGCCCTGTAGAGAATTCAGCTACAAACAAATCACCCTGTAGAAAGATCAGCTAGAAGAAGTTACCTTGTAGAGGGTTCAGCTACAAACAAGTCACCCTGTAGAGAGATCAGCTAGAAACAAGCCACCCGTAGAGAGTTCAGCTAGAAGAAGTTACATTGTAGAGAGTTCAGCTACAAAGAAACTACCATGTAGAGAGTTCAGCTGCAAACAAATCGCCCTGTAGAGAATTCAGCTACAAACAAATTACCCTTACCCTGTAGAAAGATCAGCTAGAAGTTACCTTGTAGAGAGTTCAGCTACAAACAAATCACCCTGTAGATACTTCAGCTACAAACAAGTCACCCTGTAGAGAGATCAGCTAGAAACAAGCCACCCGTAGAGAGTTCAGCTACAAAGAAACTACCATGTAGAGAGTTCAGCTGCAAACAAATCGCCCTGTAGAGAATTCAGCTACAAACAAATTACCCTGTAGAAAGATCAGCCAGAAGAAGTTACCTTGTAGAGAGTTCAGCTACAAACAAATCACCCTGTAGAGAGTTCAGCTAGAAACAAGTCGCCCTGCAGAGAGATCAGCTAGAAACAAGCCACCCGTAGAGAGTTCAGCTAGAAGAAGTTACGCTGTAGAGAGTTCAGCTACAAAGAAACTACCATGTAGAGAGTTCAGCTGCAAACAAATCGCCCTGTAGAGAATTCAGCTACAAACAAATTACCCTGTAGAAAGATCAGCTAGAAGTTACCTTGTAGAGAGTTCAGCTAGAAACAAATCACCCTGTAGAGACTTCAGCTACAAACAAGTCACCCTGTAGAGAGATCAGCTAGAAACAAGCCACCTGTAGAGAGTTCAGCTAGAAGAAGTTACACTGTAGAGAGTTCAGCTACAAAGAAACTACCATGTAGAGAGTTCAGCTGCAAACAAATCTCCCTGTAGAGAATTCAGCTACAAACAAATTACCCTGTAGAAAGATCAGCTAGAAGAAGTTACCTTGTAGAGAGTTCAGCTACAAACAAATCTCCCTGTAGAGAGTTCAGCTAGAAACAAGTCAACCTGTAGAGAGATCAGCTAGAAACAAGTCACCCGTAGAGAGTTCAGCTAGAAGAAGTTACATTGTAGAGAGTTCAGCTACAAAGAAACTACCATGTAGAAAGTTCAGCAGCAAACAAATTGCCCTGTAGAGAATTCAGCTACAAACAGATTACCCTGTAGAAAGATCAGCTAGAAGTTACCTTGTAGAGAGTTCAGCTAGAAACAAATCACCCTGTAGAGAGATCAGCTAGAAACAAGCCACCTGTAGAGAGTTCAGCTAGAAGAAGTTACACTGTAGAGAGTTCAGCTACAAAGAAACTACCATGTAGAGAGTTCAGCTGCAAACAAATCTCCCTGTAGAGAATTCAGCTACAAACAAATTACCCTGTAGAAAGATCAGCTAGAAGAAGTTACCTTGTAGAGAGTTCAGCTACAAACAAATCTCCCTGTAGAGAGTTCAGCTAGAAACAAGTCACCCTGTAGAGAGAGATCAGCTAGAAACAAGTCACCCGTAGAGAGTTCAGCTAGAAGAAGTTACATTGTAGAGAGTTCAGCTACAAAGAAACTACCATGTAGAGAGTTCAGATGCAAACAAATCTCCCTGTAGAGAATTCAGCTACAAACAAATTACCCTGTAGAAAGATCAGCCAGAAGAAGATACCTTGTAGAGAGTTCAGCTACAAACAAATCACCCTGTAGAGAGTTCAGCTAGAAACAAGTCACCCTGCAGAGAGATCAGCTAGAAACAAGCCACCTGTAGAGAGTTCAGCTAGAAGAAGTTACACTGTAGAGAGTTCAGCTACAAAGAAACTACCATGTAGAGAGTTCAGCTGCAAACAAATCGCCCTGTAGAGAATTCAGCTACAAACTAATTACCCTGTAGAAAGATCAGCTAGAAGTTACCTTGTAGAGAGTTCAGCTAGAAACAAATCACCCTGTAGAGACTTCAGCTACAAACAAGTCACCCTGTAGAGAGATCAGCTAGAAACAAGCCACCTGTAGAGAGTTCAGCTAGAAGAAGTTACACTGTAGAGAGTTCAGCTACAAAGAAACTACCATGTAGAGAGTTCAGCTGCAAACAAATCTCCCTGTAGAGAATTCAGCTACAAACAAATTACCCTGTAGAAAGATCAGCTAGAAGAAGTTACCTTGTAGAGAGTTCAGCTACAAACAAATCTCCCTGTAGAGAGTTTAGCTAGAAACAAGTCACCCTGCAGAGAGATCAGCTAGAAACAAGCCACCCGTAGAGTGTTCAGCTAGAAGAAGTTACAGTGTATGGAGTTCAGCAGTTTATCTGCAAACAAATCGCCCTGTAGAGAATTCAGCTACAAACAAATCACCCTGTAGAAAGATCAGCTAGAAGAAGTTACCTGGTAGAGAGTTCATCTACAAACAAATCACCCTGTAGAGAGTTCAGCTGCAAACAAGTCATCCAGAAGAGAGATCAGCTAGAAGGATCACCTTGCAGAGAGGTCAGCTACAAAGAAATCACCCTACTTCATCTTTTCTTCTTCCTGTAGTAAAGAAAAAAATGACAGGTTAAAAAGCCTTAAAGCCGGCCATAGGCCAGCTTTGGGGTATACAAATACAAAAAGAAGTGAAATCTAACCCAAAACAGCCAAGCTGTAAAAAAAGAGTGCGGCCCTGAGAAAGGCTATGGTGAAAAAAGATGTGAAATCCAAGGTGGCGGCCAAGAAATGGCTGTGATGGTAGGTTAATAGTAAAAATTTTAATAACAACAATTCAGTGAATTGGTGCCGCTTGGTCTTGGCACAAAATTCACCTGAATTGTTGTTATTAAAATTTTTACTATTAACCTACCATCACAGCCATTTCTTGGCCGCCACCTTGGATTTCACATCTTTTTTCACCATAGCCTTTCTCAGGGCCGCACTCTTTTTTTACAGCTTGGCTGTTTTGGGTTAGATAATTATTATATTTACATTTTTGGGACTATTTTCAATGGAAAGATACTGAGAAAATTTTGCCTATTTTCCAGGGCAAAATTGCTTATAACTCCACCATCCTATGACAGATTTTTAAAAACTAAAAATAAGTGTTTATGAGATCCTTAGGGAGTACTGCACAAGGCTATGCTAAATAAAAACTATTTCCATTAATTTTAAAATTCTCCCGGAATCGCTACTACTAGTTATAACCGGCATATTAGCAATAGTTGTAACAATATCCAATTTATCTGTACATTGAAGAGCCACACTGATTCTACATTCACTGTGTATACAAATTTCTTAGTTCAGTTATTCAGAGAGTGATGATAAACTGACAAATAGCTAGTGTGTTTAACATCTCTACCTGGATACCTGCCTCTATTACACCACACAGATAATTAGCTACCACAAACATTTTAATGCATGCTCCCACAAAGGCTTGTCCGGATTACTCCGCATTTTTGATGAGTGGTCAAGACGGTTTAACAGCACGCGCATTTGTATGGCTTCTCGTAACGTTGCATTTTAAAGCACAGGTAAATAGAGAGGCTTTCTATTTGAGTATCCAGATCACTGTTACAGTAATAGAGCAATCACGGACTGTTTCTACTAGAAAACTTTGATATATCGATATTTTCTAAGTACAGTATCGTATCGTGATACCTATTTGCTGTATCGATATATTGCCGTATCGATATGTATTGCAGATCCCTAGCTCCAAGTAAGTTTGCAGACAGCAACGGACACAGTTTCGTGCTACAGACTGCACTTACTAATAAATGAGCGTGGCTGAGCGTATGTTTGTACGCGATAAGTGGGCGTGGCTCACGAAAGAGCTACGCGACTAGCGTTTATAGGTTCACGTCGTCAAACGATCAATTTCGTTTCTCACGTGATCCAATCCGGGTCATATTAAGATAATTTGTAAACCGGGTCGGACCCGGATGACCCGGAGAAAATGTGACCCGGTTGACCCTAATTACCCGACCCGGTTTCAACGCTGATGTATTTCAGAGACATTTAATATGGCACATTACATCTTACTTGTCAGATTCAAAATCTGATACTCAGTAGCACTGACTGATGTAGGTGAGTTAATTATTACAAAACATTGACACTTTGTGCCATCATTATCTTCACTCAGTATTGACCCATTATTGTAAGTATCACTGTACACTACTGAGTTGTCTACAGTTTCCCCTGATATATCATTAACTCTTCTCACTATCTCATCATTGGTAATCCATACAATGTCCACACTACTAGTGATACCTCTCACTGTAGTTACATTGCATTCTAATAATAGTGGATCACCCACTTGTTGATTGTTGAGAACAGTCACCATTACACTAGGAGTGGGAACTAGAGAACACATAAAACTGTGAACAGTAAAAACATAAAACAGTTTTTTTATTACTTCAATCATATTACAAAACACTACATCCAATAGTTATGCCATTAATTCACTGTTACGAAATGTGACAAATACCAAGCATACAAGCTGTGGTTTTATGCCTAACAATTTAGTCCCCACTAACATTTGTTCCTTTATTGCAATGAAAGATCCAGAAGCAAGATGCATGTTTCACTACAACCTGTACTAATCATGAATGTACATAATGTGAATTGAGTATTGTATAGGATGTGGAGAATAATGGCAAAATTTTCCTCTCAAAATTTAAAATTGTTGGTGATCTGCAAAAGGTTTTAATCATGAAAGTACATATTGGTAACCCGGCCACTATATGGTGTGTGTATTACTTACACATAAACTTACTAGTGATATTTTCTAGTTTGGTTGACTGTGTTGATATGTTAGTTCCAAGTCCATGAATGTCTACACTACACTCATACAACCCTTCATCATTTTCACTGAGGTATGAAAATTGTAAAGTACTAATATGGTCAGTACCATTGGAGACATTTGGAGTGATAGTTAATCTGCTATCATTTGTGAAAGTACCATTACGTCCAGTCCAGCTAATGCTAACAATACTGGTATTAACTCCTTCAGCCTTCACCAAGCATTGTATTTCATAGGGGTTCCCCACAACTCCACTTTCCAATGTCTTGTTCAAAGAAACATTCACTACTGGTACTAAAAATTTAGACAGATCTACAATAGTTAGCTAAATCATTGTACTATGTATAGTACACAACACATTGTAATGTATATCAAGACACACGGTGTATAGTACACAACACATTGTACTGTATATCAAGACACACGGTAGTGTGTCGTGCGGCCCAAGAAGCCGGCGCGCCACACCGTCAGTATATTAACAGGAAGAAAGAAAACGCGGTTTTCACACCTTTGTAGCTCCGTGATCCCTTATCTGATTGAAACCAAATTTGCTACAGACGTGCCTGCTAGGTAGGGGAGTCCACATTCCAAATGTGAAGAAAAGCGCTCCAGCCATTTCCGAGATACGAGTGGCCAAAGTTTAGGGGTTTTCTTCTTGGTTTTTTCTTCTATACTTCTTCTTTTCGCACACTTCGCAAAATCCGCCATAAAACACGAATGCGTGCTCCAATCGGGCTGCAATTTGGCACACTTAAAGGGCTCATTAAGGCGAATCTCAGTACCACGTTTGGTAGGAATCCGATGAACATTCACGGAGTTATTACCGATTAGTTTCGTAAAATAAGGTCAAAGGTCTGTCACGCCCACAGGGTAAACCCCTTGGAGGAATGAGTTGAAAATTGCTATGTAGATGGAGTAACCATCGTAGGAGTGCCTTTTTGTAGTTTGAAAAGAATCCAGTTAAAGGCCATCGAGATATGACACAATACCCAACCTGTGTCACAATTACGCGATCGATTTTTATGAATAGAAAACTATTAGTTTTCACGACTACCAGGCAAACCGCTTAGAGCAACGAGCTGAAAATCAGTGTGTAGCTGGAATAATTATCATAGAAAGTCCTTGCAGTAGTACAGAAGAATCGGATTACAAACCACTGAGTTATGATTCCAAAGCCAACTACGTGTAGCATATGCGAGATCGAGATACTCTAATAAAACAGTCTCCCTAATGGAGCATTCAGCTACGTTTATAACTTACTCCATTATAGAATTATATTACATTGCAAGTTATTCTGTAGGGAGTTCAGCTACAAACAGTTAATCTTATAGACAATTCAGCTACAAGTAAGTCGCCCTGTAGAGAGTTCATCTACAAATATGCCGCTATAGAGATTCAGAACATTATAAACAAGTCACCCTGTAGAGAGTTCAGCTACAACGAGTCACTCTGTAGAGAATTCAGCTACAAACAAGTCACTATGTAGAGAGTTCAGCTACAAAAAAGCTACCCAGTAGAGAGTTCATCTAGATCAGCTACAAACAAGTTACTTTATGTAATGTTCAGCTACAAGTAAGTCACTCTGTAGAGAGTTCAGCTACAAACAAGTCACTCTGTAGTACAAGCATGTCAACATGTAGCTGGAGAGTCCAGCAACCAATCAAAAAAACCACCCTGTAAAGAGTTCAGTTATACAAACAAGTTATAACTCTATAGAGAAAGTTACAACTCTATAGAGAGATCAGCTAGAAACAAGTCATCCAGTAGAGAGATCAGCTAGAAGACATCACCTTATAGGGAGTTCAGTTACAAAGAAACCACCATGTAAAGAGTTCAGCTACAAACAAATCACCCTGTAGAGAGTTCAGCTACGAACAGATCACCCTGTAGAGAGTTCAGCTAAAAACAATTTTCCCTGTAGAGAGATCAGCTAGATAAGTCATCTGTAGAGAGATCAGCTAGAAGGATCACCATGTAGAGAGTACAGCTACAAACAAATTGCCCTGCAGATAGTTCAGCTACAAACAAGTCGCCCTGTAGAGAAATAAGCTAGAATAGAGTTCAGCTACAAAGAAACCATCATATAAAGAGTTCAGCTGCAACACAAATCACCCTGTATAGAGAGTTCATATACGAACAGATCACCCTGTAGAGAGTTCAGCTACAAACAATTCACTCTGTAGAGAGATCAGCTAGAAGAAGTCACCATGTAGAGAGTTCAGCTAGAAACATATCATCCTGTAAGCTAGAACCAAATCAGAGTTCAGCTACAAACAATGAGAGTTTCAGCTACAGTTCAGTGATGTAAGAAGTCACCTTGTTAACTACAGTATGGGATAATCATTCAGTGTTAAATATCCAAATATTTAATAATCACTTTAATCAGACAAAAGCTATACTCACAATTACTTCCTTTGTTCCACATTTCCTGCAGTAAAGAAAAGCAACAAGTTAAAAGGAAGCACCAAAGCCAGTTTATGGCTAGCTTTGTGGCTTGCAATGCAAAAAGAAGTGATATCTAAACCAAAACACCCAAGCTGTAATAAAAGGAGTGCGGCCCCCAAAAAAGCCTTTTGGGGGGCAGTGCTCTTTTTTTTACAGCTTGGCTGTTTTGGTTTAGATACCAAATAGCCAGAAAGTTTGGTGGAAGAAAGTTGGTAAGTGAGCAGTGTTTTGCCAAACGAAATCCACCAAATCATTTGTCCAATAAAAATCTGTATTAGCTACTGTAGTACTATAAAGTTTGCCAAACTTTTTCTTGCCAAATCCTATCACGAAAAATTTGTCAAAACTGATTATTTATCAAGGTGTCCTGATTTTTGAGATCAGTTTACATGCTAAGGGACTTTATCAAGCATCCAGATTACACAGGTTCCCTCATTTTCAAGTGTCGTGATTAACAGGTTTCATGTAAACAGTATCATTCTTTCACAATACATAATATTAATTATATACTGTTCATAAATGCTTTAATTATAGATAGCTATACATCAGCCTTTATAAATACCCCATTTCATCAAAGCAATAAAAATCTCAGAATACAGTCAGAAAGCATGTAGCTACAGTTGCTTGGACATGAGTGGGCTTTGTTGGATGTGTTGATATGCTATGTATTAAAGCCTGTGGGCACTTTTCATTACCTTAATGTATATGTAATTGCATTTTATGCATACACTTACCTGAAAATGAGCAACTGTCATAGGTAAAAAGTGTTTTTATGAAACGACCATCATAATAATGATACTCCACTTGCACTGTGCACAATGGCTCATTCAGAGGAACAAAGAACTTCCATCCACCTCTCAAACCCATTGGTGCATGAAATGGACAGTTTTGCTACATACCATAAGCTGAATGCAGAGTTCACATACAAGACATATTTCATACCTTACTCTGATATCCATTACTGCAGTTAATATTAGCACGACAGTTGAATACATTATCTTCAATTTCACCAAAACTCAGTGATGATTTAAGTGATTTGATTAATGTAACATTGACAGTTTTTTGTGGTGTCTCATAGTTCGCCATACAATATGATGTAGCATGTAATGGCTGGTTTGCTGTGGGGAAGTACAACATTTATACTTTCATAATAATATTACATAACAATATACAACTATGTAGGCTATTTTAATAAGCAGTAAAAGTGAGTTTCATTATAACATGTGTGCTAATAAAATCTTACATACAACTATACATTACATAATAAACACATGTACGTGTACCATACTACAGTTCAAATGTTAGATACAGTAAGTTATGTACTGGACAGACAGTAATATATTAGTTGCAGTAATAATTATAGTGTAGAAATTGTTCCTTCTTAATGCATGTCATTAAAGAATACAGAACCACCATCAATAGGGATGCGGGAATTATGCCTGAATAATTTTGGGAATAATGATGGGGTAATAGAATAAAGCATTATTCCAGCATTTTGATGCAGTTTTAGAGCATAATTGGCATAAAAGTAAATTAAGATCGAGATACTCTAATAGAGCAGTCACTTACTCTAATAGAACGATCGGTGCGGAATAATTTATTACTCATACTACTAGTAACTAAGCATCTTGCTAGCAAAAAAAGCTTTTCAAATGAATTGACACAGCTGAATTTAGTACTTTTTATTGTTTCAAAGTCATGCTGTACAATTTAATTACTAAAATGAAGAAAAAGTTACAAAAATTTGGAATAATTTTGGGAATAATGAGTATTTTGGGGAATAATAAAAAGCATAATGATAAGTTTTTAAAAGAATTTCGGAATAGAATAATGATGAAAATTTTGAGCATAATTCCCACAAGCCTAACCATCAATTACAAAGTAATTTCAGGACAGAAAAGTCTTCTTATCATACAATAATGGTAGTAAAGTAGGGGCCATAAAGATATGGGCTTTCATGCTGAGCAATCTCACCAGTCTCACATTACAGCTTGATAGTATCGGATAGATGTAATCAAACCCAAAGTTTCTATTTAACTAAAATTTCTACTGAGTAACTGAAACTTCTATTAAGTTATTGACCAACTAATTAACTATCTGACCAACTGACAGATGCCTTCAGCCAGGAGCTCATAAGCTTGTTGTGCAGCTGAATTCTCTACAAGATTATACTTGTTTGTAGCTATAGGGTGACTTGTACATGTTGATGAACTTTCTCCAGGGTGATCGTTTTTGTAGCTGAACTCTCTACAAGGTGACTTGTTTGTAGTTGAAGCTCTCTTTGTGGTGACTTATACAGTATTACATAGCTGCACTTCCTATTTATGTAGCTGAACTCTCTACAGGTAACTTAGAAGTATTTGGCATAGTCCTGAATTACAAAACTATGTGCCTTCAGCACTTATAAGCTCCTGCTTCAGCCAAGTATAACTTGACAACAGGCAGAACTACAGGCTTGATTTTTTCATTGTTAAACTTGCACTTGAATGGTCACCTTGAATAGCATACATGTGGCTACTGTTTAAGTAAAGAAGTATGTAATAATTAGCAATACTTGAATAGGTGTACAACCATCTGAACTTGTAAGTGAGAGACTATATATGCTGAAGTAATATATTATTTATTTTCTAATCATAAGAATGCTTGCATTTGTATAGCTATTGGTGCAAGCATATCAAGACACACGGTAGTGTGTCGTGCGGCCCAAGAAGCCGGCGTGCCACCCGTGAGTATATTAACAGGAAGAAAGAAAACGCAATTTTCACACCTATGTAGCTCTGTGATCCCTTATCCGATTGGAACCAAATGTGCTAGAGAGGTGCCGGCCAGCAAGGGGAGTCTACAAACCAAATTTGAAGAAAATCGCTCCAGCCATTTCCGAGATACGAGCGAACAAAATTTCGTTTTAATTTCTTCGTTTTTTTCTTCTTCTACTTCTTCATTTCGCACACTTCGCAAAATCCGCCATAAAACACGAATGCGTGCTCGGATCGGGCTGAAATTTGGCACACTTAAAGGGCTCATTAAGGCGGATCTCTGTACCAACTTTGGTAGGAATCCGATGAACATTCACGGAGTTATGACCGATTATTTGCGTAAAATAAGGTAGAAGGTCTGTCACGCCTACAAGGTAAACTCCTTCGAGGAATCAGTTGAAAATTGCTATGTAGATGGAGCAACTATCGTAGGAGTGCCTTTTTGTGGTTTGAAAGGAATCGAGATAAAGACCACGGAGATATGACACAAAACCCAACCTGTGTCAAAATTACGCGATCGATTTTTATGAATAAAAATACTATTAGTTTTCGTGTCTATCAGACAAACCGCTTAGAGCAATGAGCTGAAAATCAGTAAGTAGCTGGAATAATCATCATAGAAAGTCCTTGCAGTAGTACAAAAGAATCGAATTACAAACTACTGAGTTATGATTCGAAAGACAACTACGTGTAGCAAATGCGAGATCGAGATACTCTAAAATAGAACAGTCACCCTAATAAAGCATTCAGCTGCATTTATAATTTACTCAATTATATTACATTGCAAGTTATTCTGTAGGGAATTGAGCTACAAACAAGTCACCCTGTAGTCAGATCAGCTAGAAGAAGGTACCTAATAGAGAGTTCAGCTACAAAGAAACCATCATGTAGAGAGTTCAGCTCAAACAATTTGCCCTGTAGAGAGATCAGCTAGAAGAAGTTACCTTGTAGAGAGTTCAGTTACAAAGAAACAATCATGCAAAGAGTTCAGCTGCAAACAAATCACCCAGTAGAAAGTTCCGCTATGAACAGATCACACTGTAGAGAGTTCAGTTAGAAACAAGTCATCTTGTAGAGAGATCAGCTAGAAGAAGTCACCTTGTAGAGAGTTCAGCTACAAAGAAACCACCATGTAAGAGAGTTCAGCTGCAAACAAATAACCTGTAGAGAGTTCAGCTAGGAACAAGTCACCCTGTACAGAGATCAGCTAGAAACAAGTCACCCTGTAGAGAATTCAGCTACAAACAAATCACCCTGTAGAAAGATCAGCTAGAAGAAGTTACCTTGTAGAGAGTTCAGCTACAAAAAAATCACCCTGTAGAGAGTTCAGCTAGAAACAAGTCACCCTGTAGAGAGATCAGCTAGAAACAAGTCACCCTGTAGAGAGTTCAACTAGAAGAAGTTACATTGTAGATAGTTCAGCTACAAATAAACCACCCTGTAGAGAGTTCAGCTACAAACAAGTCACCCTGTAGAGAGATTAGCTAGAAGGATAACCTTGTAGAGAGGTCAGCTACAAAGAAATCACCCTGCTTCATCTTTTCTTCTTCCTGTGGTAAAGAAAAAATGATAGGTTAAAAAAAGCCCTAAAGCCGGCCATAGGCCGGCTTTGGGGTATACAAATACAAAAAGCAGTGAAATCTAATCCAAAACAGCCAAGCTGTAAAAAAAGTGCGGCCCTCAGACAGGCTATGGTGAAAAAAGATGTGAAATCCAAGGTGGCGGTCAAGAAATGGCTGTGATGGTAGGTTAATGGTAAAAATTTTAATAATGACAATTCAGGTGAATTTTGTGCCAAGACCATGCGGCACCAAATTCACCTGAATTGTCGTTATTAAAATATTTACATAAAACACGAATGCGTACTCGGATAGGGCTGAAATTTGGCACACTTGAAGGGCTCATTAAGGCGGATCTCTGTACCAACTGTGGTAGGAATTCGATGAACATAGACGGAGTTATGACCGATTATGTGCGTAAAATAAGGTCGAAGGTCTGTCACGCCTACAGGGTAAACCCCTTGGAGGAATGAGTTGAAAATTTACATGTAGATGGAGTAACCATCGTAGGAGTGCCTTTTTGTAGTTTGAAAAGAATTGAGATAAAGACCATGGAGATATGACACAAAACCCAACCTGTGTCAAAATTACGCGATCGATTTTTATGAATAAAAAAACTATTAGTTTTCACATCTACCAGGCAAACCGCTTAGAGCAATGAGCTGAAAATCAGTGTGTAGCTGGAATAATCATCATAGAAAGTCCTTGCAGTAGTACAGAAGAATCGGATTACAAACCACTGAGTTATGATTCGAAAGGCAACTACGTGTAGCAAATGCAAGATCGAGATACTCTAATAGAACAGTCACCTAATAAAGCATTCAGCTACGTTTATAACTTACTCCATTACAGAATTATATTACATTGCAGGATATTCTGTACGGAATTCAGCTACAAACAGTTAATCTGATAGACAATTCAGCTACATGTAAGTCACCCTGTAGAGAGTTCATCTAGAAACAAGTCACCCTGTATCAGCTAGAAGAAGTCACCTTGTAGAGAGTTCAGCTACAAAGAAACCATCATGTAGAGAGTTCAGCTGCAAACAAATCACCCTGTAGAGAACTCAGCTACAAACAAACATGCCCTGTTAAAAGATCAGCTAGAAGAAGTTACCTTGTAGAGAGTTCAGCTACAAAGAAATCACCATGTAGAAAGTTAAGCTGCAAACAAATCACCCAGTAGAAAGTTCAGCTATGAACAGATCACCCTGTTGAGAGTTCAGTTAGAAACAAGTCATCCTGTAGAGAGATCAGCTAGAAGTATCACCTTGTAGAAAGTTCAGCTACAAACAAATCACCTGTAGAGAGTTCAGCTAGAAACAAGTCACCCTGTAGCAGCGGCGGAGCAAGTAGTTGATATGAGGGGGGGCTGGGCTGACCCAGACTTATTTCTATAGTTTGGTAAGGTGAGACCAAAAAAAAAAAAAAAAAAAGTTCACAACCAACTGACAAGAGCTTTCCACCTCATCAGCTACCATTTCTAGCTGATCAACTACATAAAAATCCTTACATAGCTCGCCACACACTGACTACTTTATTAGAGTGACTGCTCTATTAGAGTATCTCGATCTTTATCACGGTTTTCAGCCCCACTCCAAGAAAGATAATTTCGGTGTGATATCATTCTGAGGGGGGGCTAAGCCCCCCCCCCCCCCCTTTCCGCCGCCTATGCCCTGTAGAGAGATCAGCTAGAAACAAGTCACCCTGTAGAGAGTTCAGCTAGAAGAAGTCACATTGTAGAGAGTTCAGCTACAAAGAAACCACCATGTAGAGAGTTCAGCTCCAAACAAATCACCCTGTAGAGAACTCAGCTACGAACAAATCGCCCTGTAGAAAGATCAGCTAGAAGAAGTTACCTTGTAGGGAGTTCAGCTACGAACAGATCACCCTGTAGAGAGTTCAGCTACAAACAAATCACCCTGTAGAGAGTTCAGTTACAAAGAAACTACCATGTAGAGAGTTCAGCTGCAAATAAATCACCCTGTAGAGAATTCAGCTACAAACAAATCACCCTGTAGAAAGATCAGCTAGAAGAAGTTACCTTGTAGAGAGTTCAGCTACAAAGAAACCACCATGTAGAGAGTTCAGCTGCACATAAATCACCTGTAGAGAGTTCAGCTAGAAACAAATCACAGATCAGCTGGAAACAAGTTACCTTGTAGAGAGATCAGGTAGTATAAGTTACCTTGTAGAGAGTTCAGCTACAAAGAAACCACCATGTAGAGAGTTTAGTTGCAAACAAATCACCCAGTAGAAAGTTCAGCTATGAACAGATCATCCTGTTGAGAGTTCAGTTAGAAACAAGTCATCCTGTAGAGAGATCATCTAGAAGTATCACTTTGTAGAGAGTTCAGCTACAAACAAATCACCTGTAGAGAGTTCAGCTACAAACAAATCACCCTGTAGAGAGATCAGCTAGAAGAAGTCACCTTGTAGAGAGTTCAGCTATAAAGAAACCACCGTGTAGAGAATTCAGCTGCAAACAAACACCCTGTAGAGAACTCAGCTACAAACAAATCGCCCTGTAGAAAGATCAGCTAGAAGAAGTTACCTTGTAGGGATTTCACCTACAAACAAATCACCCTGTAGAGAGTTCAGCTACAAAGAAATCATCATGTAGAGAGTTCAGCTGCAAACAAATCACCCTGTAGAGAATTCAACTACAAACAGATAACCCTGCAGAGAGTTCAGCTAGAGTCAAGTCACCCTGTAGAGAGAGTCCTGTAAAGAGTTCATCTATGTACAAGCAGATCACCCTGTAGAGAGTTCAGCTACATTTCAAGTCACCCAGTAGAGAGATCAGCTGCAAATTATCCTGTGGGGATTAATTGACATGTAATAAATATATGCTGTCTTTTTATATTATGAACTCTTGATATATGCATTATATATATATAATTTGTACATTTACTGATAAAATCAGAATGAGTTAAAGTGTTTATAAAATCTGCTTCATCTTTTTCTTTTTCCTGTGGTAAAGAAAAATATATAGGTTAAAAGCCCCAAAGCTGGCCATAGGCCGGCTTTGGGGTATACAAATACAAAAAGAAGTGAAATCTAATCCAAAAACAGCCAAGCTGTAAAAAAAGAGTGCGGCCCCCATAAAGGCTATGGTTAAAAAAGATGTGAAATCCAAGGTGGCGGCCAAGAAATGGCTGTGATGGTAGGTTAATGGTAAAAATTTTAATAACGACAATTCAGGTGAATTTTTGTGCCGCTTGGTCTTGGCACAAAATTCACCTGAATTGTCATTATTAAAATTTTTACCATTAACCTACCATCACAGCCATTTCTTGGCCGCCACCTTGGATTTCACATCTTTTTTAACCATAGCCTTTCTGGGGGCCGCACTCTTTTTTTACAGTTTGGCTGTTTTTGGATTAGATATATATACATATATATATTTTAGATTTCATAGCACATATTATATGCTTTTACAATGACACTGTTAACTCACCACAACTCAAGCTGAATGTAGTTACTGTAAACAGAATTCTCAGTATTAATGCCTTCATTCCAGTAGTACTATAAGTAGAGAATATAATTATAAATGCCACTTCAATACTTAGAACACCAATGTTACACACCATAAAGGCACACTCCCATCACACTACAAAACACCTAAGCCTTCTCAGTTTTCCTCGATGTTCGTAAGTATAACTGTATATTATTATCATCATAATTATATCCTAATTGCAAAATGTGTACTGTTCTCTCATATCATGTCATGGATGGGTAGCTAGTTTATATCTAAATCAAAAGGCTAAGCTGTGGAAAAAGCAACAAGGTCAAGGTGAAAAAGTTTGCAAAATCAAAGGTGGTGGCCAAGAAATGGTTGTGATGATGCTAATCACAGTCATTTTCGATGATCATACCATCATCATTACAAATGATAGGCATCAGCACCAATGCAGCCATCTCTTGGTTGCACCTTTAATTTCACAAGTTTTTTCACCCTCTTTTTGGGGGGCTGCACCCTTTTTTCATAGCTTGGCTGTTTTGGTATAGATATCACCACTTTTACAAAAGTCCCCAAACCAGCCACAATCAAGTTTTGGTGACTTTTATTTGTTTACTGTAGAAAGAGAAGCAGATTGATTTTTTTTAATTTGAACTATGTTTGTAAAAATATTATCATGTACCAAAAGGATAACTTGTAATATATAGCTCATGCAAAACTCTCTATAGATGACTTGCTAGCTTGCAGCTCATCATCACTCTATACTGGCCCTGGGTGACTGGAAATCTCTGCTAGGTGACTTGTAAGTACCTGAACTCTTGGCTGGGTGAATGTAATGTGACTATATAAACTTTCTATGGGGAGAGCTGAACTCTCTACAGTGACTTGCTTGTAGCTGAACTCTCTACAGGGCGACTTGTTATGTGCTGGCATAGCTCAACTCTTTACAGAGTACTTATACATTGGCTAATCAAATAGAGCACGTAGCTGACTGCTCTAATAGGGTGACTGCACTATTAGAGTATTTTAGTTGCACTTTTGCTACAGGTAGTTGGCTTGTGCATTTTAAGGCTTTAAACCCAATTATTCCATTCTACTGAAAGACCTTTCAAAGATGATTAATGTACTCACATTTCAATTTTCCGTATGTCCCCTTTAGTGGTTTGTCTGGTGGTCATCACAGTAAAATTGCTGGATCGCACACCCGATACAAATGGTTGGAGTTTTGCTTGAGTTTTTGTTATAACTCAATGGTCTTCATGTCGATTCTTTTAAAACCACTCCTACAATATCTACAATAATTTTCAACTTGATTACTGAAGCGGTTAACCCTGCGGCCATGAAAAAGTACTGCTTTTATTTATTTTTTAATAAAAAGTGTGCATGACTTCTTTGTTTATTATCTGAAATATTGAGCTATAAATGTGCTGTATGACATATACACTTCTACTGTCTTCCAAATTCGAAGTAAATCAACTGAAGCACAAGAAAATAAGATGAACTACAAATACTACACGAAGAAACTGTGCTGTCTCTTCTATACTACTTTCATTTGCCGATGACACCATATGTTTTGGAATTTATTTGATTCATAAAAGATATCAACTTACTAGACACAATTTATGGAGGATTGACTGACAGGAATCTTGCATTTAACTTGATGTGTATATGTAATATTTGGAACGAGGGCATGAGCTCATGCCCATGTTCAAACTATTACATCATATCAGGGAAAACCCTCATGAGGAGACCTTGCCTGATATGATGCCTGACAGCCTGGGGACTGCAGTGCCAGGCATACATATAGGGCAAAAGCCTGAGTGCCCCATAGTAACACTTCCAATCTGTATCAAGGCAGAGGGTTTCATAGATGATGGCCTACGGCCTGGTGAAGTTATGCTGACCGCACCTGCTATGCATGTTCCTCACCAGCTATACCCAGAAACGAAAGGTGGCCAACCTGACTCATTTTGGCTAGGGCCAGCCCTAATTCTACACAAAGTAATCACTCCAAGTTTTCCAATCTAGGTCTTTAGTAAGCTCTGTAATTATTCCATAAATGATTTAATAACACAGATGAAAATATTAAACTCGTGTAACTGAAATTCTGTGTGACATCTCTAGGATTTGTCTGTTCATCATAGTCAAATGTAGCCAGAACATACCAGCTGCTGACCCATAATCAAATCTTTTAGGCATATATATCATGAACCATGGTAGTGGTTCATAATAGAGATCGTGCCCCTATGTTTGTTTTATCAAAATCCCAATAGAACACTCACCTAAACACCACCTTAGAAAGCTCCCCAGTCACACAAAAGTCTTAGAGGAAAAAATATAGATCCACTGGAAAATATGAAGTCAAGAGGAACCAATAAAACACTGAATTATGCCATTTTGTTCATATTATTATGTTTTCACTGATCTACGGGGAAAATCTGTTAACTTTTTGGGGATAAAAACGTTTTTCTTCATATCACTATCTATTTTTACATGCATATTGCAATGATAGCACTCATTCTTAAGCAAGTTTGTTTCTTGCACATTATCAATGCATCATCAGTGGCAGATACAGGGGGGTTGCAATGGTTTCAGCTGAAACCCCGAAAATGGCGTGCGCCCGAAATTTATTGACGATTCGTCGTGTGGGTGATAAAATCACCACGAGTTATACATACTGTGTCATAGTAGTACTTTTTACTGGTGAAATTTCATACTTTTGCCTTTGAAATCACAATTACGACATTCAACAGCTGGTTGTGACCTTTTTCTTTTTGTCTTCAACTTACAGCTAGGCCGAGCTAGGCTGAAGTTAAGTGAAACCCCCTTGAAATTTCTAGATCCGCCACTGATCATTGCCAAGTCATACAAGTCGATGTACTTTCTCAACTCACAAACCATTGACAGTAAAAAAAACAATAATAGCTATACATTTCTCTGGTTTGTTTCCAGCTACTGTACTTTATGATCTTATGACCACATATGTCTTATCAAACACACATAATTATTTTGTACACTCTTAATGTCGGGCTACTAAATATATACTTAATGATTTCACCAGCGACTATATAAGACTCTTCATCTTAATCTGTATTTTATTGCCACTCAAAGTATACATTTGACTTGTGTGACATCATGTCCTTTATCAAGAGTTCCAAAACACTTTATTACAAATTACATATACTGGAAATACCCGATTAACCATCCATAACACACCAGGAATTATATAGCAAATTAAACTTTTACTGATTTCACAATAGACTTCCAAGAATATGAAATTGACTCCAACAACAAAATAATGCAGTTATTCTTTTTGTGTCCTTATAATAAAACCCCTAAAAACTCCTAATTTTTATCCCCCTTAATATGATTGATGTAGTTTTTTTCTAGATCGTGTAGTTATTGGGCTGTAATTTTCTAATTACTCATTAATTGTATATAGCTAATGTAACTTCTCAGTGGCCACTGGTACAGGATACCATGCAGTGGACCACCAGTGTTGGTACACCAGCACAGTAAAGCTTTTAAATTAGGGTTGTTTTATTATTCTATATCCCAATAAGGACCCACAAGTAGGCAACTGAAAGCCTGTGAAGCAAGGAGTCAGAAACTTGTTACTAAAACTCTGTTGAATACACCCCCCAGACCAGGGATTGTTTCTGCATTCAACAGGATTGAGTTATAGTAAAATATTTCTCACTCCCAGGCTTTCAGTAGCCTTCTTGCAGGTCTCTAGTAGGATAGTGACTAATAAAACAGCCCTAATGACACACAAGAAGTCAATGTTATTTAAGTACTGGTTGAGTGCAGGTAAAATCCTGGATCCCAGACTGTGTGGCTCCTCAGGCACTTGTATGCAAGCTGTCTGTGGATCAAAGTCACCACCTTGTCTGAGATTTTTCTGTATTCAGTAATGCACCTATCAATGTTAAGCCCCACTCCCCCAGTATGGGAAATGTTGGGCTTTAGGATAGTTAAGAACGTGCCTGAGGGGTGAGGGAATGAACAGGCAGTGAAAAGTTCTTACTTGAGGCATGTGATAAAACTGAAGCTTCGTGTCAAATTTTCACGTCATAGGTGTGGGGATTTGACCTAACAATTTATCCCCAGGTTGGAGAATTTGATTGCCATATCCCAAGTATATATATCCCTATCCTCCCTGAGCAGGGGCGGTGGAGCAGGCCAAAGAGTGAGGGGGCCAGGCCAGCTGTACGTTGAAGACCAAAAAATAAAATAAATAAATAAATAAATAAAGGTCACAGCTTGCTGACAATAGCTGCTCTCCACCAAGTACATCTCCTTATATAACTACACATACGTAGCTAAGGAATTTGCTACACTGCTTCTCTGAATACTGTGACTGCTCTATTAGAATATCCAGATCCTGACTGTTCTACTAGAGTATCTCGATCTTCTCTTGCAAACAGTGTCCCAAAAAGTGGGGGGGCCATGGCCCCCCCGTCTCCACCGCCTATGTCCCTGAGTGTAATTTAGCATTGATAGGTACACAACATGTTTCTGACTCCCTGCTACACAGGCTTTCATTAGCCACCATTTGGGTCCCTATAGTGGGATAGAACTACATAAATAAAAAATTTATATGGCTGCTGTAAGTAATCATTGGGTGTAATTATCTAAGTGGTATCAAGACACACGGTAGTGTGTCGTGCGGCCCAAGAAGCCGGCGCGCCACACCGTCAGTATAATAACAGGAAGAAAGAAAACGCAATTTTCACACCTATGTGCCTCTGTGATCCCTAATCCGATTGGACCCACATTTGGTACAGACGTGCCGGCCAGTTAGGGGAGTCTACATGCCAAATTTGAAGAAAGTCGCTCCTTCCATTTCCGAGATACGAGCGAACAAAGTTTCGTTTTAATTTCTTGGTTTTTTTTCTTCATCTTCATTTCGCACACTTCGCAAAATCCGCCATAAAACACGAATTCGTGCTCGGATTGGGCTGAAATTTGGCACACTTAAAGGGCTCGTTAAGGCGGATCTCCGTAACAACTTTGGTAGGAATCCGATTAACATTCATGAAGTTATGACCGATTATCTGCGTAAAATAAGGTCAGTGGCGGGTCTAGGAATTTATGAAGGGGGGTTTCCAGTTTAGAAGGTAGAGATATACACTGACATGAGATAAGCAAAAGTTTGCACTACATTGTCTGGTTTGGTAAGATGAGACCAAAAAAAAAGCTTGCTACACACTGCTTTAATAGCTACTGTGACTGCTCTATTAGAGTATCTCGATCGAGGCGCACGCCGCAATAATATTAACATTTAATTGTTACGAAATCATTTTTCAAAGGGGGTTTCCGTGGAAACCTTGAAACCCCCCTAAATCCACCACCGAAGGTCGAAGGTCTGTCACGTCTACAGAGTAAACCACTTGGAGGAATAAGTTGCAAATTGATAAGTAGATGGAGTAACCATTGTAGGAATGCCTTTTTGTGGTTTAAAGGAATCGAGATAAAGACTATGGAGATATGACACAAAACCCAACCTGTGTCAAAATTACGCGATCGATTTTTATGAATAAAAAAACTATTAGTTTTCACGTCTACCAGGCAAACCGCTTAGAGCTATGAGCTGAAAATCAGTATATAGCTGGAATAATCATCATAGAAAGTCGTTGCAGTAGTACAGAAGAATCGGATTACAAACCACTGAGTTATGATTCGAAACGCAACTACGTGTAGCAAATGCGAGATCGAGATACTCTAACAGAACAGTCACCCTAATAAAGCATTCAGCTACGTTTATAACTTACTCCATTATAGAATTATATTACATTGCAAGTTATTCTGTGGAAAATTCAGCTACAAACAGTTAATCTGATAGACAATTCAGCTACAGGCAAGCCACGCTGTAGAGAGTTCATCTTGAAACAAATCACCCTGCAGAGAGATCAGCTAGAAGAAGTCACCTTGTAGAGAGTTCAGCTACAAAGAAACCATCATGTAGAGAGTTCAGCTGAAAACAAATCACCCTTTAGAGAGTTCAGCTACGAACAGATCACCCTGTAGAAGAGTTTAGCTACAAACAAATCGCTCTGTAGAGAGATCAGCTAGAAGAAGTCACCCTGTAGAGGGTTCAACTACAAAGAAACAATCATGTAGAGAGTTCAGCTGCACAAAAAAATCAATCACCCTGTAGAGAGTTCAGCTAGAAGAAGTCATCTTGTAGAGAGAATCCTGTAGAGAGTTCATCGACAAGCAAATCGCCCTGTATAGAGTCCAGCTACATTTCAAGTTACCCAGTAGAGAGATCAGCTGCAAACAAATTATCCATAGGGAATAATTGACATATAATAACTATAACTGTATGTATTATATATATATAATTTGTACATTTACTGATAAAATCTGAATTAGTTAAAGTATTTAAAATTTGCTTCATCTTTTTCTTCCTGTGGTAAAGAAGAAAAGATAGGTTTAAAAAGCCCCAAAGCTGGCCATAGGCTGGCTTTGGGGTATACAAATACAAAAAAGAAGTGAAATCTAACCCAAAACAGCCTAGCTGTAAAAAAAGAGTGTGGCCCTCAAAAAGGCTATGGTGAAAAAGATGTGAAATCCAAGGTGGCGGCCAAGAAATGGCTGTGATGGTAGGTTAATGGTAAAAAATTTTAATAACTACAATTCAGGTGAATTTGGTGCCACTTGGTGAACTGTAGTTATTAAAATTTTTTACCATTAACCTACCATCACAGCCATTTCTTGGCCGCCACCTTGGATTTTGTCATCATAGCCTTTTTGGGGGCCACACTCTTTTCTTACAGCTAGGCTGTTTTGGATTAGATATAGCTTACCTGGAGGGAGGGGGGGCACCACAGTCATGGAAAGCTCTATAGATCTATTCATGGAAAGCTCTATAGATCTATCAGCTAGTTACACTTTAACGATAGACAAATTCTCACACCAGTATACTTTGCAACTGATGAACATGGGATAGAAATTAGGGATATTTTCATTTCTTTGTCCCATTTTCTGTTTCACCTTATTGTCAGCTATACTTCAGTGTATAGGTTAATTTCAAGTCTCTGCTTGTTAGGTCAATAGATAATCCAAAGGCTGCAGCACATGTTGCTGTCAGACCTTAAGTGCTGTCAGACCTTAAGTGCTTTACAGTGCTGGTCACTGTAAAGCTCTAATAATAGTAAATAATAACATGCAATAGTTATATAGCGGCTAGCTGGCATGCTAGCCTGACGAACTCAGGCAGGTCGGTAACTTCCCAGCTCAACTGCGCGTTCCATGATGAAGTAGCCATCGTTACGTCCATCCACGCAGAGGCATATGCGTACTTCCCTATGTTCGTGTTCGTGCACGAGCAGGTAGGTGCTCCACACATTTTAGTAGCTAACTAGCTAACTATACGTACGTGCATGACATCGTAGCTACGTATACTCACGTGCAGGAGTAAAGTCGAGTTGACACTGAGAAGCGGTCGAGTTGAAGGTTCTAGCTTGCTGAAATATTAAATCCACTCTGAGAGTTACCTGTAAGCGATACAACGTATGAATATAGCTAGCTACAAAAAACTTGCACCTACACTGTATTTATAGCCGGATTAACGAAGAGGAGTAGTCATAATGATGCGCCGAGGCCGCATGGGGGCCCGCGGGAAAATTACAGCCATTTTTTGTAGGGCAAAAGAAATTCGATGTTAACCTATCAAACAACGATGAAAGTGGGTAGCTTGAGGATTAGGCCACTCCAAATAAATTCTCTGTTTCCCATCCACCGCCCGCATCTATAAATTTTCTTTTTTCCCCTCTGCAATCAATATTTGGAATTCCTTACCCCAACACGTGATTGATTTAACAGAGATTGACCAATTCAAGCACAGCCTAGCTGGACTAGTAACTGTTTAATAATTTATCAATGTGTATATATGGTCTTGTGTATAGTAAATATTGTATAATTATATAAGTTTGTTTTCCTTTTGTAATTGACAGTAGCAATTGTACCCTTTTTTGTGCACCATACTCTTTTGAGGTCTGCACAACAATCAATAATAATAATAATAATAATCTAGCTACCGTCAGCTCTAAATATTCCATTATTCCGTATTCTTCAATTATTTTCCGGTTATTCTTGCATACTGACAGGCTCAGTAAAAGCCATCTCGAAACAGGGTCAGCTCACGTGTCAGCAGTGCTATCAAGTCGGCAAAACTTGCTATTTTTGCAACTTACAGTAAAAGGGAAGGAACAGGCTTAAGCATGCTTTCATGTAGCTTTTTATGGTTGTGCAAGGTAAATAATGGTTTGAAAAACTGCCAATGTTACAATGAAATAATGGAAATGGACCGCCCGCCCGCCCGCATGCAAATATGCTTGAGTCCAGGACGGGAAACAGAGAATTTGTTTGGAGTGGCCTTAAAACCAGCAACAAACTTGGGTATGGAACTATTAGTTACTTTTCAGAAAGTAAGTTTTGAGAGGCGGTTTAAATTTCGCGCTCCAAACCACCCTGTGCAGAAGTCACCCCATATTTTTTCTTCAGTTTTACTTTCTTCATAGCTGACAAGAAGTAGGCTGATGTTCAAACCTCATAGTTGCTTTGTGGTCTCCATCAATAAACGGTTAATTAAACACCTGACCACTGTTTCTGTATGGCTGTTATCCAGCTGTAATGTGAGATATATTATACCCACACTGTTAAAACAAAGGTGTTATGGTAACACATTAGGTGTCATATAGTGATTGCATTACACCTATAAAGTGTTATGGTAGCACCTCGGGCAGGTGTAATGAGTCACTATATGACACCCGAGATGTTACCATAACAACTTTGTTTTAACAGTACAGATACAGTATCCAGCTCTATAAGGACCCATGCATGTATTAAATTGAACAGTGTACTGCATTACATCATCCACTTACTAGACAGCAACAATATATACCCCAGGGGACAATAGACAAAAATAGGCAATAGGGGTGGAAGCCCCATAGCTACATGTATAGACACCAAGTTACCACTTCAATGGAACCTGCATGTTCTCTCATTATAGCACTCTATACCATGTCAATTATTATGATATCTGGATTAATTTGTCCATGCCAATGATTTATTGCTAATTTTACAATTTAGCTAGAAGTTATACTTGGTAATACTTGTATGTGGCACAATTGTAACTATACAACTATTATAATAGCTCTCCATGCTGTTGGGCTACATGGACAGTAATCTATGCTATCCTTTGGGAAAGATTTCCTGAACTGGTGACTAAACATTTATGCAGAGAAATAGAGCTATAGCTAGTTCATGTGGTTAGCAATCACGTTCTTCATTTAACAACTAAGGTGCAACAAAACTAGTGCTATCAGTGTATTTAACTCACAAATCAAAGAGGACAGTTGACTGTTACTGTGTTTACATTATAAGCTTAATGTTTGTAAACACTGCCTCCACAAAGACAATTTCAGTGCAATTTGGTTTTCCATTCTCGTGTAATGTGTGCCATTCAGAGTCATGGTTACAGCTTTATTACACTGATGATACTACCACATGCAGTGTAAGTTATGTGTTTTGAATAATGGTATTTTAAGATTGCACTTTGTAGATTTGACAAATAATCAACTAAAAGGCACACATAATGCTCTTATGCTTTAAGTAGTTTCAATACTATAGGTAGCAAATTTTAAAACCTACCATTTTTGTGGGCTATTCTCATTACAAGTAGCCAAAACAGCTAAGTGTTTGTTTCATCACTTCATTAATATCATCACCCTGTACACAGATGCATACATGTACATAATTATAGCTACTGCATGCATTAAAATTTGCACTGTTAGTGAAAGATACTGTTAGTTTTGCTGTAATGACTAGCATATGCATGCCTGTGCCTCAGTGATTTGATACAGGAAAATAGTATGTTGCTGAAGGATCAGCCATATATGGGAATGATTTGGTGGAATTGATGGAGAAAATATGTGAAAATTGAGTGCAACTGTCAGCAGGAAAACTTGCGTCAGAAAGTGTAGCAGGGATTGATACTGCTTCATCTACTGTAACATATGGAATTTCCTCCTGTGGTATGATATCGTCCACTTCTACGTATCATTGCTTAATGTAGAACAATTCTTCTTCACCTTGAATGTTTTCACTGCCATCTTCTAGAACATATGCATGACTTAAGATTTGATGAGCCATGAGGGCCAGAGTCTATTAAATTTTGATCACAAAGAGATCAACATCTGAGACTACAGTGATCTTAGATATCAAGGATTGTACTTAAGTCGCAGCAATTAAGAGTTCCACATTCACAGTCTTATCATCTTGGCTGACTGCTGAATAGCAATCCTGAGGTTGGTCATTAATTGCAGATTGCTGTAAATAGCAATTACTAAAGTTAAGAAATGCTTGAGTTCTGTCAAACTGAGCAGCTAGTTAAAGGAATAATTACAAGCCACCTACACAGGTTATTCCTATCATTCCTCATTAATTAAGCCATCCAATTTTAGCCGTAGTAGGCATGTATATGCTGGAATGTCTTATACACAGATAGCTATAGATATAATCAATGTTTAGTAGGTCAAAACTTGCTTATAGTATTATAGTATACAGGTACGTATATGGGTGTACACACATCACTACACTAATAGCTACCTTTTCTTGATAAACACAACAAAGACAATAACATAGTGATTATCACCATAATCAAAACAATGATGACTGAGATTACTAGAGCACCCACAGTAAAGCCTATAATAACAGTCCTACATAATGTGTAATCACGCATATGCATACCTATCACTTGGGATTAACGACGTTCCCTTCAGTAGGATTAGCTGCAGCTTGTATATACATCTGGAACATTAGATAATAATGTAATAAGGGACCAGTTGATGTGGTCACTGGAGACGCTCGTTATTCACTGTCTGAACAGAGAATCATTCGACAACAAATGCCAGAAGTGCCTGTTAGCCACATAGAAACTGAATGTGGAATGTGGTTATGATTTTAAAACATAACTTACATATAGAGTTCATATGATGCATGAATATAGTTAGCATAATTAATAATGTCATTGTTTTAATAAACAGCATACATCCAACAGTTGTAAATGTATTAGTAAAGACTAATAGGGTGGTTGTGTTTGCGTATACCACACTATCACATATTAATCAAGACACACATTCGTGCGGCCAAGTACAGACAGTGCGGGCGCGCGACAGACAAGTGTGTATTTTACAGGAACCAGGAAAAGCCGTTTTCACGCATCCGTAGCTTGGTAATGGCTGCACAGAAATTAACCAATTTTGCTGTGCAAACCCCCTCGGGGTGGGGCACCTCCCATTTCAAATTTGAGCTGAATCTGCCAGGCCATCACTGAGATATGCGCCTTCAAAGTTCGTCTCAGTTTCTTCGTATTTTTCTTTATCTTCTTATTCTTCTTCTTTTCGTAACACTGAGAAAAATTGCTATAACTCGCGCATGCTTTAGTCGATTTTCTTCAAATTTGGAAGGCTGTAAGAATGTCACTTAGCACGTTGAGATTCCAAATTTTGTACACTTTGGATAAAGAACAAGGGAGTTACACGAGCTTTTCGAAAAATTCTATAGCGATTTTTTGTCACGGCCACAGGGTAAACCGTTTGAAGGAATGACTTGAAAATCAGTCTGTACATGGAGTAACCATCGTAGTGCAAACCTTTTGTGGTTTGAAAGAAATCGCACTAACAGTCATGGAGGTATAACAAAAACGCCAACCATATGTAAAATGCACACAATGGAGTTTTGTTAATAAAAAAAGCCAAAAAGCAATACTTACCACACCTACCAGACAAACTAGTTAACGGAATCAGCTGAAATCAGGTAGATAGGTAGATAAATCATTTTAGAGTAATCTTACAGTGGTTTACAAGGAATTTTAATTTTTTTTTTATTCCGCTCCTAATGGCACTCCCATCCTCCCTGATCTCTAGCTAGAAGTTAAACCTAATTTAATTTATAAAAGACAAAAATCAGAAAAAAGCAGCTAAACCTACAGAGCCTACACAGACCTACAAAAACACCGCATGGACCGCCAGCATACATACAGCAAAACCCCCGGACAGGGGCCTTAAGAAGAACATCTATGATGGCAGCGATGATTATGTGGTTTCTGAAGTTGTTGCTTTAGATGAGATAGAGTGGCAGCCTTGTTCTAAAAGAGCAAGACAATTTGTTTCCTTAGATGGCAAACCTGCTTTTACCAAGGTTAACTGGAAGCCATCGTTGAAATTTGCTGAGTCTATGGAACACTCTCTTAAACAATATGCTGATGATGTGGCTTTGATATCTTGTGATATTGAAGTTCACAAATCTGTTTTGCAAATGATAGACCAGAAAGCTTCCGACTTGGACTTGACTTTCAAACCTCCAAAATGTGCTTCCTTTCTCTTTGATGGATCCAAAGTTATGCCACAAGGGCTACCATTATCGAAGGGTTCCACCAGACCTATCACAGAAGGTCACACTAAATTTTTAGGGAAGCTGATTGATGTCTCATTAGGTGCTACAAAGAAAGCTGCCAGTAAGAACATGGTATGCCGCCTGACCAACTTGCTTACTGCAACTGACTCACTCCCAATTCGTGGTGAGTATAAGCTTTAGATTTATAGGAACTATATAATTTCATTGCTTCGGTTTCACCTGTGTGTCGATGCTGTATCCAGCTATTCCGTTACAAGGTTAGAGTCGATCACTACTCGTTTTTTGAAGAAATGGCTAAACTTACCCAGAAGTGCTACTCGTGTTATATTATACTATCCTGGGGTTTACTGCCCGAGGATCACCCATGTGTCTAGAGAAGCAAAGTTAAGTTTGTTGGCGTGTGTTAGTACTTCCTCTGACTTAAGGTTACAGGAGCTTGGCCTCCAGTTACAGCTTGGGAATGTTGCTTTGCAAATTAATGACAATCACTACTCCATCTTGTCGATTGCCAGGAAACAGTTATCTACACTTCCATCTGCTCGATCCCTATAATATTATGTTAAAGCCAAGAATCAGTTGAGAGACTATACTAAGAGTCAATGTGAAGACCATCTGCAGACACTATCTGTTCAGTCCAAGTTTGAGGGCTCAGCTGAACTAGAGAATTCCTGTAAAACTTGGAATAGGCTTTTAAAAGGCTTTCATCCTGGTCAACTGTCATTCCTCCTACGGGCAGCTTCTGATACTCTCCCTATTCCAGTTAATTTACAGCGATGGTCACTACAGTGTTGTGCAAGGTGTTCACTTTGCGATACAAACCGTCCCACCACAGCTCATGTTCTGAGTGGTTGCCCTGTGGCATTGACTCAACAGAGGTATACGTATCGGCATAACCAAGTGCTTTTTGTTTTAGCAACTAAATTAGTTGAAGCCTTCACTAGTGCTCCTTTCATCAAAGTGTTTACAGATTTACCAGATTTCCATGCTGATAACACTCCCCAGTCAACAATTCCAGCAAGTCTTTTTTATTACCCCCTATCGTCCTGATATTGTAATTTACAACCCTCAGAGCTCATCCATTTCACTGTTGGAATTAACATGTCCGCTAGACTCTATTCATCATATTCAGTCGGCTCGATCTAGAAAACAGAACAAAACTGATTACCTTCAGTTGTTGGCTGAATTTGATCTCCTCAACATTGCTAATTATTATGAAACAATTGAGATAACAGTATTGGGGCATTACCAAGTCTCCTCTATCCAGAGCATGGTCAATTTGTTTAGATTTATCCTTCCTGAGTTAAACACATCAAAAAGTGGAATCAGGAGTTGGTTAGATGAAGCAGCCTCTGCCAGTATCTCGGGATTTTCATGGCGAGACAATGTAAAGAGTGGTGTCCGAACTAGATACGTATAGTTAGCTAATATTGTAATTATCATTGTAATTGTATGTGTATAATAATTGTGCGTGTGCGTGTGTTTTTTTTCTCTTTTTTGTACCCTGCCATGCCCACAGTAGTGCTCTAGGCAGCCTACACTGTGGTCGCATGCAGTCCGAGGTTACACATGCTTCTTTCTTTTTCATTCCTGTACATATTTTCTCATTTAATGATGGCTCTCTCTCCCTGCAGACTACTGACCAAACTGCAGGGAGTGGGAGCATGAAACAGAGTTCAACTCCCACAAAGGACTGCCAGGCAATAGGCTAAATAGATGTAAAAATGTCCGGGCATTGTGGCGCCACAGACAAACAGAGAGTTGCTCTAGCAGATGGCGGTAAGCTAGGCCACGAGAAATGCCACTCCTGGTGGTTGTCCTCAAAGCGATATCCTGCGAGACAGCCGGGACGACTAGCAGCAGACCACAAACCCAAGGACTCAACCACCAGGGGGACAAAGACACCTCCAGCAGCCTGCACAAGCTCATCATGGTTTACAAGGCAGATTAAAATCCACTGAGCTACACTATGAAAGTTAACTAGGTGTAACAAGTGCGCGATCGAGATACTATAATAGTGCAGTCACCCTAATAGAACATTCAGCTGCGCAATAAGTCACTCTATTAGAACGTTCAGCTACAATCAAGTCACCGTTCAGCTAACAACATAGGGAGTTTCAAATCACCCTTCAACTAGTATCAAAAACAAATATAGCCCTGTAGAGAGTTCAGTTACAAACAAGTCACCCTGTAGAGAGTTCAACTGCAAACAAGTCACCCTGAAGACAGTTCAGGAGCAAAACAAATCACTGTAGAGAATTCAGCTACGCTTTAAGTCACCCCATAAAGAGATCAGCTGGAAACGATTCACCCTGTAGAGACCAGCTAGAAACATATCGCCCTGTAGAGAGCTCAGCTGGAAATAAGCCACCATAGAGAGATCAGCTAGAAACAAGTCACCCTATACAGAATTCAGCTACATTTCGTAGAGTGTTTCAACTAGAAATAAACAACCATGTGGAGAGTTCAGCTACAAACAAACTCTTTCAGTAGAAAGATCAGCTAGAAGCAAGTTATTCTGCAAAGAGTTCAAATCCATTTGAAGTCACTCTGTAGAGAGTCAAGTAACCTTGTAAAGAGATAAGCTACATTTCAAATCCAGACATGCCAACTCTCACGCATTAGGCGTGAGTCTCACTCTTTGGCTAGTAATCTCACGCTCTCACGCCTAACCCTCTGTTTCTCACTCTATCAGCTTAATTCTCACGCATTTGTCACTCCTTATCTGCTCCATCATTAGCCCTGTGCTTAAAATTGGACAGCCCTGTGCTTATTTTTGTACTTTGAGCATGCAGCGACCTTATTTTTTTTTTGGTCTTCACTACCAAAACTCCTGGAGCTGCACTGGAGTCTGGTCCACATTGCTGGTAGTATTTGAAGTCTCGCTCCTAAAACTGTTCAGAGGTTGGCATCTCTGCAAATCATCCTGTAAAGAGATCAGCTTGAAAGAAATCACCCTCTAGAGAGATGTGGTAGAAACAAGTCAACCTGTAGAGAAATCAGCTAGAAACAAATCACCCTGTAGGCTGTAGAGATCAGCTAGAAACAAGTCACCCTGTAGAGAGTTGAACTGGAAACTGTAGAGAAATCAGCTAGAAACAATTCACACTGTATTATACAGATCAGCTAAAAACAAATCACGAAGATCAGCTCAACACAAATCACCCTGTAGAGAGATCTGGTAGAAACAAGTCACCCTGTAGAGAAATTAGCTAGAAACAATTCACCCTGTAGAGATCAGCTAGAAACAAATCATTCTGTAGAGATCAGCTAGAAATAAGTTACCTTGTAGACAGTTTAGCTGGAAACAAGTCACCCGTAGAGTAAAAACAAACCACCTAGAGAGAATTCAGCTACATTTCATACAGTGATTCAGCTAGAAATAAGCAACCGTGTAGAGAGTTCAGCTTAAAAAAACACTCTTTCAGTAGTTATCCTGCAAAGGGTTCGACAGCAACATTTGAAGTCACCCTGTAGAGAAGACAGCTAGAACCAAGTATAGCCTTGCAAAGAGATAAGCTACATTCCTGTAGAGAGATCTGGTAGAAACAAGTCAGCCTGTAGAGAGTTCAACCAGTAAGAAGTCACCCATAGAGAAATCAGCTAGAGATCAGCTAGAAACAAGTCACCCTGCAGCGAGATTAGCTACATTTCAATCATCCTGTAGAAAGATCAGCTTGAAACAAATCATCCTATATGGAAGGATCAGTTAGAAACAAGTCACCCTGTAGAGAGATCAGCTAGAAACAAATCACCCTGTAGAAAGATCAGCTTGAAACAAACCACACTGTTGAAAGATTAGTCAGAAACAAATCACCCTGTAGAAAGATCAGAAGTCTGCACCATGTAGCACTACCAGAGAACAGTGCCATGAAACACCTATGGATTATCCATGAACAGTAAAATAAGTGCCATGAAAGTCATTTCATTGATATTTCATTGATATTTCATTGTAATATCCATGCTATGAAATACTCATAATTTCATGGTAATTTTATAGCATTGACAAATTATTTCATGGCACAAGAAAATTTTATGATTACAGTGGCCATGAATTGTCAAATTTTCATAGGCAGTGTCCATGAATTTTTATAGGCAGTGTCCTTGAAAACTACATGACATTTCCTCATTTACCACCACATTTTCATAGGCTTTTCTCTAGGTGTTCAGCTAGCAGATCAACTAGAAAAAATCACGCTACAGAGAGATCAACTAGAAAAATCGCTGAGAGATCAGCTGGAAACAAGCAGCCTTGTAGAGAGATCAGCTAGAAACAAATAACCTTGTAGAGAGATCAGCTAGAAACAAATCACCAATCAGCTGGATCAAGTCACCCAGTAGGGTGTTCAACTACATTTCAAGTCATCCTGTAGAGAGTGTAGCTAGAAACAAGTCACCCTGTAGAAAGATCAGCTAAAAACAAGTCATCCTATAGAGAGTTCAGCTGGAAACAAGTCACCTTGTAAAAAGATCAGCTAGAAACAATTCACCCTGTAGAGATCGCCTATATAGAAATAAGTCACCCTGCAGAGAATTCAGCTGGAAAGAAGTCACCCTATAAAAAGATCAGCTAGAAACAATTCACCCTGTAGAGATCGCCTAGAAACAAGTCACCCTGTAGAGAGATCAACTGGAAACTGGAGAGAATTTAGCTACATTTTGTAGAGTGTTTCAGCTAGAAATAAGCCACCATGTGGTGAGTTCAACTACAAACCATTCACCATGTAGTCAAAGAGTACAGCTACATTATGAGGCTCTCTGTAGAAAAGAACTACATACCCATTTCCCTATAGTTGCAAACAGTTTAACCTCTGGTAGGTTAATGGCAAAAATTTTAATAACAACAATTCAGGTGAGTTTGTGTTGCCTCCTCCTAATGAAAATTTTAATAACGACAATTCAGGTGAATTTGGTGCTGAATCCTAATGGAGGAGGCAACACAAATTCACCCTGGCTACTTTGGAGGCCGCACCCTTTTTTTACAACTTGGCTGTTTTTGATTAGATAATAATCAAGGCTCTGTGTGTGTGTGTGTGTGTGTGTGTGTGTGTGTGTGTGTGTGTGTGTGTGTGTGTGTGTGTGTGTGTGTGTGTGTGTGTGTGTGTGTGTGTGTGTGTGTGTGTGTGTGTGTGTGTAGCATAGCCAAGTGGTTAGGGCGTCCACCTGGTAATCGAAAGGTTCCAGGATCAATTCACACTTTGGTGTTGTTGTTGTTTCCTTGAGCAAGAAACTTTACTCACATTGCTCCAGTCTACCCAGCTGTTAAAATGGGGACCTGGTGGCCTGGTGCCAACTGGGGAAGCAGCCCACCTAGCTGTAACATCAATGGGTACCAAAGCAAATGCATGTCTCATATAGCAGTTGAAGGTCCAGGTGGGACTTTGGGTGTGGTAGTATTATCAGTGTATGCATAATCAATAAAGCTGTAACCATGACTCTGAATGCCACATTACACGAGAATGACAAACCAAATTGCACTGAGATTGTCTTTGTGGGGGATTGATACTGCTTCATCTACTGTAACATATGGAATTTCCTCCTGTGGTATGATATCATCCACTTCTACATATCATTGCTTAATGTAGAACAATTCTTCTTCACCTTGAATGTTTTCACTGCCATCTTCTAGAACATATGCATGACTCAAGATTTGATGAGCCATGACAGCCAGAGTCTATTAAATTTTGACCACAAATAGAGATCAACATCTGAGACTACAGTGATCTTAGATATCAAGGATTGTACTTAAGTCGCAGCAATTAAGAGTTCCACATTCACAGTCTTATCATCTTGGCTGACTGCTGAATAGCAATCCTGAGATTGGTCATCAATTGCAGATTGCTGTAAATAGCAAATACTAAAGTTAAGAGATGTTTGAGTTCTGTCAAATTGAGCAGCTAGTTAAAGGAATAATTATAAGCCACCTACACAGGCTATTCCTATCATTCCTCATTAATTAAGTCATCCAATTTTAGCCGTAGTAGGCATGTATATGCTGGAATGTCATACACACAGATAGCTATAGATATAATCAATGTTTAGTAGGTCAAAACTTGCCTATAGTGTTATAGTATACAGGTACATATATGCATGGATGTACACACATCACTACACTAATAGCTACCTTTTCTTGATAAACACAACAAAGACAATAACATAGTGATTATCACCATAATCAAAACAATGATGACTGAGATTACTAGAGCAGCTATAGTAAAGCCTATAATAACAGTCCTACTTAATGTGTAATCACACATATGCATACCTATCACTTGGCATGAATGATATTCCTTCAGTAGGATTAATTGCAGCTTGTTGTACATCTGGAACATTAGATAACAATGTAATAAGAGGCAGTAAAACTGACATGTGTACTGAGCTGATCATATTGTCATCTCAGGAATGCTCCATACAATACACATATGTACATATGTATATCAGGGATGGATCCAGGAAGTGGCAAGGGGAGAAGAACATCTAGGCCAAGATAAGGTGGTCAGGAGAAAACTTCTCTAGCTACAGTGTTAATGTACACTAAACGATATTTGAATGTGTGCACGTGTGTGTGTGTTTGCACGTGGTGTGTGTGTGTGTGTGTCAGAAGCAGAAGTGTAGAGTGTGCGTCATGTAATGTAGTGTGTGTTGTAGAGCATGTGTGGACATGTAGCGTGTGTTGTGTCTGTGTGTGTTTAAAGTTTTGGAGAATCAACCAACCAACAGTAGATATGCATACTCTGTCCAGTTAAGCTGAGCTTTCCAAGGACAAGCTATCATCTCAGGATGGGCTTTTCAAGGTGTGTGTGTGTGTGTGTGTGTGTGTGTGTGTGTGTGTGTGTGTGTGTGTGTGTGTGTGTGTGTGTGTGTGTGTGTGTGTGTGTGTGTGTGTGTGTGTGTGTGTGCATGTATTCTCAACCATCACACGATAAAAACTAGCATTCATTGACACGTTGCTGCTGATCACAACATTACATTGAAAGATTTTATTGATATTTTCCAGCAAGTGTTAACAATTAACAGAGGAATGTATAGTATGTGCACTGCAAGTATTACAAGACTATAAATTATGTAATATTATAGTTGTATCATGGCCCAAGTGATTTTGCCAATATGTACACCCAAGCTCGAGGGTCACCAGGCCTGGGTGTACATATCAGGCAAATCACAAGGGTAAGTGGCTAAGAGTCTGCGGGTGATTAATCACCCTAGCCAATATGAGACCGACTACTGAAACTATTATATAGACCAACTTGTAGCAGCAACTGACTATGTTTGTTAACATGAATGGGCAAGTCCTAAGGGTATCACAGAAAATTGGCGGTACTGATCCCACATCAATGTGATATGTAGGAGATGATCCATTGAATAACTAAATTATCATCTCCTACTGATCACATTGTAGCTATGTCCCACAGGAATAAACATCACTTTAAAGGTTATATCTATAATATTACACTACATGTGCAAGGAAAATATAAAAATTTAAGTTTGATTAGTGGTCATATATAGAATAAAGTAGGGATACAAGGCACAACTGTAGATATACTAGTGGATATTATAAATCCCTACTTCAGTCTATACACATACTTAAGTCCACTAGTATATCTGCAGGTGTAGACAATCTCCCTTGTTTCCCTACTTTTTTCTATTATCACTAAGACCAGGCAAAGTAGATTACTAGTTTCTTATCAGCCACTTAATCAATTTTGATACAGGAGGGTGGTCATTTTTTATTGAAGGAAGTACCCAAAATCACAGCAACAGCAGGCTATCTGTCATTACAAGGATTATCAAAGGCCTTCTTAATGCTGATGCCTACACTTTACCACTTTTATGAAGCAGGAGATGTTTTCCATAGCTGAAAATGATAACCAGTTTGTCTAAACATTGAAATGTTAGTGCATATACTGCAGCAGTAGTGAATGTAGAGGCCGCAGGGTGGAGGGCGATGCAGGCAGGTGATGGGAAACTATAAATCAACTTTGCCTGGCCTAATCGAACTTAAAATTCTTAGGTGTGCACCCACATCCAGTGGGGGTTAACTGAAATTGTTTTCCAAAAACCTCTGTGTGTGTTTGTATGTTTGTATGCATGTACGTATATTTGTTTTTCTTTCTGCACCCACGTGAGCAAAATGGCTTATGCTATAAGTAGCCTGTATGTGAGAAATGAAGGCTACACAGAACCAGTATAAACCTTCCTGGTAGGTAAGCTGTTGCTGTGAGGCAGTTTAGGTACAAAAATGGGTAAAGCGAGTCAGTTCCTGAAGATGTTATGAATACCTTTCACAATGCCAGACATAAAACAACCCATATCTGGCTTTGTAGGCTACCAGTGGATTCCATGTATAAATAACTATGATTGCTTGGCAACTATGGCAATCGTGCAATACATAACATGAATAGCTAGCTTTGAATAATTGATTTAGGTAGAGTCAACAAGTATTGCTACAACTGAAGAGTTCAGAGAATTATCTGGTTCTAAAAATTGATAGAAATGAAGCACGGTAATAATATATACTCACAAGCATCTTCCTGTTTATATTTTTGATGCATTGCCACATGCATAGGAAAATGCACTACTTAATTTCATAGTGTTTATATGGGTGAAAAGAAAAGCAAATTCCTGTGAGTCCTGCTCATTACATGAATCATACAATGCTATATCCGTATTATCAAAATATTAATTACACAGTCAATACTAAACAAACAAATTGTAGTCAAGCGAGTGGGGATAGTGAGTTATCTATGTTCCTTTTGAAATCATTAATGGAGGGTGAATTATTCCTTTAAAGTTGTCCTGGATAATGACTTCTACATTAACAATCACAACATTCCTAATCTGTTCAGCACACTGATGCGTGCATGTATGTGTGTATGTATGTAAATGAATGTTGCGATGGTAGACAATGTGGATGTTCAAAACAAATTGTAGGCATTAATTTATATGTGTTTATTCAATATGCAGCTATCAAGTCAACTCAATGGTGTACGTGTGCATGTGATACAGAGGATGTACTACAAACAAACATCTGTATAGTGTCATGAATGCATACCATTCTAATAAAACCACCTATACACTCTAATTCATTCAAACTTTTAATCTAAGAAAGCATTGACATATTCTTGTTAGTGGCAAAGTAGCCATAATCAACATACTCTTCTTCATTTTGTGTGGTTAGTTATTCTGCATTTCACAGAGTATTACTTTGAAGATTCTGACAGCAGTCTTTATCCAGGTCCCTAGTGGGATAGCACTTACTGAGAGAACATCTTGTTGCTGTGCAGTTGTGTAGATTACAAAGTAGTAAAACTGTATCATGCATGCCTTTTATGCTTAAAACATACACAGATGTAAAACATTGAACAAAAAAAATAGTTTACCTGCTCTATTACAATACAAGGACAAACAGACATATATAAACAACTTTAAACAGGCTGTAGGACCAGGTGTCCTACAGACTTTCAGCACTTGTACTGTAAAGCCTTAATAAATAAACTAATATCCATTTGGTTCAACATGGGTTACTTTGAGATAATAAGTCACTCTCTAGAGTTCCTTGGATACATATACATGAAATTGACAAGGAGAAAACATCCTGACCACCTGGCAGACTCCTGTAAGCATTCAAGTATTAATCAGATGGCTGCAGGTTCTAGATCCTGTCATGGATTTTTTCTCCTTTCTCCACCTTTTCAAACATACTTTCTGTAACAACTTTAAACAGGCTGTAGGACCAGGTGTCCTACAGACCTTCAGCACTTGTACTGTAAAGCCTTAATAAATAAACACATCTGCAATTTTCCTGCAGAGATTCACCTACATACCTACATTTGTTACACTACTTACTGTTCACATGTCTATACGTTGTGCCAGATGCTTTCTTGCTCCACTGAGCATGCACAAGTACAATAATCGAGCATACAAATTGATGATGTAAAGAGTACGTAACACCCTTGATGACGTTTATGGCACTATTTTCAGGGGTGTAGCCAAGGGGGTTTCCAACAGTTACAAGTAGTGGGGTCTGGGGCACAACTTCCAGCTGCTGAGAGACTCTAAAGGTCTAAAACTGAAAAAATTGCTACCAGCGGCGGAGGAAGTAGTTGATATGAGGGGGGGCTCCGCTGGGCTGACCCAGACTTATTTCTATAGTTTGGTAAGGTAAGACCAAAAAAAAAAAAAAAAAAAAAAAAAAGGTCACAACCAACTGACAAGAGTTTTCCACCTCACCAGCTACCATTTCTAGCTGATAAACTACATAAAAATCCTTACATAGCTCGCTACACACTGACTACTTTATTAGAGTGACTGCTCTATTAGAGTATCTCGATCTTTATCACGGTCTTCAAGAAAGATAATTTCGGTGTGATATCATTCTGAGGGGGGGCTTTAGCCCCCTAGCCCCCCCCTTTCCGCCGCCTATGATTGCTACATTTCATGGATGATTGATTACTCTACATCAATGTTTTATATGTATATGTTAAAGCATAGCCGCGAGTGCTATATGAAAAATAAAGTACGAGGCGCGCGGCCGAGTACTTTATTTTTCATATAGCACAAGCACGGCTATGCTTTAAATGATTTATGGAACTTTCTACTCGTGTAGCCTTCACCATACACTAGGACTCGTAATTAACACGCATTGCACGAACTATTAGGAGCCTGAACACACACAAACCAGTTTAACAAAGTAACTCACGCGTATTTCACCATAGTTTGGCATGGTAGACGTTCATCACGTCTTTTGGCAGGTTTTGCTCGCAACCCACAATCGATTCTATTGCGAGTCACATGGTGAAGTATTTCCGTGATATCTCCAGGACTTGTCCGTTTACATTAACAAACGTAACAGCAACATTACCTTCTCCCACCCATCATCGAAGCATTTAGGTATGTCTATAAAAGCAATCCAGTGGTAGGTCTCGTATTGGCTGGGGTGATTGATCACTCAGCGCGGCGAGGCTATCCACATTCAGGTCTGCTTTATCCGTCACAGGTCATGCAGGGCGCAATGTCCATCGTTTGTATGTACCTGCTGTGCGATTAAACTATGGCAAACGAAGTCTATATTATCGTGGCACAACTATATGGAACAACCTGCTTACCTCAATCACCGAGATGAACTCATTAAATAGCTTTAAGCTAGCTTATTTAAGTCATATTTAGGCCACTCCAAGTCATACCTTAGTTTCTGGTCACTCCCTAGCCAACAAAAGGATGCGGGCGGGCGGATGATCAGGACTTCAGGACTATCATAGACTCTTACATATACACCAGTAATACTGTAATGTTATTAATTTTGCTAAATTTACCCATTTCATATTGAGTTTACAACCAAGCTTAACCAACATTCTTATAGCATAAGTAGTTAATTATGCTTCTGCAAAATGCACCAGGAAAATTGTTGATGGCTAGCTACACTGCTGAGCACAACAATGTGTAGCTAACACTAAGGAAAGGTCTGCTCATGTAGCTACTTTTGCTTTACAAATGAAATGTTTCATTAGCTATGTCAGGAAATTATTATTAATTAGCTAGCTAATAATAATCCAAAACTATATTAACACATCATCAGAAACTCTTTCAAATGTGAAGTCTTAGCCAACTATATATGCATGCATTTCCAGCCTTCTATACAGTAAACCTTGAGTAAAGTAGCTGTCAAAGTTTTGAGTTGAGTTGTTGAGTGCTCCAAGCTAGTGTTTTTCAGTGATCATGTGGGAAAGCTAAGTTAATTTTTAAACTAAGGGATGTCATGCACTTGCTAATTTAGGACCATACTTGTAATTATGTAACCATGGAAAAGTTGAAGTTTGAGCTCACCAAATGTTACCGGATTTCTAGTCAGTATATCAGTGATCAGTGATAAGGAAGTCCAAGTTTAGATCCACTAGAAGAGTTACTAGACTAATCATTAGAGGACTACATCTGAATTGTTAGGAAAGTTTAAAGCTATGGTATATCTGATCATTAGGCTAGTGATCAATGCTACATACATATACTGTACTGAAGTTACTTACTGGCAACAGAAGCATTACTAATAGCTAGCTACATAGCTAATCAAGGACAAGTCAAAAACGTTATAGTATAGTATCTGTCTATTCTAGTATTAGAGTTAAGGGTAGTGTGACTGCTCTATTAGAATGCCTGACTGCTCTATTAGAGTATCTCGATCTTTTGCAGTGTTTAAAAATCACTGTCCTTGGTCACGTACACTTAAGCGCTTGTAATATTAATAATAGTCCTCATAAACTGGGGTTCCAGTTTTCCATGCGGGCGGGTGACCAGAAACTAAGGTTTGACTTGGTGTGGCCTTAGTTAATTGTGTGTATATATGTACCTATATTGTTTTGTATGCTTGTTCAGGGCACAGCTGAAAAACAGCTTTTGCTGATGCTGTCTCCCTGTTTAAATAACATTAAAAAAAAAGGAAAAAAAAAGCCTTCACCGGCGTGGGTGATTAGTCGTACTGGCGCGAGCCCCGTAAGCTATTAGCCTACACTAAGGCACGTAAACAACTGTGCTTTATTTACCACAAGAGGTGCTTTATTGCCGCAAAGAGTGCTTTATTCGTTCAATAAAGCACTCTTTGCGGTGCAATAAAGCACTCTTTGTGGGCAATAAACCACAGTGCCTTAGTGTAGGCTAATAGCCTACAGGGCTTTATTGAACGAATAAAGCACTCTTTGCGGTGCAATAAAGTACTCTTTGTGGTCGATGAAGCAGTTGGCCGGCTGAGAGAGTGTACTTTATGAAATTTAAAGTACACTTTTAATTTGATCTCGCGCACGCAAAGTTCTATAAATATATATGTGTACCACTTTCACAACTCAGATCAAAGGAAAGCCAGTGTGTATATATCACATATCGCACTGACTCAAAATGTTAACGAGATATACGCATTACTACCAGTGCGTATATCTCGTTAAGGCAGTGCACATATCTCGTTACACACTATCTTAACGAGATATATGCACTGCCACCAGTGCGTATATCTCGTTAACCTGAGACATTGCATACCTAATAAGTGTGCACACTATATCCAGAAATCATCAGATTTCTTTGATGTTATACTGTTATCCTCTTCTCTTATATAGAGAATCAAGCAAGCTGTGACTGTGGGATTGAATTCTGCCAAACAACCTGTGATTGTGGGATTCAATTTTAATACATTAACAGTAATTTGTTTTTTTATTTTTGTAAATGTAGCAATTAAAGTAACATAATTAACACTAGTCTCTTAAAATTGCTATATTAGCAATAATAAAATCAAACTACTGTTTGATGTATTAAAATTTAAACAGTTTGTTTGGCAAAATTCAATCCCACAATCACAGCCTACTTGGTTCCCTATATAAGTAAAGGGTATAGCACCTAAAGATTTTGGCAATTAGGTGAGTCTACATGCTAAAGTAGAACATATTAGTTATACCACGGGCACTCATGCTTTGCCTGTATATACACACTCGCCCTTGGGCCTGCGGCCCTCAGGCTTTTGCGTATATATCAAGCAAAGCACTCTTGCCCATGGTATAACTATCAATGTATTGCCCTACTAATCCCTCCCCCCCCCTTCGGGCATATATAGGGCTATAGTGAGCACAACCGAATGTTAAATGCCCATGGTAGGGCAAACCTATTGTGTTATATCCCCACCATTGGCTCCAGTTGCAACGTGGGGGATTTGACATAACGTAGAAAAAATACTTGGAATGATTGTCAAATTCCCCATAGTGAAGCGGTAGTTTCATGTCAATTCGCCTTGTAAAGCCCCACTTACAGGCTTTACATCCAAGGGGGGTGGTGGGGTAACACATTGGTAGGTGCATAACTAGACAGATGCTATAGCATCGAGGGGCGAGCCTGATCAAGTTAAGTAGTGATGCTCATGCATTATAATGGATTGAGATGATATTGCCACAAAAAATGAATAATTGCAAAGTACATAAAGCAATAATTGTACAAGTGTCATTTAATAAGCAGTACGTTCATGACACAACCGGTGATACGGAAGTAACTGTGTCCTTTGATTTAATGGTATACACCAGTACAGGTGCTGACAGCACCTGGTCTTCAAGGTCGATGCTGCTTGTGTGAGGCACTGCATACGCCAAGATCTGATTTAGAATATCATTGAAAATGGTGACTTATAAAAGGGTCGTCAAATGATGGCAGTTGGCGTGTAACAGCACTATCATTGCAATCCGTAGCAGCAACTTGTTCTCCTTTCGGATACAACACGTTCTCTTCTTCGTTGCGACAAAGCCCTTCGTTGATCTACAGTCATCTGTGCATACCTGCCTCTATCATATTCCCTACGTCTTGCAAGTCGCTCGGGGGTTTCCCTATTCTGCCTGGCTCTGTACTGCTCCCTCCTTGTCCTCAATCTTTCTTCTCTTTCCATCTGCAATCTAATCCTGGCATGGTTCACCTTACGACTGAGCGATATTTAGAAATGGCATGATATTTCCGTGCACACACACCGTGGCATGGTTGACCTTATGAACCATATTTAGAAATGGCGTGATATTTCCGTGCACATACTCCGTGGCATGGTTGACCGTACGAACCATATTTAGAAGTGACATGATATTTTCGTGCACGTACTCCGTGGCATGGTTCACCGTACGAACCATATTTAGACGTGGCATGATATTTTCGCGCACGTACTCCGTGGCATGGTTCACCGTACGAGCGATATTTAGAATTTTCGTAGTTTTCCGTTTTCGATCGTGAATGGTTCACCGTACGAAATCTCTCGCTAGTGTGGGGCTCGCTCAGGCTCGCCCCAATGAGTTTGCATCATAAACCTTGTGTTAAAATTTAGTCTGTCTTGCTTTTTTCATGCTTATAGCAGCTAATGTGCTTATTCTCAAACAATCAGGACTGGAAAAACTACAAATTGTCTTCTACTTTTATCTATCAACTATCCAGTCACTGCTAGTTTATTACAATTTCCTTTGCTGTTGTGTAACTTGTTTACCATTATGCTATAACAATTAGTCCCTCCTAGTTTATATGTCTCCTAGCAACAAAAATTGTTATGTCAACAATGTAGGTGAGAACCACAAAACAAGTCAAGTAATATATTCCAAAATTGTTCATCAACAGCTGCAGTATGCTGAATACATTTTGGGAATGACTATGTTGGATGCTCACTTTAACAATAATCATAATAGTGGAATTAAGTGTTTGTTGACATGTTAGTCTGGCTATATGATTACATATTTTTAGTTAGCTGTGCCTTACCATACTGTATCCCTTTCTGTATATACAGGGTGGATACTGATGTTGTGACTGTTGGTGGGTGAGTTTTTGGTCAATGGACAAATCACACAAATGGTGAAGAAAAATTAACATGTGATACCAAGACCCCACTACTATAATTATTACAAACTCTTAGTGGTACTTACCTAATTTTATAGTTGAAGTAACTTACTGCTATATTACCCATGCACGTCTTTAATCCCTCCCCAGCCCTTCAGTGCCTGTGAAACTTCAGTGTTCACTTAAACCACAATTATAGAAACTCTTTAATGATAGCATGAATATACTGTAACAGTAAACATTTACATTATGATGATCCCATAAAATTTAAAAAATGACTACAATAGCACAAGAAGCCAGATACACTAGTGTTTGGCTATGAAGTACCACCAAGAGTTCGTAATATAGTAATGGGGTCTTGGTATCACATGTTAATTTTTCTTCACCATTTGCTGGACTCACAATTAAACCAAGAGTTGACAGCACAATGTCTATCAAATCAGCCAGCTCGCTATGGCTAATGACCTTTCCCACTTCCACACTGTTTGGTTTGGGGATTGAGGCGGGCGCCTCACACCTCCACGTCATGGCGGAAAGTTTAAATCTTCAAAGAGCACAAAAGCGATCTCATAAACTAACGAACAACTTTTAGCGAAATTAAATATACAGGTACATTGTGTAAAAAGCCCCTGATAGCCGCAGCCTTTTTACAATACGACTTAATGGTGAAAGAAAATCGCTCCAATGGGATGCGATGACTAAGAAAATGAAAAAAAGAACGATGCACATTTGAATAAATATTTTCATTAACGCATTGTAAATGGGTGGGCGATGGAACAAACTACTCCAACAATTGGCCTCACTTTTCGTGTGGTAGTTACTCATTATACAAAGGTTACATGCCCCTGGTTTCGAGGCGGAATCTTTTAGTAAGGCTGAGATTTCGCCATGCGGATTTTAAAAGATTGCGTAATGCACTTGTCAATTTCATGCCCCACCCCCCCGGAATACAGGGGATTTGAAAAATCGTGGTGACAAATTCCCCACTACTGGGGCAAAATCGGCTGTCAAATTCCCACTATGTCCCCACCCCCATAGTAGGGGATTTGACAACACCTCAAGGATGATTAAGCGCATATTTCATGCATACGACTAGTAATAAACCTGCCCTATAGCTCTAGTAAAATTATAGCAAGTGCGATTTTACTGTTTAGAAATGCAACTACCGAAAATCGGTCAGTGAATTGGACAACTGTCAATTGCCCCAGGGGTGGGGACAAGAAACAATGTCAAATCCCCACCTGCATGGGGTGTGGGGACGCCCGGGGGTGGGGGGGGGGGGTGGGGCATGAAATTGACAAGTGCAGAATTGATCCCTCATGTAAATGACTCACAGTAGTGGTCGCGTGTTTATTATTATTGTGGGCGCTTTGTGCTTCTTGGCGCCTTGATTATGGCTACCAGTGCAAGGTAGACTTTCAGTTCTGTAATTTAATCGCTATAAGCTCTTAAATATTGTTTAATTTTGTTTATTGATCTTTAGCTACAGTTCTGTAAAGTATTACAGGTTTTTGCAATTGAATTCGTCGCCTTTGCGATTGAATTTGTCCCGTTTGCAATTGAATTCGTCGGTATTGCAATCTGTTTGCAATTGAATTCGTCCTGTTTGCAATTGAATTCGTCGGTTTTGCAATTGAATTCGTCGGTATTGCAATTGAATTCGTCCTGTTTGCAATTGAATTCGTCGGTTTTGCAGTTGAATTAGTCGGTTTTGAAATAGAATTCGTCGCGTTTGCATTACAATTCGTCATAAACAAAACGGCTCCAAGAAACCAACCCGTTCATTAAGAGATGAACTATTTATGCCTTGGAAGGTTACACTTGAAACACCAGAAGGTAATTGAAGCTGGTAGTACGCGAAGTTGATAGCTGTCTGACAAGTAAATTAACTTGCTCGCTAGTTACCACATCCATCGCGAATGGCGTAGTAGAGTTTGGAATGTTGCTGGATAGGCTGTAGAGGAAGAATTATTGCCTTATAAAGAGTTGTTTACTACTGTTGTACTTGAACAAGTTCTTGTAGCAGCTGCTACATCATGTTTTCGTGTTTGCTCCAGCTGCCATTCTTGTTACGGACGGATTTAACTGCAAAACCGACGAATTCAATTGCAAAACCGACGAACTCAATTGCAAAACCGACGAACTCAACTGTAAACGGGACGAATTCAATTGCAAAAACCTGTAGTAAAAATAATTAAAAAAAGATGGTGTTCAAAAATTGAAAAGGAAGGCCAAGAGATGAATTAGGCCAAATTTTGGGCCATTGAGGTCTCAAAACTGGCTAAAATGAAAGGAAAATTCACAGCAGAGGTACTTATTCAACACCACAGAGCTGTACAGCCACACGTATGGATCGCCACTAGGCTTGGGAAAAGCAGCCAGCAAAACCAGACCACTCAAGTCTAGCTGATTTTGATTGTGGAATTAGATAGTTTATTCATGTAGCTTTGTGTCCTGGATGAAAAATCGAATCTGCTGACATGGGCGATAAGACCGATTTTCTCAGACTGGGTCATTTAGCTATACTCTGGGAAGCAATTGCAACATATGCAGGACTAGAGCTGCTTGGTGAACTCTCCCTTAAGAGTTTCTTTAACTATAATTGGACAACATTCAAATTATGTAACATGCCAACATTAACTGGAAGAATGAGTTTGCTGGCTTAGTGGAATGTGTTTCATAATTATTTTACTAAACTTGGTTAACAACAGGGGCGTAGCCAGGGAGGGTTCAAAGGGTTCGGACGAACCCCCTTTTCAGAGTTAAGTTTTTTAAATCGTGATACTGGTTAACTAGAACTGAATTAACTTACACAAATCCACTAAAATGGGTAGCTACAGGTCTTCAGGCAGAGGAATTCAAGTACCTCTACTCGCTATTGCGAATGAATTTATAAGAATACACATGTGTACACGTGTACACGTGTACACGGCCCCAGACCCCCGCTGTGGAGATTCTATACTTAGGGCAGAACCCCCCTTTTGGAAATCCTGCCTACGCCCCTGAACAAGTATGTTTCCTCTAGATCATTTATTATTTATAATTTTTATTTATTAAGGTTTTATTTTATTTTACAGCACAAGTGCTGAAAGTCTGTAGGACACCTGGTCCTACAGCCTGTTTAAAGTTGTTACAGAAAGTGTGTTTGAAAAGGTGGAGAAAGGAGAAAAAATCCATGACTGGATCTAGGCAGCCTCAAACCTGCAGCCATCTGATTAACGCTCGAATGCTTACAGGAGTCAGCCAGGTGGTCAGGATGTTTTCTCCTTGTCAATTTCATGTATATGTGTCCAAGGAACTCTAGAGAGTGACTTATTATCTCAAAGTACCCCATGTGGAACCAAATGGATGTTAGTTTACTATTTTCTAAAAGATTTTCTCGCCCTCCATGGCTTACCAAAGAAGTATTGTGGGCAGTTAAATCTAAGCATAAAGCATGGATTAAATAATTATATAAATAAACACTTCGGTTGACAGTGAAATACCAAAATGAAAAATATGAATACATAAGTGGGGCTGAAAACCGTGATCAAGATCGAGATACTCTAATAGAGCAGTCACTCTAATAAAGCAATCACAGTATTAGAGCAGTGTGTAGTGAGCTATGTAAGGACTTTTATGCAATTCGTAGCTGGTGAGGTGGGCAGCCATTGTCAGCTGGTTGTGACTTTTTTTATTTTGGTCTCACCTTACCAAACCAGAGACAATGTAGTGCCTCAGTTCATTTCCGCTCCTGATCACCCCCCCCCCCCCCCCTCATATCAACTACTTCCTCCGCCACTTGTAATCTAAAGGGAAACTTCTAATGTAGCTGAACTCTTATACTACATGGTAAATGGTTTGTAGTTTAACCCTCCACAGCCAGAGTGACTCATAACCTACTAGTAACTAAACTCTCTACAAAAAGAATTGCAACCTAGTTAAACTTTCTACAGGATATTTTTCTTGTATGAAACTAAACTCTCTACAATGGCACCATGTAACGTAAGTGAGTTTCTCTACAGGATGACTTGTTTCCAGCTAAACTCTCTAAATGGTACAACATTGCACCCAGTGCATGTAAGCAACCAAAGATTTAATCTTAATTCTTAATTTTATTGTAGATTTGAATAAACGAGCTAGTAACACTAACAATACAAAACCAACTCAAATTACACAACACACATGCACAAAACATAAATAATTGTGTTATGATAACAAGTAGCTATTCACACACATTAGCTTCACTGAAAATATTGATGTACATATATGGTTAGTAAAAATGATTAATTATAGTTTCGCTTTTCAGTACCATCAGTTACTACTGGGAATAAATGATAATGTTATCCTCCTGCATGGCAATGTCATAATTATGATCGACATATTCTCCTTCTTTTAAAGTAGTTGTTAAATGACTTTCATTAAAAGGAGATGATGTAACCTCCAACTGATCATATATGGCAGCAGCATTAATGCTTTCATCACAAACTGTTGTATGGTAGACATGAAAACACTTCTGTTGAAATGATGGAATATTACTACTGTTAGCCAAGTTAGGGAATGGAAATGTTAAATGGCAATGTTACTGTATCTCCTGTATCACACGGATAGCAGTTTGTAGCATCTCTAAGTTTTGGCCAATCTACAACATTCACATATATGGCAGTTTCATTATTCCTATAAGGAATGGGACAGGTTGTATCAGTTATGCTAGAATTTACATTAGTAACTTTGTGGTTCATCAGAATGTTGACAATAGGAAGTGGGTCTGGTACCAGAGAAATGTTATGGTTGCAATTTTGAGGAAGTGGTGGGCCAACATCATCATCATCATCAGCTACAATTTTAGTGTCAGTTGATTGAGAGTGATCCATGATAACTTGGCTTATTTGGTCATCAGAATCACCAAGATACTGTACACCAACATCATCGTTACAGTATTCTTCTTCTGAGGACTCACTGACATTAATCACACAATGCATGTTTCCATTTGTTGTGTCAGTAATGAAAGACGTCTGCTCTGTTGTAGTAACTGAGCTCATGTTAATACCACTATCATCTTCATTTCTTGAAACTATCAACTCTTCAGTTGGTCTATGACCATGCAAATAATCAAGCATCTGTTGATTGGTTAAACAGTTTGAACTTATTGAAGTAAAAAATTCTTCATCAACTGTGAGCATTTGTAAACCATCAATCCATACAAAGTCTTTCTCGTTTAGATTTTCACATCGACTAGCTTCCTCTCGACCAATTGCTGAATAATCAATGTCCTTAATAGATGGTGCCTGCACAGAGAAATGTGTCATTTTTATTCTTTGCAAAATCTAGTGTAGTATATACTGTACGTGCAACTGCATCTAATGTATAAAAGATTAACTATTGTGTAAACACAAGTTACTAATTTCTGTACAGCAATGTAGATTAATAGCAACATATTATGTACATATAGTAATGTTTTGGAAAAGCCAATGTAACAGCAACCATAATATTATTCACTAACTTGGTATCCAGGAAGATGGTTTAATGGTGCATTTAGAAACTTGACCAGTAGTGTTTTGTCAATTGCCTCAGTTATTTAATGCCTCATTAATTGCCACATGCACAATGAGTGTCAGGATGCCAGTCAGCAACAATAGGCTATACTACTCATGCAAGAGCATTCCTGAAATACTGACATAAACATATCCTTCAAGGAACAATTGACTTAGCTGTTGTTTGTAAAGTGTTGTAATAACTACAGTGAAGGAAAGCTGAATGAGCAGCTTGCCAACTTAGAAGTAAGAAAATTCACGCAAACAACTGCTGACATGGGCATTGGCAACTACACTTACAACTGTACGGATGGTCCAAATGTACAATGTTTAAATCCCTACATGATATGATTGCATGAGTGGATGGTAGAATCAGTTGTTCAGTGTAACAATGGTGTGCCTTGTAACACTAACAGAGTAGCTACACACTTTTACACAGTATACTTTACTTTTTATGGTGTTTAATTTCTCAACATTCTTGTGTAACATTATCAGTTGAATGGTGTAGTCAGAAAGTAAACATGACTCCTTGGAATTCTGACTATTGTATTAGAGTGTCTTAAAACTTCACAGCCTCTTTATTCAAGCCTAACGTGATAGTAAATGACAAACCCCTTCCCATTATATCTAGCCTCATGCCCAACTTATGATGCAGAAATACAATGCAAATAAAATAATAGCACATGCAAACATATGCCTGAAATTATACATTCCATAATGAGCAGCTGACTTGACCATTGACATTAGCAAAATAGTAAATAACAGTTGAGCAACAGTTAAAGCAAGAAAATTCATGCTTAGAAACCATTGTGGCAAGAAAATTCACACTTGGTATTGGGTTGGTATAAAAAGGAAGAAAAAAATTGCTATGTAGTTAGTTTTGCTGAACATTGAAAATGACAAAGAACTTCGGTGAAGAAAGCGAGATTCATGGGTTGCTGTGTGAAGTTTCCCCAACGAAAAAGGGAAAAGGAACATCCTACTTTGATGGTAAAATCAGTGACGGAAGTCACAGAATACGGCTGTTTGGGTTTGATAATAATACTTGAAAAAGACTGGCAGAAGTTAGTGGTAGTGTTGTTGTCCTTACAAATTGTGAAATTAAAAAAGGCCATTATGGAGATGATTATGGTGAAGTAAGCATTCAAGGACTTGGTCATCTCACATTTATGTATGCTGTGTTCTAGGTGCGTGTTGACAACAAACTACCATTGAAAAATCTGAAAAAAAGTATGAAATCAAGGAAGACAAAGATGAGTTAACTTCCCTTACTCTCCTGTGTGACATTCAACCCTATACAAAGATGAATTGTAAAGGAAAAGTTATTCAGCTAGAGGAAGCAACTAAGGCCGCAAATGGGAAAAATATACAAAATATCCTCATAGCTGACAGGACTGCTACTGCAAGAGTTACACTGTGGGAAGAAGACATAAATAAATTGGTAACAAATAAAAGTTATCAATTTAAACAATTGGTGCTAAAGGAATTTCGAGGAGAGAGGCAGCTGTCTTCTATTAAAGATCATACAAAAATTGCACAGATTGATCATGACCTTGATGAGATTGCAAGGAATGAAGTCCAATTGCCAGTTAACACAATCAAAGAAGCTCAGATAGTTGGTGTGTTTTCAATTGAGCACTTTTCTGTATGCCTGAAGTGCAATGGAAAGTACTTGGAGAAGAAAAGTCTGGTACTTGTAACAGATGTGGCATGCTCCAATGTATGGATATTTGTAATAGAGATGTAATTGGAAAAATTATGATTAAAGGAAGAGAAAACAGTGTAGTTCTTAAAGTTTATGATACAGTACTTAAGGAAATAGTAGGAGTGGAGGAAATAACTGGACTTGATTCAATATCACCACTGAAAGCCAAGCCTTTTAAAGCTATCCACCAAGATGGAATCCTTAACTCTATTCAGCGATAACTTTGATTTTGTTGTTGAGAAGATGTTAATATGATTGTAAAGTTACCACTTAAAATTAATGTACCACTGTATAATCATGACTCACCAAGTTAGTAACTGCTTATTTATCGAATATGGCTGAATTTATAAAAAGCAATCTTCCCGATGTGAAGTAATAAGCATTTTACCATGCACTATCCCATTGCCAAAAGTGAGCCCACAATCAATACCTTTCCCTCATTGTATCTAGTTTGTGTCGATCTATGGTCAGCTATCAAGTAACAAAGTAAGGCTGAAGTGCAAGATTTTTCATCTATTTAACTGCACTGCAGTGTTAAAATAGAGGAATGTGGCAAAGCTCCCAAATTATGGTAGATGACTGGTTACGGATTTGTCATCTACCCATTGCAAGCTAGAGGAAAATTACACTGAAACGTAAACTCACAAATTTCTTAGAAATATTTACACAGTACTGTTGCAAAGTGATTTTTAACAATATTCATAATTGAAAATAGCATACAATGTGAACAATGGGTAAACGTTTTGAATCAATATTAAGAAAGCTACTTAGTGATAGTTGCGATGTAGGTGCTCAGATATTTAGCCATTCTCAGATGTAAACCATCTAGTGGCTCACACAGCATATAGTTATCATCATAATCACGTCCCTAAAAAGGTGTTGATAAATAGTTTATCATCATAGCACCAATATTGATTAGCCCTTGATAGTGAATCGTGATACTTAATAGTAGTACCAGTTTGAATGCAGTTTGGTTAGACTGTGAAAAGAAAAAAAATACATAGCTAAGTAAAATGGCCCATCAATCATGTATGCAACTATTCAGAGCATTAATTAGCTACACTGACGCTTCACATTCGATACACTTTTATCTTGATATAGTCCTTGCCACGCACACATGAACTGATCCACAATACCAATAGCAACAGAAGCAGCAGAGTTGAGTTACTCAAACAAAAACTTCAGAATAAACTACATTACATGTTTTGCGGTCCTCCCTAACCAATAATGTCAGGCACTCTGGGGAGCCTACTCTAGACAGTGCTACATAAAGCATCCCATGTGTAAAGCTCTCATCACTCATATCTACTCCTACAGCCTTAAAAGTTTCACCCTGGCTTTTGTTGATCGTCATTGCAAAACAAAGTGATACAGGAAACTGCACACGTCTAAATTCAAAAGGCAACATCGGGTTGCTCGGAATAAGTGAAATCCTAGGAATGATGATGTCATGACCTGCATGCCTACCATTTGAAATTTTGGCTTCTATAGTGTTGGAAGAAAGTTTAGTGACCACACACCTAGTACCATTGGTGACTCGTGGAGGGTCCAAGGAATGTAAAATTATAATCGGTGCACCAACCTTCAATGAAAGTAAATGTGGAGGCAATCCCGACACTTCTAGAGAGTTTAAAAGCTCAGTTGGACACTCAACAGCCTGGGATTCATCAGGCACAGAGTCAAAGGACTTGTACTGGATGCACTCACCAGGTAGTTGTTCTACCAAGGTTGTGTTGATGGTGCGTGTGGTTTTGTTTAGAGGAGCCAAAATGCAACGCTCTGATAACCAAACAATGTTCGTAAAGTTGGACAGCAAATCCAGATAAACTCTAGACATCAACTCATCAATGTTACACACAAAGGCACCCATAGTGTCAGGTAGCTGCACAGCATCAGGAGTGTTGTCAGTCGGAAACTTACCATCTCCATTGGCTAACAGTTGGCCAGTAAATTCCCCAGCTGCTTGGTCCCCACAAAGGTGTACTCTCATATTAGTGTATAGATGTTTAACAACCACACTCTCCCATAGGTAAGACTTCTTCAGACAGGCATCCACTATGTTACCTCTGGTGCCTCGGGGAATTACTGGGAGGATTTGTCTAAAGTCACCACACAACAACATACAAATTCCTCCCATTGGCTGGCTGTTACCTGTCAGGTCTCTAAGAGTGCGGTCCAGAGCTTCGAATGCACGCCTGTTAGTCATTGGAGCCTCATCCACAACAATGGCTTTGGCTTCCTGGATGACTTTGCAGAGTGCAGTTCCTTTCTTAATGCTACATACTGGAATGTCCATAGCATTCAAATCTAGTGGGACTTTAAAGGTGCTATGCAAGGTACGACCTCCTGTTAAAATTGTGGCAGCTATTCCGCTAGATGCAGTGGCTAATGTTATCTTACCTTCAGACCTGATTTTTGCTAGAATAAGGTTGATCAAGAAAGTCTTACCTGTTCCACCTGGAGCATCCAAGAACAGCATACCTCTTTCATTCCTATCAACCATGGAAAAAAAACAATCATATACATCATGCTGGTCTGCTGTAAGCAAAGCAGCATTGTGTTCTACATAGGCTTACTGTTCTACTTGGTCATAGTTTATTTCCCTGCGGTACTCCCTCGCAAACCTATCATTATCAACCATTCGTGGCTGAGGTAGGCCATGCCCAGACAACTGTCTACCACCCATGGAAATAACCTTGTCCTGCAAGTCATTGAGAGTCAAGTCATCAAGGTGTTCCTTGTTGCCAATCTTGAAACATACTGGCAGCCTGTCAACAGGGTGCATCTCTGCTCCATTCGCAGCTTTGGGAATGACAGAGGAATGTAAAAGGTTGTCAATGTGTTCATTAAGCTGAGAGAGAATACTAGTACTGGCTGCTGAAATATCTGCACCCGAGTCTGGAAGAACAGCTGTGGTGATGGCACCATTAAGAGTGGTAATGTCAATCTTTAGCTTGGGTGCAGGGTCAGTAGATGTGACATGGTGGATGTTAGAAAGGCCTGCTTGTCCGGACCAGGAGCTATCGGACTGAGTAGATTGAAGGGTAGATGTATAGGGCCGCGGTGGATGAGGTTGTATGGGTTTGGAATGGCAGACTCTGGAGAAATGACCCAGTTTCTTGCAATTGTGACATGACACATGATATGCAGGGCATTGTGTGTCAGACTCTGGAGAAATGACCCAGTTTCTTGCAATTGTGACATGACACATGATATGCAGGGCATTGTGTGTGACCTGCTGAACATATTAGTTATACCATGGGCACTCGTGCTTTGCCTGTATATACACACTCGCCCTCGGGCCTGCGGCCCTCTGGCTTGTGCGTATATGTCAGGCAAAGCACTCTTGCCCATGGTATAACTATTACATATGTATATATGTATGTACTAGATAAAGCACTGCCGTGAGTACTATACGGGAAATATAGCACGAAAAGAGTGAGCAATAGACAAATATAGCACGAGGCGAAGCCGAGTGCTATATTTCATCTCAAGACCACTCTTTGAGTGTTATATTTCCCGTAAAGCACGAGCGAAAGATAGTGCTTTATCTGGTGTAGAGAATTGTCAACTTGAGGTACACACAAGACACACGAAACAATTAGAAACTCACAGAGGAGTGTTATTATCGGTAAAATAGGCATTGCACCTGTGTTTCGCCTGCGTTGCACTGTGCTGCGCCTTCATTAGTTGTTTCATGAGACTCGTCTGTCTTCTCAATACTTAAAGTTTTTGATTGTGGTACTTTAATAAGCATATTTCTGTGATATTCTTAGGACTCATCCGTTCATGTGAGCAAAACGTACTAAGTACGTTCACTGCTGTTGACCACAAGCAACCATCATCAAAATCTTCAAGTGTGTCTATAAATTAAATGCAGTGATTTTCCTCTTACTGGTTGGGTTGACTGGTCAGGCTATCAGCCTACACTGGCTTGGTTGATTGGTTGTACTGACCAGAATGAGTGATTACTCACTCAAAGTAGGCTATCAACCTACAAGAATAGACCTGGCAGTTCTATAACTACCTGATATAGAACTGTGGTCTAATAAAGTGTTCTATAACTACCCAATATAGAACACTTGTGTCTTTATGGTGAATATAGAACACTTTTTTGCTTTGATACTCCCACACAAAGTTCTTTATATATATATATCTGAACATGATCACATGTTGATCAAGATCACATGTATAAGCAGTAATTGTGTACAAGAAAAACACAACTTGCTGACACACCCTTAACAGTTGCAATTATTTGCTACTTTGATCTGGTGGATACTATCATCAAGTTTTCTAGCAGACTACCATGTTATACATAAATGGTGTGGTATTCCACAACTGAAACAAACAGAGTAAAATTTAACTTGCAAATTACGCATAAATTATATTCATTTATTGATGATACAAATGTACAACTGGGTGCAACTACAAAGGATATAACTATAGTAGGAAAATTACAAATAACATTGAAGTATTGAGAGATTTATTTTTATTTTTGATGTATGTGGATGTGTGTGTGTGTGTGTACGTGCAGCATGACTCTAGTTGTAGGCATGCAATTGTTGTGTTGCTGATTCTATTGTGCAATATTCTCCCACCATTACAGTTGAATAGTGGCCATTAGATAATGTTGGTGAGAGATTCATATTATCATGGGTTAGTGATATCACGTTGATCTCATTACATACGTCTCCTGCTGTGCAACTGTTTGAAGCTGAAATACAGTGCTCGTTGGGTGGTAGATTTGTTACTAAAAGAACTAAAGCTTTTCCGTCTATATTGTGCTCAACAAGAGTGTGGCAGTTCTCATTCTGTGGAATGTAATCAATATTTGTGTCACTTGGAAGATTAGGTGATGTAAGAATTGGTGTATCTGCTTCAACATAAGGAAAGGGATCTACATTAATGTTGGTAGCAGCAGTGAATTCGTTAGACAATTGGTTGAGTTGCATGGTGTCCTCTATATGATAAGTGGAGGTAGAATGCGTTGTGTTCGCTAGTATATTTTCTAATGAAGAGACTGAAGAAGCATTGTTTGCGTCGATGTGTTCAAAACAATCACTCTCAGAAATGGTCTCAACTGTTTCTACGTTACTGGTGTCAGCTAATAAATCAACTGATGCTGTGTATACTGAAGAATCATTAGAATTATCAGTGGAAATCTTTGTTATTTTGTTGTTGACAAACTGTGGATTGATACTTAAATGTACATCACCAACTTTGTCACCATGAACAAGTCCAACATATGGAAAAGGATCTTTCTCGGAAGTGGTCTGGAATATTTCATTGTCAACAGTTTGCAAATGCTCCTGTACTCCAGTAATATCTGCACATGCGTTGTGTGAACTGGCATGTTCTTGTAGCTTGGCAACATTAGAGTCAACATATGCGTATTCTCCATCAAATCGATTTTCTTCACCACAGTAGTATGAAGACATCTCTGTCTTTCCAATACTGTTTTCATCCTTGTTCTCAAATTCAGCCTCAGGTTGCAGTTGTTCTGTAACATCAGAGTTACTTTTCCCCATCATGACAAGATTTTCTGATGTGAGTTGGTTGAATGCTAAGTCAACTTGATTACCACTATTCTCATCTGAAACATAAGACCCATCATGAAAGCTTGAATTACTGTGATAACAGGAATCTTTGGTGCTCTGTCCACATACAGACTTTAACATCTCATCTTCTGTGCTACGTTCTTCCTTGATCTGTCCTAACTTGTGTGCATCATCTAGCCAGCCTTCTACTTTCTCATATGCAGCAATATACTCACAAGTACTTGGAGCCTCTCGACCAATTGTTGAAAAGTAGTCATTAGCACAGATTGAAGGTGCCTACAATGAAATAAAATTGGTAGATAGGATTGTGGGTTGAATTAAACAAATTTAGTAGTAAAGTAAACCATACAAGTACAGTATCTAAACAATACATACCATAGTTAGAGTAAAATAGAAACTGCACGGTTCTCTTTCATTTCTTTTTAGTTATAAGCGGTGTAGCTACCATTGAGGCAGCTGCCAACATAAAAATTAGGAAACTAAGTTTCAATGAAGAGAATTTGGTATGCAAAGATTGAGATAGTCCAATAGTCAATTGTGCCTAAGCTTCTAAATTCCTGGAGATATCCTTGATCATTCATATTTGATACTTGTAGCACCCAGATCACATTGTCAGTAAGATAAATAGTTCAGTGTGACACACATACTCATACACATTATACCATCACTTACTGTGCCAGACACTGCATCAGTGTTGTTACCATTTGCAAATTTAAGATGCAGTTCCCTGGATAAAGGATGAAATACATGTGATCATGTGTGCATTATGCACTATTATATGTTTTAACCAGATCAAGACACACGGTAGTGTGTCGTGCGGCCCAAGAAGCCGGCGCGCCACACCGTGAGTATGTTAACAGGAAGAAAGAAAACGCAATTTTCACACCTATGTTAGGGTCCGCAATCCGAAAAATCAACTTTCACAAATCAATCCCTCTACCATTGTGGGATGTTCATTGTAGTATCCCATTGCTAGATCCATCATGAAACCGGAGGCACGATTGTTGTCTTCACAGAAATATCGATTTTAGTATTTCGTGAGATGCAAAAATTATTTTTAAAATTTCGTGCTCCACACAAAGAACAGGATGGAACTTGCTGCTTAGCTAGATATTATCTAGAGTTAATGTAGTTAAAAAGTACGCACAGTAATAAGCAAATGATTCATTGGGTTACCGGCACAGGGTTGCTTTCTCTCAAAAAGCAGAAAACAAAACACGAATTTTCAAATTCAAACTGCCCTACCAGCCAAGATAAGAAAAGCCAACTCTTCCTCATAGTAATGTGATAAGGTTGGATGCATAGTCTGTCTATGCTGTTAGTCTGGAAAGGATCTGAGACTTCTCACCATCTGGGTGAAGAACATCAAAATTTTCGTGCGTCATTTCAAGGGATTCTCTCAATGGTACCAAAGTGCTTTCCAGTACTTCTGATGCCACACTGGTCACTTAATTTTGTTTAGAATGATGATAAAAGATGGTTCAAAACGTTTGGTAGTAGTAGTAGTTGGTATTTCTGTGATTTCATATGATGCAGTATACCAGCAGCTCCACCCAGCTCGAATCAAAAATGAAAGATTTTGTGCATTTTTCGGTTTGTTTTGGGATGTTTTGAAGCATAATGGTGATGTAGGGTGATCTAGTGAAGATTTGAAGCTACTGTGGAGCGTGAGAGGTGAAGTCAAATTTGGACGATTTTGCTGCCTCCCTTGATGCATAGCTTAGAGCGAGGCGTGGAAGCTGTGGATGAAACAATAATTGACAACCGCTATTACCAAACGTTCAGGGACATCTTTTGCCATAGTTTTAGTCTATAATTGATGATTGTTGTGGCTGCAGAAGCGCTGGAAATGGCTAGAAAGCGCTGGAAATGGCTAGAAAGCGCGACACAATTCTTTGATGCTGCAGAAAATTTTGATGCTCGTCACCCAGATGGTGAGAAGTCTCAGATCTTTTCTAAACTAACAGCATAGACAGACTATGCACCCAACCGTATCGAAACACTATGAGGAATAGTTGGCTTCTCTTGCCCTGGGTGGTAGGGCAGTTTGAATTCGAAACTTCGTATTTCTTTGTCTGTTTTTTCAAAGAAAGCAACCCTGTACCGGGCGCCCAGCAAATCATTTACTTATTTCTGTGCGTAGTTTCAACTACAACAACTCTGGACACGATTTGGCTAAGTAGAAAGTTTCATCCGGTCCTTTGTGTGGAGCACGAAATTATAAAAATAAATCTTGCATCTTGTGAGATACTGAAAATGATATTTCTGTGAAGCCAACAATCGTGCCTCCAGTTTCATGGTGGATCAAGCAATGGGATACTACAATGAACATCCCACAATGGTAGGAGGATTGATTTGTAGAAGTTGATTTTTCGGATTGCGGACCCTACCTATGTAGCTCTGTGATCCCTAATCCGATTGGACCCAAATGTGCTACAGAAGTGCCGGCCAGTTAGGGGAGTCTACAGTCATGCCAAATTTGAAGAAAATCGCTCCAGCCATTTCCGAGATACGAGCGAACAAAGTTTCGTTTTAATTTCTTCGTTTTTTTCTTCATCTTCATTTCGCACACTTCGCAAAATCCGCCATAAAACACGAATGCGTACTCGGATCGGGCTGAAATGTGGCACACTTAAAGGGCTCATTAAGGCAGATCTCCGTACCAACAGTGGTAGGAATCCGATGAACAGTCGTGGAGTTATGACCGATTATTTGCGTAAAATAAGGTCGAAGGTCTGTCACGCCTACAGGGTAAACCCTTTGGAGGAATGAGTTGAAAATTGATATGTAGATGGAGTAACGTTTGTAGGAGTGCCTTTTTGTGGTTTGAAAGGAATTGAGGAAAAGAACATGGAGATATGACACAAAACCCAACCTATGTCAAAATTACGCGATCGATTTTTATGAATAAAAAAAACTATTGGTTTTCACGTCTACCAGGTAAACCGCTTAGAGCAATGAGCTGAAAATCAGTATGTAGCTGGAATAATCATCATAGAAAGTCCTTGCAGTAGTACAGAAGAATCGGATCACAAACCACTGAGTTATGATTCGGAACACAACTACGTGTAGCAAATGCGAGATCGAGATACTCTAATAGAACAGTCATCCTAATAAAGCATTCAGCTACGTTTATATTGTATTTATTGTAACTTAGCCCTCACTGTAATTTAGTATTCATTGTAATTCTAGCACTTATTGTAACTTACCACTTACTGTAATTTAGCACTAGTTGTAACCTAGCACCTATTGTAACTTAGCACTTATTGTAACTTAGTACTAATCATTATTGTAACCTAAATTATAGGCACTTATGTTATTGTAACTTAAACTAGGCACTTATGTGTATGTACCTTGTACATTAGCGTAAAAACCCTGGTGGGTGTTTGCTAATCAATAAATAAATAAAAAAAAATAAAAAATAATAACTTACTCCATTATAGAATTATATTACATTGCAAGTTATTCTGTGGAGAATTCAACTACAAACAGTTAATCTGATAGACAATTCAACTACAGGCAAGTCACCCTGTAGAGAGTTCATCTTGAAACAAATCACCCCGAGAGATCAGCTAGAAGAAGTCCCCTTGTAGAGAGTTCAGCTACAAAGAAACCATCATGTAGAGAGTTCAGCTGCAAACAAATCACCCTGTAGAGAGATCATCTAGAAGAATTTACCTTGTAGAGATAGTTCAGCTACAGAGAAACTATATCATGTAGAGAATTCAGCTGCAAACAAATCACCCTGTACAGAGTTCAGCTACTAGCTGATCACCCTGTAGAGAGTTCAGCTAGAAACAAGTCATCCTGTAGAGAGTTCAGTTACAAAGAAACCACCATGTAGAGAGTTCAGTTGCAAACAAATCACCCTGTAGAGAGACCAGCTAGAAGAAGTCACCTTGTAGAGAGTTCAGCTACAAAGAAACCATCATGTAGAGAGTTCAGCTGCAAAAAAAATCAATCACCCTGTAGAGAGTTCAGCTATGAAAATATCACTTTGTAGAGAGTTCAGCTAGAAGAAGTCACCTTGTAGAGAGAATCCTGTAGAGAGTTCATCTACAATCAAATCACCCTGTATAGAGTTCAGCTACATTTCATCAGCTGCAAACAAGTTATCCGTATGGAATAATTGACATGTAATAACTGTATGTATTATATATATAATTTGTACATTTACTGATAAAATCTGAATTAGTTAAAGTATTTAAAGTCTGCTTCATCTTTTTCTTCTTCCTGTGGTAAAAAAAAAAGATAGGTTAAAAAGCCTCAAAGCTGGCATACTAATACAAACAGAAGTGAAATATAATCCAAAACAGCCAAGCTGTAAAAAAAGAGTTGGATTTCACATCTTTTTCACCATAGCTTTTCTGAGGGCCGCACTCTTTTTTTACAGCTTGATTGTTTTGGATTAGATACACTCTACAGTAAGTATCCTAAACCATCTCTTATAGCAATAGCATACAGATTGTACATATTTCTCATATTATAATTAATATACAATGCAATGGCTGACATAGTTACATAAATTGCATACCTCTTCTTGATAAACACCAAAAGTAGAACTATAGCAATCACTACCAAAATAGCAGCAATAATAGCTGAAATTATCAGTGCAGCAACAGAATAGTCTAGTATGGTCAATGAAATGTTATAATATTCATAGACAAAGTTTACAAACCTGACTTATAGGTGTTGATGGGTGTACTTGTAGGTGTTATAACTGGAGCCACATCTAGAGCATAGAGTACTTATAATTAATATAAAACAAAATAGAAAGAAATATTGGCAAAGAAAACACCTTGTGAAACTACACATAACGGATGTATTTCATTTACACACTGTACAGTATTAATTTTATTGTTAAAGATTTTTCAAGTGATGACGTAAGCAGCAAAACTCAACTTAAGATGTCAAATATCAAATCCACAAATTCCTAAAAGAGCAAATCATAGGATCTTATACTTAGCTAATTACTGCACAACCACAACGAAATTAATGCATAACTTACAGAGAAATGTGTCAGTGGCATTGACTACTGAGACATTGACAGAACATTGATATGTTCTATTATAATTATCTTGTGATATTCCACTATCGTTGTATATACTCCTGTATACTGAGTAATTGTCTACAGTTTCCCCTGATACATTTTTGACTCTTTCAACTACTGTGTCATTGGTAATCCATACAATGTCCACACTACTAGTGATACCTCTCACTGTAGTTACATTACATTCTAATAATAGTGGATCACCCACTTGTTGATTGTTGAGAGCAGTCACAGTTACATTAGGAGTGGGAACTACAATTGAAGTAAACAGAATTAAGCATAATACTAGATGAAAATCAGTTGTTACATAAACACACACACACACACACACACACACACACACACACACAAACTACATCACACATCACATCACATGGATTCATACATGCATGTCTATATATATTCTCCTAATAACCTTTCATTTAAGAGTTTAAAAAGTCAGCTAAAGATTGACATACTCTAATGGAATGATCAAATACTCTAAAGACCGTCATTAAAAAATCCAAAATACATAGTAATTGTAAGGTAAACAATTCTAGCCAATCTTTTGCCTTTATGTATAACACCAATGCAACAGCCTTGACTCCTACTCTGTACTTATTAAATGCTGTGTGGTAATCACATGGGTGCATTGTTGTAAGAGCTAAAATCAGCTTTTGTTTGAAATGCCATAAACTGTATGGCTCAGTTGCAAATGCTTTAGGTTATAAGGCTAATGATTACATCTATTTATACATTGTACATATTTGTAAAATTGCATGAAGCTGTAATTTTTGGGGAAAGAGGCAGTGTGCCAGTGTGTTTCCCATATATAAACCTCTTCACTCCTCATATCAACATCTTCTGAGACCTTATTCCAAGTGTTTGTAAAGCACAAAAGAAACCGCAAAGTTTTAAATAAACTTGTTTTGGGCTATAACCATTGATTTGAATGTCACTGAGCAAGAAATGAGCAAGAAATTTGCATGAGCAAGAAATGCAACATGTGTATACTTTTCAGAGACATTTAATATGGCACATACATAAATCCAATAATTATAATACAAAGATTTGTTTTACATCTCACTTGTCAGATTCAAAATCTGATACTCAGTAGCATTGACTGATGTAGGTGAGTTAATTGTTACAAAACATTGGCACTTTGTGCCATCATCATCTTCACTCAGTATTGACCCATTATTGTAAGTATCACTGTACACTACTGAGTTGTCTACAGTTTCCCCTGATATGTTATTAACTCTTCCCACTACCTCATCATTGGTAATCCATACAATGTCCACACTACTAGTGATACCTCTCACTGTAGTTACATAACATTCTAATAATAGTGGATCACCCACTTGTTGATTGTTGAGAGCAGTCACTGTTACACTAGGAGTGGAAACTACAGAACGCATAATATCACTGTGAACAGTGAAAACGTAAAACAGTTTTTTATTATTACTTTAATCATATTACCATTAGTGCAGTACATAAGCCCTTAAAATTGACATAATCGTTCACTTTTTGATAAAAGCACCAATTTTTTTACAGGGTATATGGAGCGTGCACTAAGTGTTCTAAGAAGGGGAGGCACGTAAAAAGTCCTCAGGAACACCCCTATTTGCACCCTGACAAGAAAACTATTTGTTACTATTAAAAATCAATCATGTTTCTATCAAGTTAACTGCTGGGCCTAGTATCATAGTAGTACAAAGCATACAGCTGGAACATAATAGCCTATTAGTGATCTATAAAAAAACAAATAGTTTTCTCACCTAGGCAGTAAACAAAATCACTAAAATTTCCATTTGCAGGGATTCTGTTAAAGTTTTGGACCTTCAATGCTGACGATTGTGTAGTACTATGTACAAGGATCATCCTGATGTGTATCGTTTCTTTATTGAAGGGGTATAACAAAAGTTATTTAATGCTAAAGTCACAGGTGGATAGCTCAACAAAAAACCATGAACTACAGCAGTTCAATTATCAAGCACAGAGCTTGAACAAAAGGTCCCTTGTCCTTATACTGGGCACCATATGAAAGGTAATTAAATTTCTAGTTTAATGAAGGCAGTTGCAAGTTGTTTCAACATCTTGTTCTCAAGTTACAGTGCTTTCAATTCAGTGTAATATAGCATAAGCAAGAAAAGCACACAGATGAGTATTAAGGTATTTCTTAGTGCTGTGATAATGCTCAAAATAAGTTTAAAGGAGCTGGGTTCCAATGAAGTGAGATTTTGAGCACTAAGAAGTACCTTTTGACGCATCCATGTGCTTTTCTTGCTTATGCTATATTACACTGAATTGAAAACGCTGTAACTTGAGAACAAGATGTTGAAACAACTCGCAACTGCCTTCATTAAACTAAAAATTTAATTACCTTTCATATGGTGCCCAGTATAAGGACAAGAGACCTTTTTTTCAAGCTCTGTGCTTGATAATTGAACTGCTGTAGTTCATGGTTTTTTGTTGAGCTATCCACCTGTGACTTTAGCATTAAATAACTTTTGTTATACCCCTTCAATAAAGAAACGATACACATCAGGATGATCCTTGTACATAGTACTACACAATCGTCAGCATTGAAGGTCCAAAACTTTAACAGAATCCCTGCAAATGGAAATTTTAGTGATTTTGTTTACTGCCTTGGTGAGAAAACTATTTGTTTTTTTATAGATTACTAATAGGCTATTATGTTCCAGCTGTATGCTTTGTACTACTATGATACTAGGCCCAGCAGTTAACTTGATAGAAACATGATTGATTTTTAATAGTAACAAATAGTTTTCTTGTCAGGGTGCAAATAGGGGTGTTCCTGAGGACTTTTTACGTGCCTCCCCTTCTTAAAACACTTAGTGCACGCTCCATATACTCTGTAAAAAAATTGGTGCTTTTATCAAAAAGTGAACGAATATTTGGCTTACGCGCTGGACTACATGGGTCAGTGCTGTTGACCCGGTTGACCCACTGACCCGAATAGTAATCCGGATGGGACCCGGATCTGACCCGCATGTGACCCGGTTTAATTAAAATAGAGGCGTGCCTCAAGCGCTAGATTAAAAGTCCACAGGTTTCAAGTTTCAAGTTCCATTATATAGTTAGCCCTGCAAGTTTTTACACTATAGAAAGGATTGTCTGCAAGAAGTGAGTAGCTACGTATTATGGGTTGTACATCTTATCAAGTGGGTGTGACTCCACGTATGTATTATCAAGTGGGTGTGGCTCCTCGTAAGTCTACATGTAGCTACAGCAATTAAGAATTTCCGGAAGTTAGTTACCTACATTTCAAGTAACAACACGGATCCGGTGATGCCATACATGTCCAAAGAGAATAACTGATACAATTCCAATAAGTGGGCGTGGCTCTATATATCCCGCACAGACAGCAAATCATATTCCTGAATGGTGAGTGTGGCTCCACGTAAGTTTGTTGAGTGTTTACAACTGCATGTCCACCAATACAATCGAGCTCGTTAACTTGATCTTATCCGGCCAGATATTCAGTGAAGTGGATAAGACCCCCTTGACCCGGACAAAATGTGACCCAAATGACCCGGATAATCCGGATCAGTGTTAAAACCGGGTCGGGTCATCCGGGTCATCCGGGTCACATTTTCTCCGGGTCATCCGGGTCTGACCCGGTTTACAATTTATCCGGGTCTGACCCGGATTGGATCACGTGAGAAACGAAATTGTTCGTTTGACGACGTGGAACTTATAAACGCTATCGCGTAGCTCTTTCGTGAGCCACGCCCACTTATCGCATTACCAACATATGCTCAGCCACGCCTATTTGTTAGTAAGTGCAGTATGTAGCACGAAACTGAGGGTATCTACGGTGAGGGGTAGCAATTGTCAGTAGGTGAAGACCTTTTTTTTTTTTTTTTTTTTTTTCTTTTTTTTTTGGTCTTCAACCTACAGCTAGGCTGAAGTTGCAATATTTACTCAACACGAATCGAACGCTCAAAATGTAGACTCGTTCGCTCACCCGACACTAGCCGAAACACGTCTCGGCTTTAATTAATCCGGGTCACATCCGGGTCAATCCGGGTCACATCCGGGTCTGACCCGGATTGCTATCCGGGTCAGTGGGTCATCCGGGTCAGCAGTAGTGACCCGGTTTCAACGTTGATCGGGATGACCCGGCCCACTTACAACGCTGCATATTACAAAACACTTAGTCTACATCCAATAGTTATGCCATTAATTCACTGTTACGAAATGTGACAAAATTAATACCAAGCATACAAGCTGTGGTTTTATGCCTAAAAATTTAGCCCCCACTAACATTTGTTCCTTCAATGCACTGAAAGATCGAGAAGCAACGTGGTTTCACAGTTTTTAGCTACAACCTGTACTAATCATGAATGTATGTAATATGAATTGAGTATTGTATAGGATGTGGAGCATAATTGCAAAATTTTCCCTCTCAAAATTTAAAATTGTTGGTGATCTGCAAAAGGTTTTACTCTTGAAAGTAACCCACTATATGGTGCATGTATTACTTACACATAAACTTACTAGTGATATTTTCTAGTTTGGTTGACTGTGTTGATATGTTAGTTTCAAGTCCATGAATGTCTACACTACACTCATACAATCCTTCATCATCTTCACTGAGGTATGAAAATTGTAAAGTACTAATATGGTCAGTACCATTGGAGACATTTGGAGTGATAGTTAATCTGTTATCATTTGTGATAGTACCATTAGGTCCAGTCCAGCTAATGCTAACAATTCTGGCATTAACTCCTTCAGCCTTCACCAAGCATTGTATTTCATAGGGGTTCCCCACAACTCTGATTTCCATTGTCTTGTTCAAAGAAACATTTACTACTGGTACTAAAAATTTAGGCAGATTTACAATAGTTAACTAAATCATTGTACTAATGTATAGTACACAACACATTGTAATGTATATACTGTATTGTCAGAAAGTTTTGTGGAAGAAAGTTGGTGAGTGAGCAGTGTTTTGCCAAACTAAATCCACCAAATCGTTTGTCCAATAAAAATCTGTATTAGTACTGTACTAAAAAATTTGCCAAACTTTTTCTTGCCAAAGTCCTATCACGACAAATTTGTCAAAACTGATTGTATATCAAGGTGTCCTGATTTCTGAGGTCAGTTTACATGCTAAGGGACTTTACCAAGTGTCCAGATTACACAAGTGCCCTCATTTTTAAGTTTCCTGATTAACAGGTTTCATTGTAAACAGCATCATTCTTTCACAATACATAATGATAATTATATACTGTTCATAAATTATAGCATACACTTACTTGAATATGAGCAACTGTCATAGGTAAAAAGTGTTCTTATGAAACGACCATCATAATAATGATACTCCACTTGCACTGTGCACAATGGCTCATTCAGAGGAACAAAGAACTTCCATCCACCTCTCAAACCCATTGGTGCATGAAATGGACAGTTTTGCTACATGCCATAAGCTGAATGCAGAGTTCACATACAAGACATATCTCATACCTTGCTCTGATATCCATTGCTGCAGTTAATATTAGCACGACAGTTGTATATATCATTTTCAATTTCTTCAAAACTCAGTGATGAATTAAGTGATTTGATTAATGTAACATTGACAGTTTTTTGTGGTGTCTCAAAGTTTGCCATACAATATGATGTAGCATGTAATGGCTGGTTTGCTGTGGGGAAGTAAAACATTTATATTTTCATAATTATGTAGATAACAATATATACAACCATGTAGGCTATTTTAATAAACAGTAAAAGTGAGTTTCATTATAACATTGTGTTAATGCTATATACACCTATACATTACTTCATAAACACATGCATTATACCGTACCACAGTTCAAATGTTAGATACAGTAAGTTACTTACAGGACAGACAGTAATTTATTAGTTGCAGTAATAATTATAGTGTAGAAATTGTTCCTTCTTAGTGCAAGAATACACACAAGAATCACCAAAAATTACTAAGTAATGTCTGGACACAAAAGTCTTCTTATCATACAATAATGGTAGTAAAGTAGCGGCCATAAAGATTTGGGCTTTCGTGCTGAACAATGTCACATTTCCTAAACAACAGCTTGTAATGATAGTATAAAGTCAAACTCAAAAGCATCTATGGGATTTTAAAAATTTTTACTTAGCTGAAATTTCTACTAAGTAATTGACCAACTAGTTAACTAACTGACCAAATGACTGGATGCTTTCAGCCAGGAGCTCATAAGCTTGTTGTGCAGCTGAATTCTCTGCAAGGTTACTTGTAGGGTGACTTGTACATGTTGCTGAACTTTCTCAGGGTGATTCTTTGTAGCAGAACCCTCTACAGGGTGACTTGTTTGTAGTTGAAGCTCTCTATGGGGTGACTTACAGTATTACATAGCTGCACTAAAGGTATTTGGCATAGTCCTGAATTACAAAGCTATGCGACTTCGGCGCTTATAAGCTCCTGCTTCAGCCAAGTATAACTTGACAACAGGCAGAGCTACAGGCTTGATTTTTCATTGTTACAACTTGCACTTGAATGGTCACCTTGAATAGTATACATGTAGCTGTTACCTACTGTTAAGTAAAGAGGTATGTAATAATTAAGTATAAGTAACAATTCTTGAATAGGTTTACAACCATCTGAGCTACGTAAGTAAGAGACTATATATGCTGAAGTAATACATTATTTATTTCTAATCATAAGAATGCTTGCATTAATATAGTTATTGGTGCAAGTACATGTATATATTAAATTTCATAGCACATATTATATGCTTTTACAATTACACACCACAACTCAAGTTGAATGTAGTTACTGTAAACAGAATTCTCAGTATTAATGCCTTCATTCCAGTAGTACTATAAGTAGAGAATATAATTATAAATGCCACTTCAATACTTAGAACACCAATGTTACATCATAAAAGTACATTCCCATCACACTACAAACACTTAAGCCTCTCAGTTTCCTTGATGTTTGTAAGCATAAGTGTATATCATTATTATCATATATCCTAATTGCAAAATGTGTACTGTTCTCATGTTACTGTAATATCGTGTCATGGATGGGTATAGCTAGTTTATATCTAAACCAAAAGGCTGGGCTGTGGAAAAAGCAACAATGAAGAAGATTTGCAAAATCAAAGGTGGTGGCCAAGAAATGGTTGTGATGATGCTAATCTCAATGATCATTTTCAATGACCACACCTGGCGTTAGCACTTTTGCAGCCATCTCTTGGTTGCCACCTTTGATTTCACAAGTTTTTCACCCTCTTTTTTGGGGGTTGCACCCTTTTTTCAAACCTTGGAATAGATATCACTTCTTTTACAAATGTCCTTTTTTATTGTTTTTTTTTTCTTTATTGTAGGAAGAGAAGCAGAGATTGATTTTTTTAAAATTTAAACGATTTTTGTAAATTGTAATAAAATATTATCATGTACCAAAAGGATAACTTTTAATATATAGCTCATGCAGAACTCTCCACAGATGACTTGTTTACAGCTCATCATCACTCTATACTGGCCCTGGGTGACTAGAAATGTAGCTGAACTCTCTACTAGGTGACTTGTAAGTACCTAAACTCTTGGCTGGGTGACTGTAATGTGGTTAAGCTTTCTATAGGGAGACTTGTTACATAGCTGAACTCTCTACAGTGACTTGTTTGTAGTTGAACTCTCTATTGTTATGTACTGGCATAGCTGAACTCTTTACAGGGTACTTGTACCATAGCTGACCACTCTTAGACTATTAGAATACTAGCTGACTGCTCTAATAGAGTGACTGCACTATTAAAGTATTTTGGTTGCATGTTTGTTACAGGTAGTTGACTTGTGAATTTTAAGGTTTTAAAACCAATTTCTACTGAAAGACCTTTCAAAGATGATTAATCTAGTCACATTTCAATTTTCAGATTGTTCCCTTCAGTTGTTTGTCTGGTAGGCATCACAATAAAATTGCCTTTTATTCACAAAACCGGATCGCATGCCTGATATGAATGGTTGGAGCTTTTGCTCGAGTGTTTGTTATAGCTCATTTCAAACCACTCTTACAATGCTTAATCTATCTACAATAATTTTCAACCTGTTTACTGAAGTGGTTCATCCTGCAGCCATGAAAAAGTACCGCTTTAGTATTTTTGTTTAAAAGTGTGCATGACCTCTTGAGTTCTTTGTTTTTATCTGATCTGTACAAAATATTGAGCTATAAATGCGCTTTATGACATGTACACTTCTACTGTCCTTCAAATTCAAGAAAATATTGTAAGACTAACTACAAATATATACGAAGAAACTGTACTGTCTCTTCTATAGTACTTTCATTTACTGATGACACCAAATGTTTTAAAACTGTTGGAATTTGTTTGATCCATAAAGGATATCAACTTATTAGCTTGCTAGACAAAATAATGGAGGTTTGACAGACAGGAATCTTACATTTAACTTATCTAAAACCAGTGTGTAGCTACATGTAATAGTTGGAACACAGGTATGAGGGCTTTGCCTGATATGATGCCCGACAGCCTGGGGGTTGCAGGTTGAGACATGCATATACGGCAAAAGCCCGAATGCCCCATGTTACAGCTAAATAACACTTCCGATCTGTATCGGGACAGAGGGCTTCGTATGATGGTGGCCTACACAGCATAATTCATACACAAATACTGGCTGTATTTATTCTGTCTATGTTTAGGTGTTGGAACCAATAGTCCAAAAATTCTATCTTGGCTCAAACAAAAATAGACCACAACCCTCAATAGTGAATAACATTTGAGTCATTTATAGATTTGAAGTTCATTTTGTCTCATTACAGGGAGTTTTTAAAAATAGTTATTTCAATACTGAATAAAGACGGGGTTAGAATAGGTAGTATTGGAACACTATTTATGCTGTGCTATGGCCTGGTGAAGTTTTGCTGACCACACCTGTCATGCATGCTCCTCACTAGCTATACCCAGAAACCAAAGGTGGCCCACCCAACTCATTTTGACCAGAGCCGGCAACACAAAGCAATCGCTCCAAGTTTTCAATCTAGGCCTTAAGTAAACTCTGTAGTTATTCCATTCCATAAACGGTTCAATAGCACAGATAAAAATATCACCGAAATTTTATGTGGTATCTCTAGGATTTGTCTGTTCATCATAGTCAAATATAGCCAGAATGTACCAGCTGCTGACCCATAATCAAATCTTTTAGGCATGTATATACGTATCATGAACCATGGTAGTGGTTCATATTAAAGGCTGTGCCCCTATGTTTTTTGTTGTTGCCAAAATCCCAATAGAACACTCACCTGAACACCACCTTAGAAAACTCCCCCAGCCACAAAAGAAATCTTAGAGGAAGAAGTATAGATCCACTAGAAAATATGAATTCAAATGAAACAATTAAAATACTTTTAAAAGCTGCAATGTGCCATTTTTTTTCATATTATTATGTTGTCACAGGTCTATGGGAAAATCTATTTACATTTTGGGGATAAAAACTTCTTTCCTGTATTTTTCTTCATGTCCATGTCCTATTTTTAAATGCATATCGCAATGATAACACTATTCTTAAGCAAGTTTGCTTCTTGTACAATATTATCCTGGGCAACAAAGTGACAATTATGTTTTAATGTAACAAAAGGTACTATTATGCACTTCACCAGATCTTCATCACCTATTCTATTCAATTATAAACTGAATGATTGCAATTTAACAACGTCTAGTCAACACTCCTACCTTGGAATTTTATTAGATAATAAACTATCTTGGTCATCTCACATAAAAACACTGCTGCTATATAAAGCTACCAAAACTTTAAACTTTCTCAAACGAAACCTTAGTAGTTGCTCACCAGAAGTAAAAGCATCAGCTTATCTCACCATGGTTCACCCTGTAATGGAATATGCTGTGGACCCGTACTATCATATCCAACAGTTAGAAAAAGTGCATGCAGCATAGAGCTGCAAGATCTTTAGTAGATACAGTTTAGTCACAAATATGTTACAACAGCTTTCTTGGACAAGTCTCCAAGTACATCATGAGATATGTAGGTTACAAACGCTATTTAAAATCATCCACAATGAGTACCCTTTATCTATCCCATCCTACTATTTAGAAATGGAAAGAGGCACTGGACAATATCATCCTATAGATGTCACATTCTTCCTACTTCATCCACCAGCAGAGTTTTTATTTCAAATCAATTCGTGATTGGAACGCTTTGCCACCCAGACTAATTGATCATGATAGTGCTGACCAATTTAGTAATGAAATCCAGTAAATTTGTAAATCCTAACTTCTGTATGCATGCAATCATTGATTCATTGTAACTATATTTGTAATCACTAAATTTTCCTTTTTCTCAGCACTGCATGAGTGCTGCCTGCTCAGTAATAATAATAAATAATAAATAAATAAGTAAATAAATAAATAAATAAATAAATGCAATTATTCTTTTTTGTGTCCCTGTGTTAACTGTATAATAAAACCTGTAAAACTCCTAATTTTGATCTCTTTAATATGCATTTATTTATTATTTGCTTTACAGCACAGTACACACACAAGATATGCACTGTATAATCACTAGTAGTCGTTAAAATCTAGTGTATTCTGAAGGTCCACTAGCATCCAGTTCCAGTGGCCAGGAGTAAGTAGTTATTTAAGATTAGTTACAGTTACTTATATTATATAAAACTTATTAAAGTGTAGTTATATATATATATATATATATATATTAGGTTGTAATTTTGTAATTACTCATTAATTGTATAGCTAATGTAACTTCTGACCATACCATGCAGTGGACCATTGTACCAGCACTGTAAAACTTTTTAAATTAGGGTTGTTTTAATAGTCACTATTCCAATAGGGACCAGAAAGAAGGCCACTATAGCCTGTGAAACATGGAAAACTCTGTTGAATATCTCAGACCAAGGATTGTTTTCTACATTCAACAGAGATTTAGTAACATGTTTCTGACTCCCTGCTACACAAGCTTTCAGTAGCCTTCTTTTGACACACGAGAAGTCAATGTTGTTTAAGTACTAGTTCCCAGGTTGTGTGGCTCCTCGGGTATTTGCCTATACTGCAAGCTGTCTGTGGATCAAGTCACCACCTGGTCTGAAATTTTTTTGTATTCAGTAATGCACCCATCAATGTTAAGCCCTACTCCCCTGTATGGGCAATGTCGGGCTTTAGGAAAGGATTTGAAGTTAAGAATGTGCCTGAGGGATGGGGGAATAAACAGACAGTGAAAAGTTCTTACTTGAGGATTGTGATAAAACTGAAACTCCGTGTCAAATTATCACGTCATAGGTGTGGGGATTTAACTTAACAATTTATCCCCAAGTTGGAGAATTTGACTGCCAAATCCCCAGTTTATCCCTATCCAGCTCCCTGAGTGGAATTTAGCATTGATAGGTACACAACATGTTTCTGATTCCCTGCTACACAGGCTTTCATTAGCCACCTTCTGGGTCCCCATAGTGGGATAGTAACTAACTAAATAAATAAATAAATTTATATGGCTACTGCAAGCAATCATTGGGTGTAATTATCTAAATGGTATCAAGACACGCGATAGTGTGTCGTGCGGCCCAAGAAGCCGGCGCGCCACACCGTGAGTATATTGACAGGAAGAAAGAAAACGTCATTTTCACACATTTGTATCTCGGTGATACCTCATCCGATTGGAACCAAATTTGCTGCAGAGTTCCCCGCCAGCTAGGGGAGTCTACATTCCAAATTTGAAGGAAATCCCTCAAGCCATTTCCGAGATACGAGTGGCCAAAGTTTCGTTTTTTTTTCTTCGTTTTTTTTTTTTTCTTCTTAGTCTTTTCGCACACTTGCAAAAATTGCTATAAAACGCAAACGCGTATTCCGATCGCCTTGAAATTTGGCACACAGAAGGGGAGTCCAAAGGCGAATCCTAGCATCAAATTTGGTACAAATCCGATGAATGATTCAGGAGTTATGACCGATGCTGTTGAAACCATCATAATAAATGAGACATGTATATACATTTACAAATTCAGTAACCCTCGGTCACATGCGACCACAAAGCTGGTGATCAAGTGATACCAACGTGGGCATGGCAAGGGAGAAAAGTAATTACAATTACAAACAAAAACAACAATTACAAAACAAAACAAAAATATTAAATTACAAGTACATTATCACAACCACTCTCGGCAATCCCTTGCCATAAAAATCCTCTGGGATGCAGTCATACAAACCTTCGAGGCATCATCCAGCATCCGTCGAACCAGTGGCCTTGTGATATTGATGTCCTTATCAATAAAATGTAGTACATTGTAAGTGTTAGAGACTGAAAATTGCTGGAAGTGACCTAAAACGCTGATCTCAAGAGTCTCATAAAAGTTGGTAACATTTAACCGATCTAGCTCTGATAGAATTTGGTGGTATTCGCGTAAAATAAGATCGATTTGTTGTCACGCCTACAGGGTAAACCGCTTCATGGAATGAGTTGAAAATTGCTATGTAGATGGAGTAACCATCATAGGAGTGCCTTTTGGTGGTTTGAAAGGAATCGAGATAAAGACCACGGAGATATGACACAAAACCCAACCTGTGTCACAATTACGCGATCGATTTTTAGGAATAAAAAAGTATAAATTTTCACACCTACTAGGCAAACCGCTTAGAGCAATGAGCTGAAAATCGGTGTATAGCTATAGCTGGAATAATCTTCATTGAAAGTCCTTGCAGTAGTATAGAAGAATTGGATTACAAACCACTGAGTTATGATTCGAAAGCCAACTCCGTGTAGCAAATGCGAGATAGAGATACTCTAATAGAACAGTCACCCTAATAGAGCATTCAGCTAATTTATTACTCCATTATAGAATTCTATTACATTACAGGTTATTCTGTAGGGAGTTCAGCTGCAAACAGTTAATCTTATAGACAGTTCAGCAAGAAGCAAGTCACCCTATAGAGAGTTCAGCTAAAAATATATCGCTGTAGTGATTCAGAACATTACAAGTCACACTGAAGAGAGTTCAGCTATAAACAAGTCATGCACCCTGTAGAGAGTTCGGCTACACTCTCTAGAGAATTCAGCTACAAACAAGTCACTGTGGAGAGAGTTCAGCTGCAAAGAAACTACCCTGTAAAGAGTGCATCTATACAAACAAGTTACCCTATAGAGATCACCTGCAAACAAGTAACCCTGAAGAGAGTTCAGCTACAGACAAGTCACTTTATAGTTTATACAGTGTTCAGCTACAAGTAAGTCACTCTGTAGAGAATTCAGCTACCACCAAGTCACTCTGTAAAGAATTTTGCTACAAACAAGTCACCGTGTAGAGAGTTCAGCAACCAAAATACTACTCTGTAAAGAGTTCAGCTATACAAACAAGTTACTCTGTAGAGAGATCAGCTAGAAACAAGAGAGAGTTCAGCTAGAAGAAGTCACCCTGTAGAGAACTCAGCTGCAAAGAAACCCTGTAGAGAGATCAACTACAAACAAATCACCCTGCAGAGTGTTCAGCTATAAACAAATCACCCTGTAGAAAGTTCAGGTACAAACAAATCACCCTATATACAGTTCAGCTACAAAAAAAATCACTCTGTAGAGAGTTCAACTACAAAGAAGTTATGCTACAGTGAGATCAGTTTGAAACAAGAGATTTCAGCTACAAACAAATTAACCTGTAGAGAGTTCAACTATGAACAGATCATCCTGTAGATAGTTCAGCTAGATATAAGTCACCCTATAGAGAGATCAGCTAGAGGAAGTCACCTTGTAGAGAGATCAGCTAGAAAAAAGTTGCCTTGTAGAACGTTCAGTAACAAAGAAACCATCCTGTAGAGAGTTCAGCTACAAACAAATCACCCTGTAGAGAGTTCAGCTGCAAACAAATCACCCTGTAGAGAGTTCAGCTACAAACAAATCAACCTGTAGAGAGATCAGCTCGAGGAAGTCACCTTGTAGAGGGATCAGCTAGAAACAAGTCACCTTGTAGAGAGTTCAGGTACAAAGAAACCACCATGTAGACAGTTCAGCTGCAAACATATCGCCTGTAGAGAGTTCACACAGCTAGAAACAAATCACCCTGTAGAGAGATCAGCTAGAAGAGGTCACCTTGTAGAGAGTTCAGCTACAAAGAAACCATCATGTAGAGAGTTCAGCTACAAACAAATCACCCTGTAGAGAGTTCAGCTACAAAAAGATCACCCTGTAGAGAAATCAGCTAGAAGAGGTCACCTTGTAGAGAGTTCAGTTACAAAGAAACCATCGTGTAGAGAGTTCAGCTGCAAACAAATCACCCTGTAGAGCGTTCAGCTACAAAAAGATCACCCTGTACAGAGATCAGCTAGAAGAGGTTACCTTGTAGAGAGTCCAGCTACAAAGAAACCATCATGTAGAGAGTTCAGCTGCAAACAAATCACCTTGTAGAGAGTTCAGCTACAAAGAAACCATCATGTAGAGAGTTCAGCTACAAAGAAACCACCATGAAGAGAGATTAGCTGCAAACAAATCACCTGTAGAGAGTTCAGCTAGAAACAAATCACCCTGTAGAGAGATCAGCTAGAAGAAGTCACCTTGTAGAGAGTTCAGTTACAAAGAAACCATCGTGTAGAGAATTCAGCTACAACGAAACCACCATGTAGAGAGTTTAGCTACAAACAAATAACCTGTAGAGAGTTCAGCTAGAAACAAATCACCCTGTAGAGAGATCAGCTAGAAGAGGTCACCTTGTAGAGAGTTCAGCTACAAAGAAACCATCATGTAGAAAGTTCAGCTGCAAACAAATCACCCTGTAGATAGTTCAGCTACAAAAAGATCACCCCGTAGAGAGTTCAGCTAGAAGAAGTCACCTTGTAGAGAGTTCAGCTACAAAGAAACCATCGTGTAGAGAGTTCAGCTACAATGAAACCACCATGTAGAGAGTTTAGCTGCAAACAAATAACCTGTAGAGAGTTCAGCTAGAAACAAATCACCCTGTAGAGAGATCAGCTAGAAGAGGTCACCTTGTAGAGAGTTCAGCTACAAAGAAACCATCGTGTAGAGAGTTCAGCTACAACGAAACCACCATGTAGAAAGTTCAGCTGCAAACAAATCACCCTGTAGAGAGTTCAGCTAGAAACAAATCACCCTGTAGAGAGATCAGCTAGAAGAGGTCACCTTGTAGAGAGTTCAGCTACAAAGAAACCATCATGTAGAAAGTTCAGCTGCAAACAAATCACCCTGTAGAGAGTTCAGCTAGAAACTAATCACCCTGTAGAGAGATCAGCTAGAAGAGGTCACCTTGTAGAGAGTTCAGCTACAAAGAAACCGCCATGTAGAGAGTTCAGCCTCAAACAAATCACCGTGTAGAGAATTCAACTACAAACAAATCGCCCTGTAGAAGGATCAGCTAGAAGAGGTCACCTTGTAGAGAGTTCAGCTACAAAGAAACCATCATGTAGAGAGTTTAACTGCAACAAATCATCAGTAGAGAGTTCAGCTAGAAACACATCACCCTGGAGAGAGATCAGCTAGAAGAGGTCATCTTGTAGTGAGTTCAGCTACAAAGAAACCACCACATAAAGAGGTCAGCTGCAAATAAATCACTTGTTGAGAGTTCAGCTACAAAAAAATCCCCCTGTAGAGGGATCAGCTAGAAGAAGCCACCTTGTATAGAGTTCAGCTACAAAGAAACCATCATATAGAGAGTTTAGCTACAAAGAAATCACCCTGTAGAGAGTTCAGTTAGAAGAAGTCACCTTGTAGAGAGTTCAGCTACAAAGAAACCATCATGTAAAGAGTTCAGCTACAAACAAATCACCCTGTAGCTAGAAGAAGTTACCTTGTAGATAGTTCATCTATACAAACAAATCACCCTGTAGAGAGATCAGCTAGAAGAAGTTACCTTGTAGATAGTTCAGCTACAAACAATTCACCCTGTAGAAAGATCAGCTAGAAGAAGTCACCTTGTAGAGTGTTCAGTTACAAAGAAACTGCCATGTAGAGAGTTCAGCCTCAAACAAATCACCCTGTAGAGAATTCAACTACAACAAATCGCCCTGTAGAGGGTTCAGCTAGAAGAAGTTACCTTGTAGAGAGTTCAGCTACAAACAATCTCCCTGTAGAGAGATCAGCTAGAAGAAATTACCTTGTAGAGAGTTCAGCTACACAGAAACCATCGTGTAGAGAGTTCAGCTACAACGAAACCACCATGTAGAGAGTTTAGCTGCAAACAAATAACCTGTAGAGAGTTCAGCTAGAAACAAATCACCCTGTAGAGAGATCAGCTAGAAGAGATCACCTTATAGATAGTTCAGCTACATTTCAAGTCACCCAGTAGAGAGATCAGCTGCAAAATAATATCCTGTGGGGAATAATGGGCATGTAATAAATATATGTATATAATTTGTATAATTACTAATAAAATCAAAAATAATTGAAGTATTAAAACCCTTCTTTAAGTTCTTTTCTTCTTCCTGTGGTAAAGAAAAAAACACATGGGTTAAAAAAAACCCAAATTCAGCCATTGGCCGGCTTTGCAGTATACAAATACAAAAAGAAGTGAAATCTAATCAAAAACAGCCAAGCTGTAAAAAAAGGTGTGGCCCCCAAAAAGGCCATGGTGAAAAAAGATGTGAAATCCAAGGTGGCGGCCAAGAAATGGCTGTGATGGTAGGTTAATGGTAAAAATTTTAATAACGACAATTCAGGTGAATTTTGTGCCGCTTGGTCTTGGCACCAAATTCACCTGAATTGTCGTTATTAAAATTTTTACCATTAACCTATCATCACAGCCATTTCTTGGCCGCCACCTTGGATTTCACATCTTTTTTCACCATGGCCTTTTTGTGGGCCGCACCTTGTTTTACAGCTTAGCTGTTTTTGATTAGATATAGCTTACCTGGAGGGGGCACCATAATCATGGAAAGCTCTATAGATCTATCAGCTAGTTACACTTTAACGATAGACAAATTCTCACACCAGTATACTTTGCAACTGATGAACATGGGATAGAAATTAGGGATACTTTCATTTCTTTGTCCTATTTTCTGTTTCACCTTATTGTCAGCTATACTGTAGTGTATAGGTTAATTTCAAGTCTCTGCGGCTTGTTATAATTCACTACCAGAGAAGTATGCCATGAAACATCTATGGTTTTTTCATGAAATGTTAAATCTCCCCTATGAAATGTACCATGAAAGTCAATTCATGGTATACGATGGGTTGTTTCATGGGCCATTAAATGCGTTTCCAGATCAGATTATCATAGTACTTTCATGGCGTTGCAGAGATTTCATGGGTGCAGTACCCATGAAATGTTAAAATTCATAAACCATAGGTATTTTCATGGGTATTTCATGTACTGTATCTGGTAGTGTAGGTCATTAGGTAATCCAAAGGCTGCAGCACATGTTGCTGTCCTGGCCACTGTAAAATTCTAGTAATAGTAAATAATAACATGCAATAGTTCTATAGCGGCTGGCTGGCATGCTAGCCTGACGAACTCAGGCAGGCCGGCAACTTCCCAGCTCAACTGCACGTTCCATGATGAAGTAGCCATCGTTATATCCATTCATGCAGAGGCACATGTGTACTTCCCTATGTTCGTACTCGTGCAAGAGCAGGTAAGTGCTCCACACATTTTAGTAGCTAACTATACGTACACGACATCGTAGCTACGTATCAGTACTCACGTGCAGGAGTAACGTCGAGTTGAATGTTCTAGCTTGCTGAAACTAAATCCACTCTGAGAGTTACCTATAAGCGATAAACAACGTAAGGAATATAGCTAGCTATAGCTACAAAACACTTGCACCACCTACACTGTATTTATAGCCGAAATAACGAAGAGGAGTATAGACATAAAATGATGCGTCAAGGCCGCATGGAGGCCGCCGGGCAAATTACAGCCATTTTTGTAGGGCAAAAGATGTGTGATGTCAACTACAACTAACCTATCAAACAACGATGAAAGCGGGTAGCTTGAGGATTAAAACCAGCAATAAATTTGGGAATGGAACTAGCTGTCAGTTACTTTTCAGACGCTAAAGTAAGTTTTGGGAGGCGATTTAAATTTCGCGCTACGAACCGCCCTGCATACATGTGCAGAAGTCACCCTGTATTTTTTTCTTCAGTTTTTACTTTCTTCAAGAAGTAGGCTGATGTTCAAACCTCATAATTGCTTTGTGGTCTCCATCAATAAACGGTTACTTTGATTAAACACCCGTGCTTTTGTATGGCTGTTCTCCAGAGATATATAGTTTGTAGCTGGTTTATACCCAGACACAGTATCCAGCTCTCCAAGGACCCATCATGTAGGTGGAAGAATGAAGAAAGTGGTTACCAACCACATGGACTAGCTATAGCTCTATTTCTCTGTATAAATATTTTAGTCACCAGTTCAGGAAATCTCGTCCCAAAGGATAGCAGGGATTACTGTCCATGTAGCCCAACAGCATGGAGAGCTATTATAATAGTTGTATAGTTATAATTGTGCCACCATACATACATGCATTGCCAAGTATAACTTCTAAAAATTAGCAATAAATCATTAGCATGGACAAATTAATCCAGATATCATATTGACATGCATGGTGTAGAGTGCTATATTATATACAATCTTAGAGAACAGGTTCATTGAAGTGACAACTTGGTGTCTAACATGTAGCTATGGCTTTTTAGAAGTTATACTTGGTAATGCATGTATGTATGGTGGCACAATTATAACTATACAACTATTATAATAGCTCTCCATGCTGTTGGGCTACATGGACAGTAATCCCTGCTATCCTTTGGGATGAGATTTCCTGAACTGGTGACTAAAATATTTATACAGGGAAATAGAGCTATAGCTAATTCATGTGGTTAGCAACCACTTTCTTCATTTAACAACTATGGCTTACACGAGGGATAGCTAACGTCTTGGGACTCTCGTACACTATCTGAGAAATCCAATTATAAATACATATAAATACATGAAATATTTATTGAAATAATATAGAAATACGTTTTGAAATACTTAAATATTGGGACTCTTGTACACCGTGTTGGATTTTTGCGTGGGTGCTGGCTACCCCTCGGGCTTACAAGGTGCAACAAAACTAGTACTATCAGTGTATTTTAACTCACAAATCAAAGATGACAGCTGACTGTTACTATAAAATTATTTACATTACAAGCTTAATGTCCGTAAACACTACCTCCACAAAGACCATTTCAGTGCAATTTGGTTTGTCATTCTCGTGTAATGTGGCATTCAGAGTCATGGTTACAGCTTTATTGATTATGCATACACTACCACATGCAAAGCAAGTTATGTATTTTGGAGATCAACATCTGAGATTATAGTGATCTTAGATATCCAGGATTGTACTTAAGTGGCAGCTGACTGTTCAATAGTAATCCTGAGATTGGTCATCAATTGCAGATTGTTGTAAATAGCAAATACTAAAGTTAAGTTCTATCAAATTGAGCAGCTAGTTAAAGGAATAATTACAAGCCACCTACACAGGCTATTCCTATCATTCATCATTAATTAAGTCATCCAATTTTGGCCGTAGTAGGCATGTATATGCTAGAATGTCTTATATGCAGATAGCTATAGATATAGTCAATGTTTAGTAGGCCAAAACTTGCCAATAGTATTATAGTATACAGGTACATATATGCATGGGTGTATGCACATCACTACACTAATAGCTATCTTTTCTTGATAAACACAACAAAGACAATAACATAGTGATTATCACCATAATCAAAACAATGATGATTGAGGTTACTAGAGCAGCTATAGTAAAGCCTATAATAACAGTCCTACTTAATGTGTAATCACACATATGCATACCTATCACTTGGCATGAATGATATTCCTTCAGTAGGATTAACTGCAGCTTGTTGTACATCTGGAACATTAGATAACAATGTAATGAGAGGCAGTATAACTGACATGTGTAATGAGCTGATCATATTGTCATCTCAGGAATGCTCCATACAATACACATACGTATGTGTGTATATCAGGGATGGATCCAGGAAGTGGCAAGGGGAGAAGAACATCTAGGCCAAGATAAGGTGGTCAGGAGAAAACTTCTCTAGCTACAGTGTTAATGTACACTCAACAATATTTGAATGTGTGCACGTGTGTGTGTGTGTGTGTGTGTGTGTGTGTGTGTGTGTGTGTGTGTGTGTGTGTGTGTGTGTGTGTGTGTGTGTGTGTGTGTGTGTGTGTGTGTGTGTGTGTGTGTGTGTGTGTGTGTGTGTGTGTGTGTGTGTGTGTGTGTCAGAAGCAGAAGTGTAGATATTTGAATGTGTGCACGTGTGTGTGTGCGTGTGTGTGTGTGTGTGTGTGTGTGTGTGTGTGTGTGTGTGTGTGTGTGTGTGTGTGTCAGAAGCAGAAGTGTAGAGTGTGTATCATGTAATGTAGTGTGTGTTGTGTAATGTAGAGCATGTGTGGACATGTAGCGTGTGTTGTGTGTGTGTGTGTGTTTAAAGTTTTGGAGAATCAACCAACCAACAGTAGATATGCATACTCTGTCCAGTTAAGCTGAGCTTTCCAAGGACAAGCTATCATCTCAGGATGAGCTTTTCAAGGTGTGTGTGTGTATGTGTGCGTGTGTGCGTGCGTGCATGCGTGCGTGTGTGTGTGCGCATGTATTCTCACCCATTACACGATAAAAACTAACATTCATTGACACGTTGCTGCTGATCACAACATTACATTGAAAGATGTTATTGATATTTTCCAGCAAGTGTTAACAATTAACAGAGGAATGTATAGTATGTGCACTGCAAGTATTACAAGACTATAAATTATGTAATATTATAGTTGTATCATGGCCCAAGTGATTTTCCCGATATGTACACCCAAGCTCGAGGGTTGCTAGGCCTGAGAGTGTGGGTGTACATATCAGGCAAATCACAAGGGTAAGTGGCTAAGAGTCTGCAGGTGATTTATCACCCTAGCCAATACGAGACCGACTACTGAAACTATTATATAGACCAACTTGTAGCAGCAACTGATATTGTAACTATGTTTGTTAACATGAATGGGCAAGTCCTAAGGGTATCACGGAAAATTGGCGGTACTGATCCCACATCAATGTGATATGTAGGAGATGATCCATTGAATAACTAAATGTGAACTATCATCTCCTACTGATCACATTGTAGCTATGTCCCACAGGAATAGACATCACTTTAAAGGTTATATCTATAATACTACACTGCATGTGTAAGGAAAATATAAGAATTTAAGTTTGATTAGTGATCATATATAGAATAAAGTAGGGATACAAGGCACAACTGTAGATATACTAGTGGATATTATAAATCCCTACTTCAGTCTATACACATACTTAAGTCCACTAGTATATCTGCAGGTGTAGACAATCTCCCTTGTTTCCCTACTTTTTTCTATTATCACTAAGGCCAGGCAAAGTAGATTACTAGTTTCTCATCAGCCACTTAATCAATTTTGATGCAGGAGGGTGGTCATTTTTTATTGAAGGAAGTACCCAAAATCACAGCAACAGCAGGCTATCTGTCATTACAAGGATTATCAAAGGCCTTCTTAAAGCTGATGCCTACACTTTACCACTTTTATGAAGCAGGAAATGTTTTCCGTTGCTCACGTGGGTGCAGAAAGAAAAACAAATATACGTACATGCATACAAACATACAAACACACACAGAGGTTTTTTGGAAAACAATTTCAGTTAACCCCCACCGGATGTGGGTGCACACCTAAGAATTTTAAGTTCGATTAGGCCAGGAAAAGTTGATTTATAGTTTCCCATCACCCGTCTGCATCGCCTTCCACCCTGTGGCTTCTACATTTACTACTGCTGCAGTATATGCACTAACATTTCAATGTTTAGACAAACTGGTTATCATTTTCAGCTAAAAATGGCTTATGCTATAAGTAGCCTGTATGTGAGAAATGAAGGCTACACAGAACCAGTATAAACCTTCCTGGTAGGTAAGCTGTCGCTTTGAGGCAGTTTAGGCACAAAAATGGGTAAAGCAAGTCAGTTCCTGAAGATGCTATGAATACCTTTCACAATGCCAGACATAAAACAACCCATATCTGGCTTTGTAGGCTACCAGTGGATTCCATGTATAAATAACTATGATTGCTTGGCAACTATGGAAATCGTGCAATACATAACATAAATAGTTAGCTTTGAATAATTGATTTAGGTAGAGCCAACAAGCATTGCTACAACTGAAGAGTTCAGAGAATTATCTGGTTCTAAAAATTGATAGAAATGAAGCACGGTAATATTATATACTCACAAGCATCTTAACATTCCTTCCTGTTTATATTTTTGATGCATTGCCACATGCATAGGAAAATGCACTACTTAATTTCATAGTGTTTATATGGGTGAAAAGAAAAGCAAATTCCTGTGAGTCCTGCTCATTACATGAATCATACAATGCTATATCCGTATTATCAAAATTTTAATTACACAGTCAATACTAAACAAACAAATTGTAGTCAAGCGACTGAAGCGAGTGGGGGTAGTGTGTTATCTATGTTCCTTTTGAAATCATTAATGGAGGGTGAATTATTCCTTTAAAGTTGTCCTGGATAATGACTTCTACATTAACAATTACAACATTCCTAATCCGTTCAGCACACTGATGCGTGCATGTATGTATGTACTACGTATGTATATGTATATGAATGTTGCTATGGTAGATTGCTATGGTAGACTATATGCATGTTCAAAACAAATTGTAGGCATTAATTTATAATATGTATACGTAGCTATCAAGTCAACTCAATGATGCATGTATACATGTGATATGGAGGGTGTACTATAAACAAGCATCTGTACAGTGTTATGAATGCATATCATTCCAATACACTATAATTTCATTCAAACGTTTAATCTAAGAAAGCATTGACATCTTCTTGTTAGTGGCAAAGCAGCCATAATTGACATACTCTTATTCATTTTGTGTGGTTAGTTCTTCTGCATTTCACAGAGTATTACTTTGAAGATTCTGACAGCAGTCTTTATCCAGGTCCCTAGTGGGATAGCACTTACAGAGAGAACATCTTGTTGCTGTGCAGTTGTGCAGATTACGTATTAGTAAAACTGTGTCATGCATGTCTTTATGCTTAAAACATACATAGATGCAAAACGTTAACAAAAATAATTTACCTGCTCTATTACAACACAACGGACAAACAGACGTATAAACACATCTGCAATTTGCCTCCATACAGAGATTCACCTACGTGCCTACATTTGTTACACTACTTACTGTTCACATGTCTATACATTGTGCCAGTAATGAGTGGTGTTTTATTGCTCCACTGAGCATGCATAAGTATATACAATAATCGAGCATACGAATTGATGATGTGAAGAGTACATAACACTCTTGATGACATTTATGGCACTATTTTCAGGAGTGTAGCTAAGGGGGTTTCCAACAGTTACAAACAGTGGGGTCTAGGGGCACAACTTCCAGCTGCTGAGACCCTAAAGGTCTAAAACTGAAAAAATTGCTATATTACATGGATGATTACTCTACATTAATGTTATACATATATATATATATATATATAGCCAAGTGTTCATTTTTTAATATATTATGAACTCTAGCTTGATACAGCGAATCCGTTATATTTATACAACCCACTGGAAACAGCTACAGTAGCTAGTGGGATCTATAATATATATGTACAAGGCATGAAAATAAGGATGTTAATTGTGCGTCATACAATGCAGCATACAGGCAGGCAATTCCAAGTACATTACAATAACATTATAGCAATACATATTTCAGTTACTGGTAATCAATCATGCTTGCCCTAGGATTATTGTAACTGATCAATTCATGTTCAGTTTGTCAAAACAGGGTTTTACTAAAAGGCTTCAGGCCTATAGCTATACACAAAGGTGCTTCAATTCTTAGTTCCCAGAGTACGAGCAACAACAAACACACTGGCAAAATCAACATGTAGGCTGTCTAAGACACTAAAAATTCAACACAGTATAATTATTAAACTAGTCATGTAAACCCAGCTATTTGATTACTGATTTGATTTTTAACTCCACAAAATTGTCTGAGCTGTTCTTTACAGGAGTAATATTATTTATTATACCGGTATAGCAACACATACTGTTACAGAATACAAAAGCAAGACATAATATTATTAAGTAAATAATAATAATATGGTAATCATGACTGAAGGTATAACAAGAGAAATAAGCTAACTTATTAATGACAACAATACAGAGACTCTGATAATCAAATAAGGAATGCCTTAATCAATTGCAACTGACATTGGAATTACAGCTGATGTTGACTAACCATATTGAGAATGGTAAAAAAATGTTGGTTGTAGTTGCTAATGATGAGAAATGTCTTATCACAATTTCCTCAAAATTGCCACAATAAAATTCCAGTAACCATAACATCAAGTCCACTCCCTATAGTATCCACAAATTCAAATGTTTCATACTGCTTTTGTCAACATACTTAATTACCATTTCCATATATGCTCTGGGAAGCAACTTATGGAGAACTAGAACTGTTTGGTGAACTCCTCCTTAAGAGTTTCTTTAGCTAATTGGACAATATTCAAATTATGCGACATGCCAACATCAACTGGGAGAATGAGTTTGCTGACTTATAGACATCAACACTATATATGTGGAATGTGTTTCATATTTTACTAAAATTGGTTAACAAGTATGTTCCCTCTAGATCATTTTCTACCAGATTTTCTCGCCCTCCATGACTTATCTAAGAAGTATTGTGGGCAGTTAAATCTAAGCATAAAGCATGGATTAAATAATTATATAAATAAATACTTAAGTTGAAATACTAAAATAAAAAATATGAATACATAAGTGGGGCTGAAAACCGTGATCAAGATTTAGATACTCTAATAGAGCAGTCACTCTAATAAAGCAATCAAAGTATTACAGCAGTGTGTAGCAAGCTATTTAAGGACTTTTATGTAATTCGTAGCTGGTGAGGTGGGCAGCCATTGTCAGCTGGTTGTGACCTTTTTTTTGTCTCACCTTACCAAACAAGAGACAATGTAGTGCCTCAGTTCATTTCCACCCCTGGTCAGTCCCCCCCCCCCCCCCCCCCATATCAACTACTTCCTCTGCCACTGTAATCTACAGGGAGACTTCTAATGTAGCTGAACTCTTATACTACATGGTGAATGGTTTGTAGTTTAACCCTCCACAACCGGAGTGACTCATAACCTAACTAAACTCTCTACAAAAAGAATTGCAACCTAGTTAAACTTTCTACAGGATAGTTTTCTTGTATGTAACTAAACTCTCTACAATGGTGCCAGGTAATGTAAGTGAGTTTCTAGGATGACTTGTTTCCAGCTAAACTCTCTAAATGGTACAACATTGCACCCAGTGCATGTAAGCAACCAAACATTTAATCTTAATTATTAATTTTATTGTAGATTTGAATAAACAAGCTACTAGTAACACTAGCAATACAAAACCAACTCAAATTACACAATACACATGCACAAAACATAAACAATTGTGTTATGATAACAAGTATTGACACACATTAGCTTCACTGAAAATATTGATGTACATATATGGTTAATAAAAATGATTAATTATAGTTTCGCTTTTCAGTCTCATCAGTTACTACTGGTAATGTTATCCTCCTGCATGGCAATATCATAATTATGATCGACATATTCTCCTTCTTTTAGAGTAGTTGTTAAATGACTTTCATTAAAAGGAGACGATGTAACCTCCAACTGATCATATATGGCAGCAGCATTAACACTTTCATCACAAACTGTTGTATGGTAGACATGAAAATGCTTATGTTGAGATGATTGAATGTTACTACTGTTAGCCAAGTTAGGGAATGTCAATGTTACTGTATCTCCTGTGTCACACGGATAGCAGTTTGTAGCATCTCTAAGTATTGGGCAATTTACAACGTTCATATTTATGGCAGTTTCATTATTCCTATAAGGAATGGGACAGGTTGTATCAGTTATGCTAGAATTCACATTAGTAACTTTGTGACTCATCAGAATGTTGACAATAGGAAGTGGGTCTGGTACCAGAGAAATGTTATGGTTGCAATTTTGAGGAAGTGGTAGGCCAACATCATCATCATCAGCTACAATTTTAGTGTCAGTTGATTGAGAGTGATCCATGATAACTTGGCTTATTTGGTCATCAGAATCACCAAGATACTGTACGTCAACATCATCATTACAGTATTCTTCTTCTGAGGACTCACTGACATTTATCACACAATGCATGTTTCCATTTGTTGTGTCAGTAATGAAAGACATCTGCTCTGTTGTAGTAACTGAGCTCATGTTAATACCACTATCATCTTCATTTCTTGAAACTATTGACTCTTCAGTTGGCCTATCACCATGCAAATAATCAAGCATCTGTTGATTGGTTAAGCAGTTTGAACTTATTGAAGTAAAAAATTCTTCATCAACTGTGGGCATTTGTAAACCATCAATCCATACGAAGTCTTTTTCATTTAGATTTTCACATCGACTAGCTTCCTCTCGACCAATTGCTGAATAATCAATGTCCATAATAGATGGTGCCTGCACAGAGAAATGTGTCATTTTTATTCTATACAAAATCTAGTGTAGTATATTACATAATTATACTGTGCATGCAACTGCATCTAATGTATAAAAGATTAACTATTGTGTAAACACAAGTTACCAATTTCTGTACAGTAATGTAGATTATTAGCAACATATCAGTGCCTAAAATAACTTTTAATCAACACTGCACACTTTCTCAGGTAATTGACTCCTACAGTATGTACCAGAAGCAAAGGAAGCACCTTTCTGGTGAGGTGCACATTCAAGGGCATTATCTTTTTTCAATTCCTGGGCCTAACTACATTGTACTATATAGATGAAAAGTAGCCATGCCTTGATGTGCAAACAGTCCAAATGCAACGCGTAAATTAGGAGAGTCTGGGGGCATGTTTCCCCAGGAAAGTTTTGAAAATCAGACTCTCTGAAACTGAATCTGAGAGTGATTTGATGCAGAATAGTATAGTATTGTTTGTATACATGATATGTAGTCATGTTATGCATTCTTTCCCTATAAATTAACACTACACAAAATCACATTTATCACTGCACACTTTAGATTTAACACTACAAATTTGTGCAGTGTTAAGGCCTTATTTTAGGCCCGACACACATATTATGTACATATAGTAATGTTTTGGAAAAGCCAATGTAACAACAACCATAATATTATTCCCTAACTTGGTATCCAGGAAGATGGTTTAATGGTGCATGATGCTATTTAGAAACTTGACCAGTAGTGTTTTGTCAATCGCCTCAGTTATTTAATGCCTCATTAATCACCACATGCACAATGAGTGTCAGGATGCCAGTAGAGAATATTTATAACTATGTAGGAGAGGCTAAATGTAGGCTTGGTGAATCAGTATTGTATAATAGCTGTCACATTGTATATGTATGTGCATATGTGGTCACATGTTGTAAGTGAATGCATGGTCTAGGCCACATAAACAAAAATGCAGTACCATTGTAAACTATGTAGTCACCTAGATTTACATCAGTTCATTAAATGTATGTCTAGCTATTCCTATGCTTCACCTATATCATATTTTCCAGTGCCTTCCTGTAGTGAAAACATCTAATAGGCCATACATATATGTTCAGTATTTTTGTATTACTTTTAAAGGAAGCATTCCTGGTCAAGCCATATTGTTATAGTGACTTCAAGGAGCATTAGTTAAAGCTTCAGATCTCTACGTACAGTGTATGTAGTTTAACAGTAAAATCACTTATATTTTTTTTATTTGATTGTGGGTGGGTTAACATTATTATGAGTAAGTAGATTTTTCCATTGCTGGTGTTCTGAAATTTATGACTAAACACATGCTAGTATCCATGCACGCATTGTAAAAGAGGGAAATAAACAAAGTACTGTGCATGTTTGTTTACAGGTTGATGACTTACCATTTGGGAGACAATTTCTGCTTTGTAGTCTGCCATACAACACCAGAGTAGCTTTCTAAACAGATGATACATTGTACATGAATCTGGATCCACCAGTAAAAATGTATTTTGTTCCACGCACAATATAGTTTTGTAAATGTACATAAGATATGTGCCACTATTGTTATTATATGATTATTGTTTTAAAATTTGCAAGGGTAATAGACTCGAAAATAAAATGAAACAATAATAAAGAGATAAAACATCATTCCTTGGCAATGGGTGACAATTGCCAAGGAATGATGTTATAGAAACCATGTTACCTACAATTGCCAAGGAATGATGTTATAGAAACCAATTTCCTTGGCAATGTTATAGAAACCATGTTACCTACATGTTGAAGGTTATAGAAATATAATCAATGTTATTCAAAAACCTATTAAAACACATACACTACATGTAGCTAGCAAATACGAATAATGCATGGCATCCAATAAATTGGCTGAAACTCCATTTGGTATTCATCTATGCATTGTACGCTAACCTTTTGCCAGATACTCCACAGCAAATAATGACAGCAAATAAAATCATGAAAGCAATCACAACTGAAATGATTAATCCAGCTAGAGCAGAGCCTATAAAGAAATTATATATGTCACAGTATAGAGAGACTTTATATGACACAACCTTTTATAAGAGAATCGACATCTGAAGAAGAATGATTGGTAATAGAATGTACACTTTGGGAAGGGTCCAAATCTGTGGGCAACACAAGTGATTACATTTCAGTTGGTGCACAACATAACACAGGTTATATTAAACTGTTAATTTATGCCAAATCATGCATATTATACAGCACCAATATATACTTCATGAAGACATGAACATATAAGCATGTATGTGTTGTACAGTAGAACAGTATCATCTTCTCTTGACTGCTTACCTATTCTGTAAAATGCTTCAGTAGACACAAGCTGGTTTGCTTTGACAATAACTTGACAGTAGTATACAGTATTATTTTTTAGCAAAGATCTTTGAATATTGTAACGATCTTTGTAAACTGTTGAGTTGTCTACAGTTTCCCCTGATATATCATTAACTCTTCTCACTACTTCATCATTTGTAATCCATACAATGTCCACACTACTAGTGATACCTCTCACTGTAGTTACATTACATTCTAATAATCGTGGATCACCCACTTGTTGATTGTTGAGAGCAGTCACAATTACATTAGGAGTGGGAACTAGAGAATAAATATAACACAACAGTTACCGAATATTACAGTCATTTGTGCAAACAATTTTTCACTTCATTACCCTTACAAAAAGTGACTGTTATATTAGGGTAGTTGAAACTTTAAGTGACACTGGCAAGTGATGTCATACAACACTGGTCACACATGCACTTAACATTGTTAGTTATACATATCTAGTGTTTTAGTGGCATCTATATACAGTGTCCTTGCAATATTTACTCAATCATTATGACCGACTGTTCTATTAGAGTATATTGTCACTTTGTCTTATATGCGCACACATGCTCACAAGTCTTTTTTTCTGAGTACACATGTACGTATAATATTTATTTTCATTATGTCATTGTGTTTAATGTCTTTTAATGTGGCTGGCATATTCAAATGCTCTCTGCAGCAATTGCCTTTAAGTGCAATGCACCTTTGTTAGCTATCAAATGCAGTGATCCATACACTAGATACACACACACAACTCACACATCTCAGACAAAATTAATATGCACACATTAATACATATGAAAAAAGTCAAGTACTTACTAATAAAGTTGATCAGTGGAAAGAATTCCACTTTGTTCATTTCAAGCACTGCCACGTTACACTCATACAACCCCTCATCATCTTCACTGAGGTATGAAAATTGTAAAGTACTAATATACTTGGTACCATTGGAGACAGTTGGAGTGATAGTTAGTCTGTTATCATTTGTGATAGTACCATTAGGTCCAGTCCACGTGATATTTACTGCTAAAGGATTTATTCTTTCAGTGATGTCAGCTACGCAATCCATTTCTTTATAATTTCCCACGTGTACATTTTCTGACGAATTAATGATCACAACATTGGGAGTAGGTGCTATAAAAAGCAGTACATATAAATAATTGATCATACAGAGCATATTAACTAAAACATAGAGTTGCCGACATAATTTTGAGCATACATGCTACAGTATTAAAGCTTTAGGCATCATGCTAAGATTTTAAAATGTGCTATGTCTGCACCAAAAGGATTTGTATTATTGCTGAATTAAATATGAAACAATATGTACTTACAGTATTACGTTTACTGTTTCTTGGCTGATTATTTACACTCCACAAGAAGCAACATCAACAGTCGCTTACTCTAATACAACAGTCAGGAATTCTGATACTCTCTAATAAAACAGTCAGCTATTGAACATGATGTTGAGCACTTGAAAACATAATTTTGAGTATTATAAGTATTGCTCAACAGCATAATAAGAAAGTTATTCAAAAGCATAGTTGGCTCAAACGTAATAGCAAGCAAGTATGTATATAGTGTTCTAGTGTCCTTACCATAAAATTCCAAAATCAATCTCGGCTTTTATAAACCTCTGTACCTCAGTGATAGATGGCAATATTAACCAGGAATTATATTATTTTAACACTTAAAAGGTGCTTAAAATTGTAGGTGATTCCAAGGTGTGAGGGGAGCTACTGTCGAGTAACAAAAAATTGAAATTTTAAAAATACATTCGTGCATATTACAAAGACCAGCTGTTGGTATGTATGCTCTCTTCTACAATTTAAAATAACTGCACTATAATAATATCTGCAAAACACCAATGTTGGCTGACCTGAAAATGTGCAGTTTCCTCTTGTTGTAGTTAAATCTGACTTATCGCTGTATTTACTATCTATGTAAGTCACCCTGATAGTGCAAAATGTTTCATTTATCGGAATTTCAAACTCCCAACCATCATATATTTCTGTTTCTGTATTATATGGACAATGTCCCTGTGTAATACAAATAATAACAAAACTAAACATTAAAACATTTTCAATAATTCCTTACCAAGTCTGTGTGGCTGTTACCACAGCTTATCGCAGCTTCACAGTTTTGTAGACGTAGCTCTAGTTCTTCAGGAGTAAAATGCACAAGTGGATTTGGCTTCCATGTCACATTGATGTACTTGTGTAGTGTCACATAGTCTTCCACACAGTTTAAAGTTATGCTAGGTGGTCCAAATTCTGAAAGATAACAACCATTTAAACACAATCACAAACCATTCTGATTATGTGATATCTTACAGCACTTCAGTGTTATAGAAATGATACAAACAATGATGACAACTAATGAAGTGTATTTGATTATTCATAAGACCAAATCCACTGTAAGCAACTCGTAACTGTATGTATAATATTCCTCTCCATAAATAGATTAATGATAAACACAGTATATTCACAGGCTTTAAGCCTTCATAGTGGGATAGAATTCTCACAGAGAGAGAATAATATAGCTAGTACAAACAAACTTTGCACTTACCATGGCCACTGTTCAATTGAAAACTGAGAGTAACAGTTGATAGTATGACAGTCATCCACACCACTTGTTTCTCCATTGTCTATGTATAAAGATGCCAATTGTAAACTCCAAAAGTTTCTAAAATAAATTTGTAATAGATACACTACAGTGTATGTCATTGTGTCTTAGTGTTTAAATACCAGTTCCATAGTTTATGAACTGGTTGAATGCGCGTTATTGGAATTGGGTGAACAATTTTTCAAGTGTGGAATTTTCAGTTGTGGAGTAAACAGCAACTGGGTTTTGGTGGCTCCAGTTGTACAGTTGAAACCTCTCCTACCAGGACCAAATTTATTTGGTCACCTCTGTTGACCTGTCTCTTGTAGTCTATTGACAATTTTTGCTTGATATGGATTTTAAAAAATTTAAATGAGGTTAATGATGGAAGCGAACTGTGTGGGTACCCTCCATTTAATCATTAATCTAATAGTCACGTGTGAGCATTAGTCAGTTTTTAAATGCATGCGTGCTCTCATAATTCATTAGTTTATTCTTATGAGTTGTGGCTTATGAAAAGCTCTCCCTCCTTCCCATCCCATTGTTGTGGTATCACATTCTAAATTCCTACATGCTCAGATATTGTGTATTCCCTAACTATTCTACTACAGAACTAACTAGTTAATTGCTGCCATATAATATTATGTTTTAACAATCCCTTTTTGTGTCTTAGTTTTGGTAGCTGTGCAGGTTTACATTAACAACCACCATTAAGAGCTTTACCAGTTCTGTCTAAATACAATATTTTTTTCAACCACATTTACCATACATAATTGATCATTCATTGTGAGCATGATACTAACACAATATCAAAATAGTATACAGCCCACATGTATCAACTCCACCACACAGTTATGTGCTGATTTCAAAGTGTAAAGCATCATTGATAACATCTAAACTGTAACCTTTACACACCTGATCATTAATCGTGCCATTCAACCATTAAAATAGCTATCAATTATCAATCATAGTCATCAAACTGTAATCTATACTGATATACTATCAAGTACTAGTTCTAGACAACCGTATTATGTTTAGCCATACACAAACTCCCTAGCCGTATGTACTTTCAATACTACTCTGCATAGTCTACTGAAAGTTCAATGTGATCAAGTTTGTGTTACTTGGTGGTCAGCAATCCATGACTGGCACAAAGTAATTTACCATTCAAAGGTGAGAACAAAGAATTAACCATGCAAACTCAGTCAAGTTGAAAAAAATGTAAACTTCAAAAGCTAGGGTGAAACAGTTATGAAACCAAAAGTGGTGGTTGGAATGATGTTAATCAATTTTCATCATATGGGCACAGCAATTGACATTTATAAAATCATCTCAACCATTTTTTGATCACCATGCTCCTTTGATTCACAACTTTTTCACCTTTTGCAGGGGTGTAACTAATGATGTTGTGTGTACTAAGACAAATAATCTATGGCACAGTCAAGCCATAAAAATCAACAATGCATATTACCATTATTTACTCTTGATATTACATTATGCATGTCACTGCATTTATTGTAAAAGATGGAAAATGTTAAGACAATAACCTCTAGAAATTACAGAAACACTGAACCAAATCAATAATAGCTATTTCTCTATATGTACTGTGAAAATTAAATCAAACTCTGTGAAAAGATTTTAAAATACTATCTTGCTTATACCTCAAATTGTTTTTCATCATAAAAACAACTCTAGCATTTGAAGAGCTTCACAGTACTACTAACACTTCATCATCAGATGGAAAAATATAGCTAGTTGTTGCTCAGTGTACCACACATGATATTTAGAGAGTTGTCAAGGTTTATCATGAGTATGTGTACAGTAACTGCAAGTTGCCACTATAAAACTACATCATAGACATGCATAGCTACATTGAAAATGCATTGGGTAACTGGATGACAGCAATAATTTGTAATGCAATGTTGATGGCATATTGGTTTATAAAAATGAGACATTATGAAAATATTCATATTAGTTTTTTGACTATTGTGATATGCAAAGTGGTACAATGAAATGAAAGCACAAAACAGTTTGTAGTATTGCATATTTTTGTACATTCCTGATCAGTGTGGCTCCATAAAACTGGTACCATAACATAGATATACTTTAGCAAAAAGTCATATAGCTCATGCCATGGACATATATGTTATCACCTTTGGAAACAACATGTGTGTAGGCAGATAGAAATTTGAGACTCATAAAGCAACTTAAAATGTTTGCACGGTGTAATGACATTCACAACCACTTTATCACATCCTCATAGTAACTCTATAGTATTCTCCTACTTGGAATTCAATATCTGGTAAATACATCCTTAACATTTTACACTTAATATGCATCAGCTGCTTCCACTGTTTTCAATGAATCAGCATTGCACGTATATAGCTAAAAGCTTAAACTTCCCACTAGGGACCTATGATACAGGAAGTTAGAATCTTACGTACATTAAAACTGTATATTATGTAGAAAAAAAGTGGATGCATACTACCATGCATGCATTTGAAGTATAAAATGATTGGGACAATGATGTTAAGACTTGAAATTTAAATGCAGCTAATGGCCTTTGCTATTGAATTATGAATTTAATTACAAAATATGGTGCTCAAATAAAATTATAGTGAAGCACATTGCTCTGAATTAAGGTAATGCATTGATAGATGATATATGTATGAAAGAAATTATAATTGGATAATGGCTTACTAATAGGCTTATACACATTATGATGCTTGGAACAATACTATGTATGGACTGAGTGGGTTTTACCATAAACAAGCTATAAATATTTAATAGAAAACTACAATTTCAGTGTACATGTTGAAACCAACTCTATATAGTTTGTCACAAGTTTGGTGAAAGCTTGCCTTCATACAGGCAGACTGACAGTGAACAAAATCATTATTTTTAGTACCCAGACATAGGGTAACTTGTTGAACAACTCTCCTCAATGCTCAATTCTCTCCCATACCATGCAAATAGAACATAAATCCTCTTCAGAAATCTCAGCTCTATAACTAACCGATATAGAAATAACAAACCAAAGTCAATTAATTCTTAATCTTGAACAATAATCAGGCACAATAGATGATGCATGCATGGTACCTTCCTTGCTTCCTACCCACAGCTAAAATAATTCAATGCACAAACATTATGCAGTCGGCCTTGAACACTTGAAGTATTTTACTTGCTTACAAGTGGTATGATGGTTTTGACTATTAGATATGCAAAAAATGACACAGTGATCCATAGCATAGCAATTTAGCTAATAAGTATGTAGTTACTTCCGTAATATACACAGCTATAGATTCGTTGGTGCATCATAGCAAAAATAGCTACAGAAATATACGTAGCTCATAGCTAACTACGTAGCACATATATACTTTATACGTACGTATACTTTGCAATGTAAAATACTTTTCGTTTACTAGCTAGCCATACCAATATGTGCTGTTAAAAACTTCGTAGAAAGCGACAGCAATCCGGCAACTGGGGAAGCCTCTTCGTGAGTGAAATTGGCACGTGGACTTCTCAACACAAAGCAGTTGTTTACATATCAGATACCTATTTTTATTCGTAACAAAGTAAGTCGGGGGAGAGAGAAAGAAGGTTGACAATGCTATGACGTCATTATTAGCGGCGGGCGCATTCAGTGGCGTGAAAAATGGTGCGATAAAAGTTAGGCCGTTTCGTATTCTGCAACAGATTTGCATATAGCTACGTGGGGCACACACTGAGTGGATTAAGTCATTAGTTTTTCTAACAGCTTAGGCCACTCCAAATAAATTCTCTGTTTCCCGTCCACCGCCCGCATCTGTTTACTGCCAGCTCTAATTATTCCATTGTTCCGTATTTCTCCATTATTTTCCGGTTATTCTTGCGTACTGATAGGCTCAGTAAAAGCCTTGAAACAGTGTCAGCTCACGTGTCAGCAGTGCTGTCAAGTCAGCACAAACTATTTTTGCAACTTACAAAGGAAGGAACAAGCTTATAAGCATGCTTTTATGGGTGGGGACTATTCTACGGAACGGAACGGAACGGAACGGAACGGAATGATGGACTAAACCACGGAACGGAACGCTTTCTCAAATTGAAGCTTGCAACTTATCATTGCTGAAACTTCCCTTATAAGTTAGCAGTGGCATCTCCAGTGGGTGATTAAACATAAGATAAAAAGAATTAACGGATCGATTGTGGGTTTTTGTTGGTTGTCATTAGTAACGAAGTATTATTGTGGGATGAGCTGTATTAGTGATGTTCATCCATACGGAAGGGAACTTTATGTGAGCTGTTTTTCTTATTTAGACTTTAGAAAACAGTCTGGGCCGGTCTTTCAAGTCATAAAGTCAGTGTATAAATAAAGCAAGCAGGAAGATACTGGTAACAGGAAAGAGCCAGCTGAATTAAAACTTGAAGAATTTTGTGCAGTGTGTGAGGAGCAAATATTTTGGCAGACCACAAGGAGGGTATATTCTGCAAACATCACTGAAGTGTGCATGGAGTTATTTATATATTAACAGCTGGTGCAGTGGACTAATGCCGTATTCAATAGTGAGCTGATTTTATCTGTTGCACAATTCAAGGATATGTCTGACTGCTAGCCTTGAATCAGGCTAAATGCCAAAACTCCAAGATCAGCCAAATCTCTATTATAAGCTGCATGTGAAACCATGCCCGTAGCCACTAGGCAAACGTGATTTGGATCAGGATGTGTGTAATTTCAATGTATCTAGTCAGACCTGAAATGGAACACTCACATTAATTACATACCACCTAAGAATCCTAGGATTTCTTAAGTGTAACATTTCACATGCTTCACTTCAAACAAAACACCACACTTGTTCGTTTATTTTCAAGTGATTCCCAGTCCAGCTGGTCCATGAAATTACAATGGGATCACATGTATTTGTTACAGTGCGGGCTGTCCTGTGTTGGATCTACTCTAGAGTTGAAATTTCAAGGTAGACTCACTGCCAATGTACTGACACTAGTACTGTTGTAGCATGTTTAAGTGGAGGACAAATGAAATAGTAATGCTAGATTATTTATGTATACAAATTTTTCATAATGAAATTGATATCCCATTTTGATTTGTACTTCCACTTTACAACATATTCAAGAACAAGAAGCTACCACACTTAATCTCCAACCACTGTCATTAATTAACCAAGGTCTCACTAGTCTGTAATTCACCTTATTGTGGTGATTTTATTGATTCATCTGTATGTTTTCTTCATTTTCCTTTGAAGTTGTACCAAGAGTTCATAATAAGGTGGAGAGTGTCTAACTTGAATGCATTCACTGAACACTCTGCTTAAAGTAACACCTCGGCCTTATTTCAGAACAAAGGCTTTACCTTCTTCAGCAACACTAATCAACAGTTTTCTATCCCCCAGTAAAGGTGTTGATTTGATGAAAGGTGAACTTTACACAGGGTGTTTGTACGGCCATACTGAGAGTTAGACACTCTCCCCCATATACAAATCAGTATTACAAACTCTTGGTTGTACAGTATAGGTAAACAAAGATAAGTTTCTCTCCCATCTTATTCTAGGATTTCTATAGACAGGAAAATTCAATTATTTGTATACAGGCTCAAAATTGAGAAAATATAAAGAAAGTGAATTAGTATTATAGTCAGTTTGCTTTTGGATATTTAATGTCTCCAACCACAACAAAAATTCGATGAATCCATGCATATCATCACTGGTTGTCTGAACATTCTGAAAGTGATACCTCACTCAATCAACCATATATTCTGTTTATTAGACTGAATAAAGTCATGATTACCTAAACAATCACTTAATTAATGTTTTATAATTATCCTATTCCATTTTCCTGGAGGTTCCACTGATAAAATGCAATTTCAGCAATGATAGCAGCTAGCCAAGCTGCAAGTTGATTCAGAAAGCATTCCATTCTGTAAAATAGACCCCATCCAGAATTCAACTCAGTACTCAGGCTGAGATATCTGACAATAGTCCACTACTCTGTTAATGAATCATTGATGTTCACACAATATAGCCTCCTTGAGGTATCAATGTTTGCTCCTCACACACTGCACAAAATTCCATTAGATTCTGCTTAGACTGAGTTGATTCAGCTTGTCACCATACTTGTTTCCTTTGTAGTGTAGCTATACACATACTGATTTGTGCCGATTAGAAAGGCTGGGCCTCAGACTGTACATTCTAAAGTCAAGTAAGTAAAAATAACTCATATACTAGTAAAAACAAGTCATGCATTAAGTTCCCTACTTGATATATCCGAAGATGAACACACTGAGTCAGCTATTCCCACAATTAGTACTTCGTTACTAATGACAACCAACAAGAACCCACAATCGATCCTTAAATTCGTTTTATCTTTTTTGGGGTAACGTTTGATTACCTGCTGGAAGTGCCACTGATAACTTGTACAGTAATGGTAAGCTGCAAGCTTCAATCTGAGAAAGCATTCCGTTCCGCAGTTTAGTCCATCATTCCGTTCCGTTCCGTTCCGTTCCGTTCCGTAGAATAGACCCCACCGCTTTTATGCAGCCTTTTATGGTTGTACCTGGCAAATAATGGCTTGAAAAGCTGCCAATCTTATAATGAAATAATGGAAATGGATCGCCCGCCCGCATGCAAATATGCCCTAGTCCAGGACGGGAAACAGAAAATTTATTTGGAGTGGCCTTAACTCATTACAGAAGAAACATGTATGATTGTGTACTTATATATAGTAGCTAGCTACATGCATTCATTAAATGAATGAAAACACATTGCCAATACACATTCATATAAAACGAAATAGACTAACTTTTATCATACCATTTTTCATGCCACCAAATGAAGTTAGCTATGTAGCAAAACTATTATATAAAGGTATGAAAATCAAAACATCTTATTTTTATACTGGACCAGAAATGCAAACAAGTTGGCATATAGCTATACATGTAATTATGTTAACTGGTGGTATGTGAAGCTTAACTTCTTCTTTAGTACATAGTTCCATGGACCATTTGTGCTCCCCTTCAATTGATGATAATGCTATATGTATATAGCTACTTAAGTCTAGCCCTAAAGATTTTATTATTAATAATAATACTTTACAATGCAAGTATGTATTGATGGTCTGCCAACAACTTGTGATGGCAGCCAGGGAATTACTTAATTACAAAACTAATTACGTAATCACGAAACTAATTACTTAATTACAAAACTAATTAATTACAAATAAGAGTTAGCTAGACTTACATCACTGAGAAATTACTAGTTATTCCTAAATTATGGCAGTTTGTACATCTACAATAAAAATGATAGGCGCATGGAATTTCAGATGAGAAATTGTTTCAAAAATGTTGTTGCAAATAATTATAGATGGTGGTTCTGATAGTTGGTAGTGACTGATCAAGATCAATGAACGGTAGTTCATTCCATAGCCTAGGTAATTCGTTAAAGTAAAAGTTTCTTGTGTAGTTGTTATTGGTACGGATGTGGACAAGCTTGTTGATGGAAGTTGATCTGGAATTGATGGTGCTGAAGGTCATGTAATGAAGTATATTGAAATGATCTGATGGCTGTTTTAGTGCTTTGATAAAGAATATGATGTCGTAAAGTCTAACATATACATTAGAGGCAGCATATCCAACTTGAGCAGACAAGTCTTATAATCACTACCATAATCTCTTAAGATAAATTTTATTGCTTGTCTCTGAATCCTTTCCAGCATAACCATATCTTTTATCAGGTAGGGATTCCACAATTGAGAACAATAACTGAGTTGGGATCTGACAAGTGTAGTATAAAGAATGTGTTTGGCTCTTATAGAATGACAGCAACTGAATGCATGTCAAAGTATTTATATATATACGCTTTAGAAGCTAAATGTTCGTAATGGTTCCTCCAAGATAGATTGTCGGTCAATAACAGGCCCAGATCACAATGTGAATGCAGTTGTGGGAGAGAGTGTTCATCAACTGAGTACAAGGTGGGAGTCTTGTTGAAACTTAAATGTATACATTTGTTGATACTGAGCAAAAGATCACCATCAATGGTCCAGGTGTGTAGTTGGTTTAGGTCTTGTTGTAAGTACAAATAGTCAGATAGTTGGAAGATGATTTTGTAGAGTTTGGCATCGTCAGCAAACAGGAAAAGATTTGAGAATTGCGTGATTGATGATATGTCGTTTATGTAGATCAGGAATAACAGTGGGCCAAGGATACTACCTTGTAGTACACCCGACAGTACTGGTAAAAAGTCAGAAATAGAAGAACAGATTTTGACACACTGGGAACGATTGTGAAGATAATGGTTGAACCAGTTCCAAAGATTACCCGTAATTCCATTGTGTGACAATTTAACTAGGAGTTTGTTGTGTGGTACACTGTCAAAAGCCTTACGAAAGTCTAAATATATGGAGTCAGTTTGATGGCCTTGAGATGTGGCTTGATAGATGTCATTTAGATATAGCAAAAGTTGTTGAGTAGTGGACCTGCCAGGCAGAAATCCAAACTGACAATCAGATGTTATCAAGTACATGATTGATAATTTTATTGTAAACAAGAAATTCAAGGACTTTAGAGGCGTTGCACAGAAGGGAAATAGGTCTGTAGTTTTTCACAGATGATCGTTCAGCTGATTTGTATACTGGTACTATTAGATGGACTTTCCATTCCTGAGGGATAGCACCTGTTGACAGGCTTAAGTTGAATAGATGACAAAGTGGACGAGTGAGTGACAAGGCACAGTGTTTCAAGATCTTGGGGCTTATTGTATCAATTCCCGTAGCTTTATTAGGATCTAGTTGGTTTAGGGCAGAATATACGTCATCTTCACTAAAGACTATTGTATTTATTCCACTAGGAAGAGAGGTTGTATTGGTATAATCGGCAGATAAGGAAGGTGGAGCGAAAACTGAGTAAAGGTATTGGTTAAAAAGATTTGCCCTTGAAGTGTTGTTACCGCTGGCTGAGGTGTCATTGAAATATACAGTGGGTGGAATAGTAGCAGATTTAGTAAAACTTCTAATGTGACAATAAATATTAGGATTTGAATTAGTGGCAAAGTTAGTGATAATGTCAGTTTCATAGGTGGATTTAGTTGTAGCTGCATTTGATTGGAATGACTCTTTAGCTTAGCTTAAACGTGTTGCATTACGATCAGAAGGAAAACGTTTGTAGGTTTGTTTAAGGATATACATTGTATATAATTGGTGACACAAATCCTTAGTAAACCACTTTGGATATATTGTTTAGAATGGAACTGGAATTTGGGAATAAACAATGTCATGGCTTCATAGATAATAGACTTGATAATAGCCCAAGTAGTTTCGACATCGGGAAAATGCAGACAGTTTAAGATATCAGAGTTACAAATGTAGAGATTCATTCTGGGAAAGTCTGCTTTGGAATCGTTATATGCATGTTGAGTTACAGTATCTGAAGGCTGTGATCTGACATGAGATAATTGTGTAGTTAGCTACTAAAATTTATGGAGAAGAATTTAAGACGAAAATAACTAAGAGCTAAACAATAAAATACTAGTTGATACACTGCTATTGGGCCTGCATATAACTATAGTCTATAGCTAGCTAACTTACTAGCTATATTTAACTTTGCACCCACATACGATTTATAACACGGCTGTGACTGTAGTGCAATGACGTCTCAAGCTTTTTCAATAATGAAATGATTCATAAAAACTATAGCTATAATAAACAATATAATACTGGTTGATTTAGTGCATATAGTTATGTAACTACACATTTGATAGTATATGTCTGCATATAATAGACTATCTTCGTTATGTTGAAGGGGGATACAAATGGTCCCATTGAACTACAGAAGAATTTCAGCTTCACATACCACCAGTTAACATATTCATTGCATGAAGTTATGGAAATCAAAACATCTTATTTTTATACTGGATCAGAAATGCAAACAAGTTGGCATCAATATTAATTTTCATCCATTAAATGCACGTACCAAGTACACAATCAAACATGTTTCTTCTGTAATGAGTTAAGCTATTAGAAAACTAATGACTTAATCCACTTATTGTGTGTCCCACATAACTACATGCAAATATGATACACAGAATTGTCATCACTACCTTACCACACAATGTTTGATTACACACCACATTACAAGAGATGTAACTCGATACAGACCCACACTTGTTACCCTACACAAAACAGCTGAAGTGATAGTTAAGCATGCAGTAATGAGTGTTCAAGTTTCTCCCAGCTGTACGTACGTATGTATGCATGTATGCATGAATGTATACAGTCAATACAAACAGAAGTACATAGCAGATATGCATTAAAGTCTGCATGTACTAGTGGAATGTTGATGTACTTTGAATCCAAACTGGCTGATTGCTGGCTGGTGGGAACCACAATCAGTGTTAAATGACAGCATCAATTTGATGGGTTTTCCACCATATACTACTGCTATTATAGTCTGTTCACATTCACTTGAGCCTCATTTCTTGTTAATAACTCTTGTTACATGGGCCAGCTGCCCAAAAATTTAGTAGCGCTGCCTATAAATGCCAAAACAGTTTATCAATAAAGGTGCTTTGATACAGACAAGGACGTAACAAGTGAGTTGTGAGGCTTTAAAAATATCCCATACATTTAGTATAGATGATTCAGGTGCGTAAACATGTTTGCAACATGAAAACATGCTTGTTTCAATACAAAACCATTGGGAGTGAACACATGTTCACCTCTTTGATATTTTTATATTTTAGGTGAATATGTATTGACTATACGTAGCAGGACAGGCAAAGAAGCTATTTTCAATGTTTAATGATCTGTTGTTTTATTATATGTTATTTCATTCTGGCTGTTGTTAGTATCAGTAGGATAACCTTGATAACTGATTTTGACATACATATAGTCACATTCACTATATCACTAGCTAGCTATTGGGTTGAATTTATTACTATCAAAACAAGAATCTGGTGGGGGGAGAGGGGATAACTGTTATGTCATCTTTGGGAACTTCATGGTCATTGCAATTGTAGACAGCAGATGTGTTTGGAACAGATCGAATGTCTGACTTTTGGCACTGTTAATGCCACTATTACGACTGCTGTACCTGTCCCTGTAACACTTTACATTGTCAGAAGAGTTTACTTCATAAAATTTCTGTACTTGCAGTTATCTTTACCAACTGAAGTATTGTTAGAACTGCCACTTGAAGAAGTAGGTAAAAAACCTGTCAATTTTGTCTGCTTAGTAATGTCTGCATTGGCTAATATTAAACTGGTTGACTCGATAGGTGAGGTAGTTTCAACAGTCATCAAATGCAAATCTATGATAGCTATTGACAGGCCTGGTTGTTGAGTTCATTGTAACTGTTTCAGGAAATTTTGCTGTACTTAGTGGAAAAGTATGCCATGAAACGTCTATGTTTTTTCCATGAAATGTTAAACCGCCCCTATGAAATGTACCATGAAAGTCAATTCATGGTATAGCATGGGTTGTTTCATGGGCCATGAAATGCATCTCCAGATCAGATTTTCATGGTAAATTCATGGCATTGCAGAGATTTCATGGGTGCAGTACCCATGAAACATTAAAATTCATGGGATAAACCATAGGTATTTTCATTGGTATTTCATGGTTATTTTCATGGCAATTTCATGCACTGTTTCTGGTAGTGGTACATAGGAGAACTGTAGAACTTGTTGAAATATGTATGATGTGAAAATAAAATAACAGCAGACATGTATATGTACAAACGTAACTGAAAATGGTTGTTGAAAGCATTACAGCTGTCTCAAAATACTTGACGTGTGTAGAAGAGCCATAGCTAGTGCTTGTTGAAAATCTTTCTTTTTCCCTTTTCCCCCTAATTTTCTGTTTTGCCTTATTAGCTGTGTTAAGTAATGTCAGGGTCTCCAATTCCTGTTTATTAGGTTAGGTAACCCCCAAAGACTGCAGCTAAAGTTGCTGTCAAACCTTCAGTGCTGGTTACTGTAAAGCAGTAATAGCAATAATAACCCTACAACACAGCATAAAAAATAAATCGTAGGTAAAACCACAGCATACTTGAAGCTGATTATCAAGACACACGGTAGTGTGTCGTGCGGCCCAAGAAGCCGGCGCGTAACACCCGTGAGTATATTGACAGGAAGAAAGAAAACGCAATTTTCGCACCTCCGTAGCTCTGTGCTTCCTTGATGAAACAAGACGATTTTTGCTGTGGACATGCCCTCCAACTGCAGCACTCCACATTCCAAATTTGAGCGAAATCGCTTCACGCGTTCCCGAGATATGCGACTTCAAAAATTGGCTCAGTTTCTTCGTGTTTTTTTCTTCTTATTTTTCTTTTTCTTGTCGCACACTTACAAAAACTGCTATAAAACGCGAACGCCACATCCGATTGCCTTAAAATAGGCACACAGAAGGGGGATATAAAGGCGCATCGCGGTACCAACTTTGGCGGGAATACGATAAACAGGCAAAGAGTTATGAGCGATTATTCACGACAAATAACACCAATATGTTGTCACGCCTACAGGGTAAACCGCGTATGGGAAGAAGCTGAAAATCGGTGGGTGAATAGGTTAACTATTGAACCTCAAACCTTTTGTGGTTTGAAAAAAATAGAGCTAAAAAACAGGAAGATACAACGAAAAAACCAACAGTGTGTAACAATTACGCAATCGAGATTAGCTATTAAAAAAAAAAACGACTGCTTGCCACGCCTACCAGATAAACCGCTTGGGGTAATGCTTTGAAAATCGTTGTACATATGGAGTAATCATCTTAGAAAGGCTCATCAATGGTGTAGAAGAATCAGACTTAAAGCCAAGGAGTTATAACACGAAATCCAACTTGGTGCAGCAAGTGCGAGATCGAGATACTCTAATAGAGCAGTCATCCTAATAGAGCAGTCACCCTGAAGAGAATTCAAGAGATCAACTAGAAACAAGAAACCTGTTTAGAGATCAGCTACACACAAGTCACCCTGTAGAGAGATCAGCTAGAAGAAGTTACCTTGTAGGGAGTTCATGCAACTATGGAAAGAGATAGTTCAGCTAGAAGAAATCACCTTGTAGAGTTCAGCTACAAAGAAACCACCATGTAGAGAGTTCAGCTACAAACAAATCGCCCTGTGGAGAGATCAATAGAAGAAGTTACCTTGCAGAGACTTCAGCTACAAAGAAACCATCATGTAGAGAGTTCAGCTACATACAAATCTTCCTGTAGAGAGATTAGCTAGAAGAAGTTACCTTGCAGAGAGTTTAGCTACAAAGAAACCATCATGTAGAGAGTTCAGCTACAAACAAATCTCCCTGTAGAGAGATCGGCTAAAAGAAGTTACCTTGTAGAGAGTTCAGCTTCAAACAAATCACCCTGTAGAAAGATCAGCTAGAAGAGGTCACCTTGTAGAGAGTTCAGTTACAAAGAAACCACCATGTAGAGAATTCAGCTACAAACTAGTGACCCTGTAAAGACATCAGCTAGAAGAAGTTACCTTGTAGAGATTTCAGCTACATGCAAAGAAACCATTATTTAAAGAGCTCAGCTGCAAACAAATCACCTATACAGAATTCAGCTACAAACAAAAAATAATCACCATTTAGAGAGATCAGCTAGAAGAAGTTATCTTGTAGATAGCTCAGCTACAAACAAATCACCCTGTAGAGAGATCAGCTAGAAGAAGTTAACTTGTAGAGAGTTCAGCTACAAAGAAACCATCATTTAGAGAGTTCAGCTTCAAACAAATCTCCCTGTAGAGAGATCAGCTAGAAGAAGTTACCTTGTACAGAGTTCAGCTACAAACAAATCACCCTGTAGAAAGATCAGCTAGAAGAAGTCACCTTGTAGAAAGTTCAGTTACAAAGAAACCACCATGTAGAGAGTTCAGCTACAAACTAGTGACCTTGTAGAGACATCAGCTAGAAAAGTTACCTTGTAGAGAGTTCAGCTACAAAGAAACTATTCTGTAAAGAGCTCAGCTGCCAACAAATCACCTGTACAGAATTCAGCTACAAACAAATCACCCTGTAGAGAGGTCAGCTAGAAGAAATTACCTTGTAGATAATCAGCTACAAAGAAACCACCATGTAGAGAGTTCAGCTGCAAAGAAATCACCCAGTAGAAAATTCAGCGACAAACAAATTGCCCTGTAGAAAGATCAGTTAGAAGAAGTTACCTTTTAAAGAGTTCAGCTACAAAGAAACCATTCTGTAAAGAGCTCAGCTGCAAACAAATCACCTGTACAGAATTCAGCTACAAACAAATCACCCTGTAGAGAGGTCAGCTAGAAGAAATTACCTTGTAGATAGTTCAGCTACAAAGAAACCACCATGTAGAGAGTTCAGCTGCAAAGAAATCACCCTGTATAAAATTCTGCCACAAACAAATTGCCCTGTAGAAAGATCAGTTAGAAGAAGTTACCTTGTAGAGAGTTCAGCTACAAAGAAACCATTCTGTAAAGAGCTCAGCTGCAAACAAATCGCCTGTACAGAATTCAGCTACAAACAAATCACCCTGTAGAGAGGTCAGCTAGAAGAAGTTACCTTGTAGACCGTTCAGCTACAAACAATTCACTCTGTACAGAGAGCATCTAGAAGAAGTCACCTTGTAGAGTGTTCAGTTACAAAGAAACCACCATGGAGATTTCTGTAATCAATACATGTATTCTATATATAATTTGTACATTAATTTTACTGATAAAATATTTAAAGTACATCTACTTCATCTTTTCTTCTTCCTGTGGTAAAAAAAAAAGATAGGTTAAAAAGTCCCAAAGCCGGCCTATGGGGTATACAAATACAAAAAGAAATGAAATCTAATCCAAAACAGCCAAGCTGTAAAAAAAAGTGTGCGGCCCTCAAAAAGGCTATTGTGAAAAAAGATGTGAAATCCAAGGTGGCAGCCAAGAAATGGCTGTGATGGTAGGTTAATGGTAAAAATTTTAATAATGACAATTCAGGTGAATTTTGTGCCAAGACCAAGCGGCACAAAAATTCACCTGAATTGTTGTTATTAAAATATTTACCAATAACCTGCCATCACAGCCATTTCTTGGCCGCCACCTTGGATTTCATATCTTTTTTCACCATAGCCTTTTTGAGGGCCGCACACTTTTTTTACAGCTTGGCTGTTTTGGATTAGATTGTTATTAAACTCAATTACTAGCAGTTCTTAATGGATGGTGGAGACCATTTCTGTGAACTCTTATACACACTACAATCATAAAACTCCCAACCCGAAGGAATCATGACATCTAAACCTTCTTCTCTGCAATTCCCACTAGACTATATACAGGGCCAGAACCCACAAATTTTGAGTGATCAGGCCATTTATGGACTGCAATGGAGGTCATAGTCATGCAGACTACTTTTTATTGATCTGATGTGATATTTAATTCTAGCTACAGTCTGCTATGCTAGGGAAGTCTGGGGGCATGCTCCCTGGATGAAAATACATGTTCTGAAATGGCATCTGGAAGCTATTTTACATACACAGTCTCTTTCTACTTTTTGTCAACACCAAGTAATTTTGCCATTTAATCCAATTTCATATATATCTATATAGTAGCTAATTTTACTTTAGTGAGTTTAGTTCTTTTTAGATACAGAAGCAATTTTGATTGTAATTGTTAATGCATGACAATTAGCCTATTATGCAATGCTATGCAGATGTTTCACTGGAGTTGAAGACAATTAACATGGGTGTAATGGCTTTGACCAACCAGTGTAATAAGAACATTGATATTGTATACTGAATGCTCTATCAGTGTATCATGATGACTGTTCTAATAGAGTATATTGTGATGACTGATCTATTAGAGTATCTGGATCTTTTTGTAAACTTAAGTGGCTGAAAGTGGTCCGGCCCTGACTATAGAGAATAAATCTGTGAACATATTAAGCAGGTAATTTCTTTTTGGTCAATATCGAAACATAATAAAACAATTATGGGTTTTTAAAACAATGTATCGGCACACCTATAAAACTTGGAGGTGTTAGGGTATCAGTTAACTGTGCAACTTATATTCACAAGCACTTGAGAAGTACACCTTCTGTTTATTGTGTAGCCCTGTTTACAATTCTGGGTGTAAACAGTTCAACCAAAAATGTGGGGCAAGTAATGTTGTTTTATTTACACTGCAACCTCAGTTTTGTTTCAGGCTAACAAAAAATACTCTACTACTTTTCCTTGCTATAGAAGAGAACTTCGTAGCTAGCTAGTGAAGACACGCCATTAGTAAGACTGTATTTACTTAATCTGGTGCCATCTGAATGACAAAGTTATTAACTACATTAGCTTGTATGCTGTAAAGCTTTAATAAAATAAATAAAAATAAACATCACAAATAGGAAGTAATTTTCCTACAGTTAAATGTTGCAAACTATAATACCGTTTTGTTTTTTAACCACTGCTGGGCTTCACAGCTTGCTACTAGATTAGATATTTCTTCAAATGTGATGCACCTATCAATGTCATCCCCCCTCACCCTCAGGAAGGGTTGGGGAATACATAGGGATTTGACAAAGTCTAGTGTCAATTCCCTAGTACTGAGGCTAAGAAGCTTGTCAAAACCCTCCACTATGTCCCCACCTTAATAGGGGGGTTTCTATAGTGGATTTGATTTACCTATATAGTATTAAAATAGTTTTTTTGTTCAGCAAACTGCCACCGTCAAATACCCCAGGGTGGGGTATTATGTAGATGTCAAATCCCCAGTAAGTGCATGGGGATCCCTGGGGTGGGGTGGGGCTTGACATTGATAGGTGCACGAGACTTCCAATTGCTACCAATTCATCTGTACTACTTTGTTGGGCAAGTTAAATTTACACTTGGAGCTCCATATACTCAATTGAAATGGAATAATCAATACCAACAGTCAGGAGAACAGTTACACATTGTCAAATATTTGCTGACCTTGTATAATAGATTTAATTTTTTGAAAGTGATGATTCTATCTTACTAGGTACGTGTATCATATCCATGACACATCCCATGGAATAGAGGTATTCCTCCCTTTTGCAAGACTGTGGTCAGGAAAAAAATTATGGTGAGTGATCTGAATAGATGACGGAATATTGGATAATTTAACAGTTATATGAATGGGTATTGATTGTTTTTTTTTATCTGCTTTACCAGGTAGGCACTGGAGGGTGAATATTGGAGGTAGAGCTTGTACAAGGTGATTACCACATGAGCTAAGGAACCTAAGAGTGAAACAGGACAAATGCCTAGTGTTTGTAATTCACAAATTTATTGTTTGGGACAACAGGCATATACACAATCAGAGTATCCACCAAAGATGGTACAATTCACACAATTCAACACTACTAAAGGTAATGCTTTTTAGTGATTGATATGTAAGTGTTACAAGCCTCACATACAATGTTTGCAGATAGTGGTGGTAGTAGTGTGTAAGGACAACAACTTTATGTATAACATTCAAATGAAATTGTACTTGCTGGAATAAAAGCTGATTATGATTTGAATTCATATGAAACACACACATTTCAAACATGCAGTGTTCTAGTGGCCTCACTGGTGGCCTGTATAAGGCACTTGAAATCACAACCAGCAAACATTCACGTGATGACAATTTTAACTAGTGATGCACCCCATTTATGCTGGAAAAATTCTTTCCATTCCAGCAACTCTTTTTTCAACCTATTATTCCCAAAATTATATACATTTTGGAGGTATCCATTTTTGTACCCTTGTGATAGATAATTGTTGCAGTAAACAGCAATCACTAAATTGCCAAAAAAATTAGATACTTAATAAATAAAGCATATAGTTGCTCTAATAAAGCAGTCGCTCTAAGGTACACTTATTCACTCACACCACCTGAGCTTAAAAATAAAATAATTTTGTTGTTCACTGTCCAACACTTAATGTAGCACATCTATGTTCTAATTATTATTATTCCTTTTGCTCCTGGAAATCACCTGAATTATTCTTGAGGCCACCTATATTATTTTAAAATTATCCTAACATAACCAGCGCATCTCTAATTCTAACTAGTCTTGTGCCCAAACCATTCTTTTCTTTAGTGTGGGAGAAAAGTGGATTTTCAATAGCATTTTTGTTCAGTATGATCTACAACTTTTCTTTTGGGGATTGTTGATTAGTGCTGATGAATAACAACCCTTGTTAACAAAATGAGAATGGAAAAAAACAATGTGTGTGCCCTTAAATTGAGAGTTTAAAGGCTGGTCAAGCAAGCAAGTGCCATTTTCCTGTTCTTGCTTTGTTATCTATTTATCAACACTTATCAATGATCCCAAAAGGTGTAGATTTGGCTGTACAAAAATTCCTATGAAGATCCACGTAACTCTTTTTTTTTCTAGAAGAAAAAGCAGTTTGGGCATGATACTAACAAGATGCAGCATTGTAGTGTATTGTATGTAGCTTCAACTTACCAAATGGCAAAACTCTGTGAATTAAAACTGTAGTACCCACTTCATTCTTCGCAACACACCGATAAGTTCCCAAAAGATCACAAGCTGCTGTTCCATTCATAATTAAAGAAATTCCATCATTTGTTATAGTGGGTGCTGGAAACCAGCAGTGATGTGTAATAAACTGATGAGCTCTGTCACACCACATGTGAAGTTGTCATTTAATACGTAGCACAAATGAAATGTGTAGTATTAATACTCTCTACTGATAGCATGCCTACAGGAGGAAGTATGTACTAAGTAACAAGATTTTGCAAAATCATTCCAACAGGCAAAAACTCATTGACAAACATTGTGTATAGCTACTGTTTTACATTACATATTTGTTAGCATTCCTCAAGTTACATGAGGCTGGTTATTAGAGCTGAATGTGTGACAGTTTAAATGGTGATTTCTAGCCTTATAATTTTACTGCACTTTGCTTAGCCATTAAGGACCAGTACAATCCTACAATTTTATCCCTAGTCTTTAGTCATCCTCCTCCTTCATTTTGAAACCTAGCCAGTTCCCACCATTCCACCCCCAATCCCCCCCAATCTTCCACTCAAGAGCCAACTACTATAATTATATAGTCAGTTCACATTTCCTAACAATTCTTGTTACATGGGCTAGCTGACAAAACATTTATGAAACACCATGAATGCCATGGTTGTTTATTAATGAAGTGCTTTGAAATGAGCAAGAACAAACAAGCTATGCATGTCAAAATTGTTGATAGTGATGTTCACCTCTGACATTACAGAATATGACAGACGCCATGCAGGTTAACATGAGCTGAGAAACATGTTAAAAAATTGATGACTATTTGGTAAAAGTTACTCATTATTGAGTAACAATAGCTTGAAATATTTGCAACCATATATCTTTTGTGTGATTTAGATATTCAACCAAAAAGAAAATAAAACAATCTCTACACCATAACTAAACCATCACACCATAAGTACACAAAGACTTGACATAGAGTAACTGTAGCAAAAGAAAACACTGACTGTTTAATTAGAGTATTTGGTCTAATGTTGTAGTATTTCATACTCTGTATTAATGAATGGGTTTCCTGCATTAAAGTAGCTTTGATTTTTAAGCTATTTTAGATAAATTCAAATATATTGCAGACCTATCATGTATTTAGATTGTTTGCGTGACATCATCTATCCTTTCTTTCGCCATAATGAACTTGATTGAACTGTTTGTTTCTGTATACTAATGACACAAAAAATCACTATGCATGTGATGATTTGTGAGGCAGTTCTTACTTGTTAACCTTCCTACATGATGAACTTCTGGTCCCTGTTTCCTAGTCTTTTACAACACAGTAACAATCTCCCTGATCTGTCACTGTGACACTGGTAATGTAAAGTATGCTTGTATTGTTTCCAATATGTGATATGTTCTCATTAGTGACTTCTGTATTGTTTTACCAGACAAAGACAGGTGAATTGTATGGTGTTTCAAACAATGGTGTACTGCAATTAAATGATGGTCTGTGAGAATGCTACTTGAAGTATGTGAATATAGAAAGTCAAATCATCAGCTTGTCAAAAACCCTACTGAACATAGAAAAATATCCCATGCAGACCCAGTGGTTACTCGAACCTCCAGCAACAGGCAGTTTAGGCATGTGCTTAAGAAGCCACGACAGAATTTTGGAAAATCACCCATATGGGTGCATTTGACACCTTAAATATTTAATGATCAAATCACACAATTTATAGTGCTAATCTACTTGTTGATGGTTTTAAGCCATTCTCAATACCTTAAATTACAAGAAAATTCTTGAAATATTTTCAAAACTGTGTCCTGCGCTTATTAGCAACCCGCTAAACATGAAAATTCTAATTATTTCACGCACACCCATATGGGTGATTTTCCAAAATTCAGTCACAAATTCTCTTTAGGCACCAGCCTATTATGCTGGCATAATCTTGAGCATAATAGGTGCCTGAAAGCATCAAGCATAATGCTAGCATAATAGGCAGAATAATTATGTCATAATGTAATGCACGCCACTGAAAAAGGTGGACAGAACAATTGATGCTGCAGTGAAGCATAGTTATTTGACATGACTATTATTATAGTTTACAATGCAGCCAAATTCCTAATACACAATGAGCATTAACTTTTACATTTAACCAGTTATTCATAAGCAAAAGTTTATCATTATCCATTAGAAAGTAACAAAACATGGGAACTGCAGAAAAAATTGAGCATAATAGGCAAAAATTTTGAGCACTGCAGCATAGCATAATAGGCAAAATTAAAAGCATAATAGGCTGGTGCCTAATTATCTTTCACAGACTGCATGGGTCAATGGCATATATAGTGCACAGTTAATCTAACTTGTATATTGATGTGATGACATTTTCAGTTGGTCATTTCCATTCCTGATTTCTGTTCCTGTCCTGTTCCCATTTCCTAGAATTCTACTTACCCGTAGAGGTATATCATTTCAGTCAGAATAGTTGAATGGAGTTTACTGAGTAAATGGCTTGCTGATGTTTGTGCTGAATATTCAGAGCATTAATTGATATGCTACTTACAACCTCAAAGAATGGTACACCCATATAGCTGAATGCTCCAATTTTGAATGCCAAGTTGTAAGTATTGCTTAGTCATTACAGTTGCTGATTCTTGCCCTCCATTAAACATAATTTTAGAAAAGGTTGCGCCTATATTTAGGACTCCTACCTCCACTCCCAGACAGTCTGGGTGTGTGATAGTACAGGGTCCTGATTTGTAAAATGAAAAATCTTATGGTATACTTCAACACGTTTGTTGTATGGTTCTCCCAAGCCTTTAGATTTAGTACACGCATACTGTAAGCAATGATATGATGAAGTTGAAAGTTAACACAGAAAAACTCTGGGGCCCTGTACACCTACCACCATTAGTTGATGGAGGTTGATTACTCCACATAGTTGTGTAAAGTGAGCCACATTATGATATCATGTACAACTTATAGCTAGCTTGGAAACTACAGTGCTGACTGCAGACAAAATGGTGCTGGCTAAAGTACATATATACATACATAGTTGGGAGGGCATTCATCAGTCCACATCTCAACTAGCCATGGCCGCTTCAGACTGACAGACCCAGCCAATCATTTTCCCAAAATTACAGATCTATTTTGCCAACATCCCTTACTTAAAATAGGTACCGTACTATATACATGCCCACATATAGCTTGGTAGCATGAATTCAACAATGAAAATTGTATACGTACCTTAATTTAGTATCTTCAGGTTGCTTGCATCAAAAATTTCTTTTATCTATATACTTCAGGATTAATCCTTCTGTTGACTACTCTATTAGAGTATTTATAGACAGTTGCCTGAGTACCTAATTGAATGTGCAACTAATGTAATATTTATGTCAAATTGCTACTTAATAATAACCATATTACCTACTATAGCTACACGTATGTATCAAATTACTCACTCCCAACTTTTTCATATATACAATTGCAAGCCTGATAGTACATATTCAAATACACATTATCTACTGATGTTTTGTCCCTTTCATGTATGCATGCACTTGTATGCATGCATGCATGCATGTACACATATCTGTGCACAAAACAGAAATGCACTAAAAAAGAAATATATACACACTGTAATGTGACTGTATACACATCAGTAAATTCTGGAAATGAAGCATAAATGAAGGCCTTCCCATCTGAGTCTATACTTTTTTGCTTTGTAGACTGAAATTTACCAAAGATCTGATCTTTTACAGTATACAATAAAAGTGATATCAGGTAACTACATAACAACAATAAACATCTTCTCTATGTGAATAAACATTTGTGTATGCTAAACTACACATGTACGTGAAGTGGTCCAGTTGCCTTAAGTCAATGTCACATGCTTGTAGACTCTTCTTCTGTATGATCATCACAAGGCTTGTCTGAAGCTGCTGTTGCTGCAGCACATTCGTTCTTCTTTATATAATTTGAATCCCAACTGGCCAACTGCTGGTAGTCACCACCATCTTCACCTTGTTTAATAGCAACATCACATTTGATGTATTCCCCACCATGATACTCACTGGTGCCATCAGCAGGACAGTTATCGACAATGTTCAGTGCAACATACGGGTAAGAATCTTGGATTGTATCACTACTAACTGTGTGTTGGCTGGTGCTAGTATCAACAGGACAGTCTTGATCAATGATTACGACATATTCAAATTCACTACTCTCGGTTGGTATACAATTATCAACATCACAATTAGAATCTGATGATTTTGGGGCATTAACTATTTTGTCATCTTTGGGAACTTCATTGGTTGGGCTTTTGTCATTACAATTGTAAACAGTAGATGTTGTGTTTGAGACATATCCTTTTTCTGACATCACTTTATTTCTGAAGCTACTGCTACTACCACCGTAACACACTGTGTTGTCAGAAGAATCTACTTCATACAATTTGTTGTGCCTGCATATGTCTTTACCATAGATGACACTTAACATGTATTCATTAGTTATGTATTCAGAACTTATGGATGAAACTTCATCATGTGCTTCAAGGCCCTTAATCCAGTTGGTAACTTTAAAATCTGGTTTTTCACAAGTGCTTTGATCTTCTCTTGCAACATACGAATATGATTTAGGGATCTAGAGATAATAGTAAAGGGCAATGCCAAGTTGCAAATAAATATAAACTCACAGAGTCTAAACTGCCTTTAATTAATCCTCTAAGTCTAAAGTTTTGGTGCTTCCTAGAGGAAGAACAATTGTTAGTAGCATATACTTTAATGTTTGTTAATTTTGTCTACCTTTTCTGTTTGCAAATGTATATAACTATGGATACTACAATAAACAGGGCCATAACAAGGGCTATGAAAGATGATATTGCAATAGCTGCAACAGCAGAGCCTGTATAAAATGGACATAACAAAATAAATGTACATCCAAATATAGAACAGCTTACCAACTATTGTAGCTTCAGCACTGTTACTTGAGGGAGTTGGCACAAAACTTGATGTGCTATGTAGGATTGCTGGTGTGGAACTGAACAATAAAGTGGTTGACTCAATCATTGGGGTAGTGGTCAACTCAATCCTTGGGGTAGTTTCAACAAGCATTGAAGGTTTGGTAGTCAAGTTCATTGCAATTGTTTCAACAGCAGTTGCTGTAGCTGTTGGATTTAAGAAAGCCGTAGAGCTTGATGAAAAATCTTAAACATATGCACTATGAAAATATCCATGACTAAAAATGACAATAAACTTACTGGCAGTTGCTGAGCAATTCTTAATGGTTGATGGAGAATCTTCATCATGTGGACTATCATAACGTACATTCACACTGCAGCTGTAAAACTTCCAACTTGAAGGAATTGTGAAATCTGAACCATCTCGTACACACGTGTTTTGCTACATAACAAAATATAAATCATTCTTATCAAGTTTAGTCATCAATAAGCCAGAGCCTAATGTGTTCAAAATTTTACCTATTATTCTTTCCAGAATTTCTCAAAATTTCCTCCTATTAATTTTTTTTATTCTTGTATCTAGTCTATTATTCCATAATAATTCTCAGTTTCTGTGGCTGGCTGCTTAGTTTTCAAGATGCTCATAAGGAGTTTACCAAGAATTAATAAATAACCATTGTATGAAGCATTCCATCTTACACACCATTTTGTAAGCATATAAGTAGTTACAACAAACTTAGAAAAGCTATGTGACAAGAGTTCATAATAATATAACTGGTAGTAATAAATCAAGTGCTATCAATTATTGGCTGCTATATAGTGTATTTAAACTGTAGCTATAGCTATTAAACTGTAGCTATAGCTACATACTAAGAATGATATCAATCAATATGCTCAAAGACTTGAAGAAGATACACTAGTATAAGATATACAAGTTTCAGAATCCTGTGGATAATCGTGCAGTTAAATCCCTGATACTGGCTGCAAAGTGTTAACTTAAAATGACCTGACTGTTCTATTAGAGTATTTGAGTGTTTTATTAGAGTATATCGATCTTTAGCCTCTTTTCAGCCAGCACTTTGCAGCACTCCTATAATGTCAGCTATACATCATTCTTGGTAGCTTAACTTTCCTTCTAGCTACTCAAGAATAGACACGCCCCTTAATTCCACCGATTATTCTAGTGGGCATCCGATAGTTCTAAAATTATTCCAGAATTATTCTCACAAAATTGGTGACTTATTATTCTCAAAATTATGCCGCCACATTAGGCGCAGGCCTAGTCATCATCTTGGCAGCCATGGTGAATTGTGTATAGCATATATAATAAGCAAAACAATGAACTTCTGCCTCATTGAGGGCTATGTGGCAGGATACCCATATGACTGATCATAATAAAGATAATGATTTTGTAATATTGAGTTAATAGTAAACTGCTGTATATCAATACCAGTCAGAAAGTCCACTTGTGAGACAAGTCCCCTACCAGTTGTGGCAGTGCATGTTGTTTGGTAAGTGTTACTAGTCTATAAACCATTGCTATTTGTCCTTGTAAAACTATTCCATGTCATAATTAATTTTAATATTGAAATATCATCATTTATCTTGATAAAATGGCTTTTGTTATCAAAATTTACCAAGATATAGGTTTTTCCATTATCGCACAGCCCTAGCCTCATTGCATTGATGGGAAGATAACCAAGTAGTTGCTAAACCTGGCACTACAATTTAACTACATATGTATAATTCAAAGGATTTTATTCACTGGCAGTGTTTGGTAAAGTTTAACCACGGTGTTAGAGTAGATATTTAACTCCTTGTGGGTTTATTTAATTTTCATTTAGCAACCACCTCAGCGTACAGCATGATAGTACTGTATAGTAGAAATCATGGGGTTTGCAGTTTTACACAAAAAAATACTGACCAGAAACCAGCCTCATGGCATCTTGGCAGTATTGGTTAGGTATAATCAAGTGCAACCTGAAACATTTCCAATAAGTTGATATGAAATTCGGATTGCAAAAAAAATTCTGCTGACTGACTGACTAACTATTTAATTATGTAACTGTCTGCCCATTCAGACAAGTGCACTCAATAATGGCCAAGACTACAGGCTTGCACTCCTCATACTGTTCTCACACCTGAAAACAAAAGCGCAACCATTATGACCACTTCATTGTTCAGTTGGGGCACCTGTTCAAACACAAAAATTATATTGTATGACTAGTGCCATTCTTTCTTTTGATGCTGTAAGTATTTTTAAACAGAATCATAAACAAAATGGTCATTACTAACAACATGACTGCCTAAAATGGTAAATATTACCATGGTAACACAAGACACTATGCATGGGTTCACCAGTCATAACTATTTCACAAAAAGTACACATACAAGTACAAGAAAAATGAAGTAAAGTTTGTCATAGAAATAAAAGGTAATGAAACAAGGAAGGTTGCTACATCTGCAGATATACTAGTACATGCCCTACTTCAGGCTATATATGTACTTGTATATATAAGATCCATGCATCCATGCTATTTATAGTAGCATAGTTATCAAAAGACACAATTAACTTACAAAGTTCACCCACGTTAAGAAAAATGTACAGTGAAACCGGTATATAAAGGACACCTTGGGGCTGACTAAAGTGTACTGATTATGAAGGTATTTTGATTTCCAGGTCAGTTTACATACTAAGGGATACTTTTTGGGACCATTACCAAGTTTCCAGACTAGACAGGTGTCTTTGCTTTCAAGTGTCCTGATTAATAGGTTCTACTTAAGTGCATAGCTACCTTTTCGCTTGTGGTGGTACCATTGCTGCATGTCCACTGGGCTTTACAACTTGATACTAGTTTATAATCATCAGATAACATTTCTTCAAGTGTGAGACTTCCAGTTGGCAGCCAATCCATATGTACTACTGTTTGAGTATCTTGGGTGATTATTGGGCAAGTCAAATTTACAGTTGGAGCTCCATACTCTGTTGAAATGTAATAAATGACACCAGAGTAGAGCACAATATTTGTCACTTACCAATCATATGAACTGGATCTAGTATTCTTGAAAATGGTGATTTTATATTACTAGGTATATCATATCCTTGACACATCCCATGTTTAGCATCTTCACTGATAAGTAATTTAATAGAATACTTCTTGTTACTCCCAAGTAGTATGTCATCGTAGGAAATTATAACTGTTAAATTAGATTCCATTAAATTGGACTCCAATATAGATTGCCTATAAGTTGTTTCACAAGCTTGATAAGTAATAAAAGAGCCGTTTAATCCTGCCAGGTATGTAGGCATTGCCCAGTTCAAGTATACTACTCTTCCTTCATTATGAAACTGTGGTGTACTGGGTGCATTGGGTCGACCTGACAGACAAAGTAAATTCTAATACGGATTACTATTACTACAAATTAGGCAAGTTTCACTGTATGCATAGCTAGCCATGGCTTTGTACATTACTGTGTTCAGAGTTTCATAACTGCTTCAGGAAATGCATATATGTAGTATATAAATAGCTATAGGGTGTCTATAAGTTATGCAGTACACCAAAGTAGTTGTGGTTCATAGTACACTATGACTTATATCTAACATACATTGGGTAATTTGAAGCCATGAAAGTACACTGTCTATAATCTAACTTATAATGGAATACATGTCTGCTCATGACAACATTTCTGTCACCACTAATCATATTATGGTTGGTTGAAATGTTATTTAACCGTAATAAGAAAACCACTTTTCTTTTTTAGATGTTTTGTCTTAAGGCTCTGCTCAACTTGTACACTACGTAACAGTTAGTTGCAATATCAACTTCTGATTTTAAACCTTACTAGGTTTAATAGTTTGAGAACTCAATACATGAAAGATTGTTCAGCCTGACCTGAATACTTATAATGCTTACCCTACTGACTACTCTACAGTGAGGAAACTCGTGACATTGATAGCTACATTTGGGTGTATGTTAGAGGATGTCAAAGAAATTTGTAGTAAGTCTAATTTAGCTGTTAGGATGGGTACATAACATAAGCACGAACCATTTATAATGGGACAATTTGCCACTTGTAGTCTTTCGCCAATTATGCTGGCATAATTTTGAGCATAATAGGCTATTTAAAACATCAAGCATTACACCAATATAATAGGATGATTTTCAAGATTTTAAATTAAATGTGCAATGCGTGCAGCAAAATATGAACACAATACACCTTAATACTGCATTTCATATCAAGAAAATGGGTAATGTTGTTATTTTTATTGTTTCATGGCTGATTATTCATACTTTGCAGTGATAAGATCAAGACATTCTAATAGAGCAGTCACTTACTCTAATACAGCAGTCAGGAAAGACTGATATATTCTAATAAACAGCCAACTCTAGAGCATAACCTTGATTTTGAAAGCACAACTTTGAGTATAATAGGCTGTTTTAAGCATAATTGACTCAAGCCAACCATTTGTATATCATACTAGCTTGCAGTTTTAAACTCTGAAATGCTATACACACCAGGGGCGGTGGAGCAGGCCCAAAAAGTGAGGGGGCCAGGCCAGCTGTAAGTTGAAGACCACAAAAAAAAAAAAAAAGGTCACAGCCTGCTGACAATAGCTGCTCTCCACCAATTACATCTCCTTATTTATAACTACACATATGTAGCTAAGGAATTTGCTACACTGCTTCTCTGAATACTGTGACTACTCTATTAGAATATCCTGATCCTGACTGTTCTATTAGAGTATCTCGATCTTTTCTTGCAACAGTGTCCCAAAAAGTGGGGGGGCTATGGCCCCTCTACCCCCCCCCCCCCCCCCCCCCCCCCATCTCCACCGCCTATGATACACACAGTCACTGGATGCCACACATAGTAAGGATGAAAGTCAGTTATCTTATACCCTGTGAACAACTTACCAAATGGCAAAACTCTGTGAACTAAAACTGCAGTACCAACTTCATTCTTCGCCACACACTGATACGTTCCCAACAGATCGCAAGCCGTTTTATTCAAAATTAAAGTTTCATTTGATGTACCATTGTTCATTATTTCAATGCCATTGTGGTACCATGTAATAGTAGGTGCTGGAAAACCAGCAGTGATGTTACAATCAAGTGTGACAAACTGACTAGCTCCACCAGCACATTTGAAATTTCCAGCTAAATTAGCACAGATGTAATGAGTTGTTTCTGACTTCTCTATAATTGGAATACCTGAAAGAAGAAACAATATTGAATGTCATTTAAACTACTCTTGTTGATCATTATTCTATACATATCATAAGTGCAAAGCTGTATGCTTAACAATGATATCAATTGTCTAAATTTTGTACCTGATCGTTCAATTTGTCAAAATAAATGAATTATATTAAATAAATAAATTTAATCTACATTACCATGTAAAATATTAGTCTGGCCAACAGCATTGCTATAAATTATGCAACACTACATGTCTACTCAATAGGCTTGACTGAATGCAAAGAATAATTATTTTATACTGCATACACAGAACATCTGGCCAAAAGAAAACTATTACACAACTTACTGTGTTTGTAAACCATCAACGGTGGTGATGTGAGTGATGAGTTATCAGCACCAATTACAATGCAGCGATATTCTGCAGAGGAGGCATCCATTTGTACAAGTGTTAACATGTTATCACTGAGTATTTCAAAGCCATTGGAACTATTGGAAAATTCTCCATTTCTCAGCCATCGAACATTATAAAGTTTTAGTTGTGCTGGCATGTTACAAATTATCGTCATGTTTTCAACAAAATGTGTAGAACTTTCTGGATATATTGAAATTTCTAAACAAATAAATATCAGAATGTAGAATAGATTAATTTTGTATTGCAATATCTGTCATGTTCATATAGGTGTCAGAGAGGGTGAATTAAGGTGATAGAAGCAGAAGACCTTTTCAAACCCATTCACCTCATTTGTTTATGTAGCTTCCTCAGAATGAGATCTGGCTACATAAAGAGTTTATATTTTCAGAAGTTGGCCTGAACGCCAAATAATATATCTAACAATTAAGATCATCCGAACATTACAGAACATTACAAAAATTAATGTTCAACTATGTATACCCTAATAGCGCAGTCATCAAAGCACTGCCTAAAAATGTGTTTCTAATAGTCTTGCAACAAAGTTGTTGCACTAAACCCTCACCTTGAATCAAACCACTCACCTCTCAATCTGCTAGTTGTATATCTCTTCATTGTATCAAAGCTTCACCATGTGCCTAAAGGCTGTTTTATACTGCTTATTGCATTGTATAGTTATTATATAGCCTATACAGAGGTGTAGTGACACTAAATTAAGTGCTTTATTGGCTGCAGATAGCCTGAAAGGTCTTCTTATCACTATATAAGTTGATGGTATAGTTGAAATGCTTGAAATTATGTCTGTAAACCTAATCTATTCTGGTGAACTTCAAGACATTGCCTTTGCTAATAGAGAGTTTAGCCTCTAGTCAGCCTCCTGCCCCCTCATATTAATGACTTCCTCCACCACTGCTCATTTTAATTCAAACCATACCACAGTACCCTACCTTCTCATACAAGACCAGATAATATTTAACATACTTAAACAAACAGTAAAATCTTATCAGTGAGTCCACAGTCTATACATCATATTAACTAACCATTAGGATCAATCTGTTCTGTTGATACAACTAATGCTTGGTAAGACCTCCATGTCATGTCATTATTATTCATGGTAACTTCACAAGAATAATTATTATCAGTGGTGACAAGTGACACCACTAAACTTCCGTCATGCATCAAGTGGAACCTTTTATCCTGTAATCATACATGCACAGACACAATGCATGTGTGTTTGGACTACTACAAAATCCAACTCACAGAGAACTACTGTAACAATTATATGCACAAGCAATCAGCACTTACTGTATAATCAACAGGACTTCCATTCATAAGCCATTGAATAGACAATCTATTACCATCAAAGTCACACTCCAAAATTATCATGCCATTTAATGTCACATTCAAATAGTGAACTTGATTGAACTGTTTATCATTGTACACTAAGTGATAGGATACATGTCATGACATGCACACATTTGAGACAGTTCTTACCTGTTAACTTTCCTGATAAGCTTCTGGTCCTTGTTCCCCAGTCTTTTACAACACAGTAATAATCTCCCTGATCTGTCAGTGTGACACTGGTAATGTAAAGTATGCTTGTATTGTTTCCAATATGTGATATGTTCTCATTAGTGACTTCTGTATTGTTGTGATACCAGACAAAGACGGGTGAGTTGTATGGTGTTTCAATTAATGGTGCACTGCAATTGAATGATACATCATCTCCCTCCATAACTGCCTGACTTTGGGGAACTTGATCAAAGTAAATAGGATTTGGCTGAATACCAAACTCTGAATGATAAGAAATCCATGCATAATTATAAAAATATACAGGTGAATTAAATAAATTAGTTTGAACAAAATTGGAAATTTATATTCTTGATGTGCAATTTTGGTATAAGTATTTTTATCACTTAAATGATCACTAAAGGCTACTAGAGTTTTTAAATGCAAAGAAACTTAAATTGTCTCTTGAAATCTGGAATTCCCTTTACTTTAATGTATCTAAACCAAAATAGCCAAGCTGTAAAAAAAGTGTGCAGCCCCCAAAAAGGCCAGGATGAAAAAAGATGTGAAATCCAAGGTGGGGCCAAGAAATGGCTGTGATCGTAGGTTAATGGCAAAAATTTTAATTATGACAATTCAGGTGAATTTGCGTTGCCCCCTCCACTAGGATTCGGCACCAAATTCACCTGAATTGTCGTAATTAAAATTTTCACCATTAACCTACCATCACAGCCATTTCTTGGCCACCACCTTGGATTTCACATCTTTTTTCATCCTGGTCTTTTTGGGGGCCACACTCTTTTCTTAAAGCTTGGCTGTTTTGGCTTAGATATCACTTCTTTTTATATTGCAAGCCACGAAGGTGGCCATTAACTGGCTTTGGTGCTTCCTTCTAACTTGTTTTTTTCTTTTCTACAGGAATTGTGGAACAAAGGAAGTCTTAGAAATGTTGTGTACAGTTTTTTTGTCTGATTAAAAATATTTGTATATTTAACAATGATACTGATCTTTCTACAGGGTGACTTGTTTGTAGCTGAACTCTCTACATGATAGTTTCTTTGTAGCTGAATTCTCTACAAGGTAATTTCTTCTAGCTGCATGATCTCTCTACAGGGTGACTTGTTTGTAGTCAAATTTTCTACATAATGGTTTCTTTGTAGCTGAACTCTCTACAAGGTAACTTCTTCTAGCTGATTTTTCTACAGGGCAATTTATTTTTAGCTGAATTCTCTACAGGGTGGTTTCTTTGTAGCTGAACTCTCTACAAGGTGATTTCTTTTAGCTGAACTATCTACACAGTGATCTTTTCATAGCTGAACTCTCTACAGGGTGATATGTTTGTAGCTGAACTCTCTACAATATGATTTGTTTCTAGCTGATCTCTCTGTAGGGTAACTTGTTTGTAGCTGAACTCTCTACAGGATGGTGGTTTCTTTGTAGCTGATCTCTCTACAGGGTGACTTGTTTATAGCTGAACTCTCTACAAGGTGATTTGTTTGCAGCTGAACTCTCTACAGGGTGGTTTTTTTGGCTGAACTCTCTACAAGGTGACTTCTTCTAGCTGATCTCTCTACAGGGTGATTTGCTTATAGCTAAATTCTCTACAGGGTGAATTGTTTGCAGCTGAACTCTCTACATGATGGTTTCTTTGTAGCCAAACTCTATACAGGGTGGTGTGAGCTCTCTACAGAGTGATTTGTTTGTAGCTGAACTCTCTACAGGATGGCTTCTTTGTAGCTGAACTCTCTGCAAGGTGATTTCTTCTAGCTGATCCCTCTACAATGTAACTTCTTGTAGCTGATCTCTCTACTGAGTGACTTGTGCCCAGTTGTACACTCTACAAGGTGATTTGTCTGTAGCTGAATATTCTACAGGGTGATTCTTTGTAGCCAAACTCTCTGCAGGGTGATTTGTCTGTAGCTGAACTCTCTATAGGATGGTTTCTTTGTAGCTGATGTCACTAAAGGTGACTTGTTTCTAGCTGATCTCTCTACAGGATGGTTTCTTTGTAGCTGAACTCTCTACAGGGTAATTTTTTTCTATAGCTGAACTCTCTCTAGGGTGATCACTTCACAGCTAAACCCTCTACAAGGTGGCTTCTTCTATCTGATCTCTCTATAGTGTGATTTGTTTGTAGCTGAACTCTCTATAAGGTGACGTTTTCTAGCTAAGCTCTATCTTATTTCTAGCTGATCTCTCTACAGAGTAACTTGTTAGTAAAGCTGAAGTCTTTACATGGTGGATTTTGGTTGTTAAACTCTCTGCATGAAGACTTGTTTGTAGTAGAACTTCTACAGAGTGAATTGTTTGTAGCTAAACTCTCTACAGGTTGCATGACTTGTTTATAGCTGAACTCTCTTCAGTGTGACATGTAATGTTCTGAATCACTACAGCAATATATTTGCAAGAGTACATAATAATAGAAAAGGGAGGAGAGTGTCTAACTCTCAATATAGGCTGTACAAACCAGCACAGCGCTCAAACCCTCCTACTTCAATCCATAGAACAGCTAGCCATATATCAATACCTTTTTGTGAACAGAAGACTGTTAATATCTGTTGATTGAAGCAGTATAATGCTGAAGCCTACTTCAGAGGGCAGCGCCTATAATCGAGATAGCAGCGCCGTTTGTCACCTTTGGTGGCTATAGATGATTGCGTAATGTCTGAGCGCTGTGCATTTGGCGAATCTATAGCAGTTAGACACTCTCCTCCCTCTTCTATTATTATGTACTCTTGATATTTGTAGCTGATCTCTCTAAAGGGTGACTTGCTTCTTGCTGAAATGTCTATACGATTAACTGTTTGCAGCTGAACTGCCTACAGAATAACTTGTAATGTAATAGAATTCTATAATGGAGTAAGTCATAAACTAGCTGAATGCTCTATTAGGGTGACTGTTCTATTAGAGTATCTCGATCTCGCATTTGCTACACAGAGTTGGCTTTCGAATCATAACTCAGAGGTTTGTAATCCGATTCTTCTGTACTACTGCAAGGACTTTCTATGAAGACTATTCCAGCTATACACCCATTGCTCTAAGCGGTTTACCTCGTAGGCGTAAAAACTAATACTTTTTTATTCATAAAAATCAATCACGTAATTGTGACTCAGGTTGGGTTTTGTGTCATTTCTCCATGATCTTTAACTCGATTCCTATCAAACCACCAAAAGGCACTCCTATGATGATTACTCCATTCACATAGCAATTTTCAACTCATTTCATGAAGCGGTTTACCCTGTAGGCGTGACAACAAATCGATCTTGTGTTACGTGAATAATCGGTCATAACTCCCAAAACTATTCATATGATTTGCACCAAATTTGATGCTAGGATACACCTTTGGACTCCCTTTCTGTGTGCCAAATTTTAAGGCGATCGGAGAATGCGTTTACATTTTATAGCAATTTTTGCAAGTGTGCGAAAACACGAAGAAGAAAAGAAAAAAAAACGAAGAAAACAAATCAAAACTTTAGCAACTCGTATCTCGGAAATGGCTGGCGCGATTTCCTTCACATTTTGTATGTAGACTCCCTAGCTGGCGGGAAACTCTGTAGCAAATTTAGTTCCAATCGGATAAAAGATCACCGAGATACAAAAGTGTGAAAATGACATTTTCTTTCTTCCTGTCAATATACCCACGGTGTGGCGCACCAGATTCTTGGGCCGCATGACACACTATCGTGTGTCTTGATACTTAATACAGTCCATCACTACTGTATTCCACTAGAGAATTACAAGAAGGCTACTGAAATGCAAGGGTGAAAATCTTACCATAAAAAGTGTGTCTAATGTAGAAATTTACTAAATAGTAATGCAGCTACTATTACATCAGTTCTAGCTACACAATTTGTTACAAATAAATTTTCTAAATACATACCATCTCCAATAGCCCCTCCTGTTATCAGTAATAGTAGTACAATTAGTCCAGACATTCTCGTCCTAGGTAACAACACATAACAATTAATAAGAGGTTTTATTTTCTGGTTATATAGTAGCATGCATAGTCACTTATAATTCACTCAATTTTATTTGTCTGTTATATAAATAACTTAAAATCTCCATGAAGAATAAAAATTCCTAATTTTTTGCTTGTTAACTGTTTGTATGATACTTCACCACAATAGTAACTTCTGTGTTTTGTGGAAAGGTGCAAACCTCAGTACTACCCCACTGTATGATACTACTGATTGAATATCATCATCCAGGAGTGGGTCATGGCTAGCCAGACAAGCATCTAGTCAATTGCACACCCATGGCAACCTTATTAATTGAAGTATTACTCAATATTCAACTATAAATTAATATACATGTGTATAGACATTACTAGCTACTTCATTCTTTAAAATGCAGTCTTGCAGGCCATCTTAACAACACTAATGCTACTAGTTATCTACTGGTTAATAGCTATGAAACTTCATGTAGTAAAAACCACCTACAACTATGTCTTTAGCAATACAGTTTTGATAACTTTTCCAGCACTGTCCATATTTTCTTGATAAGTATCCAACTGATTAAATTCCATCAAAGGTAGGTTGAAAATGATTGTACCATGAAATTGATCTACAACTATCTAATGTTTCATGATTCACACAGCATGCAACCACAATGTGTACGAAATATTAGACAATTAAAGTGCTATAATTGACATAGCAATTGACTATTACTAGTTGCCAAGCCACCCGTACTAGCTGTCTACGTATATACCTCTCTTCTGTCCCACTAAATAAAATTCTTCTGTCTATACTGGTGCTTAACTTTCACTCCTAATTTACCTACTCCATACTCTACCAAAGAAGAGTATGGAGTAGGTAAATTAGGAGTAAAAGTTAAGCACCAGTATAGACAGAAGAATTTTATTTGAAAGACAACGTACATTAGCTACTACAATTAACTGATTAAGCAATGCATAAAAGGATAGACTATACACAACTTACACTCTTATTAGCACAATGTTTAACAACTGAACCACTTTACATTAAAGTTTAGAAAATAGTTACACCACACCTCTACTCACAGGACATATCAGTAGTTATCAATATTTCTGTCTCATCTTTACCTTGGTCTTGTGTTGATAAATACAATATCCTGTAGTATGCTCACATTTAGCTGATTACCGTTAAAAAGAAAACTATTAACATTTTAGCCCACTAGACAACTAGCAAAGTGGTGAAGAACAGACATGTCATAAGTTTGGGAAAGAGCCACATATTGTTATAGCTTAAATGTATTGTGAAAATATTGATGGCTCATAAATAAAATGAGTTTGAAGTCTGGTCAGGTAGTACCGTAAATACGCCTTAAGAGCTTACCCAATGAGTATGCATTCCTAATGTGTAGTGATGTAATGGGAGCTAAATTGTGGTGTGTGAGCATACACGGTTGCCATGGTGCTAGTATTATCATGAAAGATTCAGCCACTTTTACTGAAGCTACAGCAGAAACAGCCATGGAAGTGGTGACTAATTTGAGTGAAATGTAAAATAGAGTCTAAAGCAGTTATACAGGCACAATGTGGAGGTTATGGAATTTATAAACCCTGGCTCAGGCCCTTAGTAGCATCCCTCATGCACTACAGACTTGGGCCTTTGGGTTATAAGTTTCATAGATTCCACATTGCACCAGTATAACTATTAAATAGTTATTATTTTGTTGACACAAGTAATCTGACAATAGAACAACAATGACAATGGATAGTGAGCATTGCATTACTTCAACACCTACTATCAGCTTTCAAATGCTGCATCATACATAAAATTGTCACCATGTGTACCTGTGGTACACCAAACAAATTCTGTGTTTAATAAATTATGAGCAGTTCGAATTCTTTATTGCACGATGCTCACGGCTTGGTGGAGTAGCTGGTTTACAACAAGTACGGTGACTGTTAAATTAGCCATTTTACGTAAAGCCACCATTTTTAATCTAACCAGTGTTAGAATGTGTGAAGCTAAAAAAAAGTGCAACCTTTCCTAAAATTTAATCCATGCTGTCCTGCTAAAATTCTCATCATCCAATAAACTTCTTGTTGCTAAGACATTTTTTATAATAAAGAGTAAACAAATTTTGTCACTTCCATGAATAGGAACATGAATTATTTAGTTGGCTCCTTAAACTGTCCTTTATTATCATGACTAATTGCACTAATAATCCCTTTTTGACTTAGAAATTTAGACATAGGCTAATAATTCATTACACACACAGTTATTAGTTTCTCATCCAGTCTACATCACATTTTTCTTAGTGTATGTATCAATGATTTTTGCCACTGGTGGCTGAGTGCAGCCATTTATAGAGGCTTTTAAAGTTAGCAACTAGCTAGATTTAACTAAGAAAGTTGCTTTCAGAGTCATGTGAGCTTGTAATTTATAAAAACTAAATCTGTCAGTCTGAATTGGTATTTTGAGTGTTAGAGGATGTGATACATACTGCCTTATCAACACAAACAGTTGGTGATAACACAAAAAATCTCATATTTCATGTAGATGTGTTTCACAGCCATCTGTATACCCAGCAAATTAATAGTAGGCATTCCAGTCCGATTTTTAAATTTTGGAAAAATGGACTTTTTATATGCTATTGCCAATCTCAGAAATATATAGTTTGTTGGATTGGAATTTGCTCCAGAAGCCATCTAGCAATCTGGACTGTCTTGAAACTGCAGTTGCTACTAGCTGCAGGTTTGTACATGTAATGAAAGTAACTTCAGATCTTATTGGATCTCAGTGATCTTTGTATGCTTTGTGCTGAGCAAATATGTTTCACCTACTGCACACTTCTCAATACAATGGTGTACACCCATAAGGCAAGTGACTATCTCAAGTAAGTAAAAACATCAAGTTAACAACTTATAAAGGTAAACAACTAAAGTGGAGGTGCTACAATGATGCAACAATACCTAAGGCAGAGTTGTGGTTTCAATTATGGCATTGTTATGCTGACTTTGAAGTGGTTTGTATTTTTGAGCTAATGACACAGCCATCAGATAATTGCTCTGGAGCTGAAAATTGCTAACCCGAGCGAAGTAACTATGCGCTTTAAAGTAAGCACTAGTGACTACCTTACACTCGACAGTACGTTTTAAAAGTTTTAAAGTATTCTACATACATTACAAGGCTTGAAAAGATTACAAAACAGCACAAAACTTACTTATATGTAATGCGCACGACAAAACTAAGATTTTCATGATGATCAGCGTGTGGACAAACCCCATAGCGATTTTCATCCTCATTGGAGCTCGGACCACGGAGAAATCCCAAGTTAAACGCGAGTTGTTATTTTGTGCCAGGGTTCTATTGGGAAATATACGGAGAATTTTTTGATTTAAAAATCTCGGATACTCGAATGCCTATTAATAATAAAGCATATCTACTGCATTTGTTCCATGCACACAATTTTAAGCTTTGTTTTAAATTATGTAGATGTAGATATACATAAATGTACACTTTTTAGGAAACACTTTCAGATAACCAGGTCAGTGACATAGCTGGGAAGAGGGGGCAAATGATTAAATGAACCCCTTTCAATGCCAGTGCTTTATACTTTTGAGCTAAGGGCTCTGGCAACCATTGACTGGTTGTATTACAAGTGTTGCCAGGTTAAGTTATAGTTATATCTGGTAATACGAGTCCGAGATGAAGCCGAGGATGAGTGTAATAACAATGATATCATCTGAGTATACATCCCGGTATGCGGGAGTGCGTGACAATTTACAGACATTGAAGTAAGTTCTTGCTTGTAGTGAGTTTTAGTTCCTGTTAGTGTGCTCAAGATCAAGTTTGAATTCTTTATAGCTACTAGGTAGGCACTACAATACAGGCTATACACTGTGGCAATGGACGTTTTTACAAAGCAGTAGTTCAGTTCCAGAGGTGTGATTCACCTTTGGTGGAGTGGAATCATGTGATGTGCAAGGGCTAAAAGTGGTGAGCAGAGATAGAGCTATGGAGCCTGCGGTTATTCTTCACCATACACTGCTAGGACCAAGGCTGGGAGACTGACAACTGAAAATAGACACAGACTGTTCAGTTCTTTAATCCATCACAATAGTATAGCGCCACCTTGTAAAGGATCAACCATTTTATTGTAAGATTTAGCAGGCTAAGTGCTGTACTGATGTTTTTCATTAATTCCATATTTGGATATTTGCTCCATTGGTAAACAATGCCATTTGGGATTGATTTGGTGTCATGAACTAGTCTGAATGGTTCTGCCACGGGTGATATATTACTTATCACTGGCTGACAACTAGCTTATCGCGCAGCAGCTGAACTGCTCTGTCTAGCTATACCAGCATGGCACTTAATTTGTCACCTCCATGCACTGGGATTTAACATAAGCTACTGAATATAGTTGATGATTGTTACATTGTGAATATTCATTATAGATGTGAGACAGGTGCTTAATTTCTAGAATTATGATCGAGTACAAGAACTCCGGATACTTTAATGATTGTTGACACTTACGGGGAGAACCAAGATTAAGGTTTATACTCTCAGAAGAAGCTCTAGAGACTCAGTGGTTGTCAGTGTTTTAGATAGAAAATAATGCAAATACAAAATTAATGCACAGCATGTGTTGAAACCTGCACTCTACTGCTTACAGTGGCGATTCTAGACCTGACCTACAGGGGGGGTCCAGTAGGGAACGGCATAACTATTGTTGTTTGGCTATAGTATAAAGTAGAATTTTCAGGGGGGTCTGGGGGTGCAACCCCCAGAAGCTGCAGGATTTTTGCAATTTAAAGGCTTGAAAACAGCCTAAAATTTGTTCTAAAAACATGAAAAATGCTAAAAATAACAATGCCAATCTATACAGCAACTTTTCCCCAAGATTTTTTAAAAGTTATTTTTTAACAGGGGGGAGGGGGGGGGGGCCTTGGCCCCCCTGGCCCCCCCTTAGAATCGCTTATGACTGCTTACATATTCGAACATACCAACTGAACTGTGCCGTACAGGAAATCCTTATACAGGTACACACCCACTTCTGTGTGCATTCTTTTAAAATACACGAGAATGCCCATAGATCGATTGATTTTATAATTAATAAGCCACATCAATTTGTTTTGATTGATGAAAACAGTATTCACATGTTCAGAGTCACTGGCCACGAAATTTCACAATCATTCCATCAGTAGCAACCACTGAATTTGCTTAATGAACAATTACGGCTTCAATTTATGGGCTGGACCGAGGGGTCACCAACTGATTCGAAATCTCGTACACCTTCAGTGAAATCCTGCCTGAAATACGAATCTTATGTTGTTTTCGTGATTCTGATTCTATACTCGTTCTGGTACCATAGCTTACATTCAACTGCTCCTGCACCTCGTCCTGCACAAATTAAGAATGAAATCCGATGTTCCGCTCCGCTTCGGATTTGTATTAATCAAGTTGTGGAAGCCGCACAAAACCAGGAGCTGTGGGAAAGAAGCTGTACAAAACCAGGAGATCTATAGAATCCATGCAAACTGTTCAAAAGTAAGAATGAAATCCGATGTTCCGCTCCGTCTCGGATTTGTATTAAGCGAGTTGTGGAAGCCAAACAAAACCAGGAGTTGTGTGAAGAAGCCACACAAAACCTGGAGAGAATCTATGCTAACTGTTTAAAAGTAAGAATAAAATCCGATGTTCCGCTCCGTTTCGGATTTGTATTAAGCAAGTTGTGGAAGCCAAACAAAACCAGGAGCTGTGGGAAAGAAGCAGTACAAACCAGGAGATCTATAGAATCCATGCAAACTGTTCAAAAGTAAGAATGAAATCTGACGTTCCGCTCCGTTTCGGATTTGTATTAAGCGAGTTGTGGAAGCCAAACAAAACCAGGAGTTGTGGGAAGAAGCCACACTAAACCAGGAGAGAATCCATGCAAACTGCTCAAAAGTAAGAATTAAATCTACTGTTCCGCTTCACTTCGGATTGGTATTAAGCGAGTTGTGGAAGCCAAACAAAACCAGGAGCTGTGGGAAAGAAGCCAAGCACACTGCTCCTGCACAAAAATAAGAATGAAATCCGATGATTCACTCCACTTCGGATTTACTTAGCAAACTACAAACTTACTTAGCAACACAAACTTCATAAACTTAGTAACACACCAACTACAAAAGCAACTTAAGCATACAGATGCTCCTGGTTTTGAGAGGTTTTGTACGGGATTTCCCCTGAATGATTGGCCTTGTTTCCTGGTTTATAGGGCTTCAGCTGCGAGTTGCGCCTGGTTTTGTAGGGTTTCATTTAATAGTTATGCCTTTGCTTTACTCCTGGTTTTATATGGCTTCGCAATTCCTCTCAATTTCATGAGGCTTTGCTCCTGCATGCCTGCTGAACTTCTCCCACTATTTTTTGGTGATTTTAGAACTTATCACTCTACACCAACCTGTAATTTGAAATCAAATTTTGTAGCTCTTGTTCGATTTTGAGAAATCTTTTGAAATCCGTGAAATCTTGAGAAATTTGTTCAAGATTTTGAAATCCGTACCCCTTTTTCGTGAGTTAGTGACCCCTCAGGCTGGACACATGCAATTATGTGGTGTCTATTTCTCTTGAAGTGTGGCAGACAACCTTGGGCTGTGTCAGTCTATGAGCCAGTTGCACAGCCTCAGTTGAAAAGTTCTGCTGCTGAATAAATCAGTGAAGAAATATGCACACAAAATGATACATTTTATTACATATAGCTAGCTACGACTCGGTGTTAGTTCAGTAGACAATGCTAGCTGCCACTCACCTCGTTGTTAAATCATAACATGTAGCTCCAAGCATCGTCTGTATTGAGAATCCCGCAACCGGCACGACCGATAAACCTCTGGATAAACTGAAAGGAATTATATCCAGCTGTGCGAGGCTTGCTCAGTAGCTTGTGTACCGTTTACAACAACAGTGAGTATCCCTCGCCCGTATTCATTGTATAACGAAGTTCACAGCAGCTGCTACTACTACTAAGTACACAGCTGTTTACCTTCACTCTTTTATACTCACCGGCTATTCGATCTACTACTGTTATCACGTGATTAAAAATGCAATTAGCAAGCTAATTTTGAAATACGAAATACTTACAAATATTAATTCTAGACGAATTCAACTCGGAATTCAAAGTGTGTTCTCGGATGAGTTCTGTCGAAAAGGTGCATCCTTTGGCGTCAAAGCCGCTCTGTACGCCTCACTTCTATGATACAAACTTTCAAGGTTAGACCTAGCGTCTTTCTAAATATTTGTGTCACGTGATTCCATCCATGTTGCTGTTCTTTAGTGTGTGTTCAGTTAAATCAACCGCTATGGTTGAAACGCCCTAGCCCCCAGGAATTGGCTATGCAAATGGCAGCTTTTTGTGTTCAACTGGACTCACTGGTTGCTTCAACCTTCTTTCAGGTATGTGTGCAGATAACAGTACCCCACAGATGTTACAGGTATAATGTAAGTGCATACGTTAAAATGTGGTGTGCGTGCATGTGTACGTGAGTGGGTGTGACATGCACTAGAGTATGTATCCATACATTGTAACAAAAATATAATCGTTTATGTGTGCCCCCATCTCCATTTTGATGTATATGTACAACCACTTAGATATAGTAACATGCTGCTATTAGATAGAAAACTGCTATTACTATATTAAATTATTAAATCACACAGAGATCATTAATCCAGTAATGAGGTGGCCACAATGAATTAAATACAAGCTGTCTTGATTATTGTATTGTTACATCCTGATACACTGGTGTATTGCTAGTACAGGGAGCCATCTGTATGTACGTGGTGGGTCCCAAATATAGCTGAGATGTGCTTGATGACCTCATTTATAGGGCCACCTCAATTTTGGTCCCAGAGGTGACTCTGTTTCCGGCATATCCATTCAATACGTCACATACATGCAGAGAGTTACATGTAGCATTTGGTTTTGTTGTTATCAGCAAGTTCCCAGGCAATATAGTAAGCCCAAGAAGCTGTGATTAAGTAATGTACCAATTGTCTATTGCTCGATTTGCTGTATACGCTACAAACTTGGAGTGTATACATAACACAGATGTACACCTGAAACAGTATTCACATGCACATATGAGCGCGCACGTACGCACACACACACACACACACACACGTTCTGTTAGTCTATCTTTACCAGTTGGTCTTTGTTTTATTTCCCACTGCAAAGTGTTGAACTTTTGTGACAATAATAATTGTCATGATGTTTTACCACCATGACATGTCCTGACATACAAACAGTTCAGCTTGCAAGAAATTTCTTTTTACATTACTATGCACCATGTTGGTGTTATTATGCCATTCATTTATTTCATTTGGTATGGTTTGTGAATTGAATGGGCCGATTGCTTTAGCGTATCACTGCTGTATGCTGGTTACAGAAATCGGCACTTTTTGAACTTAACATCACCTGCTATATCAAGTACATAATAAAGGTAAGACCTGCTTGCTTAATGCAGCCGGTACTGGCTTATTAAGGTCAAAAAAAATTTTTGTCCAGAAATTTCTGATATTGTTCTTGTGCATAAACATACACGCTTCCTGCATTTTCCAGCAGATGATAATTTGATACAAAAATATCAGCCAAGCCCTATAGGTATTTGAGAGTATTAAAACAACTGCTTGCTTAGTAATCTGTCTACTAAAACACATACATTATGTGTACTGTTGTTATAACGTGTACTGTTGTTTCTCTTGGGTTGTGTGTAGGCTGTAACACACTTGTAAACATTTTGTGTAGTCTGTAGATCAGTCAAGTAGCAAGGAGAATGCCAATAGAAGAGTATCGTTTGAGCATGGTTTTAGCAGCAAAGGTATGTACACGTACCGATGATGTATAATGTATTGTCATTTCATTGGTAATGAGTCTTTAAAATAAGTATAAATGTGATCACTGATTAGAGACTACACTTTCCCAAATATGTGTACTGTATGTAGTTCTGTGAAAGGCACTTTTGTAATACCACTAGTTGGCTGATACAGTATTAAGTTCTTTGAAGAATTATACAGTACATTATATGATATGTGACGCAAAAACTTGCATACATTAAGTTTGAGTATTGTCTGTTTGAAAATTTTGTGTAGGTATGCTGTGTGCGTGCTCACATTCGTACTTAGATCAATCTGTTCCATCCCAGTAAATGACATAGGTCCAGCTATTTGCCTGTTCATGGAGAGTTAGTTTTACCTCTGAATGTCATGTAACAAGACTGTTGCTTTAAAGCGCCTTCACACTTGTATGCACAAGTGAGTACAGGGCTAAAGCTATACCTTGGTTGATTTGCTTAAACATTTGAAGCCGAATTCCAAGTCTGTAACTAAAGTTATGACTGCAAATTTAAGAGCCTGTAGTTTATTTTCAGTATACCATATAGTCTAAATATTTCGAGGAGTAAAATTTCAAGGTTGAGCAATGTAAAAATAAATTTGCAAACAATCCCATATGTAATATGGAGGTCTGAATTTTTCAAGGATAAAATTTTCGCTGTTAATTCCAAAAACGTCAAAAAAGTACAAATTTCCACTCTCGAAATATACGGCAGCAACTACACAAATCCATTTCTTTGCTCTTCCTACTATAACTACTCACCATAATAGGCTAAAACTTTGGTGACCCATTTTTGGATACTGTAGATATTACTGAGACAATAAAAAGAAATTCTGAACTACTTAGGTTTTGCTGAGACAGTCATGTACATGTGTAAGATGAAGACTTTACAAGCTCTCTTTGTTTTGTACACTGTTATGATGTGTCTAGTGTTTGGAAGTAGTTTTATCCTTAATGGTTATAAAAATTATTTTAATTGTTGTATGTAATAGCCATGAGCATATACGAGAAGATGAATGATACTCTACTGAAAGCTGGAGTCCAGACGGATGCACAGGTTTAGTTCACTGTATTTAGTAGAATTTAATAATTACCAAGTACAAATAATGTTGGCTCTTCAGTACATTAGTATTTTTTGTGCAGAGCTATAACGTGACCCGGTCTGACAACCAGTTTTATAACCTCTCCAAATGGCACTACTTGACAACCCATAACTTGTCTTGTGGATAAGTAAACCACTTAAACTTTGGTACACATAAAGCTAATGCATATGGCAAAGTTTCAAGTAGACTAGGGAAGTTATGAGTTATCAAACTTGGATATCTGAAAAGACCGTTTTGTCAGACTGGGTCACACGCACTTGTCATGTGCATACTGTAAAAGCAGAAAATTGACAGGGAATCAAATTTGGCGGTTGGCAAATTTTTGCTGATGTTGTCGAATTTAAATAACCGGCTAGCCAAAGTTAAGTATGAAAGTGACGTTTGCATTGTAGTGCACATTCTGTCAGTGGATGAGGGCATGGCTCTTTTGAAATACTTAAAGAGATTGTCAGCAGCCAATGCGATATTTAACTAGAGAATCAAGAAAACTTAAGGGAACGGCTGATTTTGATGAATACTAACACTGGAAGTTTGCTACTGAGAATGGTCCTATAGCTGCAGTCAGATGTAGTACTGGAGCAGTACATGTGCATGCGATACGTAATTAAGGTGGGTCCCTGCAAGCAGGTGGAACTAAGTTCGTCAAATAGACGTATTGTTCAATTCGCCAAATATTTCTAGCCTACTTTATTGTATGTTATTAGGAAGCCATGCATGGATTTGTATGGGGTATCTATGCATATGGCTTCTGTTTATGGAATCGCTAGTCCATATGTTCAAGCCATAATTATTTTTTGTAATGCATGAATCTACAGTGTAGGGCTAGCATACAATGTTATAAGAAGAGGTGTCATGTATTATAAAAGGTGTTCTCGAAATCATGTAAACTACGACTCTTTATGGTTTGAATTAATAGAGTTCTGTATTTTTATATAGTGTTCTTGAACTTACAGTATTGTCACAGACATGTACGTAACTTGACAGTATAACCATTAAAACTGAAATTCAAAAACCAGTGTGTAGGTTTTCAACAAATATTGTTACTTAAAATGAATACATTACTCAGAATTGGTCGCTCTTCCTTGTGTGTGTTGAAATAGTAACTGAAAAATTTTGTGTAGGTTTGCTGTGTGCATGTTCAATTAATGCCACTTATACTTCGACGAATTTGTTCCAGCCAGCACCACCCCATTAAATAATATGTTACAACATAAGCCCAGCTATGTAGAGTCTGGGTCGTAACATTTTACTTAGAAATTGTTCATACTTGCCAGTCTCAATAATTCAGAATGCAGTGTTGGGTGATAGTAATGGATGGTCACCCGATGGCTGAATACATCAACCATTCATGTAAATAGTGATTACGGTAACGTATCATGCTTATTGCTCACATATCTATTTTTGAGTTAGACTAAAGCACAATATATATATAATATACAGTTGAATGGCCCCCCTATGGCCCCCCTTTTCATATATATACTGGCCCCCCTGGGTTAGCTATTACCCCCCCTAGGTTTATACCTAAAACCTTGGACAGTCACATGTGTCAGTCAATGAAAATTTTGCCTGCTACCACTTGACCAACAGTAAAAGTTTAGTTAGAAGTGAAAAGGTTTAATTGATGATCTTTCCCTTAGTTGTACTGTATACAATCAAATGGCGAATGCATTCATAGTGAAATTTCCCAAAATCGTGCATTCACACCCAATTTTTCAAAAATTTCCTGGGGGGGGGGCATGCCCCCAGACCCCCCTAGAAACCTCATGCTTCGCATTTCGTTATAGTGATCCTCTCTCATATTTGTATTAACTAAATGCCCTCCCTACATTCCAAAAAATCTTACTTTGCCCCCCCCCCCCCCCCCCCCCCCCCAACTTAATAAGCCTTGTGAACACCTCAAAAAGGACATCCTTCACTGTGGATACCTTGATGATCAAGACGTCGGCCATTGTATTACCTGTACATGTGTTAGACACCTGAAAATCAGGCCACCTTCTTTATAAGGACAGGTCATATTGATTCCTGGTCTATGGTCGCATTTATATTACTGCTGTTCCATGACATCAGGATATTTCACCTTCAGGATGATAACATGGCGTCTGGGCTTGTCATAGTTGGCAGATATATACAACGGCATGTACAGTATTAAATCAATTCAGGGAACATAAATTTGTTGTCACCATAACTTTTTGTTTCTAAGTAATGTCTGGCAGACTTTGTTCAATATTAACTCGATATGTGCTGATAAGTTTGCATAGTGTTCACCACATAGCAACACTGACAGTTAAGACTGGTGTATTAAATTCAGTTTGTAAACCACAAATTAAATTATAGAACTTTAATTTTTGTTTTGACAGTCTTCATCTTATTTGTATTATACTGGTATTATGTTGATATTAATGATGATCCTTGATGATATACAGGACTACCTGAAGATGACCGGCCTACATCAACTATTCCCAAGAGTTCTTGAGCATTTAAAAGATCCGAATGAGCCTGTTGTTGATATAGTCAGTCCAGAATTGGATGGTAAGAAAAACTTTGTGTGTGTGTTGTGTGTTGTGTGTTGTGTGTGTGTTGTGTGTGTGTGTGTGTGTGCCCCCTAATGAATTTTCACTACATTATAAACAAATGCATTAACACAATAGTATCAGTGATAGTGCTATCACTAGTTTCCACTATCAAATGTTCTCACAATCAGTGTGGTATGACATGCACAGCACACACTAAATAGTTGTCTGACTGCTGAAATACATTCATTATGAAGTATACTTAGTGGTCATCTTCTTAATAAGACCACTTTGTTAGTTCATGTTAGGGCTGGGATGAATATTGCCTTCAAATATTCGCTAATAACATGTTTGAACATTCGAAGCTTCGGTGTTAGCTTTCAAGTTGTAGGTTTTCTTGTATTTACTAGCATCCTTCTAAAGTATTATCTTTCTAATTCTATTTAATAAGTTTATAAGCATTTAGAAAGTGCATAGCAACAGTACTGAATGACGAGATCGATCGATTGCAAATGGGCGTGTCCGTTATACTGCAATCATGCATAGTTAAACACCAACTAATGGCTAAAAGGACATTTTCCTTTTATATCTATCACTTTATAAGGTGTTTTAAGGCTATAACTATTGTAGCAAGCTAAACTGTGATGTTTTAAAAGTGGGCGTGGCACTCACGAAGAGACGAACATTGATCGCGCAAGATCAATAAGCAGCTGCAATAAAGACAATAACGTGTATTTGTAATTCTTTCTTAGACTATGAGTGCATTACAAAGCTTCGAAGGATATTTTTATAATTCGAAGTTTACTTAACCTTCAAAACCACGATACATTCGAAGCTTCGTCCCAGCCTTAGTTCAGGCATACAGTCTATAGGTGCTAAAACATATACCGCTAAGGTGTACTTCATGACCTCATTAATAAGACCGCCTCATTATAGTGACCATGTCAAGTAGGTCCCATACATAGCTAGGGTGTACTTCATAACCTCATTAATAAGACCACCTCATTGTAGTGACCATTCCATGTAAATAGGTCCTAAACATATGCAAGGTGCACTGTACTGATGATAACACAGTCATGTTGCTTTTTAGTTCCTGAGGTGGGATTTTTAACATATGTAATTGATAACACAAAGTCTGAATGATGTCAGTTACCATCAACAGAACTGATATACCTGGTGTTAAATTTCATCCACCCGTGATGTGTTCCTATCCAAATATGATAGCCTGGTTGTAACTGTACAACGTAGCTAACAGACTCTTAGTCTATGATAACTATTTAGCAGTACATATACTTGTTAGATATATAGGTAGCCAAGTGAACGCTTGTTCTAAGACTTGCAATCTTCTTTGTATTGCTCCATCTGTTCTCTGGTCTTGTGTGCATACAGTATATACATGCATTCCCTTTTGGTAAGTGTGCTACATTGGTGTATACCACATGTGGGTTGCATGTAGAACTATCAAATTGCAATTAGTATTTTTAAATGTAAAGTTCAACTTACTATGTACATACCTAGTATCTGTTTTTGATACTGTCTAATTTCTTAAACGTCACAATACCATCAAAAAATAAAAACAGTCCTTAAAGTTTCACTAGTTGTATGAAAAGTACTATACATATGAAAAGATAATATGGACTGGTGTGCAATAATATACTGCAATGAGCTTGGCGTAAAAATGTATAGAAACTGTACTTTTGTGGAGAGGCCTAAAATGGCATCTAACTAAGACATACCAAAAATATAGTTATACTGCAATATTAAGAAACAATGTCGTACCATCTATGCAATATCAAAACCGCTCAGCACTAACCTGGGTATTGTTATATTAAATCTGTATAAGGTATCTGTCTATCTGTATTCTTTATTTGTCATGTTGGTTACTTGGCAACCACAGCACATGTTAAAAATCAGTGGAATTACAGTAAGTGGCACCTCAGAAGTCTGTTGTTATTTTATTCTCTTTGTTATTTTATTGTCTATATTAGCATGTTGGAAGATAGAAGTACTGAGTGAGAGTCAGTGAATATGTTTTGTAAACTGCAAACAAAACCGCCAAGTAAACATGTAATTTACTTTACCCGTGCATGTTTATCCAACCATGTTTCAGTGTGTAATTCTTGCCTTAGCGGTTAGAACAAATGATTATCATGTCCAATGAGTGTACTGGTGTTGGCCATATTTTATCTACTCTGGCTAAACTTTTTGTTGCAACTTTTTCTGGTGTGTGTAGGCAGTACAACTATCTTTTCATGTGACCTTTCTTCTCATACTCTGATCCTTTAGGTGTAATGGTTCTTCTGTCACTGTGTAGCTATTCATCCTCTAACTCTGTACCTAAGCACCGACATTTTCTCTTTGTACTTGCAATTAATAACAAATTGATTTGAAGTGCATAAAGGAGTGTATTAACATAGTAAAAGAGTGTAACTATGGTACTATACTCTTGCACGTCTGTCAGGTACCAGTGCTAGTGTTAAAATATGTGAATGCATACAAATGTAGACATACACAACAAGTGCTTATCATAGTTCTGTATGATGCAAAAATAAGAGAATTGTTAACCACTCACAATTATCAAGTGTTGGAATTTAAATGAGTTGACATAAAATAATTCATCATTTCTTAGTGACGGTTACGGTATACTGGTTCATAATAGTTTTAAGACATTTGTTGCTAAGAGATCAGTAATAACATGTAAGGGAGGGACCTCTTGATCTAATATATTACATCTGTACTCTGTGAAGTCATGGGACATGTATATTTCCTTATATGTGTAGTGGTATAAATTTATTAAGGATAATTTATCAGAAATGTTTTCATTGTTAAGTAGTTACTGAACTGTAGGTCTCTTGTTATGCAGCAACATTTTTATATTGCCACAGATATATTTCTTGAGAAAATGTCATTGATTTTAAGGTAGAGGTCACAAAGGTTTGAGCTCAGTTGACCAATAATAGCTATCAACCTAAAACCAGTTTCAATAACAGCTTGGCAGTATTAGTCTGCATGGCTTAACCAAGCTGAAAAATGCCTTCAGAGTGAACCAAAACCTTTCTGTGGAATTTCAAATCTTTTTATTTAAATGAATTTTCTGCTGAGTACCCTGATGAGCATAACTCAACTATGGTTAAGGCTGCAGGCTTGATTTCTTTGCTGCTTGATGTCACTTTGAGCGGAGATATGCCTTTGCAGCAGCTACAGTGCATACATCACTGACTTACCTTTGTCCTCCTTTGTTTCCCATTTCTTTCTCCACTACACTGTGTAGGTGTTGGTTCATGATAATGTGCTAGATGGCTTCAGTGGAGCTGGCTATCACGAGAATCGTCCATAATTTCTATAGTAATTGGATTGATTGCAGAGGCACTTCTCGTACTGTTCTTTGTAATTGGTGGAACATACTCTAAAACAAAGCAGGAATGGCCACTTTATTATTCAGTAATTGATAGTCAGAGTGTGTGTTTAGTAGAGCTGTGACCGATTATTGGCTCCCTAAAACTGATCGATTAACTGTTTAATTAGCTTAATGGTTATTTTTATATATTTTCAATGTAATTTTATGTATTAACAGTGTTTTCTTAATCAAATTGCCGTTTGACATTGGAAGTAAGGGGGAAAGAGTGGCTTTGTGATGTTTACTTCAAACAATAAACAGCCTCCTCACTCACTTTAGTGCATTCTTTATGACCAAAGCTGTAAACAATTCTGTGGTCAGGTGATCCAATTGTATAATTGGTTGTTGCAAACATAGCCTGAATCACCCTCAACAATAACTAATTTGATTGTCCAATTATTATTCACAGCCCTTGTGTTTAGTTGCAATTTTTTATCGCAGAGGTGCTTCTACTGTTCTTTGTTTGTGATTCTGATTAACAGGTAGAACATAGCTGAAAACAAAGCGTAATGACCACTTTGATTTTCAATAGTTGATAGTTGGGTGCCTGCTAAGTCACTCAGTTGATTCTTGTAATGTCTGGTCAACACTATTCTTGTAGTATACATTGATTTGCCAGTTATGAGTCATATTACAAAAATATACAGAAAATGAAACAAGGGAGGTCATCTACATCTGCAGCTATACTAGTGGACATTTAATCCCTACTTCAGTCATGGGTATATTGTTGACAGAGGTTGCAAATGCCTGAAGTAGGTGTTAAATGTCCACTTTATAGCTGCAGAATAATGTACATGCATATACTAAGAAATGTGATTTACCTGGTATATGGTGTTTACTAATCACACCACAACCTGATATTGTAAGATGGAATGTGGTAATACAGATATTGTGATCTTTGGAAAACAATAAGTGTGTTAAAATTCACTGCAACAGTTGTAACTGATCATTATAAATGGAGATGTACTTATTTATTTTAAAACGCATTTAACCAGTGGATTCCGGGTTTTTTAAAACATAACGTGTACTAATTAAACAGGTTGTCACCCTGTGGTATGTTCCTACTTCCAACATTTAAATCCTGTAATGCACTCAATTATTATGACTTTGTTAATCCCACTAAGATTTCCTGTTAAGTCTCTAACTAGTGCTATGGGATACGCATATACTGCAATCGGCTTTCAACACAATTCTACCATTATTGAAAATGATTAGGGTCTAACTCTAGAACTACAGATCATCAAATATTGCATGCCAATAGTTTAGTCATATTATATTATTGAGTTGACAATACCGTATTGTTTATGAAATATCAGATCCGCTCAGCACTATATCTAAATTAATGCATACGTAAGCAATATTTGTGGCTTTGGACTTTCTTTTTGAAGACGAGCATGTGATTAAGGAGAGGTGACCTTTACTTTACTGAACAGGTAACTTCACAGTGTATGTGTACTTTCTGCGTTGTCATACCAAGTATGACAGTGTGATCAAAGTGACCATCAATAATATACTAGTAATTGGGTGTGACTGATAAAAAGAGTGTCATGTGTATATCAAATAGTTAGATATCTAAAACTTTGTATTGTTGATGTTGTTGTTGTTGTTGTTGTTTTTTTGTTTTTTTTAATTGTGTTGTCTTTTAATAGTTTTTTTTCATTCATTTTTGTGTAGCATATTTTTCTCACATTACCTGTCTGAACAACTTGTTATCAATGTCACAACAGCTCATCAGTGAGATTCAAGGTGCCGACAGCCACAAGTACATGGCATATGAAACTGCATTACTTCATGTAAGTAATTGTATTGGGAAGATGGTGAGTGATGTGCTAGGATTTCTAATATGGAATATTTACCGAAATATGTTTCTATTCCTTGTAACAGGAAACATCCTATACTTCCATCACATAAAAACAGAGTCCATTTCTACTTGCTACCTCCATATGCCACCACTTTTACTATACACAGATGCTTAAGCACTCTTTTTTACTGATTTTAATTTTTTCTAAAACCAGACCTGCCAAATCTGTGAAACATGATATTTAAAGTAGATACAAATAGAATGCTTGGCAGGTGCTTGGCAGGTTAGTACATACACATGGTGTGAGATAGTACTCTAATAGAACAGTCATATACTTAGCAGCTGATAGATTTATTTTGCAACCTGCTGCCAGCTCACTACTAAAGGCTTGAAACATAAGATTAATTTGAATACCATAACACAACAGAAACCTATTGAACTCTCATACAACAGTAAATATCAAGTAGGTCAGGAAGTTGGTAAACCATTATGTGGTCTTTCAGCAACCATTGCTGCAAGGGAAAGACTATGCCATCAACATTCTGCCAGTCCATAAGTCTTCAACGACTCCATCAATGAAGGTCAAATTTATACTGTAAAGTCAAGGGCTTGTTTTATCAAATTAAAAACAGGTGCAAATTATTTTTTGTGTGGCTATACATGTCAATTATTCAAAACATATTTTGTAAATGTTAATTCTCAGTGCTTCCTGCTACGTTTCTAATAGCTAGTTTCTGCCACCTGGTGTTCACCTAGTACTTTGCCCACGACTTAAGTGATGAGACATTCTGTGCCAGAATAGCATCATAAAGTTACAACAGTTGGCAATTCATTATAGTATAATTAAGGGTACAGCTGGAGACATAAAAACAACAAGAAAGTAGAAGACCTATATATGCTAAGATTATTGCTATAAAATTAAACCTGTGATTAGGCCACTCCTAATAAATTCTATGTTTCCTGTCTACCTCCTGCATCTAGTTATTGTCAGCTCTAAATATTCCATTATTCCGTATTCTTCCATTATTTTCCGGTTGATCTTGCATACTGACAGGCTCAGTAAAAGCCATCTTGTACCAGTGTCAGCAGTACTATAGCTTTAACATGTTTTATGCAGCATTTTATGGTTGTGCCAGGCAAATAATGGGTTGAAAAGCTGTCAATCGTATAATGAATAATGGAAATAGACTGCCCACTCGCATGCAAATAGGCCTGAGTCAAAGACGGGAAGCAGAAAATTTATTTAGAGTGGTGCGTTATGGCTTTCTATATCTTTGTGTAGCAATGTGTAAACTCCGTTGGACCAGGTTTGAGTAATTACAAGAAAGAAATTGAAGCTCAGTTTCAAGCACTGAAAGCTTCTTGTGCTGTCACAGATGATGAACCCAAGCCGAGATTGTCAGAGGATCTAGAACAATGGTAATTAACTTTCCTAATATTTATTTTACAGTGTTATTCAATTTTTATAGGTTAGAGGAAATCACAGAACGTTTGAGTGGAGAAGCAACGTCTTTAAGACCAGAGTTCATCACACCATTCAAACCATTACTAAAGCTAGTACATAATGTACCTGGTTACGAATAGTTACGTCATTTTACCGTATTGTTTCTAATAAATTTACGTATTGTATTTAGCTCAGTATAGTTGATTTAAGGGGCGGATTGGCGCAAGTCATGCCTCGCAAGAAGAGGCTCGATATTTGCACCAAGTGCGAGAAGTCAGCACACCCAGCGATCACCGCAGTCAAGGCCGGGCACATCAACTGCTTGTCCACAGCCTATAAGGATCTCGGCGTGTTCAACGAGAGGGACGATTATGGTGCCACGCCTATTCACTACGCGGCTCGATACGGAAGACTCAACTGCCTGGAATGGTTGGTGAATCGCAGCGGCGTCTCTCCAAATTCTGCTTCTTCGAGTGGATCAACTGCAGCGCACGATGCTGCTTCGAAAGGCCAACTGGATTGTTTGCGATATTTGATAACGAATACGAATTGTGCAGCTAATGATAGGACGTACGAAGGAGCTACCGTGTTCCACATTGCTTGCAGATTTGGACGTACCAGTTGTGTAAAGTTTCTACTGGAGGAGGTTGAGTGTTCGCCATCTGAAAAAGGCACAAGCAATGTCACACCCGTGCATATCTGTGCTGCACATAGTAAGTGTGTGTGTAGTGTGTCACTATTATTTTCACATAGCTCAACAAAGGTAGCTATCATATGAGAGTTTGTAAAGTTTAGCTGGCATGCAGCTCTCCCCACACATAGCTATACAGTCATTCCTGAGCTATAATAACACTAACATTAAGGAAACCCAAAAGGAAATACATTCCATTTGTGAGTGCAGTAAATATTGTATAATGTGATGGTCAATGGTGCACAACAGTGGTCAATCACTAGCAAATGAACTACAACCAGTTTGTACAACCCATTAAGTCTGTCTGTATAGGGTTACATATATGCTAGGGAATTACCTAACATTGGATGTATAGTCATGACGTGTCTAGGTAAAATAAGAAAAAGTTGAGCAGCCTTAGCAGGTACTCTTATGCGATAGCGAAGGTTTAAGATTGGTTGCTAAACACTGCAGTGGGACAAATTTGTAAAGAAGATGGTGATGAGGTCAGTCTTGCTCCCTAGTGTGTAAACTGGAAGCTTTGGAGTCCAAACTCTAGCTAGAACACGGATGGCGTATACTTTACAATTGACAAATTTCCCTACAGCTATGTAGTGGATAGTTAATAAACCCTATTGGTTGATGGTTAGAATAGCTGCAGGTGTTACCACATTTAATTGGTTAGCTTTACTTTTAGATAATTCTATAAGGCTTAGATACATATATTAGTAAGATTTAATTCATCTTTGTGAGTAGCAAACTGTATGAAAAATATCTACGCTTTTATTTACCAATATTAATACTGAGTATTATTGCTTATCAATTTGTTTTGAGATGATGCTAATCAACTTGCTTTTATAGATCATCTGTCATGCTTGAAGCTTCTCACTGTTAATAAAAATTATGTTCCTAATGAGGTCACTGTACATGGTGCTACACCGACCTATTTTGCAGCTCAGGAAGGAAGGTATGTATTTACTCTATTATTTGTGTAAGTATTCTGTCAATAGTACCTAAATCCAGTAATTCCAGTATATTATTTTAAAATCATGCAAATAGGGATGCTTTAGTACTGTCCATGCAAACATGTTTACTTACAAATGAAAGCCACGCTTGTTACAACAAAATAGTTTGTGGTTAGTCCATAAGTGTTCAGTGTACACTAGTCAAGTGCCACACACATTCATTAACTGCATGCCAGTGGTTGAGATGTTTTCACAAGTGTTACCCATCAGTTTGGATTGCTTGGTGTGGCTGGCGAAACACTGCAATGGTGATCTCTACATGGAGGCCACGGACGGGATGGGTCCACTGCATGCTGCCTCACAAGGAGGACAGCTGGACTGTGTCAAATGGATGATACAGGATGCTAAACTGATGGCGAACTTGAAGGCTGCAGATGGTGCAACACCTGCTCACTTTAGTGCAGCTAGTGGTCAAGTAAGTACAACCTTACACATGAGTTTTTGTAAGATATTGCCCTAAAAACTTGTGTCTACATAGGTGGAGTGTTTGGAATGGCTGTTGGATAATGGTGGGTCAGTTATTGACAGAGATGACTTAGGTGGAACTCCTGCACATGATGCTGCTGAACAAGGCCAAGTATAACACCTGTCTTTATTTAAATATTGTCTGTAACAAGTTGTAATTCATAGATTGAGACATTGGAGCTGTTGGTGACTAAAGGAGCTGATGTGTCAATTATTGACAATGAAGGATTAACACCTTTGGACTTGGCACAGGAGAATCAACAGGAAGATTGTGTCAAAATGTTGTTCAAAGCTACTCAGGTACAATGACTATATATACGTACTATTCTAACCAGAAGTTCAATACTGACTTTTACAGCATATATATGTGTATCTTGTTTTTCAAACGATGCACATGATCTAAGAATGATGTAATAGTACCATATAATGCAGTTTATTTCTGTGGTCAAGTTTTGCATGTACAATTATTCAATACTATGATAGATCTGATTTTTATATTCCATGTACTGTAACAATTTCAGACCTCACCCACACTATATGTTCAGGACTTCAGTGCTGATAATGAACTGGTCAGTTGTTAGTTATGGTGAGGCTGAGTATCATATTATTTTCCTATAGTCTCCAGATGAGATTGAAAAGCAGAAGCAATTTGAAGCATCCTTGACAGGAGCAGAGGAGGCCAAGAGAGATGAAATATGGAACAAGGCTCAAACTCAACAAGTATGTGTAGACATTTATTGTACAGACACACCTTCTACATACAGCTCATACTGTCTATATAGTTGGTTAATGTCTCTGTTTTGTTAGGGTATTAATGTATACATTGTAGGAAGCAAAGATGATGCCAGGTCTAAGACCACTTCTTGCTGGAGAAGAAGAAGTTGAGAACATTAGCATGGACATGGATTTTCCAACAGGATCTCTGAGACATAGTAGGCACTCGAGCGTGCATTCTAGAGTTAGCACTAAGAAGGAAAGTGTTCGCTCTCCGCTAACTGAAAATGTGTTCAAGGAACCTACTGAAGATGAGATTACTTTCTCAACCTTTAGAATTGGTTCTAAGAAGGACAAAAATCAAGAACCAACTGAAGCTACTGTTGAAGATGCTCCTCTGGGGGAAGGAAATTTTGAACGCAAAAGCTCAAAAAGGGAAAGTTTCTTGAAGAGACTGTTTTCACGTAAAAGAAGCTCAAGTGCTGAACCTCAGAGTCCACCGCCTCCACAAAAGAAACAACACAATAAGGAAAATGATGTTCCACAACCTCAGAAAAAGATGTCCTTGGAAGAGAAAATAGAATTCCACAAGACGGCGATCGCTGTTGAAGTCTTTGATGGAACACAATTACCTACACTGAGTGAGGAAGTTCCACGAAAATATCTTGGCAAGTCTACTGTAAAACAAGTAGCTGAAGCTGTGACAGAAAATGTTGTCACTCAGGCTTTACTAACAATTAAGAATGAAGATAATAAGCAAGGCAGTAATGATCAACCTATATTAAACAAAATTTCGGCTAAAGGGAAGGAGAAAAAGAAGAAGAAACGCCGTCAAGAAGATGGTCCTCCTTCAGTAGAGAAAGCAGTTGTGTCTCGTGACAGGGCAAGCACTGCCTATTCTGCTCCATTTGTAGAGACAGTGAAAGTGGAGTTTAAGAAGGACAAGAAAGGAAAAAGAGCATTTGTTAAATCGTTTTCTTCATCAGATTTAGATTACGATTCTTCCCCAGAGTCAACTGATAGTGAAACTGAAGGGGACCGGTTTGGCATCAAACCGATGGAGATTGATGAATTCCAGCAGTTTGGTGAAGACGTTGAGAAATTTCAAGCCCTACAAGAGCAAAGAGAAACTGAGTTTAATCGCCTGTATCCTGAAGAGAAGAACATAGCAGATGAGAGCCTCACTGGTGCTAACCTCACATCTTTTGTAGATAGTCCTAAACAGCTATCAAAAGAACAGCCCACCGATGATGATACTGGTCTTCCTCCTGTCATAGTAAATGCCATCCATAGAGATTTACAAGCACTATCTGATTCAATTGACCAAGATCTCGATAAGCTATTAAATGAAGGTAACGAAAATGATGGTGATGAACTGAACATAGAAGATATGAGTTCTAGTTCAGACTCCAATATTGCATTGGAAAAGCTTGAAGAAGCTCAGATAATACCACAATCAAAATCAACCCCCAAACTTGCTCCTAAAGTTGTGCATGAGCAAAAGGAAAGCACTCTTGTTTCTAACCGAGCCTCTGCTCCTGTAGAAAGCATGGTCCGAAGGCTTAGTGGCCAGTTTGAGGCAACAGTGGCAAGCTCATCACCAGCTGGGGGTAAAGCAATGAAGAAAAGTAACAGTATTCAGGAAAAATTGAAGATGTTTGGTGAACCAATTGATGAAAATAAAGTAACACCTCCGCCAAAGATGGAAAAGCCAAAACTGAAACCAAAACCAGCACAAGAAACCACAGCACAAGAAGCGGTTAAAGTTGAAGAAGAAAGAGATGATGAAGTCAAACCATTAAAGTTGATCACTAATACTTCCCTGAGAAGGGGCTCACTCAACAACGTTGACAAACTGAAACTTGATGGACTAAAAGGTGAAGCACAAGAACAAGTGCCATTATCTCCTTTGTCAGCAGATGCTAAGAAACAACAATGGAGAATGTCTCCTCTTGAATTAGCTACCAAACCAGGTAGTCCTGTAGCAGCAAGGCGTGCTCTAGATTTGGGCTCTCCTTTGTCTCATAAAAGAGCTTCGTTTAAGAAACACGATCCTGAGGCTTTGGGATTATTCATGAATTCTGCCAATATAGAACGTTTGACCAAACTTTATGAGCAGAAACTTGATGAACACAAGCTCTTAGCCATTAAGAGAGCAAATGCACTACTTGAAGAACCTAAGCTTAGTGACTACAGGGTGCCAGAAGCATTTAGAGAAATTCTTTCTCAAGAAAGGAGTAGATATATCTGGTGCATCAAAGATACATGGTACTCATGGCTGGAGCCAGCAGAAGAGCTTCCACTGGAATTATCCAGTGAAGAATGCTATATCCTTCTGCAAGTAAGCAATTGCCTTCTAATTTTAACAGTAGCATTTCATGTGTCATCCATGCAAATCATTTCTCCTTGCCACCAATAGATTTTTTCTGAACATATGAAATCTAGTTTTTTTTCTGTGCAATTTTGTTAACCACCCATATTTCTCTTGCAGATTCAAGACACTGGGCCACTGAAGTACCACATATATTTATGGATGGGTAACAAGGCTAAGGATTCTGGCATGAAGTCAGCATACTCTTGGTGCGGTAAGCTAGTCCAGTCTCTTCCTGGTAGACCAGTAGTCTACAGAGAAACTGAGGGGCACGAGTCAAATATCTTCCAGTCAGTATTCAAGGGAGACATACAGCTTACCACCCCCAGTGTTCCATACTTTAATGATGCTCTGGAGAAACCTCAGCTCTTCAGGTAGCAGATAATTAAAATATAATAAATTGATTCCTTGTAGATTAAAAGTTTTACATAACATTCATGTTGGTGTGTAGTGCAGTATATTTTCTATCATACTGTAGGTACAAAGATGCAGTTTTTACTGAGATGAAATCTTGTGTGCTGCATTTGGAAGAGGAAGGCACTGATATTACACTGCTAGTTACCTCCACTAAACTATTCATCTGGTTAACGCCACAAATATGGAACAGTGAACCATCAGCTATATGGGAAGCTGCAAATGTAGGACAAACTTGTCATGACATTTGATCCATGTTTTGTGATGACTTTTGTAGGTATATTTGACCAAGAATAGTCAGCCACTGTGGGCTCCTGTTATAATGCTTACACAATATGGAGAAACCAAGGAGTTTTTTGCTCACCTTTGCTGCTGGCAGCATGCTGATATGCAAATGTCTGCTCAGGTGGAACAGTTATCTCTGCCTAAAAAGAAGCGTCACACCGTGAGGTATCCAGCTATTGGAAAGATAAAGGTTAGTTAGTACCCTACTCCCAAGTGTAATAAACACACCATTACTAGCTGGAATATTGTTTTACCATCAAATTTTAGTGAAACTGATCAGTCATTTGTGAAGTGCCTTAGCATACAGTATACACACAGTTATACAGTGAAACATCACTTAGCTGCCGCCTCATTGATAAGGCCACCTTGTTATGGTGGCCAGGTTCATCAAGTCCAGATGTTTCTGTCATACCATTCCATTGATAGGGCCACCTCATTAATAAGGCCAGTGGCCACATACTGCAGAACCAAACTGGTAAGACGAACAGAATATTCCCTCAATAAAGGGGCCAGCTGAACTAACAGTCATGGTATCACTGCTCCTAAGTGCCTAATTTATTCTGACAATATACTTCATGTTTTTACCAGACATTATGTCTCATGGTATACTCCTACCTTTCACTGTGAAGAAACTATACTATATAGTCATAGTGTATTTACTCCAATTACAAATTCCTGTTATAACAACTAGCCTGGTGTTGGCTTGTTAAAAGCCTTGATAATAAGGCCACTATGTTTTATGGCCGTATTAATGAGGTTTTCAGTAATAGGACCACCTTGCTAATAATCTTATCACAGGTCCAATAGGTAGCCCTATTGGCGAAGTTTCACTATATTTGTAATCTTAAAATTGCCTACTGTGATGGCACACTTGCATACCATACTTCCTCTTGTAATTATGTGACTGTGTTTTATAGATCTGGTTGCTGAAAGGAAGTACACAATCCCTGTTACCATTGGACAAATTGGGACAATTCAAATCGAGTGATGCTTACCTTGTGGAGTTCAAGTATCAACGCTGGCAAACTGTATTCCTGTGGATTGGTTCCCATATTAGTTTTGAACTTCATGGCAATAGTGTTCTGGTAACAGCAGTGGAATGGTGCAAAAAGATGATGACTAAACCTGAGTTGGTGAGTAGTAAACATTTTTATCTTGTAGTTTAAATTTTGTGAGCTTTTTGTGTGGAGGTAAAAAATTTTGTGGGTGGAGGTCATCATAAAACACCCTTTGAGATTGCACTTATTTGGTGCGCAAACTTTTGCTTGTTATTTTTTTACAGATAGTAATCCCACAAGGATTGGAAACAAAAGAATTTCTCAACCTATTCAAAGGAAAGTGTTTGATTCGTGATCCCAAGGTATGACCATTTAATTACATAATGGTTCATGCTATCTGTTGTCTCTTGGTCTGTAATTGCAACTGTTGAGCATTATCTATTGAGGAGGCAACTGAGATGCAGTTGTATTGTGTAGAGAAAGCATATTATGTATGTACAGTGAGATCTCCATTATCCAAACACCTGCACATGTACTAGTTTTCAGCTTTTAACAGATCCTTTGTAGAATACTCTGTTGAATTACTCTAATAGAACATACACTAACTAAATAAAATACTCTAATGTAACAGTCACATTCTGTGTGGATAATGGAAATTCAGTTAATCAAAGTCCTACTGTAGTAACTATACTACAACATTAAATAGCTTTTAACATGTAACTATGTACTATTACCTTATATTTAAAACAATACATGTGTAGCCTGGATCTGATGTGCACCTGTACAAAGTGGTTGGAAATGATGTACTACGTACCAAAACAATAGAGGTCAGTACACCAATAATTTTAATGTCCAATTTAATCCATATGTGTATAAATTAGGTGACACCATCAGCAGTCTCCCTTAATTCCACCCACGCATTTGTTTTGTGTAAAGAAGACGCTCACTATGCATGGAGTGGACAGTTTAGTACACAAGCAGAGAGAAGAGGTGCCTTGATAATAAACAGTCAAGTTGGACCACCTGATAGGTAAACACAATAAATATTGTGTCTAATTATAAATATTGGGACAATGTAGTTTACCGGTGCTGCTTGCTGAAGGATTAGAAACACCTGAGTTTTGGTCATTACTTGGAGGCAAGAATGACTATCCTCATCACACCAGTAGTAATGAGGTGAAGAACTATTATAGGTTGGTTTATTGAATGTTTCTTATAGATTCCGGAGTATTATTCTAACTCCATTTACTTGTGTAAAGGAAATCACTTTATAGAGATGTATCGGTTCTCCAAAAATGTATGTTGAGCTATTTATACTGCCATTGACATATTTTAGTTGTTTACAATATTGTTAGGATGTGAATTCCAGTGACATCATATTAATATGGACTTCTAAAGAGGTAAGGAGTATCTGTATGTTTCTCTGATTTATCTGACAATTATAATCGCTACAGATTTATTTGTGGACGGGCAGTAAAGCTGATGTGGAGAGCTCAGTTCATACTGTCATGGTACAGTTTACAAACAAACTACACACATGCAAAGTTATTGTTCTTTTAGGAATATATCAAGCAGTATCATACTAAGAAATTGAATGAGTTTGTCATTCACTTAGTATGTGAAGGTGGTGAACCTCAGCACTTTTGGGATATCTTTTCGCCCCCAAGATCTGCTTCTTTGACTGATGTGGTCAACAAAGCAGACGAACCTGAAGATGAAGAGTTAAACTCTCTGCTCAGTAGTATTAATAGTATGGTGATAAACCTGAGCACAAGCTCTGTTCCCAACATCAACGAACTTGGTCTTGATAAACCTGTTTCACCACTACAAGAGCGGTTCAAGTCAATGAAAGATTCCCCATTGTCACAATCTTGCCAAGCCGATCTGCAATTTGTGGGTCTGGATAGTGCTAAATCACCTGGTCAAGAACAGAAACCTGTTGAACAAGTCCCTCCAGAGCCAACAAAGACAGTTAAGAGAGAAAAGTGGTCCCTGAAGGTTGATCCTACTTCTTATCAATGGCTTACAGTACCAGCTGGTAAATATAACATGTTAGTTGAAGTATACCATATATGTACGTACATCAATTTTAGTCCTTCACAATGATATGGCTAAGAAGGATGGTAAACTTAAAAAGAAAGCAAAGGGATATTTGGTAAGATATTTTGTAAATATATATTGTGACAACACTTTGTTCATCACAGTATTAATTTTACACCAGTATTTCAACTATTATATAATGGCGTGTGTATCCAATAGTGCTTAAACGTTGTTGTTGTTGTTGTTGTGTATAGACAAGCGTTACAGTAGAAGACTGGAAAGGAATCAGTATTAATCTTGTAGTGGATAGTAGCATCTCAGCACTAGCACTGATATTCCTAGCAGCATCAGAATTGAAAATTGATACGAACAAAGATTTAACATTGTTTGAAGCAAATGATGACATTGGAGTAGGTAAATACAAACATGATAAGTTACATGCAGTGCAGTAACTGTAACTGTACTGTAGAGCGAATCATAGAAGATCACGAACTAGTCAAGGATATTATGTCATTGTGGCCCAAGAAAGGCAATTCAAGGTTGGTACTAAAAGGAATGACTGACAAGCATCAATTGTGGACTAGTTCAATGGTAAGTCATCCAGAAAGATTTGCTTGTAGATAAGCTTGAGCCAATTAAGCTTTGAAAATAGCATGTTATGCTTTTCAGCAATGCTGAAGCCTAGCTGTTTACACTTTAACTTGTGTTTTTAAAATCAAGCTCACTACAAAAAAAAAACAAAAAAACAATCAACTCTCAGATGCTTTCCAAGATATTGGAAAGGCCATGTTTCCACACCTTTCCAAAAAATCCTTTGGAAATATGACCCTTCCAATGCCTTTCCAATGATTTGGAATGCACCTAAAAGTTGATAAAGTTTTGTAGTAAAAGCTGAGTGTAGTAGCATTTTCTGATTGTTGTAATAGAGTGGGTGACTGCTCTATTAGAGTATTTCAATCTTATAAATGAAATACTTTTCAAGTCAAATGCTGTTGTGATACATTGTATGCTCATTATTTTCACATGCATTGAGAATAGGACTGCACCGATTCTAGTATCGGTATCGGTATCGGGCCAATTCTGCTGTTTTCATGAAGTATCGGAATCGGCCATTATATTGTTGCATATCGATTCTGATCACGTGCATGGAGAATGTTCGTATTTTACTGGCATAGTGGACGCCTAAAAGCATCAAGTATAACACTAATAGCTAACTACCAGCAAAATTACTGATCTATATTGAAACCTACGTGTGAAAACGCTTGAGAAAAAGATCGATATACTCTAATAGAACAGTCAATAACTCTAATAGAGCAATCAGGTAGAAGTGACATGTTTCAGTATTAGAATAAGCACCATTATGCATTATGATATTATCCAGAAGAATACTGGAATATCCACTGGTTTGCATTTCAGTGACTTCTTTCTTTGTGAACCTTGAATGGCTATATACTTCATTCAGTATAAACATGAACCATACTGAAAACGTGTACAAGAATACCATGAAATGTGGCACTATATAATAAATGTGTGTACTATGATGTAGCTACTTTAAGGTACTTGGTACCGGTACTTGTACTTGCAGATACTTCCCAGCTGAGTACTTGGTATTTGAAGTATCGGTAAAAAGTGGAATCGGTGCAGCCCTAATTGAGAATTCAATAAAATCATTCCTATCACGGTGGCATAATGATTGAAGAATTTGCTAACCATTATGTGCAAAATAGTGCTGGAATATATACAGTGGAACCTCAGTTATCCGGACCCCACTTATCCAGATTCTCAGTTAACCGAACTATGGAAATGACTGCTCTATTAGAGTAGTGACTGTTCTGTTGAAAAACTGTTAATTTTAATTTTTTTCTTCTTTATTTTTAAGTTATTTATACACAGTTTCAGTGATTCAGACTTGTGGATCAATCCTGGTCCCAAGGGGTTCAGGTAACTGAGGTTCCACTGTAATTGGTGCAACCTAGATGTAAGCTTGTGCACATTTTGCAAGCTGGAGAAAACCGTGAGAGCTTAATTCATGATGGCCATACTTAAGTGAGTGGAAGCAAAATTTCATGAAACTTTGTTTTGTAAAAGATTTTACAAGAGAATTTCTGGATTATGCTCTACACTATAGCAATGCAAGTACAGTGTGCTCTCAATAAGTGCTTTATCTACCCTATTACAACAAGCAATTACTCTAATAAAAGGCACACTCACTATGAACTACTGTATAGCAGGATTTTTAGGGGACATTTTCATGGATTTCCACCATCCAAAGTTTGAGGGGGGATTTTTGCTTTTTCAGAATTTTTTATGGGCTTGTATTACCCAAACAATACTGTTTTGATCAAGTTGAGTGGGCAAATTTTTGTGACTGGCTACCAATGTGTGAAAATTGCCATTTAAAAGATCCAACTATGCAGTGGTTAAGCAGTCTTTTTTGCATACATAATAAGTTTCTACTGTATATTGCTTACATACTAGTGTTTAAAATGTGTCATGGATACTATGTTTGCTTTGACAGCTGGAAGAGGAGGTTCGTGGGTTCGCCGAAAATGATGTTGTCACAAAAGAGACATTTACCATGTCTGTACTGAAGAAAGGAAAGTGGTATGAAGAAGTGTACACTTATATGCATGATGGAATCTACAGTACATCACCAGGAGAACAGAGCGTAAGCAAACTGCATGACATTGTTATGTAAATGTGACCAGAGGTTAGAGTACTGTACAAATTGTACACAAGGGGACAACACTAATAAATAGTTGTACTACTGAATTCAAGGTCCATTGACATCCATGATTTTATCCCATTGTATGGGAGAATCAAAGGATTTGCAGAGTTGGTTAAGCATTATCAAACCCAAAAATTGCCTTTATAGAGTAACCCCAGATCCTCCAACAAGTTTCTATGAAATTTGAATTTTCTATTGACTAACTGCCTGCCTGAATGACTGACTGATTCCTTCAGCCAAGCAAAACTCAACCATGCTTAAGTCTACAGGTTTGATTTCTTCACTGCATTGGCCTGAGACATACCTTTTTGCCAACCACAGCAGTACAGTGCACTCCTTGCTTGTGTCCCATTTTCTTTCTCCGCTAGTTAATTCACGGTAATGTGTCATGGCTTCAGTGCTGGCTATCATGGCAATCCTCCATAATTTCCGTAGTGACTGGAGAGGTGCTTCTTGTATTATTCTTTGATTGTAAAACTGTATAGTTGGTGGAACATGGTTGAAAACAAAATGGAATGACCATTTTGCTTTCCAGTAATTGATAGTCAGTGTGTGCATTCAGTTGTGGAATTAATTTTTATAATATGTCTCTGGTGTCATGCTTTCCTTTGTTTCACCAGTCATTAATTATGTTTGAACAATGAAATAATGTTATGAGGAAAAAATTTTAAAAATTTGCATTCATAAAAATTAAAAGCAATGAAACAAGGGAAGTCATCTACAGCTGCAGATCTCTACTGAAAATTTGTTCTCTGGAATACAACTATGGCACATGTAGCTTTGAAAAGACTCTAAGAAATTGTATTATAGACATTCGTAACCTGACCAGATATTTTCTGGTAGTGCTCTAATCATTCGCATGTTACGTATTTAGACCTATATATGTAAGTCTCGTGGAAGCCCGTTTGTTCCTGTTTACTTTTCCATCAGTGTAAATGTTTGTGATGCTGACATATTGTGGGAAAATTATATAAAATGGTATGATATTAAACAAGTAGCAATTTGTGTACAGGACCTCATGAAAGTGGTACTTATATTGAAAATTATATACACAGCAGTTAATTATAAATGCTTATACCCAAATAGAGCAATCACACTGACATTAAGGATATAAAGTACATATCATAATCCTTTTGACATGTTGCAAGTTTAATTTTACGGGTATTTAGAATTCCTTTAAAATTTGAACTCCAAAGCTTTCTAGCCACTTTACAATGACTGTCTTAAGACTGTACTCTCAACTTTATGAGTAACTACTTGTGTTGTTTAAATTAATCTATTGTTGATTTTTAGCCCACACATAAACAAAGACTGGTAGCAAAGTTTTCAACACACAACATCTATGTTGCATCCAAGAAATCAAAGAAACGTCCACTATCAGGTCCAACATCATTCGGACTTGTTATCAAGGTAATCATTACAGTTTTGAACTGTGTGGTAATGTATTAATGTAATTGTAGCCAAATGACTCATTTAAAGACAAAGACTGCATCATTGTTTGTGCAAAAGATCCAGTGGGTTGGATGAAGTTCATACAACTGTTTAGACTGCTAAAGGTAAGTATTGCATCACATTAGATTGTTAGCATTTAAACCATTATCCATTTTCTTTATAGCATGGTGCACAATTGAAAGGAAACTACCTGGCAGTATTAGAAAGACTAAAGACTTAACAGAACTATTTTTCCTGTATCTGTTTGTAGCTAACTTATGTGTATGTATGTATCAGCACTTTATAATATTACATAATACATGTTAAGATGATAATTTGGTGAGGCTATGAAAGTTGGTGACTTAAAACAGTGATTATTTAAAATGGTAACTCCTATAAGATACTAGTATACAGCACACAATTATTACCTACTTACACTGCTTGAAGTTTCTTAGTTTACTAGAATGGTATATGTGACCGAGTTTTGGAAAATCATCCATATGGGCGCATTTGACACCTAAAATATTTAATGATCAAATCACACAACTCTATAGTGCAAATCTACTGACTACTTGTTTATGGTTTTATACTATTCTCAATAGCTTAAATTACAAGAAAATTATTGAAATATTTTCAAAACTGTGCCCTAGCTGCTCTTATTAGCAACCCACTAAACATTAAAATTCCAATTATTTCACGTGCGCCCATATGGGTGATTTTCCAAAATTCAGTCACATATGTCCAGTATATGGAACAGTTAATTATTTGTTATTTTAGTAGTTTTTCAGTAAATCCGGATTCACTGATGTTTTACTGAAAGAGTAAAACAATATATTCCATATATACTTAAAGTTACAGATATTTTACTTATCAGTACAATTAGGTACAACTATACAGTAAAGCAGCTTACCAATTTAGTAAAATAAGAACCTTCAAGCAGTGTTACAGGTTGTTAGGCACCAGCCTATTATGCTTTTAATTTTGCCTATTATGCTATGCTGCAGTGCTGCCTATTATGCTCATTATTATGCTCAAAATTTTTGCCACAGTTCCGATGTTTTGCTACTTTCTAATGGATACTGATAAACTTTGGCTTATGAACAACTGGTTAAATGTAAAAAGTGTTCGTTGTGCATTAAGAATTTGGCTACATTGTAAACTATATTAACAGTGGTGTCAGATAACTACTTAATGCCATATCAGTGGCATTGACTGTTCTATTATGGTAAGTCAACTTTTTCTGTGGCATACATTTTTGCTTACAGTATGACAATTATTCTGCCTATTATGCTAGCATTATGCTCAATGCTTTCAGACACCTATTATGCTCAAAATTATGCCAGCATAATAGGCTGGTGTCTACAGGTTGTAAATTCTATGTTTAATGTTGGCATGTCTTATCAGCATTCACCTCGGACCCATGTGAACTAAGATTTTCTACTTCTGCTGTGATATAATTAAAATAACTTATTATAATATTATACATAATGAAGCTACATAGCTACTATTGCTGATGCTTGCATGTGGTTAAGCAATAAAAGGAACAAATTGAAAGCACTTACTGTGATGGGCTATGAATTCTGTTATGTAGATAATCTTATAACACAGTTACTGTCTTCTTCTGATGGAACAAAACATATGTACTATATACTACTAATGCAATTCCTTTTGTTACCAGTAGGTCACCATGAAAACATCCTGGCCATATATACACACAGAATAAAACCATTTGCTGGAGAGAGGTCAATGTTTAAGTACTGGTTGAATGCAGAGAAGATATCAGATCTCAGCTGTTGTGGCTATGCATTCTTCACATTTTATCAACATGTTTCTGACTCCCTGTATTCACAGGCTTTACACCTTCTCACAGGTCCCTATAGTGGGATAGTATTCACAGAATACAGAAAGGGTGCTGTTGCATGGAAATTTGTGTCATAATTATGATAAAATGTAAAGTAACCAAACAGCTATTGTAAAAACAAAGTACAGTAGGACCTTCAGTTTAATTACCTCTGTCATCAAAGTATTTGGATAATGAATCCATCATTATAGTTCTAATACAGCATACACTACTTGAAGATCTGGTAACAAATATCATTCATAATTATACCTTGGCGTTGTTGACTCTACTTACCACTGCCAACTGTACTGTGAAAACAGGTTTATCCGGAGAGATGGTTGGGAGACAAATATTCCAAAGTCAGTTGCAGTATTGTACATTATTGTTATTAAAGCTTTACAATGACCAGCACTGAAGGTCTGACAGCAACATGTGCTGCAGCCTTATGGGTATAATATGCCAGAATTTTCAGCTATTCCCCTTAAGAAGAACTGGAGTTGTGTTACTTGTGTACTAAATTAGGTGTGAATTAAATCACAAATTAATTAGAAACTGAATGTTCTATAAAATTAATGAACAAAGTATTGAACTCTTTTTAATCAGCTTTCTCTGTAGCTAATAACTGTTAAAACAAAAAAAAAGCTATAATGGCACTTTTTTGATTGGATTGTAGCAGCTAAAATTTATCACTTGTAGGTTCTACGAACAGCATGTAGGTGTTTGAAAGGAATAAATAACTGTTTCATTTATAACTAATCAACATTAATATCACTGCAGCCATTTCTTGGCTGCCACCCTTTTGATATAGCATACTTTTCAAACTAGGATGCCTGCACCCTTGGCTGTTTAAAGAACTTTTTACCTTGATTCTGCACCCACATCAAAAATAATCTCAAGAGTTTAGTGATAAACATGAAACATGCACTAGTCATCTGAATGATGAACATCAACACTTAATCAACTATGAATGTTTGCATGTTTAGTGCTCAGTGTTTGTAATTGCATATGCTTGAATATATAAAATATATGTGTATATATGACAATTTCACAATGAAACTATTATCAAGGGCTGATCCATATGGACCATGCCTATATAGTGGGGTGGATGGGGTGACTAGCCACCCACCATGCATACAGACATGCAATATTTATTTTATTCTATATAATGCAAATTGATTACACATAACATTCTTTCATTATAAGGGCTGAGTCAATATGCCCATTGTACTTTTGGCACAATTGCCGGCAAATCATGTTTTAGGCTTTATGCCACATAACACTGCATGAGTATGCAATTTAATAGTGAAAAAATTATATTGTATTTAATACTCTTGACTAATAACCTTTAAATGAGGTGATGTTTCTTCAGTCATGTGGGGCATGTGTAGGAGATGATAGTTCACATAAGTTACTCAATGGAGCAAACATATCTCCTACGTATGTATCACAAACAACAGAGGAATGTGTGTATATGCAGGGGCGGATCCAGGGGGGGCTTTGGGGGCTGAAGCCCCCCCCCCCCTTCACTTTTAGGCTTTACTTGATCAATATAATTATACTGAGTATTATATTGACATTTTGTCTTAGCATAATTAGATGATCACTAATAATACAAATACTCATAAAACCACCTTATAAACATCTTTCCAAGGTATTATCAGTGGATTTATGCTAAAGTTTATGCAACAAGGACCCGGATCAGCATTGGAGGTGTACAAGATCGAGATACTCTAATAGAGCAGTCAGCTAACTACTCTAATAGAACATTCACTGGAAGCATAATTATAGTTGGTTCTGTTATGGAATTTTTCCAAATCTACCTGCACCTATACATACAATGAAGTGCATTGGTCTGTTTAAAGTGCTTCATTCATCTACTTGTGTAGTTAATATGTATGGCAATACTTAATCCAGGTAGACAATTTCCATTGAAAATGCTCTCAGATTCAATCTTGTATTGTTCAAATTTCAAAATTTTCCACTTTCAACATTCTTATTCTAACATGCACCTATTCAGTGTTGTGCAATTGTGAGAGGGTGCATCGTGTACTTGGTTGTCTGTACCTACCCAAACTTTTCCATTAACAAAATGCTTCAGAGAGCCATACCTTAGTAATCTAAAGGCAGTATATAAAATATCTACAGGCAGAAAGTATTATGAATTTTATGTGGAAATGTCTCCAAATTGCAGTATTTTTGCATCTATATTTCAAAATTTTCCTGGGGGGTCATGCCCCCAGACTCCCCTAGTTCCAGCATGCAAAGCATGCTGGGAAGTGTGCTTTGCACACCTCTACCCAAGAGATTAGTACCTTGAATTAGCCCCCACCCCTTTTATAAATCCTAGATCCTCCCCTGATATGATATGCACTCCAGTGCATGCACAGGTGCCACACACAGGTATAGCATTGCCTAGCATGACAGTATTTGTTCCTTCTTTTTATCATCTATTATGCCAGCATGCATATAATTGACTTAGGTCTAAGGCTGTATCTTCAATATACTTATCATATGAGTTATAGCAGTACAGCTATAACCCATGCTTATAACTCACACTATTATTATTTTGTATCAAAATGGCTTCCAGGAGCACCCTAGCTGTACCCTCACATCCCTTACAACTGGGATATATACAGTTTAGTTGCAATCTAATATAAGCTAGTATTTATATTCTTATTTAGAATTTCACTTTCAGCACTGTACATAGGAAAGAGATACATGTTGTTTATTTTTATTAATCACTGCATGGTGTCAAAAGCCCTCACAATCACACTGTACTGAGGTTACAGGTGCACAAGAGCATCTCATAATATACTTCACTTGCATACCATGTAAGCTACAACAATGGAGACTCTCAATTGAAATTGGGCCAACCACACCTCTTTGGTGGTTTATTTCCAGATAAGAGCATGATAATTATTTGAAAGTGAATGCAGTCATCTACAGTATTTATATCCCTAAACAACGCTAGCATAAATGAGATTAAAAAACAAAAGAAAAATATTTATTAACTATATTAATACACAAAATAGTTACTGGCTGTACACATTTTTTTCGTCAAGTAGCTAAAACTGTTACACAGATAAATGCTTACTGTATACATACTACACTGTATTACTATACACTGTACGATACCATATACTTGCTAAAGAGGGGAGTTGAAATTGTAAAGAACTCCATAGTATTCATAAAGGCTTTGACACATGATAAACCAAAGCTGTTGGATGCTTGGCATAATCTATGCTCAGTGGAATGGCAGGATTTGACTTGTTGTAAGTAATTCATCTTTCTTCAGTGAAATGATTATCAATTTTCTCAATGTACAATCCACTAGTGACAAACTGGTCAATAGATGACTGTTCACTGTAGAAGAAGTTAGGAAATGTCATCACTTCAGTTTTCCTCCATATTGGCTGGCCATGAAAGAGTTGACTGGTGTTTGTGACCTTAAATATCTCTCCCTTGTCATCAACTGCAAAACATGTAACAAGAATATCATCAATATTCCTGAATGCTTCAGTGACTTGTGAAGTGGTAGGATACTTAGGAACTGTTGACAGAATCTGTGCTATCTCACTCTTGACAGTGCTTGAATTGGCTTCGATTGTTGTGTACAATCTACTGTGAGACCAGTCAGTAGGTATAAGCAGGAGAGCCTTTCCTCCAGGTACCAGTACTCGATGAAGCTCTTGAAAGTGTTTAGAAAATCCATTAGGTGGTAAATTACAGGTAACAAAGAAGCTCAGAACTACATCAAAACTATCATCACCATAAGGCATATCTGCAGCATCTCCAACTTGTATGTGGACCATGTCCAAGTGTGAAGTAGCTTGTTTAGCCAGTTCCACCATCTCTGGTTGTATATCAAAACCATCTACTGATTTTGCACCATATTGAGCAGCAGTAACACACCAGTTTCCAGCTCCACATCCAATATCAAGGACTCTTTTACCAGGCACCAAGTTCTTTAGATCTTGGATGAGAGTAGAATCAAGAAAAGCAGATCCAATTATACCATATCTGCTGGTAGAAAACCTCTTGACTTTGGCAGCTCCATATCTTGTTCCATCCAAAAAATGTCCATCTGAAACTGCTCTCTCATTATTAGCCATGGTAAGCGACTGAAGAAAAGCAGATAATCGCACATATTTATAGTCAGTCACATATGTAAGAAATTCTAACTAGTTAACGGTGTATCATGTTTTGTTCCTTCATTAAATTATAGTAACATGGCCAGTGTAATGCATTAAAAGACTGTTGGTTACAAACAATGCCATTAGTGACTCCATGCTATTGTGTATTTCATGTGCACTTAGCAAATGATACGGGTATAAGTGCAGGGCAGGAGGAAGTAATTCTAAAGTGGTCAGGCCAAGGAGTAGGCACTATGAAATACTATAGGAAGGTCTGGGGGCATGCTCCCCCAGGATAATTTTCAAAATTGCGTGCTCTGAGATAAAATCTGAGACTGTAAACTCCCTAGCAACTAACACTTGTGTTAAACTCACTGCATGCAAGTAGCAACGTACATCATGTGATCACATCAATTTCTTACATTACACAATTTTAACAGATGTAAATTCAATAGCTATTAGCTATTCCCTTTTGTTACAGCTACTATATGCACACAGCATGAGTCTAGCAGTTGAAACTGATAGCATGAAACTGATAACTAATTTAATGTGATGAAGTCACAATTCAGTGAATAGCTAGTTAGGCACTAAACTATATCCTTAATTACCCTAGCATGCTATGCTGCAGTGCTCAAATATTCATTCAATTATATATGTATGCTTCCATGCAAAGCTTCATATTTTCTAACTTCATAAACAATAAATCAGTAAACATCTGAGTGCTCTATTAGGGCGACTGTTCTATTAGAGTGTTTCGATCTTTCCCATGACCGATTGTCACAGTGAAGGATTTAGCAGTATGTCGTAAATGCTCTATTGGCATTATATCACAATGTTTGCATGGTGTTTTGGGCACTGATCTATCATTCTCAAAAACACGCCAGCATAATCTCAGCGACTCGGATGTATATTTTTATAATTAATGCTGAAAACACTGGTCAGGCTATGGCCTGACTGGCCGGACCGCTTCCTCCTGCCCTACTAAGTAAACAGTTAGTACCGGTATAGCAATTCAATTCAAAATTCAAGTTCTATATAGTATAAAATCTTCACTCTATGCTGTAAGTTTCATGCATTAGCCTGGTATTTGTTGCTTAAGACTTCACTTGTGAAATTTTATTGATCTCATAGTATTGCTTGCACTAAGGACATGTTGTCTGGTTTGGAGAAAAGTTCTAATAGTGTTTATCTATTGAAGCATTTAATTTTGTGCTAATGATGTTATTATGCAAGTCAGAATCACCTTGGCAAAGAGTATAAACCAACGTTGAAACCGGGTCACTACAATTATTCGCTGCAGTCATCTGGGACCCATACCACCATAACAATATTCAACAGCTAGAGAAAGTACAGCGTAGGGCAGCTAGATGGGTCCTAAATGATTTCAATCGATTCAGTTCAGTCACAGCTATGTTACAGCATCTTTCTTGACCAAGCCTTCAGCTGAGACGTAAAATATCCAGATTACAAGCACTTTTTAAAATTATACATCAAGATTATTCACTGTCAATTCCTCCTCATTTTATTTCAATGACAAGATCCACCAGACTATATCACCCACATCGTTTTATTCTACCAAATTCATCTACCTATTCATACCAACAGAGCTTTTTCTCCAGATCAATTAAGGATTGGAACAACTTACCATCTTCCATCATTGAGAGCAACAATATTGACTCTTTTTCAGCGGAACTGCAAACATTGTATGGAACCCAATAACTGTAATCTTTGTAACTACGTAGCTAAATTCATTTTATGATTGCTTTTTTTTTTTTCCTGAGCATATCAGCTGTGCTGTCTGCTCAGTAACAATAATAATAATAATAATAATAAATAACTGCTGACCCGGATGACCCACTGACCCGGATTTGACCCTGATGTGACCCGGATTAATTAAAGCCAAGACGTGTTTCGGCTAGTCTCGAACGAGCGAACGAGTCTACATTTTGAGCGTTCGATTCGTGTTGAGTAAATATTGCAACTTCAGCCTAGCTGTACCGTTTGAAGACCAAAAAAAAAAAAAAAGGTCTTCACCTACTGACAATAGCTACCCCTCACCATAGATACCCTCAATTTCGTGCTACATACTACACTTACTAACAAATGAGCGTGGCTGAGCGTATGTTGGTAATGCGATAAGTGGGCGTGGCTTACGAAAGAGCTACGCAATAGCGTGTATAAGTTCCACGTCGTCAAACGAACAATTTCGTTTCTCACGTGATCCAATCCGGGTCAAACCCGGATAAATTGTAAACCGGGTCAGACCCGGATGACCCGGAGAAAATGTGACCCGGATGACCCGACCCGGTTTCAACGCTGGTATAAACTAACCTATAGTATCAAGTTCATAATAATTTAGCAAAGAATCCCTTACTTATATCAATAACTCCATATCTTGGAAGCTTATAAGGAGCAATAATAGCAGTTAATTGTCAAATGAAGCAACAAACTCCACTGATGCTGTGGTCAGACCATGGCAACAAGTAACTGCATGGAACAATACTATTTCTTCCTCATATTGTTGATTGTTCTATGCCAAAATTCTTCTGTCAATGTTGATGTATGTATGCTGGCAATGTTACTGAACCATCTGTTGCCACTTCAAAATGATCGTATAGCTTCAACAAGAGTTCATAATGTAGTACTATATTATGAACTCTTGGCTTAAACTACAGTGTGTTCGCTTACTATAATAGTTTGTGTCTTATATCGTTTGAAGGTTGACATGGTATTATCATTTTTGTGAAAACTAAAGTTAAACATGTATATACAGGTTTTGAGAGATTATGAAACTGAACATCACTCAGTAATTTGCATGCTGTGAGTAAGGGGTCTTATAGCCTTTCTAATTGCATGTACTTGGCAATTGACTTGTGAGCTGAAATGTGGTCACTTTAACCTCCTAACATAGCACTATTCCTGGATGTAATATTAAGACAATAGGTTAAACACATGATGAGGTATGACTTATCAAACTTGGAAATTTGGAAAGGCTATAAGACCCCTTTTTGCAGATCCGGTCACAAATATTCCAGTTAATTTTTAATTTTGTAGCTGTTGTTAGCTACGTGTATCTACTAAATCAGCTTATGAACACCATATATTGAAAACTTTCTTTGTACTTGTTGTCTAAAACTTCATAATACAGTGGAACCTTAGTTATCCGGACCCTACTTATCCGGATTCTTGGTTAACCGAACCACGGAAATGACTGCTCTATTAGAATAATTGAAAATACTGATATTTTAAAAAATTTTCTTCATGCTATTTTAATGTTATTTATACACAGTTTCAGAGATATGGACTTTTCGTACTTATGGACCACCCAAGGGGTTCGGATAACTAAGGTTCCACTGTACCATACTGTCATTCTCAACCATATTTCATAGTTCATGCCATTGACAAAACTAGAGCAGTGTCCCAGAAATTGAATTGGTGCCCAGTTGACTCCTTTATTTGATTGCCCCATTGGATTATATGTCCTCTTGACTGTCTTTTAGTTACTAAAATCAGGACATTGCACCTTGTAGACTTTGTATCTAAGTCTTGTGGTGCTTATGGGCTTCTGCTAAGTTCTTTTGTGGCCCAGTTGTAGTACTTCTGTGGGTTCCTGGTATTAAAGAACAGTCAGTAATATATGCTGGAACTATTTTTGTTTACTTTTTTGGTAACATATTTAGCTATAACTAGTGAACCCACTGCCTTTTATTTCTATGATCCATTTTCCCTTGTATACATGTTTGTTTACTTCTTTGTAAGCTATGTTCAGGTATTGGAAAATCATTGAGCAATGACGTATCACGTTTTGTTCTATTTTTATTGCTATGACTTGGCCATGCAGCATAAAGTACAAAGCCTGGTGGTTGTGACATAATTAGCAACTTCATACCTTTTATATCTTGTACATTATAGTGCTGAGTGATTTAGTAAACTTCATGACACTTCACATACTTGTGTCATGGTGTATAAGCATGCCTCAGTAGAATAGTAGCTATTCAATTTGTTAAATTTTTTAATCTAAACAAAATGTACTACAAGAGAAGTTGTGTGACCTCATTACACACACCAATGTCTGCATGTGATTCAGTGACTCTGTTATGATATAGGCGACCATGACAATTTCTTATTGTATGTTTGTAGCAATTTCTCTGTGGCTATCACTTATATTTTACCCCTATATATAACTATTTCTCATTGAAATCACTTATTTTATTTTACATTTGGTATAGATGACTCAAACTATATGCTAGCACAAACACATGCTTTAATATATGGTGCTTTTATCAAGTAGTACTCTGTCAACTTACAGCAATCTAGGAATGCATCATCAACTGGGATTCATAAACTGCTGCATTCAACCAAAAAAAAAACACTTAATCTTTATTTATAGTGGCAATGCCCTATTAATGAATTTTCACTGTACTAGTAACCTTCCAAACGCTCATTGCAGTCTTGAAATTTTCAGCACTATCATTTATCGTTAGAACGTTTTACAGAGTCGCTTTTCATTCCTTATTTTGAATAAGTCCAGTTCTTTACTGACAATTTATGCGTGGGTGAGGGTTGGTGGGTGAGTTGTTTATAGAAATGAGTAATGAACAAGGTGATGAAGGTATATACTGACACTACTCTACAGGGTGACTTGTTTCTAGCTTAACTCTCTACAGGGTGACTTGAAATGTAGTTGAACTCGCTACAGGGTGATTTGAAATGTAATCAACTCTTCATAAGGTGACTGTTTCTAGCTGGTCTCTCTACAGAGTGACTTGTTAAACCACAGTGTACCGTATAGCCTAAATGTTTCGAAGAACGAATATTTCGAGGTTGAGCAATGTTGCTAAAAATAAAATTTTCACAGATTTGCAGACACTAATATTGGATATCCTGGGAGGGATATGTTGTTGCACTGTCACTTATTAGACTTAGCAAACATACACTTAGGCTTGAGCCAATTACGCTTTGAAAATTGTTGCAGATGATGATGCAAGAGACATATTATAAGCCTTGTATCCTTTATCACCTTTTATAGGAGTTATTACTGAGGACCAGTGTTGGGATTTGGGAGTGACGCGTTACTTAGCTATGTAACGCATTATGTAATATTATTACTTTTGTGGTAACTAAGTAATATAACGAAATATGCTATAAAAACAGGTAATATAACTCAAGTTACTTTACTTACAAATGTAACGCGTTACCTAAGTAATATAGTTACTGTAACGAATCTAATATTTTATATGTAATATTGTTACTACAAGTAACGAAGTTACTAATCTCGTTAGTAATCCACTGAGTAACGTCTAGCCACAACGAAGTAATGAAGCCTACTGAATGAAGCTTATTCACCAGTTTCTTACTTATAACCAAGATTTGCACATTGCCCAACAACACAATCATGTCACATGATAAGGTGGTAGTTTCACACGTGATCAGCTTAAGGCTGTGGACACAAGGTAATATAATATGTAATATTATTATAGTTACTTTATTTTATGGGTAATATGTAGTTCTGTTGCAAGTAATATGTAACCATCCCAAAAAACACCTTCGCTGTAAAAAAAGGCGCGTCCAAGAAACTACCAGTACCTGGAACCCTATATAAAACAGCTCAGAAAAGTAACTGGTATCTTAAAGAGCTGATATCTGGAGCTGCCAAGAATACAACTAATTACAATTACTAAAGTTTTAATCCATGCAACAACACCTTGCTGTAAAGCAGATGCATGTACAATTATACATGAAAGTAACTGGCAATTGAAACAAATGATATCTGAAGCAGCCAAGAATGAATGTTCATTATTATACAACTAATTAAAAATTTAAACATTGAACCTTTATCATTCAGCTGTGTTCTATATTCACTCTTGCTACATCCTTAAGTAATTTCTTTTAATTCTATAATTGGCTGGTAATTTGGCCACCTTTTTTAATAGTCAGTATATAGATCAAAAAAGGTGGCCAAATTACCAGCCAATTATAGAATTAAAAGAAATTACTTAAGGATGCAGCAAGAGTGAATATAGAACACAGCTGAATGATAAAGGTTCAATGTTTAAATTTTTAATTAGTTGTATAATAATGAACATTCATTCTTGGCCGCTTCAGATATCAGTTGTTTCAGTTGCCAGTTACTTTCATGTATAATTGTACATGCATCTGCTTTACAGCCAGGTGTTGTTGCATGGATTAAAACTTTAGTAATTGTAATTAGTTGTATTCTTGGCCGCTCCAGATATCAGCTCTTTAAGTTACCAGTTACTTTTCTGAGCTGTTTTTTTACATAGGATTCCATGTACTGGTGGTTACAGCGAAGGTGTTTTTGGGATGAATATCACTCATTTTTGTCAGTGATAGACTCTACAAATTGGTAAAAAAGGTAACTTTTAGATGATATTTGAAAATGAGTAATTAAAATTAATGCAGAATATTATCTTGGAAAGTCAAAGATGCACCTGTCATCTTGTCTGACAGTGTTATAAAAAGCCATACATACTAATGACTGTTTCATAATACCGTTCAGAGGTATGACTTTACAGTGTAGTATGACTGTTCTATTAAAGTAAATCTATCTTTACTGCATGTGACAATTACTGTTAGAATATCCCATATCTGTGCATGGTAAATGCTTCAGAGACCTTAAGCTCAAAAGTAAACTTCCAAGTGCCTAATTAGTTCACAGTTGCTATATTATCAAGAGTCCTTAATAAGAGCACATTACGGACTCTTAATTGTTATTATCATAATATTATAACCATTTTTTGTGCTGTGTTCACAGCTTCAGGATTGGGGGCACCAGAGAAAGGAATGGGGCACTCAATCATCAAGGCTCGGGGAGATGGAATAGTATAGCCATGGACAATGCTGGTACTAACCCCTCAAGGGTTTCACAGTGCAGTATAGATGCAACCAGTGTATAAGACCAGAGCCTCGACCATCACCTTTTGACTGAATTTTTATACTTGATGAAGCAATTAAAACTAAAAAGTTGTAGTACTTACAATTTCCTCAGGGAGCATACTCCCAGACACCCTGCCTGTTCAGCAGAATAATAGGATTGAGCCTTACCAGGGCCGGAGGAAGCAGTCTGGCCAGTCAGGCCATAGCCTGACCACTTTTTCAGCATTAATTTTAAAAATATATATCCGAGTCGCTGATAGACACTGGCCAATTATGCTAGCGTGTTTTTGGGAATGATAGATGCCTAAAGCATCATGCAAGCATTGTGATATAATGTCAATAGAATATTTTACAACATGATTCTGTTAAATCCTTCCTGTGACAATCGGTTATGGAAAAGATCGAAACACTCTAATAGAACAGTCACCCTAATAGAGCACTCAGATGCTTACTGATTTATTAGTTAAACGCTTTATGAAGCTAGCAAATATGAAATATAAATAGCTTTGCATGGAAGCATACATAATTGAATGAATATTTGAGCACTGCAGCATAGCATGCATGATAAGGTAAGCATATAGTTTAGTGCCTACCTAGCTATTCACTGAGTTGTGACTTCATCACATTAAATTAGCTATATAGCTATCAGTTTAAAATGTTAGACTCATACTGCATGCATATAGCTATAACAAAAGGGAACAACACTGACTTTATATGTGTTACAACTGTATTATAATGTAGGAAATTGACGTGAACACATGACATGCATGCAGTGAGTTTAACACAAGTGTTAGTTGCTAGGGAATTTACAGCTGAAAATAGTCTCATATTTAATCTCAGAGCATGTAATTTTATTTTCCTGGGGGAGCATACCCCCCAGTATTCACACAAGTGCTCAGCATTTCATAGTGTCTACCCCATGGCCTGACCACTTGAAAATTGCTTCCTCTGGCCCTGCTTACTACCACTTTCACCTTTACTCTGCAGGTGCTCCGAATGTATCAGCAACATAATATACAATAGTTGTAGGTAATGCTAGTTAATGCCCCTAGGCAGAGCTATAGGGGTGGGCATTTTTCCCTACCGTCACAGTACTGTCAGTAGTTCTTCTCGCAGTTCTTTGCCCGGCCATCATCAATTAATCTTCTCCTCCAGACCCTTCCTCAAGCGCACTTATCACACAAAAATAACTTAATTAGTTTAGCAGTGCACAAATAATTCTTGACAGCTTATACTACACGTACCGCATTGTTGAACAATGGCATACCACCAGAATCCAGCGACAACTATCACGTGATCTATTTAGGGGAAATCTCGTGGAAAGTCCCTGATCACCTCAAGCGGACACACGTGATACGCGGTTTTAAATTGAATTCCATGTCTTTGAGAAACTCGCTACTCGTGAGAAACTACAATGCTTGAGCAACGCTTAAAGAAAGAAGTAAGAGTCTAGAATACTGAGGTACTCAATGATTATATGCCGGTATTGGAGGCTAACGAAACGAGGAGTGAAGTTCGCCCCAGTGTGTAAAGTGCCACATCACCCGCAATCGCCACAAACTGATTAACTGTGAGGGTTTTTGGACTTGTGCAGAGCTGAAAACTTCTAATGCTACTAAGACTAAGTAGCAGCAAATGCTGGTATTAGTCATGGCGAGATTTTCGACAAGGTGTACGGACCAACTACCACCTTACATCAGCAACTGCCACCTGCCACTTATGCGCATATCAATGTTTTGCCCCACTACTATGAACACGGGTAGAGGTGGGGATTTGAACATTTAAAAATTCTTATCCCCACCACCTGGGGCTACTTTTGATGTCGAATCCCCCACTTATCCCCCACTTATCCCCCAGTAAAAGACCCCGAAACACCCCCTACGTGCCCTCGTAGCATCAAATACCCCACCACCTGGGGCACGGTTTGAGGTCGATTCCCCGACTAATCCCCGCCTAGCCCCCACTTCTGCCCGTGTTCATAGTAGTGGGGCAAAACATTGATAGGTGCATTACATCAGCAGAAGTCCAGGAACTTTGGTGGCTGCAGGTTGAAGAAGTAACTAGCGAATGTAACGTGAATAATGTTTGTATGTACTCATTCACACTGCATACTGGTCTAAATGACTGAATTGATGCACAGTGAAACCTGTCTAATCAGGTCTCTGTGTAGTCTGTTAAATCCCCAAATGTGTCGTTTGTGTAAAAGTGACATTTTTTTTAGACGTAATAGCTATATGTATCAAATGGCAAATGCCCACCTTTCGGTTTTTACAGGTAATCTGGTCATAGCATGTGGTTCACCCACTAGCAGTAGCAGTTGGATATGGTCATGGTACATGACAAACTTGTGACCAGGCAGAAACTGAGTGTGATGAATTTCAGGTCAGTTTATATTAGTGTTGCACCGATATGAGATTTTGCTGATATTCTGATAACCGATATTGAATAATGTTTTCAAGCCAATAAATGTAGCCGATCCGATATAGCAGATCATATCTATTTTATAGCAATTTTTACTAGAAATTTGATTGTGAAGGCTTGTTTGTAGCAGCAGTATTTCTACAACAACAGCTAACAGTACACTTAAGCAGTAAACAACATTCGTGATGCAAGAAATGCAACTAAATACATTTGTAGACATCATTTGGTGTACATGATCATGTATTTTTAAATACATACACATATCTGTATCTGCTGCTTTTTTCAGTGTGGTGCCAATCCGATACCGATATACAAAAAACAAGGTTTTTCCGATAACCGATCCGATTATCGGTGCAACACTAGTTTATTATATAGAGGAATTGTACCAGCTATTGTGTTCTTTTTAGTTGTCAAGTATACATGGACTGTAGTGACATATCAAGGGTGTTGTGAATTTCTAGGTCAGTCTACATACTAAGGAATGTATAGTTTATTATCTCAGGTATGTTTTCTGAATTTCCAGGATCAGGCGTGTGGTGTGACCAAACTTTAATACCCCGGTCAGTTTACATGTGGTGCATAGTGATATTTTCCAGTATCCAGGTTTTAGGCATATTGTATTTAATATCTACTTGTTGGTTTTCATAGGCCATCTGGTTGTAGCAGTTCAGCCAGTAGCAGTTGGATGTGGTCTTGCGTAACTTGGAACCATACAGGAACTCAGATCAAAGAGAGTGTCGTAAATTCAAGTTAGTTGGAATTGTGTTGTTGCACTTCTCCCTCATCTGGACACCTATTATCCAGACACCTCTATTATTCAGACACCTCTACTATCCAGACACCTCCATTTCAGAAACCTCTATTATCTGGGCACCTCCATTGTCTGCACAACCTACATTATTCATGTGGCTTGTAGTTTATTGACCATAATGAAGTTTGCAGTTGAAAGCTGTTTGATGGCTTGTTTATTCTACTAATGATAACTACCACTTGATTGCTAGGTGATAATATATTTTTACAGCTAGGGGAGGGACCATGAATGCTTTGTAGTGACTTTAATTCTGCACACTAAACTGCACAGCACTAACTGATAGCAATAACTTTACTTCGCTTTAGTACAGTTTAAGACATTTCTGATACAGTAGTATGTACAGGACTGCCCAGATAAGAGAGGTTCCATTGTACTCAGATTGTAGGTGCATTGTATTTGATGCCTACTTGTCACTCTGTAGTTAAGCCATGAGGATCCACCAGCCTGGCATGTTAATTTTTTGTACATTCTCTTTTTACTTCAGTGCCTGCTTGTTAGGGGACTGGTCTCTTGTGTCGTCAGATATCAAGCAAGTTCATTTGGTGCTGGAGGCAAGGATTAGATCAACATTGACACACAGATTCACCGTGTCGATGCAATGGGTATTTTAGACGTATGTGTAAGCAGTGCCAATTCACCGAGACCCATCAGGTGAAACTTCTAGTAGCTCAAATTCCAGTATTACCTCGTGGCAGGATTGTTGACAAGGTGTACAAACCAAATACCAAATAACGGTGGCTCTGTTATCATTTGTGATCTCAGATATTTCCGGATTATACTGTTGTGGTGAGACCAAAGTAATTTCGAGGTCAACAATGAGATTCATCCTGCCTGGTAAGATCTTAGCATTATTGTTTATGATCTCTTGATTTTCCAGGATGAGGCATACAGTTGTGATGGGAATAAACTAATTCATTGGTTACTACATCACTATCACATTTTTATAGTCAGAATTTTATTGTTAATATCACAGTGATGTATTTTGTTATGTAACATGTATATTAAGTGACATGCATGATGAAAGCCACAATGAGAGTGGTTAGGGTGGGTAATGCTATGTAACTAACAAGCTGGCTTGAGCTCTACCAGAAGCTAGACAAGCGAGTTGACAAGTCACAAATGTTAAGCAAGTTCAATACACCATGTGTGGTATGGCACAAGAAATATGTTTGAAACACCTTCTATAGTGACTGTACGTTCTTCACGCTTTCACACCTTATTTATAAGACTGTACAATCTGGCCGCTTTAAAAGCTTGGCTACCAGGCTTATTAGTCCAATGCAATAGTTTTGGAGTGTAAATTGTATTTGAAGCATATTTATAAATATCGTCCGCCCAAGCAATTACTCCACCCACACAATAAGAAATTATATTATTTCGATATTTAGCTACCCTATTATCGTATCGAAATGAAATCCTGATACCGCACAGCACTACTACACGTAAATAACTCACAGTAGTGGCCGCGCGTCTTTTAATTGGGGATTGACTAAGTTCACCCAATCCCATGTCACTCACGTGACTAGGATATGTAACCACAGTATTTTGCGGGTGAATCACGAGGTGACGTAACACGTACATTACAACTCTTATTAAAGCGCTTTTACGTTTCAAGACTTGCAGGATGTTTGTACAGCGGTTTGTTTTGAAAATCAGTGTAAGTGATCAAATGTCTTCCAATGATTATACCAAGTTTCAGTGGGGTAACTACTGAACAAAGAAACTAGAGTACTATAAATAGTAAGTAGGAACATAGATATTAGAATACACTCGAATATCTATGGTAGGAATGTATTACATTGTACTGGTAGCTAGCTCCATAGTAAGGCTACAGTCCACTAATACTTCCACTGTGGCCAAATAACTGGACTGCTTACAAAGCTGCCGTAGTTCTTTTTCCAAGTCAGTACAGAGGCCAAACAGAAGAAACAGCCAATTGTCAGCTTGTTAATTATGCTACAGTGCATGGCTATTAATGCTCATTCTGTATTCACTGGTAGTGCTGTTGGGTATGCCCTAGTTTTTGCAGCCTACCTCACTTTACATCCACCACCTTAAAATATATTATGTAATTTGTGCAAGCTCGATGTTACGATAGACAAACCATCATTTACATCTATGAAATGTTTTCAGAAAAGCGATAACAGTATAGACTCTGTGCGCACAAGGGTGTAGCACTTTAATACATGCCGTGAAAAGTGCATCCACCTTTTTATAGGGCAAAAAATGTATATGTTCTATAAATGTAAAGGAATCTGAAAGGTAAAGTATTGCTATTGAAAAGTAAGTTACTAGGTAAAAGACTTGTTTCATGTCTAGTTATTCCACTTTGTATTTGTAATAGAACACTCAACGTTACTGCCCTCAGTTTCCCCATAAAAATAAAACATCATGAAATCTGAAGCCATAGCAATGTTTAGCTGGACCACTCCTTAGGGTCTATAAGCAATTGTGATTAGAATGTCTTTCAAATCTTTGTAGTGACAAATAGCCTGCTGTTGTTGCAATTTTGGTTACCTAGATAAGTGCTGTGCAATAATCACTTATACACCTGTATGACTTACAGCTGTGATTGATTTTCTAATTATTGAGATAATAGAAACCTTTGTATACTGTTAACAAGGGCAGTTTGAGGGTACACTTGTGAAACATTTCTCCAACCAGTTGTGGCAGTGCTGTTTGAACCATTTTGAGAATAATTACTTGCTTGCTCGTAAACAATTTTTTTGCACCTGTAAAGACTCATTATTATTGTGATAATTGGTTTCATTATTGAAAGTTATTGAGATATAGTCTTTTTCATTATTGCCTACTCCTAAATTCCTAACCCACCCTGTATCGAAGCTGAGGTATTAAGTGGACAATCAGAAACAAGTTATCTGTACTTTGCCTGGCCGATCAGAAAGCTTACCACAGCACTATATACTAGTATGGCTCCATTCATAGACTAACAAATGGCCTGGCTATCTATTTGAGTGGAAACATGTGCGGTGTACCATGGGTGGGATGTTAACTGTGATACTGTTGGGTGAAGTAATCAACTATCCTATGTATATCATCACAACCATTTTGTTGTCACATGTGATCTAGTTGGACCATTTTTGCAAGATATTAGGTCCACCTGAACTGTTTATGCACACGGCCCATGTACTAAACTAAACATTGTTACAAACCATGAAGCAGGGATAAGCCCACAGCGGTCGGTATGACCTCTCAAATGAAATAGCCACCACTACCACTCAACAACCACTACAAATTCACCTCTGCCATACACGAGTTAAGGCCTCACACAACATTTCTGGACTTATCCCTGTCTCTTGTAGCCACCACTATTCTAAACCTGGGCACATTCCTGAAGTACCTGGTGTGAGCCAGTTTGTGTGATGGAATGATAGAACCATCTTGCTTGCCTTATTTGTGTACTATGAACCTGAGGTATTGGGCACTAATTGTCCAGATGCCCATGTATGTTAATTTATGTTCACAACTTATGGGACCAAACTATATGACAGAGATACTCCATATAAATAGATGAAGTATCATGATAAATATATTCACGTAGGAAGCATTTAATGATCTCATCACCAACCATGTTCGCAAGGGTTGTCCTGAGCTCCTAAAGATGAAGCTATCTACTTGTGGAATGTGATGAAGAAGGGCAAAGTCAGTGTCCAACTTATGTTAGTTCGATTGGTAGATATAATCTAACTGATCCATCCATCCATTCTGATCTTTATAAGCTCTGGACCTGAAAAATTTGCTAGGGAGTGTGCAAGGCTAAAGACCTTGTCTACATAGCTAGTGGAGAGTTATATGCTTAAAAGAGGTATTACTGCTGTATTTGTATACAGGGGATATTGGAGGAATGGCTGTCTGAAGTATGACATGGAGCAATACTGATCTGACAGGCCAATACAGCTATTATGTGTGATTATCTAATGTATAATTAAAGGATATAATGAATTACCAGATATGTGGTTTCATTGGTGTGAAATTTAAACTACAAAATTCCCTGAAATGAAATTCTGCCAATATCCCTCCATGCCATGGTTACAAAACCAATGCATAGTCTCCCAATTAAAATCACCAAATAAAATTAGACCACATTTACACTATTGTGTGTGCTGCTTATTACACTGCTCCCCTTCACCTAGACAGTTTGAAATCATCATTTCCTTCATGACTATAATAATACCAAGTTATAAGACTTGTCTAAATTTGTCCATGAGAAAGTTTGGATAGCAAAGAATGCGTTAATTTAATTTCACTTACCCTTACTAATTAGCAGGTCACTTTGTACACAAGTAACCATGTAATAATATCACACCTTAAAGCATTTGCAGCAGATGGAGATTTAATGACCAATAGTCATTAGTACCTGGTACAGTGGAATCCGTTAACCTGTTACAGCAACACCTGTGCAATCTGGACACTCAGTAAAGATCCCAAAGTATCCCATAGTACATAGACGGACTTGGAAAAGCAGGAAGCCTTGATAATCAGGACACTATTAGTTGGTGTCCATAATAGTAGAGCGGCTAAGCAAAAAAAAAATTGTTAACTTTTTGATATAAGCTCCAAACTTGATACAATGTGACTGGATTTACGAAAGGGGTGTTCCACACACATCCATTTGTATGAACTCAGGAGATCAACTCATAACTTAGTGTTCAGCTAATGTACAAACCTGAAATTTTCTCCATCCATAAAGCTATGTTAGTACTCACTACTAGCCAAATGTCAAGTCAGTAGCATTTTCCAATCATAAGTCATTAACCATCAAAGTTGGTAAGTGTGGAAGACCCCTTTTCGCAAATCTGATCACATGTTTGCTTGATTCATACTAAGGATATGGTGCCATTAAAAGTAACCATCTTATGCTCAAAGAACCTGAAAAGTAAAACCAACAGAAATGTATTGAAGAAGCCATAAAAGTGAACATACTGACACTTTACATCTGCATTTGTCAATGCTGGTATGCTCAGGAAGAAAAAAATCATACATTCACATTGGTACAGTAATTTGAAATAGAAAATGAATCAAAGCCATCTAGTTCGATTAGGAATTGTGGTAACGAGTTCCATTCTTGTACTGTTTTGGAAAAAAAGCTTTTTTTTGGTATGATGTTGTAGGTGTTGTTGGAGGTATGAAATGATATTGCCTGGTTTCTCTGGTCATTGGAAGATAATTAAAGGAATTTGGGTGTGGAATGCTTTGTAAAACGTTTGTAGTCTATGTCAAGTTTAAAGATCTGGCCAGGAGCTGATCAAGGGAGGTGTCCATAAACAACACATCCAGAAGCTGAGGTGTCCATCCAGGTCATCCATTAGCTTGCAATGTTAAGAAGCATGGAGAATTAAGGTATACAAAACCATAGATACTGTTTCTATCGGATTGTGTCTACTTTTTACACTGAAATATTGGCACCTTTAGAAGTGACTAAGTACAGTTGATTACATTTTCTGATTGCACTAAATTTGAAATTACATTCATGCTATTTAAACAAAAACAAAGATTTGAATATACTTGTATGGCTTTCTGCAGTGATTTGGATGTCGCACCATATCTAAAATGATTTAGTATACCTTACTCAACTTGTACATAAAATTTGGTACTTTTATCACATCACAATAGTGAACAATTTCATCAAAATTTGTCGTTTAACCACTCTACTGTAGTAAGCAGTACTTTTACAGACACTAAGTAATAGTTAGAGACCTACCATGAGGATCTTTGTGGTTTTAAACACTAAGGATGATACATAAAAATCCAAGGTGACGTCAAAGTTTTTTAAAGCCACAAAGATCTGAGTGAACTCTCCAGAGGTCTCTTAGTGATTTTAAAGACCCAAAGATCAAAAGATTTTATGCATACCATGTTTTACAGTAGAGTTATTCTGCATATGGAAGGTCTCAATTCATGTATAGTTGAATGTTAGGATGCTGTCTAGACAAGCTGTGTCATTATTCTTTATTTCTCGGCTTCTCTTATTCTTCAGATATTATTGAACATAATGACTGTACAACACTAAACAAGTATGACCGATGTTTTTCTTTCTAGCTGCCTTCTCTTGTCTCCATAGCCTTTGGCTACTTTGCCATTCATTGTCACATTCCAATAATACAGTGTAGGATGGCTTGGTCTTTAAGAGCTCATGATAACCTTGTAAGCATGACTGGTGATGAGGTCATTAGATGCCTCCTACATGAATAGTTATCATAACATTTCAAACCAATTATTTGTAGCACCTCTATTAATAAGGTTATATAATTTGGTCCCATAAGTTGCATACATAGGCACCCGGACAACTTAATTAGTGCCCAATAATTGCAATTCCACTAAATACGATAAGGTTAGTTGGCTGTAGTGCAGTTAGTAAAGTAATGCTAAAGAATTCCCCTTTAGAAACAGTTTTGTTGCAAGACCTAACCTTACCTGTCAATATGCACCATCAGCAGTAACTTCAGTGAATCAACACCTGTTAAAACACCTGGTTGAGAACACCTATGCCTTGTTGTTTACGACCTAAAATTATCCACATCATATCAGGATGATATACAGTGTATGTGTATGTACCTTACCTGTGAAGCAGGAAGAACCGGCTAGCAACTTTTACCAATTGGTTGTATACAAATCTAGCAGCAGTAGATTCTCGATTAATGGACATTCGCTGAAATGGACATTTCCTAATTACGGACACTACATCATGGGCCCCTACCATTTGGTAACCTTTGTACACCTCTATATAACAAGTAATGGACAATCTATGAGTACCCCTGCTGTGCACTGAATACATGCCTTTACCTCTACACATATTGATTTAATTGCAGTTCCTTAAAGTCAATCCTCCACACTATTAGAGACAACATGCACTGCACCAATTATTACAATACTCTTATGTCTTTAAGTCAGTACAAATTGGGAGGAGTGTTGTGGAACATTTACGGTGATTATGAATAAATAGGTATGTAAGAAACTAAGTAGTTACATTATGTTATCATGCAGTCTACTGTAAAGCTAGCTAGTTGCTGTCTAAGCCATACTTGTGTCTAATGTAATGTAGTGTGTACACTTCCTTGCTAAGTTGTGTGTTGCAGCCTTCAGAATATTAGCTAAAAGAATTGCTAAAATAATTTTGCAAGTTAAAATAACGTCAACCTTCCTGCATAGGACTCCTCCATACAGAGAACAAGCAAGCATGGTCCCCAAGTGTCCTTTACTTAAGAGGTTCCACTGCATTTAAGTAGCTAGCTCTTACCTTAATAGTACATTGTTCAACCCACCGAGATCCTATTGATATAAAGGACAATTTTCAGAGCTCTCCTGTAGGGAAGCCTTCCATGGCAGCAACTATGGATCAATGAATGATGCCATTGAGGGGTAGCTATTTATAGTTCACCTCAGTGTCCACAGTTTTACTTATCATAATAAAAGAATCAGAAGAAACAGCTACAACACCAGTAGATAATTGCGGTGTACTGGCAACACCTTCAACAGAAGTTTTTTTGGCCCAACCACCAAATCCGGGCAGACATTCCAATGACGAAAACTGATTTCTTGCAAATAATCTCAGTGCTCTCATCAAGAAATGGTTCCATCATGTATCATGCAGTACCTAGGCCTGTTATCAGATATCATGTAACATGTACTATGTACATCCATATATATATATAATATATATATATATACCTGGGAAATTTCTTCCCCAGTAAAAATCAGTACAACCAGTTATAGTAATTAAAGTCAGGACCTGGGTTAATCTAATGGGGATCTGGTGTTAACTGGCAGCTGATCCCCACTTAAACAGCTGGGTACACTTGAACAATGTAATAGTTTCCTACTGAAGAAAAATACGACCGGACACAACCGAAGACATACGCACACTTCTGGCAGCCATATTGCCCAGCAAACTATCACTGGGCTACTCAGGCAAGACTGTCCAAGTGTCACAAATAGTGGCCAGGCCTGAAGTTCCACAACGACCTAAATACTGCCAAGGATGACAAGGGACAGTTGATAAAGGGAACACAGCCTGGTAGATGATGAGAAACATTGCCTTGCCCAGTATGTTGGAGTATATTGTTATTGTGTCAATCAAGTAAATTCTAGGCAGCATGCAACAACTAGGGCATACCCAACAGCAGCACTAACAGAATACAGAATGAGTATTTAACAGCCATGCACCATAGCCTGACAACTTCTGTTTGGCCTCTGTACTGACTTGGAAAAAGAACTACGGCAGCTTTGTAAGCAGTCCAGTTATTTGGCCACAGTGGAAGTATTAGTGGACTGTAGCCTTACTATGGAGCTAGCTACCAGTATAATGTAATACATTCCTACTTACCATTTATAGTACTCTAGTTTCTTTGTTCAGTAGCTAACCCCAGTGAAACTTGGTCTAGTCCCAACAAAGAAACCGCTGTTCTTCTCTTACAAGCATCCTGCAAGTCCGCATCATCGTAAAAGCGCTCTAATAAGAGTTGTAAGGTACGTGTTACGTCACCTCGTGATTCACCCGCAATCGACTGTGGTTACATAATACTAGTCACGTGAGTGACATGGGATTGGGTGAACTTAGTCAATCCCTTTTAATTGTTTTAATTGGGCGTGCGCTTTGTAGTTTCTTGGCCGCGCGACGCACTACCATGAGTCTTGATATGTAACTAGAGCGAGAACTAGAGTCTAGTTACTTGTAAGAAGTAACTTGCCCAACACTGCTGAGGACCTATCTATGAGGACTGCTTTGCTGTACTAGACTAGTCTAAAACATTTAAACCTGTATGACTTTTTTGTAGTACCTAGCTATGTATTCTAAGCCAAATAGTTGTAATTTTAATGAATAAGTTAACTTACCAGCTAGGGCAATGTCAATCGGGACAAAAATAGCCAACGGATATCCAAATAATTCACGGATATCCAACTCAGGCTTTACTGACAATTGAGAATGAAGGTCGTAATAAGCAAGGCAGTAATGATCAACCTATATTAAATAAAATTTCGGCTAAAAGGAAGGAGAAGAAGAAGAAACGCCGTCAAGAAGATGGTTCTCCTTCAGTAGAGAAAGCAGTTGTGTCTCGCGACAGGGCAATTAAGCACTGCCTATTCTGCTCCATTTGTAGAGAAAGTGAAAGTGGAGTTTAAGAGGAAAAAGAGGATTTGTTAAATCGTTTTCTTCATCAGATTTAGATTACGATTCTCCCCCAGATCGAGTCAACTGATAGTGAACCTGCTGAAGGGGACCAGTTTGGCATCAAACCGATGGAGATTGACGAATTCCAGCAGTTTGGTGAAGACGTTGAGAAATTTCAAGCCCTACAAGAGCAAAGAGAAACCGAGTTTAATCGCCTGTATCCTGAAGAGAAGAACACAGCAGATGAGAGTCTCACTGGTGCTAACCTCACATCTTTTGTAGATAGTCCTAAACAGCTATCAAAAGAACAGCCCACCGATGATGATACTGGTCTTCCTCCTGTTGTAGTAAATGCCATCCATAGAGATTTACAAGCACTATCTGATTCAATTGACCAAGATCTCGATAAGCTATTGAATGAAGGTAACGAAAATGATGGTGATGAACTGAACATAGAAGACATGATTTCTAGTTCAGAATCCAATATTGCATTGGAAAAGCTTGAAGAAGCCCAGATAATACCACAATCAAAATCAACCCCCAAACTTGCTCCTAAAGTTGTGCATGAGCAAAAGGAAAGCACTCTTGTCTCTAACCAAACCTCTGCTCCTGTAGAAAGCATGGTCCGAAGGCTTAGTGGCCAGTTTGAGGCAGCAGTGACAACCTCATCACCAGCTGGGGGTAAAGCAATGAAGAAAGGTGAAGCACAAGAACAAGTGCCATTATCTCCTTTGTCAGCAGATGCTAAGAAACAACAATGGAGAATGTCTCCTCTTGAATTAGCTACCAAACCAGGTAGCCCTGTAGCAGCAAGGCGTACTCTAGATTTGGGCCCTCCTCTGTCTCATAAAAGAGCTTCATTTAAGAAACATGATCCTGAGGCTTTGGAATTATTCATGAATTCTGCCAATATAGAACGTTTGACCAAGCTTTATGAGCAGAAACTTGATGAACACAAGCTCTTAGCCATTAAGAGAGCAAATGCACTACTTGAAGAACCTAAGCTTAGTGACTACAGGGTGCCAGAAGCATTTAGAGAAATTCTTTCTCAAGAAAGGAATAGATATATCTGGTGTATCAAAGATACGTGGTACTCATGGCTGGAGCCAGCAGAAGAGCTTCCACTGGAATTATCCAGTGAAGAATGTTATATCCTTCTGCAAGTAAGCAATTGCGTTCTAATTTTTACAATAACATTTCATATATTATTCATGCAGATAATTTTCTCCTTGCGATTAATAGGTTTTTTTCTAAGCATACGAAATGTAGTTTTTTTTCTGTACAGTTTTGTTAACCACCCATATTTTTCTTGCAGATTCAAGACACTGGGCCACTGAAGTACCACATATATTTATGGATGGGTAACAAGGCTAAGGATTCTGGCATGAAGTCAGCATACTCTTGGTGCGGTAAGCTAGTCCAGTCCCTTCCTGGTAGACCAGTAGTCTACAGAGAAACTGAGGGACACGAGTCAAATATCTTCCAGTCAGTATTTAAGGGAGACATACAGCTTACCACCCCCAGTGTTCCATACTTTAATGATACTCTAGAGAAACCTCAGCTCTTCAGGTAGCAGATAATTTAAATAAATTATAATAAATTGATTCTTTGTAGATTAAAAGTTTTACATAACATTCATGTTGGTGTGTAGTGCAGTATATTTTCTATCATACTGTAGGTACAAAGATGCGGTTTTTACTGAGATGAGATCTTGTGCGCTGCATTTGGAAGAGGAAGGCACTGATATTACACTGCTAGTTACCTCTACTAAACTATTCATCTGGTTAATGCCACAAATATGGAACAGTGAACCATCAGCTATATGGGAAGCTGCAAATGTAGGACAAACTTGTCATGACCACTTGATCCATGTTTTGTGATGACTTTTGTAGGTATATTTGACTAAGAATGGTCAACCACTGTGGGCTCCTGTTGTAATGCTTACACAATATGGAGAAACCAAGGAGTTTTTTGCTCACCTTTGCTGCTGGCAGCATGCTGATATGCAAATGTCTGCTCAGGTGGAACAGTTATCTCTGCCTAAAAAGAAGCGTCACACCTTGAGGTATCCAGCTATTGGAAAGATAAAGGTTAGTTAGTATCCTACTCCCAAGTGAAATAAATGCACCATTACTAGCTGAAATATTGTTTTACCATCAAATTTTAGTGAAACTGATCAGACATTTGTGAAGTACCTTAGTATACAGTATACACACAGTTATACAGTGAAACGTCACTTAGTGGCCGCCTCATTGATAAGGCCATCTTGTTATGGTGGCCAGGTTCATCAAGTCCAGATGTTTCTTTCATACTATTCCATTGATAGGGCCACCTCATTAATAAGGCTAGTGGCCACATACTGCAGAACCAAACTGGTAAAACGAACAGATGGCTGCCAAAAGCCATACCTATTATTCTGACAATATACTTCATGTTTTTACCAGACATTATGCCTTATGGCATACTCCTAACCTTTCACTGTGACGAAACTCTACTACATAGTCATTTATTCCAATTGTAAGTTCCCGTTACAACAACTAACTTGTTAAAAGCTTTGATAATAAGGCCACTTTGTTTTATGGCCATATTAATGAGGTCTTCAATAATATGGCCACCTCGCTAATAATCTTATCACAGGTCCAATAGGTAGCCCTATTGACGAAGTTTCACTATATTTGTAATCTTAAAATTGCCTACTGTGATGGCACACTTGCATACCATACTTCCTCTTGTAACTATGTGACTGTGTTTTATAGTTCTGGTTGCTAAAAGGAAGTACACAATCCCAGTTACCGTTGGACAAATTGGGACAATTCAAATCGAGTGATGCTTACCTTATGGAGTTTAAGCATCAACGCTGGCAAACTGTATTTCTGTGGATCGGTTCCCATATTAGTTTTGAGCTTCATGACAATAGTGTTCTGGTAACAGCAGTGGAATGGTGCAAAAAGATGATGACTAAACCTGAGTTGGTGAGTAGTGAACATTATTTTGTTGTTTAAATTTTGTGAACTTTTTGTGTGGAGGTCATCATAAAACATCCTTTGAGATTTGTACTTATTTGGTGTGCTAACATTTGCTTGTTATTTTGTATAGTTAGTAATCCCACAAGGATTGGAAACAAAAGAGTTTCTCAACCTATTCAAAGGAAAGTGTTTGATTCGTGATCCCAAGGTATGATCATTTAATTACCTAATGGTTCATGCTATCTGTTGTCTCTTTGTCTGTAATTGCAACTGTTGAGTATTATCTATTGAGGAGGCAACTGAAATGCAGTTGCATTGTGTAGAGAAAGCATATTATGTATGTACAGTGAAACCTCCATTATCCAAACACCTGCAGGTGTGCTAGTGTTCAGCATCCCTTGTAGAATACTCTGTCAATTACTCTAATAGAACGTACACTAACTAAATACAATACTCTAATATAACAGTCACATTCTGTGTGGATAATGGAAATTCAGTTAATCAAAGTCCTACTGTACTACAACATTAAATAGCTTTTAACATGTAGCTGTGTACTATTACCAACAATACATGTGTAGCCTGGATCTGACGTTCACCTGTACAAGGTGGTTGGAAATGATGTACTACGTACCAAAACAATAGAGGTCAGTACACCAATAATTTTAATGTCCAATTTAATCCATATGTGTATAAATTAGGTGACACCATCAGCAGTCTCCCTTAATTCCACCCACGCATTTGTTTTGTGTAAAGAAGACACTCACTATGCATGGAGTGGACAGTTTAGTACTCAAGCAGAGAGAAGAGGTGCCTTGATAATAAGCAGTCAAGTTGGGCCACCTGATAGGTGAATACAATAAGTATTGTGAATATTGTGTTTAATTGTAAATACTGGGACAATGTAGTTTACCAGTGCTCCTTGCTGAAGGATTAGAGACACCTGAGTTTTGGTCATTACTTGGAGGCAAGAGTGACTATTCTCATCACACCAGCAATAATGAGGTGATATTATAGGATGTAGATTTGTGTATAGTTTTGTTTGTGTTTCTTGTAGATTCCTGAGTATTATTCTAACTCCATTTACTTGTGTAAAGGCAATCACTTCATAGAGATGTATCGGTTCTCCAAAGATGTATGTTGAACAGTTTATACTGCCAGTGGCATATTTTAGTTGCGTATAATACTTTAGGATGTGAGTTCCAGTGACGTCATATTAATATGGACTTCTAAAGAGGTAAGGAGTATCTGTATGTTTCTCTAATTTATCTGACAATTATAATCACTACAGATTTATTTGTGGACTGGCAGTAAAGCTAATGTGGAGAGCTCAGTTCATACTGTCATGGTACAGTTTACAAACAAACTACACACATGCAAAGTTATTGTTCTTTTAGGAATATATCGAGCAGTATCATGCTAAGACATTGAATGAGTTTGTCATTCACTTAGTACATGAAGGCGGTGAACCTCAGCACTTTTGGGATCTTTTTTCGCCTCCAAGATCTGCTTCTTTGACTGATGTGGTCAACAAAGCAGACGAACCTGAAGATGAAGAATTAAACTCTCTGCTCATTAGTATTAATAGTATGGTGATAAACCTGAACACAAGCTCTGTTCTCAACATCAATGAACTTGGTCTTGATAAACCTGTTTCACCACTACAAGAGCAGTTCAAGTCAATGAAAGATTCCCCATTGTCACAATCTTGCCAAGCCGATCTGCAATTTGTGGGTCTGGATAGTGCTAAATCACCTGGTCAAGAACAGAAACCTGTTGAACCTGTGGAGCAAGCCCCTCCAGAGCCAACAAAGACAGTCAAGAGAGAAAAGTGGTCCCTGAAGGTTGATCCTACTTCTTATCAATGGCTTACGGTACCAGCTGGTAAATATAACATGTTAGTTGAAGCATACCATATATGTACATCAATTTGTAGTTCTTTACAATGATATGGCTAAGAAGGATGGTACACTTAAAAAGAAAGCAAAGGGATATTTGGTAAGATGTTTTGTAAATATACATTGTGACAACACTTACAGTATTAATGTTGCACCAGTATTTCTACTATTATATAATGTGTGTGTGTGTGTGTGTGTGTGTGTGTGTGTGTGTGTGTGTGTGTGTGTGTGTGTGTGTGTGTGTGTGTGTGTGTGTGTGTGTGTGTGTGTGTGTGTGTGTGTGTGTGTGTGTGTGTGTGTGTGTGTGTGTCCCGCAGTACTTATAAGTTTTTGTTGTTGTATCTAGACAAGTGTTACAGTGGAAGACTGGAAAGGAGCCAGTATTAATCTTGTAGTGGATAGTGGTATCTCAGCACTAGCACTGATATTCCTAGCAGCATCAGAATTAAAAATTGATACAAACAAAGATTTAACATTGTTTGAAGCAAATGATGATATTGGAATAGGTAAATGCAAACATGATAAGTTACATGCAGTGCAGTAACTGTAACTGTACTGTAGAGCGAATCATAGAAGATCATGAACTAGTCAAGAATATTATGTCATTGTGGCCCAAGAAAGGCAATTCAAGGTTGGTACTAAAAGGAACGACTGACAAGCATCAATTGTGGACTAGCTCAATGGTAAGTCATCCAGAAAGATTTGCAAGTAGATAAGCTTGAGCCAATTATGCTTTGAAAATAGCGTGTTATGCTTTTCGTCACACTTTAACTTGTGCTTTTAAAATCCAGCTCACTACAAAAAAAAAACTATCAACTTTCAGATGCTTTCCAATTAGTGATGAGCGGTACTGATATTTTGCTATACAATCATTGCCATGAACAAATATCACGATTATCACGATTATTGTCAACTCAATTCTTGTGATGAAAAACACTAAACACATCATGAATTGTTAATTGAATGGTTAAATTACATAGAAAATTTACAAATATTTCTCTGATTACCACAATTATTGCACAATAATTGCCAATTTCGATTATCACTAGTCAATGAAAAATACACGATGTCGATTATTGCCAATAAAATAATCACGATTATCACGATAATTGAATAATTGCCCATCCCTATTCCAATGCCTTTCCAATGATTTGGAAAGCACCTAAAAGTTGATAATTTTTTGCAGTAAAAGCTGAAGTGTAATAGCATTTTCTGATTGTTGTAATGGAGTAGATGACTGCTCTATTAGAGTATCTAAATCTTATTTTGTAAAGCAAATAATTTTCAAGTCAAATGCTGTTGTGATACATTGTGTTTATTATGCACATGCATTGACAATTTCAATAAAATCATTCCGATGATGGTGGCATAATGATTGACAAAGTTGCTAGCCGTTATGTGCAAAATTATGCTGGAATATACCTCAGTTATCTGGACTCCACTTATTCGGATTCTCCGTTACCGAACTACAGAAATGATTGCTCTATTAGAGTAGTGACTGTTCTATAAGGGTAGTTGAAAAATACTTTTAATTTTTAATTTTTTTCTTTATTTTTAAGTTATTTATACACAGTTTCAGAGATACAGACTTTTCAGACTTATGGATCAACCCTGGTCCCAAGGGGTTCAGGTAACTGAGGTTCCACTGTAATTGGTGCAACCTAGATGTAAGCTTGTGCATGTTTTGCAAGCTGGAGAAAACTGTGACAGCTTAATTCATGATGGCCATACTTAAGTGAGTGGAAGTCAAATTTCATGAAACTTTGTTTTGTAAAAAAATTTACAAGAGAATTTCTGGATTATGCTCTACGCTGTAACAATGCAAGTACAGTGTGCTCTCAATAAGTGCTTTTATGTACACTATTACAACAAGCAGTTACTCTAATAAAAGGCATACTCACTATGAACTACTACTGTATAGCAGGATATTTAGGGGGAAAATTTTCATGGATTTCCACCATCCAAAGTTTGATGGAGAATTTTTGCTTCTTCAGAATCTTTTATGGGCTTGTATTACCCAAACAATACTATTTTGATCAAATTGAGTGGGCAAATTTTTGTGACTGGCTACCAATGTGTGAAAATTTCCATATAGTGCTTAAGCAGTACAATGTGTGAAAATTTCCATATAGTGCTTAAGCAGTACATAATAAATTTCTACTGTATATTGCTTGCATACTAGTGTTTGAAATGTGTCATGGATACTAGTTTTGCTTTGACAGTTGGAAGAGGAGATTCGTGGGTTTGCCGAAAATGATGTTATCACAAAAGAGACATTTACCATGTCTGTACTGAAGAAAGGAAAGTGGTATGAAGAAGTGTACACTTATATGCATGATGGAATCTACGGTACATCACCAGGAAAACAGAGCGTAAGCAAACTGCATGACATTGTTATGTAAATGTGACCAGAGGTTAGAGTACTGTACAAATTGTACACAAGGGGACAACATTAATAAATAGTTGTACTACTGAATTCAAGGTCAAGTGACAGCCATGATTTTATCCCATTGTATGGGAGAATCAAAGGATTTGCAGTATTGATTAAGCATTATCAAACCCAAAAATTGCCTTTATGGAGTAACCCCAGATCCTCCAACAAATTTCTGTGAAATTTGGATTGTTTACTGACTAACTAACTGACTGCCTGCGTGAATGACCGACTGATTCCTTCAGCCAAACAAAACTCAACTATGCTTAGTCTACAGGTTTGATTTCTTCACTGCATTGGCCTGAGACATACCTTTTTGCCAACCACAGCAGTACAGTACATTCCTTGCTTGTGTCCCATTTTCTTTCTCCGCTAGTTAATTCACGGTAATGTGTCATGGCTTCAGTGCTGGCTATCACAGGAATCCTCCATAATTTCCGTAGTGACTGGAGAGGTGCTTCTTGTATTATTCTTTGATTGTAATGCTGTATAGTTGGTGGAACATGGCTGAAAACAAAGTGTAATGACCATTTTGCTTTCCAGTAAGTGATAGTCAGTGGGTGCATTCAGTTGTGGAATTAATTTTTATAATGTGTCTCTGGTGTCATGCTTTCCTTTCCTTCACCAGTCATTAATTATGTTTGAACAATAAAATAATGTTATGAGGAAAAATTGAAAATTTTGCACTCATAAAAATAAAAAGCAATGACACAAGGGAGGTCTGCAGATCCCTACTGAAAATTTGTTTTCTGGAATACAACTATGGCACATGTAGCTTTGAAAAGACTCTAAGAAATTGTATTATAGGCATTCGTAACCTGACCAGATATTTTATGGTAGTGCTCTAATCATTCACATGTTATTTAGACCTATATATGTAAGCCCATTTGTTCTTCTTGTTTAATTTTCCATCAGTGTAAATGTTTGTGATGCTGACATATTGTGGGAAAATTATATATAAAATGGTATGATATTAAACAAGTAGCAATTTGTGTACAGGACCTCATGAAAGTGGTACTTATATTGAAAATTATATACACAGCAGTTAAACGCTTATACCCAAATAGAGCAATCACACTGACATTAAGGATCCAAAGTACATTTCATATATCCTTTTCACATGTTGCAAGTTTAATTTTACGAGTACTAAGAATTCCTTTAAAATTTGAATTCCAAAGCTTTCTAGCCACTTAGCCACTTTACAATGACTGTTGTAAGACTCAACTTCATGAGTAGCTACTTGTGCTGTTTACATTAATGTATTGTTGATTTTTAGCCCACACATAAACAAAGACTGGTGGCAAAGTTTTCAACTCACAACGTTTATGTTGCATCCAAGAAATCAAAGAAACGTCCGCTATCAGGTCCAACATCATTCAGACTTGTTATCAAGGTAATCATTACAGTTTTGAACTGTGTGGTAATGTATTAATGTAATTGTAGCCAAATGACTCATTTAAAGACAAAGACTGCATCATTGTTTGTGCAAAAGATCCAGTGGGTTGGATGAAGTTCATACAACTGTTTAGACTGCTAAAGGTAAGTATTGCATCACATTAGATTGTTAGCATTTAAACCATTATCCATTTTCTTTATAGCATGGCGCACAATTGAAAGGAAACTACCTGGCAATATTAGAAAGACTAAAGACTTAACAGAACTATTTTTCCTGTATCTGTTTGTAACTAACGTACGTGTATGTATGTATGAGCACTTTATATTATTAAATAAATAACATAATTAAAATACTAATTTTGGTGAGACTATAAAGGTTGGTAAATTGTTACTTAAAACAGTGATTATTTAAAATGGTAACTTCTATAAGATACTGGTTGTATACAATCACTGGACTGGACTGGTGGACTGGACTACTGGACTCAGGTATTTTCCCTTTTTAACCAAATATTTGGGCAACTGGTTGAAAGTATGTTAGTCTCATGTAGTTAGACCACTCCCCCACACATAAAGAAACCCACACACAAACCAAAGAAAGGTGTGATCATGCCAGACTTGTCAACATTGCCCAGCTTCAGCTATGTACAGAGGTTCTAATAGTTCTTGCATGTCAACAAATCTAAAACAGAAGTCACATGCGGTAATTAAAGTTTAAAGTTCAAAATGGATCAATTTGATTGGTTGAAATCTTGTGCATGTGATTTCACTTGTTATTGCCGTCGTGCAAAAACTATAGAACCTTTTTATCAGCTATTGAATAGCAAGACAGTTAACTGTCGCCACTTAATTTAGCTGACTCCATGACTATAACTTGCATGGATACTACAACACTACATACACATGTACTGTATGGTTTGTACTTCATGATAAGACAAATGGTAGTCGTACAATACAGATTATGCCAAGAGAAAGAGAATTGCACACAATTCTAAGATAACAGACAGTACCAAGTAGACAGATTCACCTGCATATTTTACATTCAATGTAGTAATAGCTACGACCAGTTGCCCAAATATGTGCTAAAATGAAAAACAAACAAAAAAAACTGAGTCCACCAGTCCAGTCCACCAGTCCAGTCCAGTGATTGCATACAACCATAAGATACTAGTATACAACACACAATTATTAGCTACTGATACAGGTTGTGAATTATATGTTTAATGCAATGTTAGCAATGTTTGGTATGTCTTATCAGCATTCACCTCAGACCCATGAACATAAACTGAGATATTCTATTCCTGTTGTGATATAATTAAAATAACTTATTGTAATGTTATACATAATGAAGCTACATAGCTAATAATGTGGTTAAGCCATTAAAAGGAACAAAATTAAATGCACTTACAGTGATGGGCTATGAATTCTGTTATACATGTAGATAATCTTATAACACAGTTACTGTCTTCTTCTGATGGAACAAAACATATAAACTAGTTACTACTACTAGTGTGATGCCTTTTGTTACCCATGAAAACATCCTGGCCATACACAGAATAAAACCATTTGCTGGAGAGACTGGTTGAATGCAGAGAAGATCTCAGGTCCCAGCTGTTGTGGCTCCTTTGGTGTATACCTAGACTGCATATCACAGGGGATCAAATCATCACTGGGTCTGGAATTTTTCTACGCATTCTTCACATTTTAGCAACATATGTTTCTGACTTTTATTCACAGGATTTAAGACCTTCTCACAGGTCCCTAGTGAAAGAGTATTTACAGAATACAGAAAGGGTGTTGTTGCATGGAAATTTGTGTCATAATTATGATAAAATGTAAAGTAACCAAACAATTATTGTAAAAACAAAGTACAGTAAGGCCTTCGGTTTAATTACCTCACCACTTCTGTCACAAAAGTATTTGGATAATGAATTCATCATTATAGCATTGTTTTACATTACTATAATACAGCATACAGTACTCGAAGATTTGGTATATAACAAATTATCATTGTTTTAGACATAATTATACCTTGGCATTGTTGACTCTACTTACTACTGCCAATTGTGCTGTGAAAACAGGTTTATCCAGAGAGATGGTTGGGGGACAAATATTCCAAAGTCAGTTGAACATTCAGTTATGGGTATATATAATGCCAGAATTTTCAGCTATTCCCCTTAGGAAGAACTGGAGTTGTGTTACTTGTGTACTAAGTTCGGTGTGAATTAAATCACAAAAATTAATTGGAAACTGAATGCATGTTCTATAAAATTAATGAACAAACTATTGAATTCATTTTTATCAGCTTTCTCTGTAGCTAATAACTGTTAAAACAAAAAAGCTATAATGGCACTTTTTGACTGGATTGTAGCAGTCAAAATTTAGCACTTGTAGGTGCTACCAACAACATGTAGGTGTTTGAAAGGAATAAATAACTGTTTCATTAATAACTAACACTAATATCACTACAGCCATTTCTTGGCTGCCACCCTTCTAAATAGCACCTTTTTCAAACTAGGATGCCTGCACCCTTGGCTGTTTAAAGAACCTTTTACCTTGATTCTGCACCCACATCAAAAAAAAATCTAAAGTGTTTAGTGATAAACATGAAACATGCACTAGTCATCTGAATGATGAACATCAACACTTAATCAACTATGAATGTTTGCATGTTTAGTGTCCAGTGTTTGCCATTGCGCATGCTTTTGGATTTATAAATATTAAATATGTTTTTATATGACAATTTCACAATGAAACTATAATCAAAGGCTGATGCAGACCTAGTGGGGCGGATGGGGTGATTAGCCACCCACCATGCATACAGACATGCAATAATTATTTTATTCTATATAATGCAAATTACACATAACGTTCTTTCATTATAAGGACTGAATCAATATATCCATTATACTTTTAGCACAATTGCTGGCAAATCATGCTATAGGCTTTATATATGCCACATAACATTGCATGAGTATGCAATTTAATAGCAAGTAAAATGATTATAGCTTGATGCTACTATATAGTTGTACATAATACTCTAGTAACCTTTAAATGAGATGATGTTTCTTCCTGTGGGGCATGTGTAGGAGATGATAGTTCACATAAGTTATTCAATGGAGCAAACATATCTCCTACGTATACGTAATACAAACAACAGAGAAATGTATAGTATGCACTCCAGTGCATGCACAGGTGCCACTCACAGGTATACCATTGGCTAGCATGCCAGTATTTGTAATTGACTTAGATCTAAGGCTGTATCTTCAATATATTTATTAAATGAGTTATAGCTGTACAGCTATTATAACCCATGCATGCTTATAACTCACATGTATTTTTAACTGTATTATTTTCTATCAAATGACTTCCATTAAATCCCAGGAGTACCTTAGCTGTACCCTCACATCCCGTACAACTGGGATACAAATGTTATACAGTTTAGTTGCAATCTAAAAACTCCCTAGTATTTATATCCTTATTTAGAATTTCACTTTCAGCACTGTACAATGGAACTCATAGGAAAGGGATACATGTTGTTTATTTTTATTAATCACTGCAAGTGTCGAAAGTCCTCACAATCACACTGTACTGAGGTTACAGGTGCACAAGAGCATCTCATAATTATTATGTATGCTTCACTTGCATACCATGTAAACTACAACAATGGAGACTATCATTTGAAACTGGGCCAGCCACACCCCTCTGGTTTATTTCCAGATAAGTGTGTGATAATTATTTGAAAGTGAATGCAGTCATCTACAGTATTTATATCCCTAAACAATGCTAGCATGAATGATCATGAGATTAAAAACAAAAGAAAATACATAAATATTTATTAACTATACTAGCAAACAAAATAGTTACTGGCTGTACACATTTTTTTTGTCAAGTAGCTAAAACTGTTACACTGATAAATGCTTACTGTATACATACTACACTGTATTACTATGTACTGTATGATAATGTATATACCAAATACTTGCTAAAGAGGGGAGTTGAAACTGTAAAGAACTCCATAGTATTCATAAAGGCTTTGACACATGATAAACCAAAGCTGTTGGGTGCTTGACGTAATCTATGCTCAGTGGAATAGCAGGATTTGACTTGTTGTAAGTAATTCGTCTTTCTTCAGTGAAATTATTATCAGTTTTCTCAATGTGCAATCCATTAGTGACAAACTGGTCAATAGTTGACTGTTCACTGTAGAAGAAGTTAGGAAATGTCATCACTTCAGTTTTCCTCCATATTGGTTGGCCATGAGAGAGTTGACTGGTATTTGTGACATTAAATATCTCTCCCTTATCATCAACTGCAAAACATGTAACAAGAATATCATCAGTATTCCTGAATGTTTCAGTGACTTGTGAAGTGGTAGGATACTTAGGAACTGTTGACAGAATCTGTGCTATCTCTCTCTTGACAGTGCTTGGATCAGCTTCAATTTTTGTGTACAATTTACTGTGAGACCAGTCAGTAGGTATAAGTAGGAGAGCCTTTCCTCCAGGTACCAGTACTCGATGAAGCTCTTGAAAATGTTTAGTAAATCCATTAGGTGGTAGATTGCAGGTAACAAAGAAGCTCAGAACTACATCAAAACTGTCACCATCAAAAGGTATATCTGCAGCATCTCCAACTTGTATGTGGACCATGTCCAAGTGTGAAGTAGCTTGTTTAGCCAGTTCCACCATCTCTGGTTGTATATCAAAACCATCTACTGATTTAGCACCATATTGAGCAGCAGTAACACACCAGTTTCCAGCTCCACATCCAATATCAAGGACTCTTTTACCAGGCACCAAGTTCTTTAGATCTTGGATGAGAGTAGAATCAAGAAAAGCAGATCCAATTATACCATATCTGCTGGTAGAAAACTTCTTGACTTTGGCAGCTCCATATCTTGTTCCATCCAAAAAATGTCCATCTGAAACTGCTCTCTCATTATTAGCCATGGTAAGCGACTGAAGAAAAGCAGATAATCGCACATATTTATAGTCAGTTACTTATGTAAGAAATTCTAACTAGTTAATGGTGTATCATGTTTTGTTCCTTCATTAAATTGTAGTAACATGGCCAGTGTAATGCATTAAAAGACTGTTGGTTACAAACAATGCCATTAGTGACTTCATGCTATTGTGTATTTCATGTGCACTTAGCAAATGATATGGTTGGCTTAACTGTCACTGTTTGGTGTATAAGTGAACAGTTAGTACCGGTATAGCAATTCATTTCAAAATTCAAGTTCCGATATATATAGATGATAATTGATAAAATCTTAATTCACTCTATACTGTAAGGTTTCATGCATTAGCTTGGTATTTGTTTGCATAAGACTTCACTTGTGAAATTTTATTGATTCTATAGTATTGTTTGCACTAAGGACATGTTGTCTGGTTTGGAGAGAAGTTTTAATAGTGGTTATCTATTGAAGCATTTAATTTTGTGCTAATAGTGTTATGTAAGTCAGAATCAACTTGGTAAAGAGTATAAACCAAACTATAGTATCAAGTTCATAATAATTTAGCAAAGAATCCCTTACTTATATCAATAACTCCATATCTTGGAAGCTTATAAGGAGCAATAATAGCAGTTAATTGTCAAATGAAGCAACAAACTCCATGCTGTGGACAGACCATGACAACAAGTAACTGCATGGAACAATACTATTTCTTCCTCATACTGTTGATTGTTCTATTCCAAAACTCTTCTGTCAGTGTTGATGTATGTATGCTGGCAATGTCGCTGAACCATCTGTTGCCACTTCAAAATGACTGTATAGCTTCAACAAGAGTTCATAATATAATACTATATCATGAACTCTTGGCTTCAACTACAGTGTGTTCGCTTACTATAATAGTTTGTGTCTTATATCGTTTGAAGGTTGACGTGGCATTATCATTTTTTTGTGAATACTAAAGTCAAACATGTATACAGGTTTTGAGAGATTATGAAACTGAACATCACTCAGTAATTTGCATGCTGTGAGTAAGGGGTCAGCGTCTTATAGCCTTTCTAATTGCATGTACTTGGCAATCTATAACTTGGCTTGTGAGCTGAAATTTGGTCACTTTAATCTCCTAACATAGCACTATTCCTTGATGTAATATTAAGACAATAGGTTAAACACATGTTGAGTTATGAATATTAAACTTGGAACTATAAGACACCTTTTTGCAGATCCGGTCACAAATATTCCAGTTAACTTTTAATTTTTGTAGCTGTTGTTAACTACGTGTATCTACTGAATCAGCTCATGAACACCATATATTGAAAATTTTCCTTGTACTTGTTGTCTAAAACTTCATAATACTATACTGTCATTCTCAACCATATTTCATAGTTCATGCCATTGACAAAACTAGAAATAAACTAGCAGTGTCCCAGAAATTGATTGCTGCATGAATTAGTGCCCAGTTGACTCCTTTATTTGATTGCCCCATTGGATTATATGTCCTCTTGACTGTCTTTTAGTTACTAAAATCACGACATTGCACCTTGTAGACTTTGTATCTAAGTCTTGTGGTGCTTATGGGCTTCTGCTAAGTTCTTCTTGGTCCAGTTTTAGTACTTCTGTGGGTTCCTGCACTGTTAAAAATAAAGAGTAACCACCACTCTGAAGAGTTCCCAGTGTATATAGGGAGGATTTAACACCCCATGGAGAGTAACCAACACTCTGATGAAGAGAATAACCATTACACTGAAGAGTAAGTGACACCACCTTCAGAGCATGTGTTACTCCCCAGTTACTCCTTTAGAGTAATGGTTACTCTCCAGGGGGTGTTAAATCCTCCCTACACTGGGAACTCCTTTAGAGTTGTGGTTACTCTTCATTTTAACACTGTGGTATTGAACAACAGTCAGTAATATATGCTGGGACTATCTTTGTTTACTATTTTGTAACATAACTAGTGAACCCACTGTCTTTTATTTCTATGCTCCATTTTCCCTTGTATACATGTTTGTTTACTTCTTTGTAAGCTGTGTTCAGGTATTGGAAAATCTCTGAGCAATGACGTATCATGCTTTGTTCTATTTTTATTGCTATGACTTGGCCATGCGGCACAAAGTACAAAGCCTGGTGGTTGTGACATCATTAGCAACAGTTACTTCATACTTTTTTATATCTTGTACATTATAGCGCTGAGTGATTTAGTTAATTTCATGACACTTCACATACTTGTGTCATGGTGTATAAGCATGCCTCAGTAGAATAGTAGCTGTTCAATTTGTTTAAGTTTTTTATCTACTATTTTGAAACAAAATGTACTACAAGAGGAATTGTGTGACCTCATTACACACACCAATGTCTGCACACCAATCTGATTGTGACTCTGTTATGATATAGGCGACCATGACAATTTCTTATTGTATGTTTGTAGCAATTTCTCTGTGGCTATCACTTATATTTTACCCCTATATATAACTATCTCATTGAAATCACTTATTTTATTTTACTTTTGGTATAGATGACTCAAACTATATGCTAGCACAAACACATGCTTTAATATATGATGCTTTTATCAAGTAGTACTCTGTCAACTTATAGTCTAGGAATGCATCATCAACTGGGATACATAAACCGCTGCATTCAATAAAAAAAAAACACTTAATCTTTATTTATAGTGGCAATGCCCTGAATTTTCACTGTACTAGTAACCTTCCAAATTTTCATTGCAGTCTTGAAATTTTCAGCACTATTGTTAGAACATTTTACAGGGTCGCTTTTCACTCCTTGTTTTGAACCAGTCCAGTTCTTTGCTGACAATTTATGCATGGGTGAGGGTTGGTGGGTGAGTTGTTTATAGAAATGAGTAATGAAGGCACTGAAACTACTCTACAGGGTGACTTGTTTCTAGCTTAACTCTCTACAGGGTTATCATGACTTGAAATGTAGTTGAACTCGCTATAGGGTGACTTGAAAATTAATGTAGTTGACTCTTCATAAGGTGACTGTTTCTAGCTGGTCTCTCTATAGAGTGACTTGTTTAACCACAGTGTACTGTATAGCCTAATTACTTCGAGGGGCAAATATTTCGAGGTTGAGCAATGTTGCTAGAAATAAAATTTTCGCAGATTTGCAAACACTCCCAAAATGTATTAGACAATTTTCGCTGATAACCCCCGAAACTGTGAAATCAGCAAACATTTCCCCCCTCAAAATATTTAGGCTATACAGTATTGGTAATATGAATTTATGTAAACAAACAAGTGAAAGAATTTTTAAGGTTTGTAGGTATAATGAATAAGTACTCAGTGCACATGTTTACTTAGCTAGTGCTGAGTGATTTAGTTAAACCAATGACACTTTACTTACTGTACTTGTGTCATGGTGTATAAATATGTCCCAGTAGAATAGTAGCTATTCAGATAGTTTAAGTGCTTTATCAACTATAATAGTACAGTCAATGAAACAAATGTGCTACAAGGGGAATCGTGTGACCTCATTACATACACCTATGTCTGCATGTGATTCGATCTGTTATGCTATAAGCAACCAATTGTGACAAATATCCATTGTATGTTTTTGGTACATTCTTATTACGCAGTATTTTACATTACTCATCGAAATCACTTATTTTTGCATTTGGTAGCATCAGTCTTAAACTACAAAACAACATGTGGTACTGTCAGTAAATAATACTCTGTCAACAGTGTTGGGAGTAACGCGTTACGTAATATTATTACTTTTGTGATAACAAAGTAATATAACGAAATACGCTATGAAAACAGGTAATATAACGCAAGATACTTTACTTACAAACGTAACGCGTTACCTAAGTAATATAATTACTGTAACGAGTCTAATATGACGTAATATTATTACTAAAAGTGACGAAGTTACTGATCTCGTTAGTAATCCTCTGAGTAATGCCTAACCACAACGAAGTAACGAGGCCTACTGAATGAAGCTTATTCACTAGCTTCTTACTTATAACCAAGATTTGCACATTGTCCAACAACGCAATCATGTCACGTGATAAGGTGGTAGTTTCACACGTGACAGCTTAAGGCTGTGGACACAAAGTAATATAATATGTAATATTATTACAGTTACTTTATTTTATGGGTAATATGTAACTGTAACTAAATAGTTCTGTTGTAAGTAATATGTAATATGTAACTAGTTACTTTTACAAAGTAACTTGCCCAACACTGTCTGTCAACTTACAGCCCAGGCATGTGTCACAACAACTGGGATCCGTAAATTGCTGCATTCAGCAAAAAACACTTTTTCTTTGTTCTATATAATTTATACTGAAATTATTAGCTAGTGGCAAAGCCATCTTTGCTGCTATGTACATAGGAGCATCACCACTGTCATCACTGATAGAAAGGGCAGCAGATGGTTCAGCAAAATAATTATTATTATGCTTAATATTAGCAAAATACTTTTTCATATAGAAAAGTATACTACAAGAGAAACTATATCATAATATTGTGCCAGTTTACTCATTGCCATGGTTTTACCACTTCTCACTCAACATCATGAAGTTTACATACTTCAATAGATAACCACTAGTAAAACTTCTCTACAAACCAGACAACATGTCTTCATTACAGGACAGTAGTAATTTGTGTTGTTCTGATTCCCACTTTTTAGGGAAAACCGATATCCGATATGTTTTTACCCTGTTTTGCCAATATATAATTAACCGATACCCAATTGTAGGTCTCGACACAAGTTACACTTGTCAGTGTTGAGACAGTTACTTTTTAAATGTAACTCATTACATATTATTTACAACTGAACTATTTAGTTGCAGTTACATATTACCCATTTATAAAGTAACTATAATATTACATATTATCATGATATTACTTTGTGTTCACAGACTTAAGCTGTCACATATGAAACTATATACCACTTTATCACATGACGTGATTGTGTTGTTGGACAATGTGCAAATCTTGGTTATAAGCAAGAAGCTGGTGAATAAGCTTCATTCAGTAGGCTTCCTTACTTTGTAGTGGCTAGGCATTACTCAGTGGATTACTAACGAGATTAGTAACTTTGTTATTTAAAGTTATAGTAATATGTAATATTAGACCCGTTACAGTAACTTCATTACTTAGGTAACGTGTTACATTTGCAAGTAAAGTAACTTGAGTTATATTACCTGTTTTTATAGCATATTTCATTATATTACTTCGTTACCACAAAAGTAATAACTATTACGTAATGCGTTACCTCCAACACTGTGCATACTCCACTAAAAGTAGAGCTAGTAAAGCCAATGCTGTGAGATTGTACACTCAAAGTTGCTAGTCAGATAAGTGGGCTATGGCCTGAACCATCACTGTTTATCTTTGTGGTTATCATCAAACATAAACAAATTACCTAAGTACATACCAGAGCCTTTGACACTGTCCCTCCAGCTGAATAGACTAATAATCTGCTGGCCACAGCCTATTTCCTATTATGGTAAAAACAGCTAATTATTGGCTTCTACCAAGAGTACATAATATTTATATTATGTGCTCTTGCTTCTACTGATTACTGATCGATTATCAGTACAACTCTAATGATGATGATAGCTTATTACAAATTCACAAGTGAGGCCTTAAACAAACCATTACTAGCTAGCATGCTAAGACCTTTTTTGTACACTTTTGGATAAAAGCATGAAACTTGCTACAAAGTTTGTATGTATCATAAAGGTTATTTTTTGATAGGGAGCCACCTCAGATTTGACCTTTGGTGACCTTTACACCCAATCTAATGCTTAATATGGTCAGTTTTTCATCTGTCTCACCTATAGTTTAAAATTCAAAGACTTGGTGTCAAATTATTGCTCTTGCTCTGAAAAGTACACTAACATTTAAAGATAGTCCATAGCTTTTACTATTCCAAAGTTATAGCCATTTATAAGGGCAAAAAGTAGTCCTATTTTCTCCCGCCCATGCACATCATGCAATGATGGTACTATAGATAGTACAGATTTGTATTTCCAACATAATTATTAGATGCTGAGTTAGATATGTGATATCATTTACAATTGTAAGGTGGAACCTGTCATATAGTGACCACCTGTGTTAAAAGACCACATCTCTACAAAAGTTAACTTCAAGACATAGAATGTACATTGTACAGTAAAACGCACTGCATACTAGTCTACATAAGATAGAACACTTAGCTAAAATGGTGCTAATGTCTATGGATATAAAAATAGCCAGTAGCCACACTTAAGTATGTTTTGTTGCCACCCTACAACAATGTTCCATTCTATGTGTATCCTTAAGCTGTAGCTATATACAGTATATCAAGCATTACGTTGGTGTGTTGTGATTGGTAGTACAAGGAACTAGCATTAAGCAGTGCTTACTAACCTGGTGTAAGAAATTGGTAGTTTATTTGTGTAGAATTTTCCTATTATAGACTATATCAGTTATCACTCATTATTTTACTCAAAAATCTGTGTGATTATCAAGCAATATCAAACAGACAAAGTCTTAATTAGTGCAGCAAACAGCGTCAGATTACAGAGATTAGATACAGGTGTTGAATTAGAGAGGTTTCACAGTAATGGCTTTAAAAATATAATAAGAACACATGCATATATAGTATGATATGCATTAGTATACTGAGTTGCTATTGTATAGCTAGGGTGGTCAGTTTCAAATATTCTTCAGTGATAGATACTAAACATTAGTGATACTATATATTTGTGAGTTCATATCAAACAGTATGGTAGTACTGTTTAAGTAGGGTTTGCATCAAAAGTGACGCGCGCCGCATCAAATGCCGCCTTTAAAAATCATCCTAGAGACATCTTACGTCACGAAATCACCTTTACGGAGTAATATTGGTCTATCTAACATGAAATACAGCATTAAAAAACAAGAAAACACTTACTGGTGACGAGTTGTCAACTTCGACTTTTTGCCAATGCCTGGACTGCAATTGATGAAGAGATTTTGAGATGGACTGATACTCGATGGCTTATTCCTCTGAACACAGGGCGTTGGAGTAGGCCAAAGAGTGAGGGGGCCAGGCCAGCTGTAAGTTGAAGACCAAAAAAAAGGTCACTACCTACTGACAATAGCTGCTCTCCACCAATTATATTTCCTTATTTATAACTACACATATGTAGCTAAGTAGCTTGCTACTAGTCTCGCGTGGCCAGACCCTTTCCGCGCAGCGCTTATCGATTAGAGATTATAAGCGGCGTGCTTTAATCTCTAATCGATAAGTGGCTGCACGTAAAGGGTCTGGCCACGCGAGACTAGTTTGCTACACTGCTTCTCTGAATACTGTGACTGCTCTATTAGAGTATCCAGATCCTGACTGTTCTGTTAGAGTATCTCGATGATCTTTTCTTGCAAACAGTGTCCCATAAAAGTGTGTGTGTGTGTGTGTGGGGGGGGGGGGGGGGGGGGGGATGGCCCCCACGCCTATGTCTGAACACACTGTATTAGTATTAGTATTATTAATTACCGGTAAAGGCACTGCCTGTATACCGGGTCAACACAAAATTTGTACAATCATAAGATGGCTATACAAAAATAAATCTAGAATTAGCTAAGTGAGAATCTAACAATGATTTAAAACAATTAATTGAATTAGCATTTACAACATAGTCAGGTAATCCATTCCAGTCATTGAGAATCGTATTAAAAAATAATCAGATCTACATTTTAATCTTGAAAATGATTTAAATAACTTAAATTGATGTCCCCTTGTGATGGTATTAGTGTAAGTGAAGAAGTTGTGAAAGTCTGAACTAAAATAATTATTTAGAATTTGTATAACAAAATAAGATCTGTTAGTTGTCGATGAGCTAAGGATGGTAATTGTAGTAAGGATAATCTTTCAGAGTAGGATTTATCAGCCAGTGTTGGTAACAAACAGGTAGCTCTTCGTTGGACTTTTTCAATCTTTCTCTGATCCAAAATAAATGGTGGCCCCCATACAGAGTTACTATATTCCAGTGTGGGCCGTACTATTGACACAAACAGTTTCACTAACATATCCGGCTCCAAATATTCAAAGGACTTCCTAATAATCCCCAAGAAACGATTAGCCTTAGCAGTAATCTCAATGGTATGATCATGGAACTTTAGGTGGTTATCGAATACAATACCAAGATCCTTATGAGACGTCACACTGTCGACCAGAGTACCATTAAGGTAAAAAGAACCATAACTGTGTGCTGTTCCAAAGTGAAGGTGTTTACACTTAGCGACATTAAAATTTAACTGCTACCGAAGTGACCATTCGTGTAGTAAGTTTAAATCCTTCTGGAGAGCTAAGTGGTCTTCCTCATTTCGTATAACTCGAAATATCTTAGTGTCATCGGCAAACATAAATGTAGGGCTTGATACTATTGAGGGCAAATCATTAATAAATATTGAGAACAGCAAGGGCCCCAAAGCTGATCCCTGAGGGACACCACTTAGTCTAGTAACTGGTACAGTGCTGGATTTTCTCCCACTCAGTACAACCTGTTGTGTCCTGTTGGTAAGGAAACTCTTTATCCACTTAAGTATATTTCCCTGTAGGCCAACTGATGACAATTTATGTATTAAACGTTGATGTGGCACCGAGTCAAATGCTTTCCTAAAATCAAGGTAAATCATTTCAATTGAGTAACCATTATCTAAGTGTTTCGTAAGATAATCTAATACATGTAGTAATTGGGTAGTGCATGATCTACCTGGTGTAAAACCAAATTGATAAGGTGAGGTTAAATTATACCTGGATAAATAATTCATAATGTGATAAGGATTCCATCATCTTACTAAAAATGGAAGTTAAACTGACTGGTCTATAATCGGAAACCAAATTTCGTGCTCCCTTTTTGTATATCGATGTAACATGAGCACACTTCCAATCTTGTGGTAAAGATCCACTGTTAAATGATTTATTAAATGTACCACTGTTAAATGATTTATTAAATGTAAATAGACAATGGAACGGAAATAAAATCACCCATAGTTTTGATTACTTGGATGGGCCAGCCATTGGGTCCTGGGGATTTGCTGTTTTGAAGATTAGTAATTTTACTTAAAACAATCTCGGGAGTAATATCAATAGAATCAGTAATAGGAGGAGCACTAGATGGATAAGTTGTAGGGATAGTAGTGGTATCTTCACTTGTAAAAACACTAGAAAAATAATTATTGAAAAGCGCAGCCATATCATCATCAGAGTTCACAGAGGAACCATCAGGACAAAGTAACTCAGAGATAACTGGTCGGATCTTCATTTTTGAGTTAACGTAACTCCAAAAAGCTTTTGGATTTGAATTTGCAGAGTGGGCTAGTTGTCTCTCATAATCTTTCTTCAGATAGCGGGTTAAGCTCCTCAGTTGATTATTAACAGACTTGAAATTGGATAGATTACTAGCAGAGTGAGTTAAAAGATATTTCTTCCATAACTTGTTTTTTTTTTCTTTAAAGTGAACACATCGGAATCAGTATAGAGGTTTTTCTTTTCTCTAGGTTTGTAAGTAAGGATACAATCATCAATAATGTTTTGGAAAATTGACTTAAACAGTGACCAAGCATTATCTATATCAAGAGGGTTCAGAAGGGAAGCCCAGTCCACGTTACTAAGAGACTGTCTCATCAAATCAAAATTTGCTGCTCTTATATTGTACTTAACATTATCAGACTTCTTTTGCTCCGAATAACACACTAAGTTGAACTCTATGCAAATATGGTCACTGTTACCAAGAGGTGGGAGATAAGACAAGTTATTGATCATGTCTGGTTCGTTAGTAAAAATTAAGTCTAATAAACTAGGTGATTCATTTTGTCTAAACCTTGTGGGTTGGCATACATGTTGAAATAAAAATAAATCATTAACCACATCTAAAAAGGGCTCGATATGACAGTTGTTTGTGGAACCTGACAGTTCAGACCAAGAGATCTCTCTAAAGTTAAAATCTCCACAAATTAGTAAATGGGTGTAGTTGTCAAGGGTGCATGGATAGTAAGTTACAAAGGGAATCAACACTTGTATTGAGGTGACACGAGGGACTACAGTACACACCACCAATTAGCAGTGAATCAGAACCTTGCAATTTGATATTGGCCCATACACGATCCATAAATGGTGTAGACTGTAAAAACACTTGGAAAGATTCCAGTTTATTTGAAACAAAGATTCCACAAAAATAGCACAACAAAAATTATTGGCACCATGCCTGAGCAACCATAGCAAAGAAGTTCTGAGACAAACTGGCTGCAAACCGCCGTGATTTGACAACACTCACTTAATCTAATAGTGAATAGGAAACTGTCAAGGTAAATTCCAAGAAGAAGCAAAGTACAGTTAGTGAGATATGGCCACTCAAAAGTCCCTACCCATTACAAGGATTGCCCGTAGTGACGTCACAGTTGTGAATCCCTACTTGTATTATCTATGCCAATCTGTAAAGGGCATATACAATATTAATAACCAAGTATGTAATTAAGATTTAGGCAGAAAGGACAGTATGATTACACTTTTTGTTGTGGTTCCCTGTAAAGCTGCTGAAACACATCAACACTTTCACTGAATTAAACATTTAGAATCTAGATATAGGCAGTGTATATGCTATACAGTACTTTTAACACAGCTGATATTATGCGTATACTAAAGAAAACACTTTTACTGCTTATAGTATCCTGGATTACATGTACTCTGATAGTATGTTTGATAGCATACGAGTACAAGGTGGGCACAAATACGTACATATCAAGCAAAGCTTCTTCAAGATTGTGAATTTAAGCATTTAATAAATACACCATATAGTACTAAGGATACATCCATAACAAACACAAAATTCTTCAGAATTTGGGCTCCACTCAACTCCATATATTGGTCCTTTTTTCTCTGCAAGAGATCAATTTTACATATGTATGCACATATGTGATATAAAATCTACAAGACCCAATAGTCACAACACTTACAATGGTTACTACAACTACATGCTTAGTACTAAACTTTTTAAAAAGAAACTGTGACACACTTCATTTACTTACACCGATTCTATTACCAACAGTAAATAATTCCATTATTTACTTTTGCTATTACTTAAACAGGACTACAAGTATGCAACTTTGATGGTTTGTATATATATTTTATAATCATGCATAAGCACTGTGTTAACTATCTTACTAAACAATATTTACTAACCATCTACTGCATTGTGCAGTGTTAAATTGGTCTCATATTGTGTTATTCCAACAACAACAACAGCTACATCAAATGCCAAAACTTAAAAAAAAATGAAATAAAATTAATTCTGCAGTTGATCTTACTTAGTGGGATAATGTTGCCATCTCCTTTAACAGACAAATAATACAATCCCTGTTCACCATAGTAAGAAGCACCAGATTTATCAACATCAGTGGCAGTCACAACCAACACTGCTGTCCCTGCATATACATGCACAAACAATGATAAAAACTTCTACATTAAAATAGCACTATAACACAAACAGTCATTACAATATCACATCTTAAAAGACAATGTATAATACGTATAGGCACTCAGAAACATCTCTGAAATTAATCAAGTCATTACACAAAATAGAGATAATTCTCAATAGGCAACATTGAAGCCATGACGTATTACTGCAAATCAACACCTATATGATAATGGAGAAAGAAACGGGACACAAAGGAGGACAAAGGTAAGTCCATGATGCATGCCTGCAGTTGGTAAAAAGGCATGCCTCGGGTTGAAGTGACATTGAACAGTGAAGAACTCAAGCTCATAGCCTTAAATGTAATAAATTTGCTGGAAGGCAGGCAGTCATTTATTAGAAGATTCAGCAAAATAAAAAATTTAAAAACACACAACTTGTTGTTGGAATGGTTAGGGTTGCTCTGAAGACATTTTAGGACTTGTTTAGGTCCCCAACCAATACTGCCAAGTTGACATGAAGCAAAAGGCAGGAAAGATTAAACATCCATGATCCCTACTATGGTATGTATACAGTACTATACTGTACCGTACAATTACTGCTGTACTGTATAAATGTTATCCACCCCAAAAAACATCTTTGCTGTAAACAAAGACACGGCCATGAAACTACAAGTACTTGTAAAACAGCTCAGTAATCATAGAGAAAGACTTCATGAGAGTAAAATACGTAACTGGTAACTCAAAGAGCTGATATCTGGAGCGGCCAAGAATAAATCTTATACAACTAACTGCCATGCATTGGCTGTAAAATAGGTGCACCCATCAAAGTGAAATTAACTGGCAACAGAAACAGCTGATATCTGAAGCGGCCAAGAATGAATGCTGACATACAATCAATTGCAATTAACAAAACTTTAACATTGAACCTTTATCATTCAGCTGTGTTCTATATTCACTGTAGCTGCATCCTAAATTAATTTCTTTTAGCTCTAATTGGCTGGTAATGGTTAGTGTACAAAGCAAAAAAGGCGGCCAAATTACCAGTCAATTAGAGATAAAAGAAATTAATTTAGGATGCAGCTACAGTGAATATAGAACACAGCTGAATGATAAAGGTTCAATGTTAAAGTTTTGTTAATTGCAATTGATTGTATGTCAGCATTCATTCTTGGCCGCTTCAGATATCAGCTGTTTCTGTTGCCAGTTAATTTCACTTTGATGGGTGCACCTATTTTACAGCCAATGCATGGCAGTTAGTTGTATAAGATTTATTCTTGGCCGCTCCAGATATCAGCTCTTTGAGTTGCCAGTTACGTATTTTACTCTCATGAAGTCTTTCTCTATGATTACTGAGCTGTTTTACAAGTACTTGTAGTTTCATGGCCGCGTCTTTGTTTACAGCAAAGGTGTTTTTGGGGTGGATATCACTCATTTTGTCAGTGATAGACTCACTGAGGGAACAACAAATTGGTACAAAGGCAGATGATATTAGGAAATGAGCAAGTAAAATGTATAATATTATCTTGGGGTGCACCTGTTGATTACTTTCATCTTGTTTTAAAAGGCATGGATAACTACTGACTGTTTTATTACACCAGAAGTATGAATTTGAATATACTGACTTTTCTATTAGAGTAGATCTATCTTTATAATGTAACATTCTTTTACTACAGTATTTACAATATCTCATATCTGCGTGTGGTAAATGCTTCAGACACCTTATGCTCAAATGTTTGTATAATTGTCAAGTGCCTAATTATACATTTCAAAGTTATATTACACAGCTACTGTTCTATTAGAGTAGATTTATCTTTATTGTGATATTCAATACAGTATCTCACATCTATAGTAAATCATACTTCAGGCACCTTATGCATGCTCAAACTTAAGCTAGCGTAATTAGCAAGTCACGGGTGTCTAAATAGTTCATGGTGCTCTTATTTTGTGTTGCTGGATTCACAATTACTGGATTTTCTAGGTAAGATGTAGAGGCTGGAGGTAAAGCAATAAGGCATCATATAATTCAGCAATAAAACTTAGCTATAGAGCTACCTCATGTATATTTCTCATAGTACATGAATGTATATATTGAGCATACAAATGTAATAATATAGATTGCATGGATACACAACTTGAACAATAGCTAAAATAATATTATTTATTTTTACTATAGAGAGTCCTTAATTAATTGATTAATTAATAATTAATTGTTATTTTCATATAACCATTTGTAACACTGCAGTCACAGCTTCAGGATTGGAGTAGCAAAAGAAAGGATTAGAGCTAGGACTCATGATCAATCGTCAAGACCTGGGGAGATGGAAACAGTATTGCATACCCAAAAGGACATCAGAGTACAGTATGTGCAACCAGTGCATGAGCTGGACCGCAGCCTTGATCACCACTGAAATTAAACAAACTTTCAAACTTGACATAGCAATCAAATTAAAACTAAAAGTTGCAGTACTTATGCTTTGCTGAGGGAACATGCCCCCATGCAGACTCCCTTGCCCATTCAGCAGAATAATAAGCCACCTTATCATCATTGCATGTTTATTTATTTATATCAAATACTGTGCAAACCTCCAAAAATGGAGTATCTGTATGCACAGATACAAAGAATTACACAAAATTTATACAGTAGCTAGGTTAATACAAAAATATTTCAATACACTCTTCTTATAATCTTCTACATTTTGTTGCTTCGATAGCTGTAGCTGGTACATTTTAAGAGTTGAGGAAAAAAGGATAAACATCAAGGTGAGCTTCTTTGTGAATGACCTCTTGTTCAACTATCCTAGCCTCTATATCAATAGGGACCTTAGCTACCACTGTTACCTTTACTCTAGTGCCCCTGATGTATCATCAACATACAGTAGCTGTAAGATAAAGCTAGTTAATGCCCCTATAGGCACAGCTAGGGTGGGATTTACAGGGGCGGATCTGGAGGGGGGTTCAAAGGGTTCCATGGAACCTCCCTTTTGAAAGAGCCTCTCTTACTCGAGATACTCTAATAGAGCAGTCAAATTGAGATACTCTAATAGAGCAGTCACAGTAGTCTTTTGAAGAGCAGTGTAGCAAGCTATGTATCTCGTTATAAATAAGGAATTAAGTGGGTGAGGGCATCTATGGTGAGAGGCAGCTATTGTCAGCAGGTGATGACCATTTTTTTTTTTGGTCTTCAACTTACAGCTAGGCTGAAGTTGCAATTCAAAAGTGGAACCCCCCTTTTTAAAAGTCTAGATCCGCCCCTGATTTGCTCCTACTGACTATCACAGTTCCTCTCACATTCTTTTCCCCACAATAACTGCTGTCAAACCATCACACAAACGATTTTAGCAGTGCACAAACAATTCTTGACAGCTAATAATAATACTATTATTAAAGTACACATACCGCATTGTGATAATTATCATGTGGTCTATTTAGGGGAAGTCTCTTGGAAAGTCCCTGTAGCACCTCAAGCGGAAACACGTGATGTACGGTTTAAAATTGAATGTTTAATGGAAGTCCAAGTCGAGACAGAGAAGTAAAGCCGTAGTACTAATAAGAAGCATTTTTTTGGTATTGAACTGGATTTCAATGGTGAGGCGTACTTTAGTGTAACATGACGCACACCGCTTGAAGGATAAGAGAACGAAATGGGGAGTGAAGAAAGATAAAGTTGTTGTGTAAAGTGTCACATTGCCACACACTGGGTAACTGCATTTATGTGATAGGTTTTTTAGAGGTGTGCAATGCAAATTCACTGAAAAGTTCTAAGTAGCAGCAAAATCCTCATGGCGGGATTGTCGACAAGGCAACTACCACTTGCCACTTACATCGTCAGAAGTCTGGGAACTTTGGCTGCAGGTGGAAGAAGTAGGTGAATGTAACATGTGTAATGTTTGTATGTACTCATTTACACTGCATACTGGTCTAACCTAAATTAATGCATAGTGAAAGCTGTCTAATCAGGTCTCGTGTAGTCACCTGTTAAAACCAGCCAACTTGTAAATCCCCAAATGCGTCAGTAGGAATTGTAGTATCTTGTGTGCTCTTTTTGTAGTTCTCAAATCAAGTGTTCATAGACTGTAGTGACATCAAGGGTATTGTGAATTTCCAGGTCAGTCTACATACTAAGGAATATAGTTTATTATCTCAGGTGTTTTCTGAATTTTAAGGATCACCCACTAGCAGTAGTAGTAGTAGTAGTAGTAGTAGTAGTAGTAGTTGAATGTGGTGGTGCATCTTGGGAACTAAGATCAAAGATTCAGGTCGGTTTACATACAGAGGAATTTTATTAGTGTTCCTTTTGTAGCTCTCAATTGTCAAGTGTACGTGGACTGTAGTGACATCAAGGACGTTGTGGATTTCCAGGTGGGTCTGCTTACTTACCAGACTTCTATTATCCAGATTGAAGTTTGGTTTAAATGAAACACAAGGAGAGGGCTTAAAAGTTGCTGTTTATCTATTTGGTGGCTTGTTTGTTCTCCTAATAATAACTAACACTTGGTTGCTAGGTGATAATGCATATTTACAGCCTAGGGGAGTGGCCATGAATGCTCTGTAGTGAATCCCCCTCTGCCCACTAAACTAAACCACTGATAGCAATCACATTACTTGTATTTAGTAGTATGCATTTCTTAGTTACAGATATTTCTGAGATATGGACAGTAGTATATACCAGATTGCCTGGATAAGAGAGGTTCTACTATACCCAGATTTTAGGTGCATTGTATTTAATGCCTGCTTGTCAATTTTGCAGGCTATCTGGTCATAGTGGTTTACCCACTAGTAGTTCATGGTATGTAACTTGGAACCTGGCAGGAGCTAAGATCAGAGTGTTGTGAATTTCAGTTAACAGAGGAGTTGTGTGTTCTTCTGTACTTCAGTGTATGTAACTGTAGTGACATCAAGGGTGTCATGAATTTCCAGGTCAGTCTATGTACTAAGGAATATTGTATTATGTCATGTTTCCTGAATTTCCAGGATAAGGCATACTGTTATGATGGGACTAAACTAATGCACAGGTCAGTTAAAATGTTGTGTATTTTCATAGTATCCAGATTTTAGTTTAATGTCCTCCTAACGGTTTTATAGACCATCTGGTTTACACGTTAGCAATCAGATGTGTAATTTGGGAACAGACAGCAACTGAGATCAATTGAATTTCAGGATTGTTGACAGTGATGTTTACTAAATTTTTGTTACTTGTTGTAATACCATTGTTATATATGTTTACTGTAAGGCAAAAAAATTTCATGGATTTCGCAGCCATCTTATCTGCATTTAGAATTGCCTCATTTTCTGTTTGTAGCTGTCATGGCAGTTTCACACTTCCACAGAGCACTAATTAAGGTGGAGCGTGTGTCGTGGCTTTCATTATGTACATACTGTACGGGTGTGGTTTGTGACTTTGTACATGAGGTTTGGTCATTCCACACAACTTTCTATATAATTCTTGCCAGTATGGTGCATGGCACTAAATGGAGTCTTAACTAATGACTTATACCTTCCCTAGTGTCTGTACGTTCTCTACGCTTTCACACCTTGTTTATAAGACATCTGCCGATTATAAATGCTCGCACGAGGCGTGGCACTGAATGGAGTCAAAAAGATTTCTGCTTAAAACGCCTTCCCAAGGTAACTTACGGCTCTGCGCGCTTTCACAACTTATTCGTCAGACATTAGGGCTTGTGTCCACATCGTGTCTTTAAAAGTTATTGTAGGGATTAGAGGTTTGAACAGAGAAAATACGCGTAGAGGCAATCCAGTACTAGATAATGTTAGTGCCAGATGGACTGTAGAAACACGAGTGTATTGAGTGGTATAATGTGACGATAGCTGAAACACATGGCGAGAAATTGAGTGTATTATATCTAAATAGCTTGTTAAGAGGTTGCGACAAGAAAACGATGACACAAAGTTTTTTTTAAAATCACAAAACGCAGTATAAACCTATTGAGAAAGATTGCACAATCCAGGGTTAATATTGCAAACCGTCCCTACACGTAAATAACTCACAGTAGTGGCCGCGCGTTTTAATTGTGGTGTGCGCTTTGTAGTTTCTTGGCCGCGCGACTCACTACTGTGAGTCTTGATTTATTCAGTAAATAAAAGTTAATAGAATATTATAAGACATAGGGGTAGTGGGGGGGACAATGGGTCACATGCACCATACATCGTTTATTAGTACAGTACGCATGTGCATACCACACGTTGCGCTGGTGAAATTGTTAAAGACAGGTATAGTATCCTTCACCATCAGGGAGAAATCAAGCTATCATGCTGAAAACATCTCGCTGAACTAATCCTCCAGCTACTCCAGATGTGATGCAAGCCAGCGTCACCCAGCTAAGACGATTGACAGCAGTAGTATTATGCCTACACCTGGTACACCTTGTAACGACTGGCACAAAGGCTATGATGACCCAATGGCTGCACGATGCCATCCACATGACACCTGTCTCGCAACAACAGAGTGATCCAGCACTGCCACAGCAGGAGTTCATTCCAACCTCTCAGCCACCACCAGTCACTCAACAACTACCACTGTTTCTGCCGCCACCATCATCGTTGCCACAACTAACTGTTACAGTGCCGTCGATGATTTCATCAGCGTTGCTACCAGTAACATCATCGCTGCCATTGAACATCTCATCTGTGCTGCACGACTGATTGCATTGTCACAGATTGCATTGTTGCTGCCAACAACTGCCAATTTGACAGACCTTGCACAGTTATTCAATCAATTCCTGCGCCAGGCCACTGGCCAGTCAACGCCTCAGGCCCTGTCTCCTGCTTCAATTGATGACAACCAGCAAGCTCAGCCCACTACTGCTCTGCCACCTGCCCACAACCTACAGTTGCCCCAGCAGACAGTATCAGTACAGCCTACAGTTCAGCAGTCTACAGTTCAGCAGCCCACGACAGCACTACTACAACAGCCTGCTACAGCAATGCCACCTATCAACCAACAGTTGCCCCAGCAGACAGCACCAATACAGCCCCACCCTATACCAGCACAACCACTGCTATATCAGTAAGTCCAGTCATCCAACCAAGTCCAGCCGCCAATCCAGCCTCCCCTTCAGCAACTGCCGCCTCAGTATGCCATTCAACAACTCCCTGCACCTGTACCAATTCATCTGTGCTACTTGATAAAACATCATCACATTCACAATACACAACACATCATGCCATGTATAAGCCTGCACCCATCACATCATTTTCCATGTGGATGCAAGCATGGAATACTTATTTAACGGTATTGCTTTCACACAACCCTGCATGTGCATTGGAGTTGGTTGGATACCAACGCATCATAACATCCGCCAGCCACACCTTTCCATTGAAGGCTTATGACGGGCAGTTTCATACAATGGCTGCTTCCAACCCTACCCTCGTTGGGACCAGTGCCATCAAGAATTGTGGTACAAAAACATGTCCAATCCCAACACTACACAATGATGGCCATGCCCTTAATGTGGGGCTAAGAACCAACTGCCCTCACTCGCCCTTCCGTGACAGCTTGCAACGCTCTATACCACCAAATCGCAGAACATCTGGAGCTCTAATATGCGGTGGCTTTGGGTAAGGGAACTGTAATGGCAAAAATAGACCTCAAGAATGCATTTTGCCTTGTTTAAGTAAGACCAGAAGACTGGAACCTTCTAGGCATCTGATGGCAAGACCAATTTTATATTGACATCTGCCGGCCTTTTTGGCCTTCGATCCGCACCTTTTTTCTATTTAATCAGTTAGCTGATGCCATCCACTGGTCCCTCCAGCACAACCATGGTGTACGCCATGTGCTTCATTATCTAGATGACTTCTTTACTGCTGGCTCGCCTGGTACAAAGGAATGCTCAGACAACCTGCAAGCAATGATCTCCTTATACGTATGACAATATTAATGCTCCTGTCAAGACTTCTAAGATTGAAGGCCCATCAACCCGACTTACATTCCTGGGGATTGTTATTGACACTGAGAACACGACAGCCAGTATCTCACTGGAACAAAAAGCTGACCTTATCTTATCAATACAATCACTTAGGAAGAAGGATAAATGCACAAATCATCGACTGCTTTCCTTAGTCAGAAAACTATCCTTTGCTTGCAAGGTAGTCCCAGCAGGTAGAATATTTCTCCGCCGGCTCATAGACCTTAACTGCAAAGTGTCAGGTGAACAAGTAGACAGAAGCATAGTTTGGAAGGAACTATTTGCTATAGCTTCTGCAGTGAACACTTGGGGCCACCATTGGCCTAGAAAGAAGGTCTTGGTCCATTGCGATAATCAGGCTGTAGTAGAGATTTGGAAGAAAGGCACCACTAACTGCCCTGAAGCCTTGTCCTTTGTCCACATGTGTAGCACAATATAACATACATGTAATTGTTACTCATATAGCAGGCACAGATAACCACATTGCTGATTCTCTCTCTCGCTTCCAGGTCCACCGTTTCCACCAACTTGCAGCCACCAACCCCGATACCATCCATGCATGGCCGATTCAGCTCTTGAGGGATTGCTCAGCCACTATCATCCTTAGGGGTTGTTCCATCCACCAGGAAAACATATCAAGCAAGAGTGAGAGCTCTTCAGCAATTCTGCAACATATAACAGTAGCAGCCTTTCCAGCCTCACCACTTACCTTGCATTATTTTTACTGTTACATGGCATGCCAGGGGTCATACAAAACTATCAAGGAATACCTTGCTGGCATACACCTGGGTCACATAGAAAGAGAGGCTTTGAGGACCCCACAAAGGACGAACTGCCCCACCTGTTGTGCACTGGAATCAAACGATCACAAGGTGTATCATCCCACACTCGCGTAACAATAACCATCACTGTCCTTCAGATACCGAAGTCAAAACTTAGTCTGGATCCTTCATTCTCCCCCCTGGAAAAGAATTTGCTCTGGGCAGCCTTCACGCTAGCATTTTACGGATTCCTGAGAGCTAGCGAATTTGCAACTCCAAATCTGACTTGGCAGCACATACAGCTTGCTGGGGACAGATACACTGTGCTGATAGAGCAGTCTAAAAACTGATCCTTTTAGACATGGCCATACCATGCCATTCACGCTAGTAGTACATCCACATGCCCTGTCAGTGCACTCCAACTTTATGTTTTGGCAACTCTACCACTCCAAGATGATTCACCAGTGTTCAAGGGTGGCAGATGTTCCCCATTAGACAAATAGCACCAGAGAAATACCATTCGCCACCTTATGCTGAAAACTAAGTACAGTCATCATCAATATTCCAGTCATAGTTTTAGAAGTGGTGCAGCAACCACTGTCGCTGCAGCAGGGATGCCGGATTGGCTAATCAAGATATTAGGGAGATGGAGTAGCAACGTGTACCAAGTATATATACACTCCTCTCTGGCTCATTACATAATAGCCACAGTCATAAGATGACAAGGGTAATGCAGAAGCCATGTACTAACTTGGTCAGGCACTTCACTTAGCCACGTTCTGGGCTGCCCAATGTTTCCCAAATTAAGCCAATCATGCACCCGGGTTTGGGTAAGCACAGCCAACATAATAGGATGTTAATTTGAATTTTGGGTTTTTCAACAGTGGTACTTTATTTAACACATCAAATGTGATAAGCTTCTTAGTTTTAATTGTAGTGTTAAAAGTAAGTACCACACTATAGCAATCTGAATAGCATTTACATGTAGTAATAGCTCAATATTATAATGCATACTGACTATGGCATAACTTCAGTGAAACACTCACAAAATGGATGTCATATCTGTGTTGTGTACGCAGTAGGGTCATACGTATGTACACAAGACTGTTATCATTGACTACAACATTGCATTGTGTGACCTTTTATTTAGCAATCAGAAATATGTATATGTTAAAACATTGCCGCAAGTGCTATATGAAAAATAAAGCACGAGGCACGCGGCTGAGTGCTTATTTTCCATACAGCACGAGCAAGGCAATGTTTTAAATGATTTATGGAACTTTCTAGTCATGTAGCTTCACCATACACCAGGACTCGTAATTAACATGCGCTGCACGAATTATTAGCAGCCTGAATGCACACAAACTAGTTTACCAAAGTAACTTATGCGTAGTTCACCATAGTTTGGCATAGTAGATGATCATCGTGTATTTTGGCAGGTTTTGGACAAAACCCACAATCGATTCTATTGTGACACATGGTGAAGTATTTCCGTGATATCTCCAGGACTTGTCCGTTTACATAACAAATGTAGCAGCAACGCAACTTTCTACCACCCATCATCGAAGCATTTAGGCATGTCTATAAAAGCAATCCAGTAGTAGAACTCCGATTGGCTGGGGTGATTGGTCACTCAGTGTGGCGAGGCACTATCAGCCTTCACTGGCTTGGCTTGGATGATTAGTTGTACTGGCGTGAGCGCCGTGGGCTATTACCCGGCACTAAGGCATGTGGGCAATTGTGCTTTATTGCCAACAAAGAGTGTTTTATTGCCCACTTAAAGTACTTTGCGTTGGCGAGATCAAAGCGAAAAGAGTGCTCTATTTTCCGTAACGCATTCAAGTGTGCTATATTTTCCATTTGCGTCACAATAAAGTACAGTTGTGGAAAATAAAGAACAGTTATGCATTGATTGGAAAATAAATACGAAAAACAAGATCACGTGTGTAACATTTCTAGTCGCCAAAAGTAGCCAAAAAGATACTATTTGCTTGTATTACTACTACAACTGTACTACATAGACACTTACTGATTGTCTGATGGTCGAAAACCAATGCGGTTCGAATTCACGAAACAAACGCTCCAAGCAAGACGACAAGAAAGCACTCTAAACCAGTTAAAGCACTGCTACGCTTGTACAATATGAAAATAAAAGCACTCGGGCATGGTCTCGAGCCTAATATAGCCCACGCCTTCGTGATTTTATTTCCATATTGTACGCGCGGCGGTGCTTTAACTAGCATAAAGAGCACTTTATTGTACAAATAAAGCATTGCCCTAAAGTGTACTTTATGAAAATTAAAGTACACTTTTTCCTTTGATCTCGCCCATGCAAAGTTCTATAAGAAGATGTATAATTGCTTTCTCAGTAGTTAAAACAAGTGTGCATGTGTCTATACAATGCTATTACTATACCTGACAGTAAAGGATAGTGTGATTTCTTGCAATCTTATTAAGTCATATGGAAGCTCATTACAATTAAAGGATATCTGTTATTACATGACATCACAACGAATGTATCTCACTAACAAATAGTGAACATTAGCACGTTGCTCAAATTTATATGTAACTAGTGTAGAGTATGAAAGTAGTGTAGAAAACAGTTGTGTGGTGGTGCTCTGATAGCATTGAAATGGAGTCCAATACAACACTGTTCAATACAAGCATGGATGATTCATTAAATGGAACTGATCTTGAGCTACCTCTCTACATAACATATGTGAAGATGATCTTGTTTTCAGTGGCACTTCCAGGTATACTGACTCCAACAGTGTTGATCATATGTATTATAGCCAAAAGCAAGGAGCTACAAAAAGAGCAACAAAATCACCGTGCTTTTCTTATCAACCTTTTGGTATCTGATGTGATCTTCGTAATAGCTAAGAGTACTATCAATGGAATTCTGATTATATTATACCTCCTTGATGTGACTGTCTACATCAACTGCACTGCCATTACCATACTAACTCTTGCACCAACCTTTGCCACTAAGATGATGTTCCTTCCATTGATCATCGATCGCTTTATAAACATTGCATTTCCATTTGATTACAAGCGAGTTATGACTGCTAAAGCAGTAAACGTCATAATCGGCAGCCTATGGTTATTAACACTATGTCATTCCATCATCATTTCAACTATCCACACATTACTATACCTACCATCCCTGGGAGATTGCATAGCGACCGATAGCAAGATATTATTGAGGCTAACCACAGCTGGTCCCCTAGTCTTCTCAGCTTTATTCATCATTTCCACCAGTGTATACTTCTATTTAAAAATCAAAAGGTCTAAAAGATATTTCCACCAAGTGCAACAGACTGGACAGGAAAGGAACTCTACCAAACATGGAAGGATACTAGAAATGCTTCAAGAACAACTAAAGCCTGCCATATCTGTCTTCTTCTTGGGAGGATTTGATGCTGCACTAAATTTACTGCTTCCAGTATTGTTCACAATAATGCGTACATACTTATCTGATAAAGATCCACGTATTATTACAATATACACGCTACAACTGGGAGTATTACCGGTACAGTTGTGTCAGTCACTTAGTCACTCTCTGGCTTATGGAATCTACTCAAAGCAAATTAGAAAGTTACTCTGTGACTATTGCAAAGACAAAGTTTCAACCAGACGCAGCAAAGTGACTGTCTTGAAGAGGAAATGATGTTACTAACTGGCTTATTGACCTTTACATGCACACATCCAATTGTTTTTTTTGGTATGGCACTTAATATATACAGGAATGTTTGATACAATACTTTCACACTTTAACATGTAAAATGACATAACATGTAACTTTCATAAAACCTGTGGGTTTTCATGGTAGAGAATCGTTATGATGTATGCTAAAGCAAGAATTAGTAAGTAGGAAAGTTTAAGAGAAATTTAGAGCTAATTCATAGTTTGTGTCAGAACCTATTACTTGCTGATATTTCCGTAGCTTTTACCATGTTCAATGATTTCAAGTGTATAACAATTTCAAGTCTTAGGCTTTAGAAAGGTCAATGCTGAGTCAATGGTAGTTACCCCACAAATGTTCAAGTTGAATGTCTGTCATCTGCACGTACATCATGTACATGTTGTAGATATCTAGGCATCTGAGCAACTTGTAAGCCAAGCCAATATACAATTCCCCTGGTTTTAGTTAGCATTGAAGTTGTTTGGAATAGTTCATGGGCAGGTGTATTTTCATTGAGTATTTTTCATAATAAAGTATTTTATTTAAAGCACAGAACTTATAATGTAATGTCATATGTATTTCATGGACTTTAGAAGAAAGCAAAAGCATTCAATTAAACTTTGTGAGCAACAGGAGGCTGACTGAAAGAATGTAATCTTCCAAGAAGAGGTATATATAACAGCTACATGAATATTTTATGGTATGTAAGCTGTGTAGGTTAGAGACCTAGCACGAGGATCTTTGTGGATTTTAAAAACCAAGTGAAGCGAGGTTTTTAAAATACACGAAGATCCGAGGGCGTGGACTCTAACCGACTTAGAAAATGTATGCATTATATATATGGGCATATAGGTGGAGTCATTGTGGGATTGGGTTATATGTCGTACTAAAATCGTCGTGCAATGTTAAAATAATCACGGAAGACTGAACATGTTTTTGTTGAAGTGTTGAAAAAAATCAAAGCTTGCACCGCTTCCTTTCGCAAGTTAGACTAATTGGGTCTGGCCAGCACAGCTAGGAAATGGCAGTGATCGATAATGTCAAGCCGGGTTAGCGGCAGCCAGTGCCTATGGTGTCACAGCAGTGTGTCAAAGAAGCAGCTTGTGTGGATTTATACAATGAGAACAAGTTGCCACGAGTTGTGCCTTCAGTGGCGCCACAGTAGCATGAAGAACAGGCACGGTTTCTAATATGGACCACACCCACATTACACGTAGCAAAAAATAATGTTCTACAAGGAAGCTTACCTAGTTGGGTCTTGGTAAAGTCCATCGATAGTTTAATAAATGACGAAAACAGCCATAAAACACTCTAGAAACAGATGGGCACTTAACAGAATTTTCCATGATATTTTGGACTTCTCCGTTCATTGTGACAAACGTACTTACAATGCTAGATTGTATCTCCCATAATCGAAATATTTTAGGTATGCCTATAAAATGAATAGAATGGTTGACCACATGTTGGCAATGCAGGCTATCAGCCTGATCATGCTTGGAGGGAGCATTGCAAATCAATGATCAAAAGTGAGATATGTGATGCTTGAGGTCTTTTCTGCTAGCAGGTTTCTAACCATTTTAAGAACCTGCTAGCAGGTCTCTTAGTGGATTTTAAAGACCTCATTATCCTTCAAAGATCAAAGCATATTATGCATACCATTTTCTAAGGTTGGTTAGTCACCATTACAGCACCACACTCTAACAGCCCTTTACCCATTTACAGTATAGAAAGGGTCAAGCAGCTTTAGCCTGTACACTAAGTAATTTCAATATTTCATTTAACTATTGGAGTAAACAGGAAATATCACCAACCATAAGTCATTAAATTACATGTGTGTTATTCCCTCAGATCCCTCGGTAGACTGATGAGTTCAATGACTTGAGTTAGGCAGCACCTCAGTACATGTACAGTACAGTTGAACAACACCATGTAATAAGTGCCATGTGCTGATCATTTAGTCTCTTCCTTACATGGACCAGTAACTGACATATGTTTTCTACACATGTGTTTCAGTACACACATGAAAGTGCATACAGAGTCCTAATATGGTTAGAATTTACATTACTAGTATAGCTGTCAAATTCAGTGCATGCTTTGTTGTTACCAGCTACACTTGACTGCATTATTAGAGAATTTACATGACTGCTCTATTAGAGCATTTTGATCTTGGATAACTTGCCCACGTACAGTAAAGTTACCTTGCAATAAACTCTTCAGCATTGGCCTGTTCTGAGTTTAATAAGAACACATTTTAATAACAACAAGCATTGCGCACCAGCAAACTAACTCTGAGCACGATCTTGTATGGCTTTGCATGCGCAATGGAATTTTCACAAGAAAACAGTTAAGGTTGTTTTCATTTGTATAGGTAATCACACACATTTTGTGCAATTAGGAATAATTGTACTTGTAACAGCCAAAATTACACGAGGCAAAGTCTACTAATCACATAGAGACCACTTTCCACACTAGCAACTGTTACTAAGGAACAGAAATTTGAAAATTAATCATGGCAAAAGGGTAACCATACTTAGTAACCATTGCTAAGGCACAAAAGATGTTTACCTTAGCAACAGTTACTTAGCAATTGTTGCTAAGTAATGCTATCTAAGCAACAACTGCATTGTTAAGCAACCACTATGTTGCTAAGCAAATACTGTGTTGCTATACTATGGACATTTATCACTATGGCAACACCATTCGTCATTTGGTTACAATAGAATCACACCATACTGTCAAACTAACAGTGCAATTTTAGAAACTATCAGTGCGATTTTGAATCAATCTATTGGGACTAAATGTATGGGAAACCAGATCACTATGTGATTAGAATAGGTCATGGACACACACAATGATCCATTCAGCAAGCCTTGCTACTTTCTATCTCCTTCTAAACTTTGCTATGCCTGTGAAACAATAATATTATAAATAATAATGTATATTTAAACAAGTTGATGTTGTGCTACTTCTAAAAACCAGGCGCCATGCAGCTAGCTAACTCATCTGAAATTAACCAACTATATGTATTATATAAATTTTTGGTTGTGCAATAATACATAATTAATTTATTGTAATTCTTGTATTTCGTAATTCACAAAATTTTCGTAATTCTTCAATTATGCTATGTGCTGCTAAGGAAGCGCTTGTTAAACAAACCGCTTTTATTAACACATTACTCACAGAAGTATCTTCTAAAACGTTTTATAGTTTGACTATCATGTTTTTTTCCACAAATTCTCTTGACAAAGCCTCAAAACTGCTCTTCATTTTTGTTCGTGTATGTAGGGATACGCCCCCTTTCCAACTCGAAGGGATAGCCTATTCCTGGTAGTCTACGAGACCTGCACAATTGTTTTTCAGTTGTTAAATGCCTGTAAAACCGATAATTCACAATTTCTGAGGAGAGTCGCCACACCAGTATTTCAGATCGCCGAAAAGAAACCACCTCAGAGCAAAGTTTACCTATGCAGAAGTTTAATACAGACGTCATTTAACTTTCACTTCTTATGTAAAAGCTGCTTTTCCATTTAACGATTTTGCTCACATGGGTATGTACAGACAAACATAGGTAGATAGATAGGTACACACAAAAACAATTTCAGTAAACCAGGTGCACACCTTTGGCCGGCTGTGGGCGCATGCCTGGCTTAAAATTTATAAGGAATAGGGATTGCTGAAAAACCCATAAAAAAGAAGGGATCACTGGTCCAATCAACAAGGTTCGTGGTTACATCGAGTAAATCCACAAATCTCTATTTCGACTCTACAAATTGCATGAATACTTCACATTATAAAGGGAAGGGGCTCCTATCAAGTTCCCAGACTCATCTGCCTGACTCAGTGTCACCAGATGAGAATAGGTTTGACTAGTGGAAGTAATGTTTTTTCACACATAAACACAATACGGTGCTGTATTTACATCCTAGCTAATCTTGCTGCACACATCATATTCACAATAACAAATTAAAGTCAGGTAGCTGCCAAGTGCATAGCACATAGAAACTTTGGCAATGGATGTTGTTTACACAATGTGGTTAGACAATATGGCTTCAACAAACAGTTTTAATTTGTGACCCTCTGAGCAAAACTCGGCCATTTTCACATGAATTATCGGTGTTTTTTTTTTTACGATGTGGTAGAAATCATACAGTACGGTAGTACTGTATATTAGGGATCATGGAGATAATGGGTTTTCCTAGCCAAAAAAATCATTCAAAAACCAGCTTCACAACTCCATCCTGGCACCTTGGCAGTATTGGCTAGGTATAACCAAGCCCAAAAGTGCCTTCAGTACGATCCTAAAGGCTTCCAATAAATTAAAACAATTTTTTTTTAAATTTATTCAATGGAACTTTCTACTGACTAACTGCCTGCCTGCCTGCCCGATTCCTTCAGGCAAGCATAACTCGATAACGGCTAAGGCTATGGGCTTGAATTTTTCACTGTTCGACGTTGCTTTGTCCCGAGACGTGCCTTTTGGCATACTGCAGTACATGCAATGCACACATCATGGACTTACCTTTGTCCTCATTTATGTCCCATCTCTTTTTGCTGACAGCCAAGGTGTTGATTCGCGGTAGTGCAATGCATGGCTTCCCTACAGTACATTTGTAAACAGGAATCGTCCGTATTTTCCGTAGTGACTGATTGATTACAGAGACAATTCTAACACTGTTCTTCATTTGTAACGCTGTGTAACGGGCTTAAAATAGTTGAAGCGAAGCATAATGGCTGCTGCACTTTCGAGGCAGTAATTGATAGTTGGGGGCACGCGAATTGTATTTTCATGGTGACTGGATTGTTGCAGAAGCATTTCTCCTACTACTTTTCATCTGTAGCACTGTGTAATGGGCTAAACATAGCTGTAAGTGAAGCGTAATGGCCACTGCACTCTCGAAGCAGTATTTGATAGCTGGGACGCGCGTTCAGACGAAAGCATTAATTCTGGCGCCATCCTTTCTTTTGATGCGTTCACCAGTCATAATAATGTTACAAAACAGTGAACAAATAAAAAATTAGGAATTTTAAGTTCGATTAGGGATCGTAGAAAAAAAAGTAAGGAAACAAGGGAGTCGCCTACACCTGCAGATATACTAGTGAACATTTAATCCCTAATTCAGTCTTGGTCTTGGGATATAGACTGAATTAGGGATTAAATGTTCACTAGTATATCTGCAGGTGTAGGCGACTCCCTTGTTTCCCTACTTTTTTTCTATGATCCCTAATCGAACTTAAAAATTCCTTAAACTTGTAAAATAATACCATCATCATTTCATTGTTGGAATGGCCGTTTTCTTTGTCTGCACTGAGACGTACAGGAAACACTATATTTTGACCCATTTGCCAGTCCATGGTGAACAGACTGAGCCAAACCCCATCTTCATAGCTTGTCTCAGTTGTGAGTTATGATAAGTGCCTGTAATTTATTTGCCGCATTGTTGCTGTACAAATCGAATTACATAGTATATTTTTAAAAAAAAATTAATTAAAAAAATGAAGTAGAAATCCAAGCAATAAAATGTAGTGAAACAAGAGATGAATGATGGCATTACAGCATAGCTCAGTGGGAAATTCCCTACACCGGCATGTTATAACAATCATTTTGTTCAGTGCCAAAGTAGGGATTTTCCCACCAAGCCATGCTGTAATGTAATACCATCATTCATCTCTTGCTTCATTACTTTTTATTGCTTGGATCTCTACTTCATTTTTAATTAAATTTACTATATTTTTGTTATAGCATACAGCTTGTACATGTGTGACTGCTCTATTAGGATGACTGCTGTATTAGAGTATCTTGAGTCAGCCTTTCACCTACCAGGGTGTGTCACTATTTCATATTTTCGTTGTGCTAACATTGTGAATACAGCTAGACCAATAATAATGGGGTGTGTCATCGTGATTGAATAAATAGATTAAGGAGTGTGGTCTCAGTGCTCAAACATTATGATTAATCAACCAAGATTGCATTAATAGGCATGCTATTGTGAAGTTACAGGTATCTACTGAGCATAAGCACTTAAATAAGTTTGCAGCATCCAAATTTGCTGCTCAAGGAAAGTGTTGATCAGGAAAATTAATGCCTCAATATGGTTTCATTGCATGAAGGACAAAGACCAGCCTGATGAAGATAAAAGGAAAGACAAGGCACAGAGGGAACATACTTGTCGGAACCCCAAAATGTACATCCCACTGATGAGTTTGTTATTGTGGTGTAAAATGGTTGCTTTATTTGGCCTCCAGCCTTGCGACTGTGGTCAGGCAGGCAAACTTCGTACTTCTACCAGGACTATCCACTGGCCAATTAAAGTTTTCATACACTACAAAAATATAAGAGGTCAGAATTACACCTAATCAAGAATTCATAATATATATCATGAACTCTTGACCTAAATCCATCCATCAGTTAGACAATCTTTCAATTTCAATATTTAGACAGCTGCTGAATGCAATGACACATTTCTTTATTCAAACAATATATTTAGAAATATTATTTAGAAATAACTAGTTTATTTGTTTCAGTGGCGTAGCCAGACCTCCATGGATGGGTGGGCACACTCACCCACACGTTTCATCCCATGCAACTAACTAGCACAAAATGCGAGTCCATCCTTAGTGGACTCTACATACATTTGGTTTAAAAACTGTTTCAAAAGTGCATAAATGTATCTAGCTAGCTAATAATACGCTACGCTGCTGTTCCTGCAGCTTATTTCACTAGTCTAATGCTACTGCATGAATGATATAGAAGCTAGAAATTGAACCTAACTTATTACACCTCCTTGTCTTGGTCTCCTTTAACTCATCTGTACTGGTACACAGCTCTTTATACTCCAGCCTGACTCGAGATAATCGTATGACTTAATTCAGCCGCCAATTGTAATTTTTCGCCTCTAATTGACTTTATACCATTTTTTGTCCACTTCACCCCACCAACAAAAGAACATCTGTGCTGTTGCTCACAATTCAATATTCCAGATGTGAAAAAATAGACTGGATTCCTCCTTCCTCGTGTTCCTCTCTTCCCTGCCTAAAAATTTTGGATCACGTGATACTGTGCATTAAATAGAAAACACTGAAACTACCTGGATCACATGATGTAATTGTTGAACTTATATCCATATCAACTGCTTATTTACAACGAAAATATCGTGCTACCAAGGTATACACTATTTGTAGCTTGTTCGTAATAACTGGCGCCACTATCCTAGGGGAATTTGGGTGGGCATGTGCCTACCCAGGCCCACCCTTGGCTACGTCACTGGTTTGTTTTATGAATTCATACAACATGTGCTTTGACAAATGTATGCATGATAGAAAGTTAGTACATTTTGTGCACACACTGTATCCTAGTAGTCTTATGTCATAAATTGTCATTCTATTAAGCTCATTTCCTCTTTCTTTAGCTATACTGATCGTAGGAGGATGACAGTGGAATACTGAAAATTTGACAGCTAACCAATAAACAGAATTCTGCTATTGTTATATGTTATACTTTATTTTCTGATCTATCCTACAAATACATTGTGCAAAATAACAAGTAGCTGTAGCCATAGAGATATATACATACAGATGGTAAACAAAATATTTCATCAAGTGAGTAGTTGTGTAGTGATAGGCTCTGACTAGTGATAGGCTCTGATTAGTGTGATAATTAACATTCAAAATGGAGTTTAACACAAGTTTATTCAATTCAAGCATGGATGAATCACTCAATGGAACTGTTCTTGAGCTACCTCTCTACATAACCTATTTGAAGATGGTTACATTGTCAGTGGCACTTCCAAGTACACTGATTCCAGCAATGTTGATCATGTGCGTTATAACCAAAGACAAGGAGCTACAAAAAGACCGACACAAAACCAACATGTTTCTCATCAATCTTTTGGCCTCTGATGTGATCTATGCATTAGTCAAGACCATAGTTTCTGAAGGTCTGATGATAGGGCACCTCCTTGACCTGAAAATTTATGCCAGCTGTACTGTCATCTCTTCACTAATCATTACAGCGGCTTTAGCTAACAAACTGATGTATATTCCTGTAATCACCGACTGTTTGCTGAGGATTGCATTTCCCTTTGATTACAAACGTGTCATGACTACTAAAGCAGTTACCATTACAATAAGCAGCTGCTGGTTGTTAGCACTATTCCTTTCCGTCATAACTTCAACCAGTCGTGAATCCATGTATCTACCATCTGTTGGTGACTGTTTAGGAATAGATAATAATCCACTATCACGACTAACCTTGGCAGTACCACTAGTACTATCAGCTTCACTCACTACAGTTACCAGTATATATTTCTACTACAAAATAATCAAGTCAGAGAAATTCTTTCATAGCATTCAAAGGAACAATGAAGAAAGAGAAAAGGCAATTAGAATAGGAAGGGTATTAGATAGTCTCCATGGGCACCTAAAGCATATCCTCTCAGTCTTTGCTCTAGGTGGAGTTGATGCTGTGTTAAATTTGATAATACCATTGTTGTATATAGCAACACGTTTATTCTTTCCACACATGGATGACCAGCTAGCTGTGAAGGTCTACATCCAACTGATCGTATATATGATACAATTTTGTCAGTCACTAAGTCATTCATTGACTTATGGATTCTGCTCAAAGAAGATTAGAAGTGCCACGGGGAACTTTCTAAAAGTACACCTATTCACTAAACGTAGCAAAGTGATAAACTTGAGAGGAAACTTGAATAAATAATTTCATATTATAAACACTACAGCACACATACAATATCACCATTGGAGAATAATAATACAAATGTATTCAGTGATTGTCTTGTCTTGTATATAAGCTATATATAAAAATGCACATTTAAATGATGAAAGTCCACTGTGAATCCTTTTAATACTACACATAGCCTTCCTAGGTTGGTGAAGAGTGATAATATTAATGCTTTACGCTAACAAAAAGATTGCTTCAGTAGGTTTATAAAAAAAAATTATACAGGAAATGAGGGCTAATACAAACTGAATGACTCAGATTCACCTGGTCATTTATAATCTAGGTCAAGCAGATCTCATCCAAATCACAAATTGTCCAAGTCTCAACCAAATGTGTCTTCTGTAGCACACATATTGAAGCTTGTGCATGGGTGCTCTATGCAACGGGGTTACTACTTTAACAAGTATAAGGAATTTCAAATTAGAGCAGATACAGTGTATAGTGCTGCAATAAAAAGTACTGAAACAAGCTGGATTGGAGTAACGTAATGTCCAAATGCTGTAAAACAATAAGAAGTGAATATCCCTACTGTGCATTGAGTGTAGCACAGTAGGGATATTCACTTCTTATTGTTTTACAGTATTTGGACATTTCGTACTACTCCGATCCAGTTTGTTCCAGTACTTTTTATTGCAGCACTATACACTGTCCCTACTCTAATTTAAAATTCCTAATTTTTTCTTATACTTATTTGTGAAATTTTTTGCAAGCTCATGACCACTAAATAGCCTGCTTTTCACAAAACCAGTCACAATATTTTAAAAGAGTTAATCACAGCACTATTATACTAGATTATGACTAATACAATAACAACTGATCAGTGGGCGTGGCTCTACGTAAGCCTGCAGACAATAATGGACATGGATTTGTGCATACCTACAGACTGACGAATGGGCATGGCTACCATATGTCTACAGACAGTAATTTATGTAAGTGGGCGTGGCTCACAAAAGAAGCAGGGCTACACTATGACATGTAGTAACACGTCCATATTTAATTTAGCACGTGGGGTCAGACCCGAATAATCTGTAAAGTGGGACCTGGATGACCCGACTGGGTTTAACAATGTTACTAAATAAACTATATTTATTGACTTACATATTGCTATATAGTTTGCCACGAGTTGCTCTCAGTGATCGATATCAACAGCGAGTCACGTACGCTTGTGTTCAAATAGTTTGGTGCAACCAGCAACCACGTATATTCGAATAGTTTGATACAATGGTAGATGGAAGCCGTACTGTAGTCTATTAACACTCAGCGGTAGAACCTTGACTGATGGCCATGGTAAAGAAGGATAAAAGGTAAGACAATAGCACAAGCATTGTTTGTTTATCAACATACCAAAGGTTTTTTCTTACGCGAGCTAGAAACGTTTCTGTGAAAGAATTAGGGCTGTAGCTGTAGCCAGTTTTCCGCTACACTTGACTGAAGGCGTCAGGCAGGCAGGCAGTAGAACATTCCGTTGAATAAAAAAAATTCTGTAGCAACTTGATGGAAACGTTTCGGGTCGATCTGAAGACACTTTTGGGCTTGGTTTTACCTAACCAATACTGTCATGTCGTTGTGAGAAAAAATTGCAGCAGGTTTTTGGGTTATGTTATATCACGGATCACCCCCACACCTTCGATGTCCCTACTATACAGTTCTAACATACTGTATGATATACTACCCATGCAAGACTAGCCAATCAAACAAAAGTTTCAAAACAGTTGCATACAAAAGTTTGAAAAACACGTCACAGCAGATTTTGAATTGGTGACCTGACTGCAATTCATGTTTGCAAGTCTCTAGTCTCACCTCAATTCCCAGAGTAGGGTCTGGTAAAACTGCATACAAAAATTGTAGCGCTGCTGGAACCAATCAGATCACTCCATTTGAAATTGATTTCACAATTCGTATATCTGTAAGGATTCATTGATGACATTCTGTGGCTTTTGATTGCATTTATCGAATTGGCACGCCAATATGAAAAGTCTCTACTGACATCATGCCACTTGCTGTAAATACAGTATTGCACAAATGACGACAGTTACTCAAGCTGTGAGGGTATCTACGTATTTTAATTGATGTCACTATGACATCAATAAAGCGTAATTCACAATGATGTATGTACCACTTGAAATGTCACACAATCAACATATCAGCATTCAAAATTTTGTAGAGTTTCAGGAATTAGTGTGGGAGGCACAAGACTAGAAAGTTTCATGTTAATACAGATCAGCACTTTGTCCTGTAACTTTCAATTGTGTTATACCACAGCCCCTCCAATGCTTTGTAAAACAAAAGCAACAGTCCTTAGAAACTTTTTAATATAGCCAGAGACAAGCACTTTGTTGGCCAAAAATTGATTCAATGTTGAACTTTCCACTTTTGTCTGACACCAAGGAATGTAGATGGGCCGATGGACAGGCACAGCATTATACAGACCTTGTCTAGCCCGAAAACATTGCAACAGCAGGGAGATGGCATCAAAACAGCAGTAGAATAGTATCAAAATGGCAGTGGAGTGGCAACGAAAAGGCAGTGGAATGGTGACAGAACGGTACCAGAATGCCATCTGAAATACTGCGCCTGTTACAAATAGCTATCTATACTGTAGTGGTTTTCACTTCTTTATAATTTTATTACTGTGCAAAATACATTGTACTTAGCTATTTTTCTGTTCTTTTTTCCACCTAAGAGGTCTACTCAAGAAAGATGTCTTCACAAGTCAGTCACCATAAGTCTAAGAAGTAGCTAACAATTGTTTAGCAACTCAGTACTAGTAACAAAGACTTGTTGCAGCAGCAACAGTAGCAGAAGAGCAGCAGGGATCACTACTGTGGCATACTGTATGAATTGTAATGTCTCAAGGTTTTAGTTTATAGCTGCACTCGTACTAGTTTAAAATAATTGATCACATGATAAGCACCTGTGACCACCATAAGTCTTCACTCTGGGAAGCAGAAAATGGTAAGCAACAGGTCAGTTTCAAAAGTGGAAATTAGCTCATGGAGAAGCTGGCTGTCACGCCTTCTCTTTTCATCCAGTCGAATATAGCCATGCACTCCATTATCACCCTACAAAAGAAACAATAATATAACAACAGTTACCATGGCAGTGGAATGGTGTCAAAACGGCAGTTGAATAACAACGGAACGTTGCTGGAATGCCATCAAAATGTCAGCGAAAAGCTGAGCAATGCAACGGAATGGCAACTTGCTGATGCCTACTGTATTCACATAGATGGACAGATAGATGAGAAGATGTATATGTTACAAAAATAGGTGTGGTATTGAACCTATCGTGAAGTTACAGGTATCTACCAAGCGTAAACGCATATAACTAAGTTTGCGACATCTAAATATACTGCTCAAGGAAAGTGTTGATATGAAAATTAACACGTAAATATGGTTTGATTGCATGAAGAAGAATGAGACCATCCTGATTGAAGATAAAAGAAAAGACAAGGCACAGATGGCACACACTTGTCGGAACCCCAAAAGGCACATGCCACTGGTAGGTTTGTTATTATGGCATAACATGGTGGTCATACTATGCATCATTTAACCTCTAGCCTTGCGACTGTGGTCAGGCAGGCAGGCAGGCAGGCAGGCAGGCAGGCAGGCAGGCAGGCAGGCAGGCAGGCAGGCAGGCAGGCAGGCAGGCAGGCAGGCAGGCAGGCAGGCAGGCAGGCAGGCAGGCAGGCAGGCAGGCAGGCAGGCAGGCAGGCAGGCAGGCAGGCAGGCAGGCAGGCAGGCAGGCAGGCAGGCAGGCAGGCAGGCAGGCAGGCAGGCAAAAATTTGAATCATGGTGATTTTTAAAAAAAATTCTATACCCGGCCACCTGTAAGTATTTTCTTGTTTTTAATGCTGTATTTGCTTGTTAGCTGGACTAATATTATTCCGTAAAGGTGATCTAATTCAAAACAGCCAAGTTGTAAAAAAGAGTGTGGGTCCCAAAAAGGCTATGATGAAAAAGATGTGAAATCCAAGGTGGCAGCCTGTGATGGTAGGTTAATGGTAAAAATTTTAATAACGACAATTCAGGTGAATTTAGTGCCAAAATCAAGTGGTACCAAATTCACCTGAATGTTGTTATTAAAATTTTTACCATCAACCTACCATCACAGCCATTTCTTGGCTGCCACCTTGGATTTTATCTTTTTTCACCATAGCCTTTTTGAGGGCTGCACTCTTATTTTTATAGCTTGGCTGTTTTGGATGAGATATCATTTCTTTTTGTATTTGTATATCCCAAAGCCGGCCTATGGCCAGCTTTGGGGCTTTTTTTAACCTATCTTTTTTTCTTTACGACAGGAAGAAGAAAAGATAAAGTAGATTTTTAATACTTTAACTATTTCTGATTTTATCAGTAAATATACAAATTATATATAATACATATATTTATTACATGCCAATTATTCCCTACAGGATAACTTGTTTGCAGCTGATCTCTCTACTGAGTGACTTGAAATGTAGCTGAACTCTCTACAGAGTGATCTGTTCGTAGCTGAACTTTCTACAGGGTGGTTTGTTTAACTCTCTACAGGGTGACTTGTTTCTAGCTGATCTCTCTACAGGGTAACTTGTTTTTAGCTGAGCTCTCTACAGGGTGACTTAATTGCTTGTAGCTGAACTCTGTACAAGGTGATTTGTTTGTGGCTGAACTCTCTACAGGGTGAATTGGTTTCAAGCTGATCTCCCTACAGGGTGACTTGTAAAGGTCTGAATCGCTAGAGTAATTTATTTGTAGTTGCATGGTGACTGTTCTATTAGAGTATCTCAGCAGCTGAATGCTCTATTAGAGTATCTCGATCTCGCTTTTGCTACACATAGCTAGTTCGCTTTCAAATCATAACTAAGTGGTTTGTAATCCGATTCTTCTATACTACTGCAAGGACTTTCTATGATGATTATTCCAGCTACACACCGATTTTCAGCTCATTGCTCTAAGCAGTTTGCCTGGTAGGCGTAAAAACTAATAGTTTTTTTATTCATAAAATTCGATCGCGTAATTGTGACACAGGTTGGGTTTTGTGTCATATCTCCATGGCCGTTATCTCGATTCTTTTCAAACCACAAAAAGGCTTACGATGGTTACTCCATCTACACAGCAGTTTTCAACTCATTCCTCCAAGGGGTTTACCCTGTGAGCATGACAGAATTTTGACCATATTTTATGAAAATAAACAGTCATAACTCTGTGAATGTTAATCAGATTCCAACCAAACTTGGTACTGAGACCCGCTTTAATGAGCCCTTTAAGTGTGCCAAATTTCAGCCCGATTGGAGCCACGCATTGGTGTTTTATGGCGGATTTTGCAAAGTGTGTGAAAAGTAGAAGAAAAAAACAGAAATGTCTGGAGTGATTTTCGGCATGTAGACTCCTTGTCCTGGGCAGCACTTTTGTAGCAAATTTGGTTCCAATCGGATAAGGGATCACTGAGCTACAAAGGTGTGAAAACCGCGCTTTCTTTCTTCCTGTCAATATACTCACAGTGTGGCACACAGACTTCTTGGGCTGCATGACACACTACCATGTGTCTTGATTTTGTCACATTAGATGTTTCTAGGATGGTTTTTAAAGGTGGCATTTTAGGCAGTGCATATCATTTTTTGGGGGAAACCTACTTAAACAGTACTGCTGTACTGTTTGATACTGTATGTACATACACATCATATACTTATTTACCTTTTCTGTTCCAAGCAAAGTTGACAGTATCAGCTTTGTAAAAGCTTCAGCTAGCAACCACAGCACTGAGGTTAGGGTATGTATACATCCTCACAAATGAAGGTGCACCCTAAAAACAGAAAACTTCTACTATCAACGGTATGTCATGTCGCATCATGTTGATGTGATAAGCATCTAAAAATCCAGGCACCTAGTTTGTGTTAGCTATACCTTCAATATTACTAATTCTCACATTTCATGGCCACCATGGAGTGTTCAACAAAGAATGATTCAAGTACTGTACAAAAGTACATGTTTTCTCAGCATTTCAATACTTTATTACATTCTCAACAAGTATCCTAAACTGACGGGAGATTCTAGCAACACACTGCACAATATGCACATTCAAACAACTACACAAGACTCAATACAAATACCGTATATGACCGTATAGAAGCCCGGATGTTTATTTCCTATAAATCATTTTTGACTCGGCGTTTAAACGAGACCGGCGTTAATTTGGACCCAGGCATTTATTTCTTACTAGTCACTTGTTGAGAATCTACGAAATATGAAATCCATAGCCCATCACGTACTAAAACCATTTGGACTCCTCTGCTGGGTGAAACATTGGAAGTCGGGCAGAAAGGTGACAGTGACCACGATAAATATGCTATGGCCATCACCAGAAGAGAAGGCATAGTCGAACAAGACAAGACAAGACATCATAAGACTGGTGACGAGACATTACTGTATAGTTAGCAACTGACACGAGTTTAGAACCCCGGCATTTATTTCAATGCATGTCATTAGCACCCCGGCGTTTAAATGAGCCCCGGCGTTTATTATGACAGTCCCCTAGCTCTACCCGGCGTATATTTGAGCCCCTGCGTGTATTTGAGCTCGGCTTTAATACAGTCATATACGGTAACTACATACATACATACATACATACATACATACATACATACATACATACATACATTACATACATTACATACATTAGATCCAGGAATGTACGCAACTATTTTGTACGGCTTTAGTCCAGGAGAAAGTGAATACTTGGCCAGTCCTGCAACTTGTAGCTTCTGACTGACAACTTTACCTAAATACATGAAATCTCAGTACATCTGTAAATATTCCATGGATAGTGAGGTTGTACAACAAGCAAGGAGAATGTGTGTAATATACAGTACATACAAGATGCAAAAGACTATAACTTCATACAAACAAAAAGTAAAGCCTTTGGCTACCGCTAATGCTACCCAACACTTGTGCATTACTCAGGTGCTAGGAGTCAGCGCAGGCAACTCCTCCTGGGGAAGGACTATATAGTAACCTGCAGGAGGCCGTGTCATGTCTTACCTTCACGTACACATAAATTGAAACGAAAGTTGCCTCAAGTTTGGGAACCTTCTATACTAAACCACCTCCAAGATATGTTTCTTCATACTTTTCTACATTATATTCTGATTCTTCTGCTTTTAAACCAGGTATGCAACTGGCTTCCTGAAATTGTTTTCCAATTGTTTGTTTGTTTGTTTGCTGTTTGTCTTACTGCAACCATGTTTTTACACTACAAGCAGCTTGCATGTGAGAAATGAAGGAGCCTGTATTAAAACTTCTAGGCAGGTAGGTTTGCATTATGCGGTTTACATTGTATTCAAGCCAGTTTGAAATACGGGTGAAGCAATGCTGTGAATGCCTTTACCAATGCAGTAAAACATGAGTAGTTGGCCTCCTGGGTTACCAGGAATAACAACTTTCTATTTAAAATGGCAGAAAATTCGAAGTAATAGCAGTTACTTATTATCAAATGATCGTGTGTAATTTAGCTATAAAAGCTAGTATTGGTTTGTTGCAAAATAAGTTACTGTTAGAGAGTTGATAGCCATACAAGGAAAATTTTGTAATTCATATTTCAATGGCATCTATTACATCTGCAGTTGTTACCATACAAATTTTCATAAAATCTAGAAGGGTTTCCCAGCTGTAGACAGTAGAATGTGTATTGTGTATTATTAGACAGTTACAATCATTAAATAGCAAATACACAGTACCAAACAATTGTATATACAGAAGTTTGCGGAATGTTTGCAACAAAACTGTAAAGCGCCAACTGAAAAACATGATCCATCAACTTTGAAATGCATCACCGCAACTTTGATAGGTCACATTTCTGGTGACTTTCTATACTGCAAAGATTCTGCAATCCTCTGTACTAAAAATGACGTAGTTGGGCACCCACACTATTATTTTAATGACTACATATATATATTGCATACCAGGAATTCCATTATCAAAACAGTGTACTTCGTTGGTAACATTCCTACAACACAAGCACTCATCTTCACTCCACTGAGGATACCTGTGTTTAGAGATAAAATATTTTTCAGCACTACTGCAATACCTACCAATCTTCCTGCTTTTTCTGGATGTACTCAGTAACCAATTGTCCACGTATGTCCCAAATATGGAAATTAGATTGACCAGCAGGAATATCTTTAGTTACTAAACGACAACAACAAAACAAAAAAGAAAATAGAAAACAGTGTACAATCACTGTTTCGTACTAATATATGGCTCCCATGTTACTAAATGAGATCATTTAGGTGAAAATCGTAGACAGCGAGTTCTGGGAAGAGCTAGTTCAAACAGCTTTTCATTGGTAGCACAATCCATAGCAATTACACTGTTAACATTGCAATAATAGCATATCACAACACAAATAAGTACTTGACTACATACCTGGTGCCATCATACCAAGCCAACAAAGATACATTTGAGCTGAATTCAAACACTCGGCAATTACTTGAAGTGCTAGACACAAGAACAGACAGTAACTATGTAGATAAATATGCATGAACATCAACTTTACAGCGGTGTCCATAAAATAAATGCCCTAGCTATATTGCATAGTTTACGGTGTCAAACTATGCATGGAATGAACAAACATATAATATCCCATAATGAATGTGATTGACTGTGTGAAGATGACTGCTCAATTAAACATACCAATAAAATTCCTGCTACTAATTTGATGATGAATATATTTTTCATCTCAGTGTTGAATAATTTGTACAATAATGTTATACTGTAAGGCTATGTATAATTATGCCAATCACTAATCCATTGATTTAACCTATATTGGTAGAATGCAAAAACAAACAAAAAAGTGCTGTGACCAGGATTCGAACCTGGGTTTTTGCGACCACAACGCAAAGTACTTACCACTGTACTATCACAGCTCTTACAAATACTAGTCACAAATTTTAACTTAAGAAGTAGCATGGCTACATGTACGTATAACATATCTATATGCATAATCCTTGTAAGTACACTAAGAAGAGGTACACAACACACACATTAAGTGCTATCAAAAAATTGTATAATTTGGCTTTTAAACTGACATTTAACTCTGGCTTAGGGGATTATGGAGTGCCTTAAGTGCTATTCTCTTCCACTATTGCTGTTGGTACTTCATTTCATGTGGTAAGCTCTAGGGCTGAGCAATAGTATCGATAGTGCGATATATCGCGATAGTAAATGCAATAGTAGGGATATCACTATTGTGATAGTTATGATAAGCTCAGATCTGCATTAAAATGGTATTAACAACCCTTCTATACTGTTTTACAGTTGGTATTACCAGCCTTCTTACAAAGGAGTGGCCTGTAAAAGCTTTACCAAAAGTCCATATTCATCGGTCACCCACGCAGTTAATTAACAAATGTCTTGTGCATGCAAAATAACTTTTTATATAACTGCAAATCATGGCTATACAACTAAGACTTTGTTAAGAGCAAAGTGTTTCATAAATTATCGGGATAGTATTCACTATTGCGATATTTAATGAGTAACTATCGTGATAGGAAAATTTTTACTATTGCTCAGCACTAGTAAGCTCTTTACCACATGATGTCATCTCTCACTGCAATATTAAATTACACATAAGAAAAGCTTTTGATTGGCACCTATAGCTAGTAGGCTAGTTTTACTGATACCCTCCTAAGTATGTTTTTAATACAAATCATATTATGTTAGGTGCACAACATAAGTGGATCAGTATTCCAACAAAAGGCCATAGCATCATGTACACGCAGTTCAACATGATTCACTTGTACAACTGCACTGTATGTATGTTACTGACCTAATAACTTCTTTCTTTTTCCCATCTCCAGTGACAACATATATAAATAACTTGACTCCCTCGAACTAGAGATATGCAATTAGATACATGAATACACTAAAGCACAAGTTAAAACATACACAGATACAAGGTATATCCAATCCAATAATCTATTTTTTACTAACTCTATTCATGTCACTTTAGAATGTAAAAATAATTGTGACCGGATCTGCGAAAACCCGAAACAATAGTGCAAGCCTAAATTTACAGTATAAAGCATTGGGTGAAATATGTGACCCGCTGAGCAAAACCAGCTGTTTTCGCAAAATTATAGTTTGCCATAAACTCTATTGAAATACACTGGGTATATATGCACGCTACATGAAAATTTTACACATGCTTTAATCGCATTCGTGTGCACTGAAATTAGGCTCAAATTAATAAAACCTATACATCAGTGGATTCGCTTGTTTATGGAGAGTAAGAAAATCTTTTGTTTCGTGTTCACTAAGGAAAGGATACGTGAGTTGCGGGCGTTTATTTACAATGTGGTAAAAATGACGTTCACCATCGTCATTTCGTAGTTGGAATGGCCTTCTTCTTTGTCAACACGAAGCAGTACAGGGAAAGTGCTATACCTTGCTTGATTTGCCAGTTCATGGTGCAAAGATTGAGCCATGTACCATCTTCATAGCTTGTTTAAATCGTGACTTATGATCAATTATCTAAGCGCCTGTCCCGTATTGTTGCTGTACAAATCAAGTTTATCACTGTTCCAACTGTCCACTCCAAGACCATTCATAGTAAAAGGATGAAACTTTGGCTGTCCACTCTTTTGTTACTATAGATTACAGAGATGCAATAAAATGGAATTTGAGGAATGTGCAAAAATGGACAGTTTTTGCTCAGCGGGTCATATATTTGCGTATTATTGAAAAAAATTCATAAATTATTTGAACACCTCATTCTTAGTGAAGGAAGGGACTAACAATGAAAACCTGGATACCATCTTATTCGCCTACTCAAGAGGAGTTGGAAAATGTTTCAGACCCAAGGATACGCAAGTTATGAGCATTTGTTTACGTCATGATGAAGCGATCATATGCAATCAATTTTTCTTCATGAATTTTGCCTTTGTATGCAGTGAAGAAAGGCGATAAAAGGACAAACTTACCCAGTAAATGATTCCCCTACACGACGGTGAAAATTTCAGCCCAGTGCGTCAATCCATTCATAAGTTACAACTGTTTTAGTAAGCACCTGCGATTTTTCTGTTGCTACTTTGTAGGGCTGTAACTCTGAAAGTTATTGGCATATGAGGCTGAAACTTTGCCAGAGGGTACGCTTTGCTAAGCAGATTATAAACATTCAATAAACAGGAATTCGAAAAATGTGCTATTGTGTCAGGTTTTTGCAGATCCGGTCACATTAATTTAAAAAATTAAAACATGGGAATTGAGATCACTGAAAAAAAAAGAGAAACAAGAGTCAAATAATCCAACTTGTTAAACACATAGAGATATTTGTGTGCTTAACATGCTGGCTTATTTGACTCTTGTTTCTTTTAAAAATGTTTTTTCAGTGGCCTCGTTTTAATTTTTTAGTTTGTTTACTTTCTACAAAACCATAGCTAACATGATAATAAGAGGTACAATATTACACATGCACATCTGTATTTGTATATGCTGGCTTTTATCTGTCTTTTTTTACTTCTCGGTGACTGCTCTATTAGAGTATCTCGACTGCATTTGTTTACACATGTTTGGTTTTTACCTTACAATCACAAAAGGTTCATGCTATGATGGTCAGCCTAACTGCAATCCTGCATACCAATTTTTAATCTTGTTTCTATTGGTAGTTTACCCTGCAAGTGTGACAAAAAAATTGTACTTGTGATTTTTGAAAATTATTCGTAATTTTGCACCACTTCTCCCAGCATGTACACAAATTGGAAGATTCTTTATACCATCAAAAGAATCCAATAAGGTTTGTGTGAGTTATGACAACATTTGTAAGTGGTATGAAAAGAAAACATTAACGAAATAATTATGAAGAAAAATACAAAGAGAATAAGATGAATGAACTCTGAAGGCACATATCACAAAGATGACTGGACCAATGTAGCTCTAATTTGGAAATTTGAAGCAAACTCTAAGGCATCAATATTGAGCCAGCTTTAGATGCATGATTACAACTGAGTAGTATGATGATTGTACTGAAATTACAAAGTTTGGGGTAGCCATTCTTATCTTCTATGCAATGCTGTTGAATTGTGGGGTCACTTCAGCGTCTCTGTGGTTTGTGTCACATTCATACACAGAACACATTGATAGAGAATATAATAGCACACTCGGGCACATCATGGAAAATAAAACTTAAACATTATGTATGTATTCATAGTATCATGCATTAAACATTGAAACTGTATGGGAATTTGTAATACAGTGAAACCTCATTTATATTCATATCAATGAAAAGACCGTTTAACTAGAGTGATCAGAAATTTGATGCATAAAAAAATCTTGCATAAACTTATATACAGCAAATATTAAATAAAGAAAATAGTTAAAATTAATGCTGAAACCTGGGATTGAACCAGGGACCTTTAGATCTTCAGTCTAACGCTCTCCCAACTGAGCCATTTCAGCTACCACAACTAACTAGTGACTGGCAAATAATTTTCTCTTTTTGTATAAAGCAAAAACCAAAATAGAGGCTACAGCAAACCCTCATACATAGGGCCACCAATATGGAGCTTCAGCTCCCCCCTCTAGAGAGTTCAGCTACAAACAAGTCACTCAGTAAAGAGTTCAGCTACAAACAAGTCACCTGTAGATAGTGAGTAAAATAATAAATACACAAGCCATCAGGTAGTAACTGATCTCATCAAAACGCTACGTAGATATGTTTTGCGTTCTTTCTTTTGGGTTAAGTCACTTTCTTTTTCACAAGTTCTCGAGCGGGTGCCATTTAACAAATGCCTGGGGTAAGGAAGACAAAGGCCTATTTTTGAGGTTCTCATGGATTGCATATACATGATGCCATGATGCATATATTGTATATTGCGATAGAAACATTTCATGATAATCATGATAGAGAAAAAAAGCTATATCGTGAAAAACATTTCCTCGATAATGAGGTAAGCTGTATTTGGAACTTTGTATTTTTAATTAGTCGGAAACCAATTAATAAAATAATTAGACAAAAACAACTCATTATATACGTACTTAATCTATATGTCAAAATTACAAGTATAAGGAAAAATTAGGAATTTTAATTCGATTAGGGATCATAAGTAATTCAGTAGAAAATTCCAATAATAAAAATTATACCTACCTATTAGAAGCATTTAGGATCGTACTGAAGGCACTTTTGGACTTGGTTATACATACTGCCAAGGCACCAGGATAGCATTGTGAAGCTGGTTTAATTTTGGGTGATATTTTTGGCCAGAAAAACCCAAACCTCCATGATCCCTAATATACAGTACTACCGTATTGTATGACAAGAAGGAACAACATAAGGAACAAAGCTGAATTCAATCCTAATTGAGGTTCTGTTGAGGTTAATCTTTCACCGTCTGTATGAAAGCAACTTTTAGGGTGAGAGATCTAGATACATAGGGTTGGCCTGCCCTTCAACCCTATGCTTTATCATTGGGTTGTTCTGGTCACCACTGCATTTCTAATTATGAAAATTACTACTCTAGTTCTTTTTGATGCTGGGAGTTAGTTCTATGCAATAGAGAAATGTTTCTAATTAACCATTAAAGAGTGTTCATAGTCCAAATACTTCTTACTCAGTACTCCTGATAAGAATTCTTAAGTACCAGGATAAAATGTCCTGACTAATCCAAACTTGTCCAGACATATTTGTACTTTGCATGGACACAAGTGACCTATAATACTGCCTGTAGTAAGCATTCTCTAATGCAAGACACTCTGGCTGTAGGCATTCCCTTTGTTGTGCTGAGGATAGACATTCTTTTTGTGCTGAGACAGAGACAGTGATTTTGTGAGGTTTCTGTACAGCAGAGGGGTTGGCTTAGTGGTCACTCTCTTGAATGTTTAATCTCCTAGCAACCAAGAGATATTAGCAGAAAAGTAAACATTAACCAAATATGCACTTTTTGGGCTCCTTTGATACGACATTATATGTCCTGCCAATTTCAATTATGGCCAGACATTGGCTAATTTGTCTGAGTGTCTGGTTATAGGGAGCACTGTAATAGCATGTGCAAGTAAGTACATATATAATTCACATGAATTAGTAATCAACCATGGTGGTTTGATCCTCATTGTAAACATGATTTTGATTTATATGTAACACTCACTCATCATCACAAAAGGAAAATTACAGGAGTTAGTAATTGTCTGTTTTCACCAATAGCTAATAGTAGAGCGGCTAAAATTACCACCAATCATATCATGCTCAAAGAACCTGAAAAGTAAAATCAGTAGAAAATGTATTGGGGAAGCTATAAAAGTGCTCCGAGCTGGTTCAATAATATACTGAAACTTTGCATCTATATAGACAAGCAAGGGATGGTCATATCCAAAAGCTGATCGAGGGAGGTGTCCATCCAGGTCCAGGGGCGTAGCCAGCCAATATTTGATGGTTGGGCATAACATCAACTTAATTATACACAAGAAACACGCTCACTTTCATGTGAGACTTTATCAAAGAAAAATATGAAAAGTGTATGCACACAAGGACTACAGCTACCTATGCTATAGTGTAAACAAATGTTGCTTGCATGCATGCAAACATTCTACTAGCTATAGCTATACTATTACTTGTAGGGTATGCATCCGCTGACGATCGTCATAGCTGAGCATCACATGACATCAAACTGCTGAACCTACAAGAACCAACAACGTAAATAGTTCATCACATATTTTTTTACTACAATCAACTGGCAGTATAGCTTACGGACCAACCACCACAGCATAGATTCTTTTGGGTGTGTAAAGGATCTATGACCACAGCGATAAGCAATGCTTTTCAACTAAACGCCACATAGCCCCAAATGAAGGCCGGGGGCGCTAATTTATGAACTATGAGTCCGTAGATAATCACAAATATCAGTATGCCAAGAAAGCTTCGTCCCAGACTTATAGCAGCCAATGTACATTTTGCAGGTATCCGGTGTAAGCCACAACTCGGTTAGTCAGTACAAATTGTGCACATGACACTTTATAATGACTTGACCTTTTTTCCATTTCCAGCTCCATCTGCTATTACTGTTATCTAGAACAGTACATTTTCCCGTTTTCTTTCATCAACAATAAGTTAGGCTATATGGTATTTTCCTTATCAAAAATACGCTTGACAAGTCCACTGAAACGAAATCTTTTGCTGCCAGCACCATCCGCACTGAATCCTACTGACGATTATCACTAACTGTGACTTAGAGGTACAGTACCACTCTTTGACTCCATTTTAAATTTTGAATTTAAACTGCGCCAAGGAGCATGGCACGTGCGTCTACATGAAGTGGGGACTTTCCAAGGGATTTTCGATGCAATGGATCACATGATACACCATCTATCTTCGAAGTCAATGGTTCAACATGATGTACACGTTTACACTTTACAGTATTAAAGTAGGGTTGTTTTGTGTGCTGCTGTGAATCCTCGCGTGAATCTTAAGCTACTTGTGATGGTTGGGCAAAAGTTTGTGATGGTTGGGCAAGAAACTGTGATGGTTGGGCAAATGCCCGCCCATGCCCACCTTTGGCTACGCCACTGTCCAGGTCATTAGCTTGCCATGTTAAGAAGCATAGAGGGTCATGGTGTATGAAGCCATAGATGTACAATACATTATCTCTATTGGATCATACCTGTACTTTCAACACTGAAATATTGGCTACAATAGAAGTGTTTAAAAACAGGTTATTTTAACACACTTTGAAAGATTTTCTGATTACACCGGTAAATTTGTGATACATTCATGCTATTTAAGCAAAAACGATGATTTTTATGCACTTGTATGGTTTTCTGAGTAGCTAGAAATGGGCTTATAACCCAGTTTAACAGTTTCAAAACATGCCCTAAGGCAATGATTTTGATGTGGCACTGTACGTATCTCAAATGATTTAGTATACCTTACTCAACTTCCACAGAAAATTTGGTGCTTTATCATAAAGTGAATGATTTCATCATTGCTTAGCTGCTCTACTATGAGCCCCAGGCTATTGGTAAAGTGGTAAACACATCGTAAAGGCCTGTCTTATCTACAAGTGTTCATCCTCCAGTGCCAAACTGGTAAAGTAAATAATTATACCCTGGAACTACTATGGTGACTGTCTAACTGTACATTGATACAAGTAGATCACAATTCAAATTTTGACATGCGTTTACTGACACTTTCACTGCTATAAGCAAATTTGTAAGACGCACTAAGTACAACTAGTGAAACCTTTATAATCTACAGAACAAAGTGTGGTATTGATACTAGGGAAAGCGCATTGTACTACGAAACGCGTGATACAACTGGCTTAAGTTATGAACTCTTGCCTAGGTACATAAAACTACCATTCTCAGTTACTTCAAAGGGTAGCAACTTTCACACTGCCAGTGTAAACACTTGCAACCAGGATCAAGAAGTTTAATCGCAAAAATTTTGTCTTGATCGCTTGATTCCACCTACAAAAGAGCCTTGATATCTTGTTTGTTGACTCGTATTGCAAACAGTTAGCCTTCGGAGGCATTTGATTGCCACTTCTGAGGACACCTTGATCGCTTGATTCACAGCTAAGAACCTCCTCGATTGGATTTGGATCCCGGTTACAATTCAGGAGTTCATAAGCCCGTAGGGCGAGGAGTATACAACGACCATACCGATAGTACAAAATACATAATCTAAGGAGTAGTGAAATGGCAATGAGCTTTACTATAAATAAAATTGCCTTATACGGAATTATTTCAACCGTATTTCACGTAACCCTTGGTCTCTTTGGAGTACCTATCTGAGAGGAGGGCCGTTTCACCTGAGAAGACGTACAAGGCTCTTTATCTGCCATTCTCGCACAAAGAAAAAACAAATATACCTGCATACAGTATATCGAATAAATAGATAGTTACTATTATTAGGTACAGGGTTGCTATGACAGTGGATCGCCTACATTAATTTAGATTTTGCTATTTGGTCGTTGTATACTCCTTACCCTACGGGCTTTTGAACTCCTGCAAGTATTTAGTCTCGCGTAGCCAGGCCCTTTTCTTTCTTTTGTGTGGGGGCGGGGAAAGAAACAAGGCTATTGCTTGTGTTGCTTTCCTTGACCTAAGGAAAGCTTTTGACTCTCTTGACCTTGTTATTTTGCTTCAGAGGCTTAACTCTCTTGGTATATGTGATGTTGAACTAGCATGGTTCACAGATTATTTAAGTGATCGTTTTCAACGTGTCAAGTTTAATGGAAATATTCTGATTGGGGATTAGTTAAAGGTGGTATACCTCAAGGAAGTGCCTTAGGGCCTCTTTTGTTTTTAGTGTATATGAATGAAATGTCCTTATATGTTAAACATGGTATTCTCCTGCAATTTGCTGATGATACAGCTGTAATTTGTTCTGGTATCAATTATTCAGATGTTCAAAGGCAAATGTGTGAGAATTTGCAGTTAATATCATGTTTTATTTCAGAAAGCAAGATGAAGTTAAATGTGAAGAAATGTAATGTAATGTGGTTTAAGCCAAAATCTGTTAGTGATGATGAATCACCTCCAGTGTTTTCTATTGACGATGATGTTATAAAAGAAGTTAGCAATCAGAAATATCTAGGAATTGTGTTCGATAGCAAGCTAAATTGGAGAGATCAGATATCTCAAGTATGTAAAAAAATGTCTTATTACCTATTCTGGATTAACTCTAATAGAAAATCACTTTCAACTACCATCATTAAAATGCTTATTAACTCACTTGTAATATCACATCTAGATTATGCACTCCCAGTGTGGGGACCACCACTCACACAGAACCTAGTAGATAGATTACAACGTCTGCAGAACTGGGGCATACGTATAGTTTACTCTTTACGTAAGTATGATCATGTATCTAAGTATCGTAACAACTTATCATGACTACCAATTAAAAATCATATTCGTTATCGTTGTCTCTGTGCTATGCACCATTATCACTATTCTCAGGACAATGTTATTCCTCTAGATCCTCCTATTTTATTTGGTTCACTTCATAATCACAACACACGGCACCCCACAACTTATGCTAACACTGAAAGATGTCATTTATCAAGTACACAACGATATTTTAGAATACAAACAATTAAATGGTGGAATCAATTACCTAACTATTTATATATCAATAACTATCAAGAATTTACTTCCACTTTACATCACCATTTACTTACTGATTTTAAAACTTAAGTTTGCATCTTTTTTTTTTTTTTTTTTGTAATAATTATTATGTAACATATTATACTATACATGTATATATGTATGTGTGTATGTATGTATGTGTGTGTGTGTGTGTGTGTGTATGTATGTATGTATGTACGTAAGTGCTGCGTATGTATATTATGTATATGTATGTATGTACTGTGTATACTCCTCCTATATGGAATAACGGCTATGCCGAATATAGGAGTTTAAAACCAAATTCAAATTCAAAAAAGGGTCTGGTGAACATAGTATAGCTTCATCGTTGGGCTATCCCGAGATTGTGGGGATTCTACTGCGCAGCTTCCGGATTGTTGATTGGTACGAATGACGTGATTTGTTAATATTTGCGTCATTTGCATCCTGTTACCATAGCTACAACTGAAATATCTATGGTAACAGGACGCAAATGCAGCAGATCACGTCATTTGTACCAAACAACAATCCGGAAGCTGCGCAGTAGAATCCCCACAATCTCGGGATAGCCCAACGACGATGCTATACTATGTTCACCAGGCCCTTTTCTTTCCCTCCCCCACACAAAAGAAAGAAAAGGGTCTGGCTACGCGAGACTAGCAAGTATTTCAACAGACAGAATTTCGGCGGTATACAATACACAATAATACCAGCTTTTTCAGTAATTGAACATTCAGCCATAATTCCCCAAACTGTTACGCATCGGTCTCTGGTGATGAACTCGAAAATGTTTCTGCTGCACGTGTCAGATCCTCAGCATACGTATCCGTTGTTTTACGGAGTTTGTATTCTAACGTGATGTCCTGTTTTTCCTACCCGTGGGGAAAAGATTATGCATCTAGTGCGAGATTCCAGCTAGGGTGAATAGAACGCGGACCATCGTACTGAGACAGGTCATAGATCTGAGCGCCACTGCTACTACGATAAAAGGTACTTGAAGCTATGCACGTTATGATTCCAATTTTGGCACAGTACGTACAAAGCTGTAACTAAAAGCTGTAACTAGCTAGCTGTGCTACAACAAAAAAATTAAACAAACTAGTATTTTTTTGCTAATTTACAAATGAAGTAGGGATCTATGCAATAAGAAGTAGTGAAACAAGAGACTCGTGATGAACATATCAAAACATGTTCATGTATTTTGTCAAATGAATCCGTTTAAGTGCAAGCTCCGCATACTATTACGCGATGTCTGCATACTATAATACGTACCAGGCAATGGAGAGACGGAGAAGGAAACAACGTTGGAGTAATTATCGCGACATAGCACACTGCAAGCTGCCACGGCAGCGTAAAGTGAAGACAAAGTCTCAGGAGCTGTTCTCCGTGAAAGTCATCGAAGAAAAGGACTCCAGGGTAAAAGTGCACTACATTGGTTACAGCCATTCTTTTGACGAATGGAAAGAACGAGCAGAAATTGAAATATTAGAGGAAGAACAGGAATCTGGGTCAGTTGCAACAACTTGTGATCGGTATACCCCGTTTTCATCATTTGATGAGTTGCGTTTAAAGATCAAGAATGGACTATCGTGTAGTAGAATGACGCCCAAGATAAAGATAACAATGCTGTTTGATATATTGGTGTTTAATGGTAGTCTCAAACTAGCTGGTACACCTTCAAGAAAGGTTGGTGGTACACAGTACTACAAACTTTCAAGCTATCAAGATTTGAATGTATTCTTGGGGCCCAACTGGCACTACAGAGGGATTAATGTTAAGGGTGATTATGGGTATGTGCTAAAAAAAAACATTTGAATTTTATATCCGCAAAAAGAGGCCATTTGTTGAGTACATGCCAAGTTTGGATTCTGCTCCTACTCGTGTTACCCCAGACAGTGGACATTTGCTAAGTATTAGCTTTACTTGTGGACACGGTAATGCTGAAACATTTGGTAAAGATAGAAACATTTTTATATAATGAAGAACAGCATATCACCTGTAGTATATCAGCACATGGTAATTTACCTATTAACTTCCCAGTACAACACTAATAATAATAATAAATTCATGGTGTATGTTACATACAAACATAGAGTGAATCAGTTTAATTATTGGCTGATCCTTCTGTTCACCAAGTAATCATAGTTGTACACGTTTTTTTAGGACAGAGACGTTTGTTATGGCCAACTGATCCACATAGTGAGCATTTCTGTGTCTTCTTTGTTCTGAAGAATCCACGATGCTCCAAAGTCTCTAGCCGATTATGTTTTTCAAGGATCTGTTTTAAGCTGTCAAAATCATGATGGTTTGAAGCACGTTGATAAAATTTTGTAGTAATATCATTTACCTTTTCAAGGCCTTGTTGTGTGAAAGATGAAATATTCCCATGTAAATGTAAGAACTGTGACACATGCATAGAAAATGCATGCATGTATGGGGTCACATCCTTTGTTTGGTATAGAGCTACAAATTCAGTTACCCAGGATTTAGCAAGTGTTTCAAATTTGTCAATATCATCACACTCAGATTCGCCTAACTGTTGCACAAACGAATAGAAATCTTTCCACAGCTTCTGTACCCTATTGTTATTTGTAAGTGTAGGAAACAGCTTTGGAATATCAATGTTTTCAAATAAGCGAATCTTTTCAGGTCCTGTGAGGTCACGATATTTTAATTGTTTCGATTCTTTATCAATAAACCAAGAAAATTTGATTTTGCAAGTACCATTTAAAAACTCCTTATATGTAACCAATGATTTTCCCTTTTTCTTATTTGGTAGTGTGCCTTTTAGGTCATCGGCAATCTGAAGATCCCGTATCAACAAACTTATTAAAACATCTGAAATTCTCAAAAACAAATGGAGGTGGTCAATAACTACACGTTCTATTGGAATAAATGGAAAGATTGGTTTGTTGGAGCAATTATAGCGATATTTACTATTTGATGATAACTTGGCTTTATGAGATATTTCTTGAATGCTTCTTGCTCCCTTAGCAGAATCATTTATTGACCATTCCAGGGTCATATCAGATCTCTCACCTTTTGGACTTTTGCACCAAATGCAAGCATAGTTACTAGTTGCACTATCTAGACCACATACAAGAGCTAAAAATTTCCAGTCTCCACCTAAAAACCAAGTCACCTGATAAACTTTTCCATCTATAGAAATAACTTCTATATCCCTAGCTTCATCACAAACATCTTGTAGACCAGCCAGCATTTCATCATAACCTTCTGTAATTTTAAGTATTGCAAATACATGGTTTCCAGTAGCAGACTGAGTTCGGCTATCTTTTAAAATAGTAAAAGTGAAATTTATAATATTTAGCCCTCGGGCTATTCTAGTGCCATCACCATTGAGCTTTACCCTTATTTTATCAGGGAAATCTTTTCCATCTTTTGAAGCTTGTTCTACCAGTCTGGATAAACAAGTAGTAAGGCGTAGTCGCAGACTTTGTTGTACTCCTACAATATTATTAGGAGTAGGCTTTATTTCAAACTCAGAGTTAAGCTTTTTGGCAATTTTTTTTAACGTGACCTCATTTTGGAAGAGTTGGGACAATTGAACTTAATTCATGAAAAGCCTTGTCTGAAATAGAAAATTTGTCTTTAACGTATAGTAGAGAGTGGGGTGAATTTGTAGCTGTCTCGTGATTTTCTTTGTCACAAAATGTACCAGTACTGATATCAAGTACATCAACTTCTCCTGTTTCGACATTTTGAAGTTCAACAGAATGTGGTTTGAAACCTTTATCTTCACAGAAGCTTAGGGCCTCTTCAACATCATGGGCTAAGACCTTTTTTCGATTATGTTTTTGTTGCCTAGTACATTCTTTCCATGGTTTAGTAGAGCGTTTCTTAGATTCTGCCAAGGTCTTGCTTAAAGTTTTGTTCTTTTCTTTTAAAGCAGCAATCTCCTCCTGAAGTTTGGTTCGATTTGATATTTTATCTGTTAGTTCCTGTACAGTGCTTTCTAGCTTCTGCCGTTTGCAAGTTTCTTCATGTAAATGTGTTTCGTACTTGCGTTTTCTGTTAACAAGTAAATTATTGATTTCAGACTTATTTACTATAAACTCCCATGATGAACTCTTCCAGGAGTTTAGTATTTGTGAACGTTTCTTACCACCAGTAGCACTTAAACATTTTCCCAATCGCCACAGCTTTGATTTAAATGTGGTTCGAATATTGTCTGTTATCGCTAACGGAATGTTGTACTCACAAAAAGTCTTTGTAATCACTCTTTCATATGCTAATTGTTGAGCTGTAAGGTCACGAGGTTGCACCTCAGAACAATCATCATCTTCTGAAAGGTCCTTACCAGGGACTCCATTCCTCCCTGGTTTTGAAATGTTCCAAAGGTAAAAGCTAGAAAAAAAATTAAATACACAAGTAATGAATAATTTCCCAACACACAGAGCCATATACTGGGTGGTAAAATATTAAGTAGAGGTAGGGGAGAAACATGCTCTCAAGTGTCTATGGGTAAACTGACTACAAAACGATAGTTTTATAACTTACTTGTTTATTAAATATGTTTCTACCGTAAAGTGCAGTCACTTAACTTAGTTACAATTGCTAAACTTTGGTACCAAAAGAAAGTGCGGAAAATACTCTATAAGATGCCAACCGAACTAATAGGGAATTTACCTGCAAATCTGAAATATCCGAGGAAATATCTCCACGGTTTCAAGTTCGCTACACTGCTAGGATACTGTTTATGTAGGAATTAGAATTACACAGAGTTAAAAATGCAAGAAGTGCGGTCACTTTCACGAAGAAAACTGTGATATTTCCTATACCACGCGGATCGTAAGACATATTTGTAATGTGTTATAGCCGAACTAAGCTAGTTTAGTTACTGAGAATTAAGTTCAGGATGGAAGAAGTGTAAATTTGAGTGTTTTGAGCAGCGTAAAGTGAACTTGTTAACATGAATTGGCAGCTGCGTAAATACGGAGATAATATAAATTTGACATATGTTTCAATATGTGATAGTATTACATGTATTACAGCATAGCTCGATGGGAAAGTCCCTATACTTTGGCACATTAGCTATAATTTTGCTCAATGCCAAATTAGGGGCTTTCCCACCGATCGAGCCATGCTGTAACACTATATTTCATCTCTTGTTTCACTACTTTTTATTGCATAGATCCCTACTTCATTTTTAAATTAGCAATTTAAAAAATATCAAGACACGATAGTGTGTCGTGCGGCCCAAGAAGCCGGCGCGCCACACCGTGAGTATATTGACAGGAAGAAAGAAAACATCATTTTCACACATTTGTATCCCGGTGATACCTCATCCGATTGGAACCAAATTTGCTGCAGAGTTGCCCGCCAGCTAGGGGAGTCTACATTTCAAATGTGAAGGAAATCACTCAAGCCATTTCCGAGATACGAGTGGTCAAAGTTTCATTTTTCTTCGTTTTTTTTTTCTTCTTCGTCTTTTCGCACACTTGCAAAAATTGCTATAAAACGCAAACGCCTACTCCGATCACCTTTAAATTTGGCACACAGAAGGGGAGTACAAAGGCGAATCCTAGCATCAAATTTGGTGCAAATCTGGTGAATGATTCAGGAGTTATGACCGATTATTCGTGTAAAACAAGATCGATTTGTTGTCACGCCTACAGGGTAAACCACTTCATGGAATGAGTTGAAAATTGCTATGTAGATGGAGTAACCATCGTAGGAGTGCCTTTTGGTAGTTTGAAAGGAATCGAGATAAAGACCACGGAGATATGACACAAAACCCAACCTGTGTCACAATTACGCGATCGATTTTTATGAATAAAAAAGTATTAATTTTCACGCCTACTAGGCAAACCGCTTAGAGCAATGAGCTGAAAATCGGTGTATAGCTGGAATAATCTTCATTGAAATCATTGAAAGTCCTTGCAGTAGTATAGAAGAATTGGATTACAAACCACTGAGTTATGATTTGAAAGCCAACTCCCTGTAGTAAATGCGAGATCGAGATACTCTAATAGAACAGTCACCCTAATAAAGCATTCAGCTAATTTATTTACTCCATTATAGAATTCTATTACCATATTCTGTAGGGAGTTCAGCTGCAAACAGTTAATCTTATAGACAGTTCAGCAAGAAGCAAGTGACCCTATAGAGAGTTCAGCTACAAATATATCGCTGTAGTGATTCATAACATTGCAAGTCACACTGAAGAGAGTTCAGCTATAAACAAGTCACGCACCCTGTAGAGAGTTCGACTACACTCTCTAGAGAATTCAGCTACAAACAAGTCACTGTGGAGAGAGTTCAGCTACAAAGAAACTATCCTGTAAAGAGTTCATCTATACAAACAAGTTACCCTATAGAGATCACCTGCAAACAAGTAACCCTGAAGAGAGTTCAGCTACAGACAAGTTACTTTATAGTTTATACAGTGTTCAGCTACAAGTAAGTCACTCTGTAGAGAATTCAGCTACAAATAAGTCACTCTGTAGAGAATTCAGCTACCACCAAGTCACTCTGCAAAGAATGTTGCTACAAACAAGTCACCGTGTAGAGAGTTCAGCAACCAAAATACTACTCTGTAAAGAGTTCAGCTATTCAAACAATTTACTCTGTAGAGAGATCAGCTAGAAACAAGAGAGAGTTCAGCTCGAAGAAGTCACCCTGTAGAGAACTCAGCTGCAAAGAAACCCTGTAGAGAGATCAACTACAAACAAATCACCCTGCAGAGCATTCAGCTATAAACAAATCACCCTGTAGAAAGTTCAGGTACAAACAAATCACCCTATATACAGTTCAGCTACAAAAAAAATCACTCTGTAGAGAGTTCAGCTACAAAGAAGTTATGAGATCAGTTTGAAACAAGAGGTTTCAGCTACAGACAAATTAACCTGTAGACAGTTCAACTATGAACAGATCATCCTGTAGCTAGTTCAGCTAGATACAAGTCACCCTATAGAGAGATCAGCTAGAGGAAGTCACCTTGTAGAGAGATTAGCTAGAAAAAGTTGCCTTGTAGAAAGTTCAGTAACAAAGAAACCATCCTGTAGAGAGTTCAGCTACAAACAAATCACCCTGTAGAGAGTTCAGCTGCAAACAAATCACCCTGTAGAGAGTTTAGCTACAAACAAATCAACCTGTAGAGAGATCAGCTCGAGGAAGTCACCTTGTAGAGGGATCAGCTAGAAACAAGTCACCTTGTAGAGAGTTCAGGTACAAAGAAACCACCATGTAGACAGTTCAGCTGCAAACATATCGCCTGTAGAGAGTTCACACAGCTAGAAACAAATCACCTGTAGAGAGTTCAGCTACAAAAAAAATCGCCCTGTAGAGAGATCAGCTAGAAGAGGCCACCTTGTAGAGAGTTCAGCTACAAAGAAACTATCATGTAGAGAGTTCAGCTGCAAACAAATCACCCTGTAGAGCGTTCAGCTACAAAAAGATCACCCTGTAGAGAGATCAGCTAGAAGAGATTACCTTGTAGAGAATCCAGCTACAAAGAAACCATCATGTAGAGAGTTCAGCTGCAAACAAATCACCTTGTAGAGAGTTCAGCTACAAAGAAATCATCATGTAGAGAGTTCAGCTACAAAGAAACCACCATGTAGAGAGATTAGCTGCAAACAAATCACCTATAGAGAGTTCAACTAGAAACAAATCACCCTGTAGAGAGATCAGCTAGAAGAAGTCACCTTGTAGAGAGTTCAGCTACAAAGAAACCATCGTGTAGAGAGTTCAGCTACAACGAAACCACCATGTAGAGAGTTTAGCTGCAAACAAATAACCTGTAGAGAGTTCAGCTAGAAACAAATCACCCTGTAGAGAGATCAGCTAGAAGAGGTCACCTTGTAGAGAGTTCAGCTACAAAGAAACCATCATGTAGAGAGTTCAGCTGCAAACAAATCACCCTGTAGAGAGTTCAGCTGCAAACAAATCACCCTGTAGAGAGTTCAGCTGCAAAAAGAACACCCTGTAGAGAGTTCAGCTAGAAGAGGTCACCTTGTAGAGAGTTCAGCTACAAAGAAACCATTGTGTAGAGAGTTCAGCTACAACAAAACCACCATGTAGAGAGTTCAGCTGCAAACAAATAACCTGTAGAGAGTTCAGCTAGAAACAAATCACCCTGTAGAGAGATCAGCTAGAAGAGGTCACCTTGTAGAGAGTTCAGCTACAAAGAAACCATCATGTAGAGAGTTCAGCTGCAAACAAATCACCCTGTAGAGAGTTCAGCTCAAAAAGATCACCCTGTAGAGAGTTCAGCTAGAAGAAGTCACCTTGTAGAGAGTTCAGCTACAAAGAAGCCATCATATAGAGAGTTCAGCTACAAAGAAATCTCCCCGTAGAGAGTTCAGCTAGAAGAAGTCATCTTGTAGAGAGTTCAGCTACAAAGAAACCTTCGTGTAGAGAGTTCAGCTACAACGAAACCACCATGTAGAGAGTTTAGCTGCAAACAAATAACGTGTAGAGAGTTCAGCTGGAAACAAATCACCCCGTAGAGAGATCAGCTAGAAGAGGTCACCTTGTAGAGAGTTCAGCTACAAAGAAACTGCCATGTAGAGAGTTCAGCCTCAAACAAATCACCGTGTAGAGAATTCAACTACAAACAAATTGCCCTTTAGAGGGATCAGCTAGAAGAAGTTACCTTGTAGAGAGTTCAGCTACAAAGAAACCATCATATAGAGAGTTCAGCTACAAAGAAAGCACCCTGTAGAAAGATCAGCTAGAAGAAGTCACCTTGTAGAGTGTTCAGTTACAAAGAAACCATCATGTAGAGAGTTCAGCTGCAAACAAATCGCCCTGTAGAGAGTTCAGCTACAAAAAGATCACCCTGTAGAGAGTTCAGCTAGAAGAAGTCACCTTGTAGAGAGTTCAGCTAGAAGAAGTCACCTTGTAGAGAGTTCAGCTACAAAGAAACCATCGTGTAGAGAGTTCAGCTACAAAGAGACCACCATGTAGAGAGTTCAGCTGCAAACAAATCACCTGTAGAGAGTTCATCTAGAAACAAATCACCCTGTAGAGAGATCAGCTAGAAGAGGTCACCTTATAGATAGTTCAGCTACATTTCAAGTCACCCAGTAGAGAGATCAGCTGCAAAATAATATCCTGTGGGGAATAATGGGCATGTAATAAATATATATATATATATATATATAATTTGTATAATTACTAATAAAATTAAAAATAATTGAAGTATTAAAAATCTTCTTTAAGTTCTTTTCTTCTTCCTGTGGTAAAGAAAAAACACATGGGTTAAAAAAACCCCAAAGCCAGCCATTGGCCGGCTTTGCAGTATACAAATACAAAAAGAAGTGATATCTAATCAAAAACAGCCAAGCTGTAAAAAAAGGTGCGGCCCCCAAAAAGGCCATGGTGAAAAAAGATGTGAAATCCAAGGTGGCGGCCAAGAAATGGCTGTAATGGTAGGTTAATGGTAAAAATTTTAATAACAACAATTCAGATGAATTTTGTGCCGCTTGGTCTTGGCACCAAATTCACCTGAATTGTCATTATTAAAATTTTTACCATTAACCTACCATCACAGCCATTTCTTGGCCGCCACCTTGGATTTCACATCTTTTTTCACCATGGCCTTTTTGGGAGCCGCACCTTTTTTTACAGCTTGGCTGTTTTTGATTAGATATATACATAATCTACAACAAAAATTTCTGCAATTGCAAACTTCAGTCTACAAAACACAAGCAATTTTCTTCACTGTGACGATTCAATAAAAGTAGAATCCAGAAAGCTTAGTCGAAATGCGTGAATTCATACAGAAACATGCAGCTAAAATTTGGTGAATCAAGAATTTGCAAAATTTACACAAATTGTACCTCGTACATAAACCCTCCATTCAGAATAATGACCTGCATGGGCATGTAGCCTATGGCAGTCAATTGATCTGCCTATTTAACATGGCAAATTGTTATACAGAATAAATACACTTTATGTTACAACTTTAAACTGGTGTAGGACCAGATGTCCTAGCACTTGTGCTGTGAAGTCTTAATAAATATACTAATGTCCATTTAGTTCCACATAAGGTACTTTGAGAAAATAAGTCTAGCGTTCCTATGGATGCATATACCTGAAATTGACAAGAAGAAAATATCCTGGCTGCCTGGCAGACTACTGTAATGGGTTTGAGGCTGCCTAGTCATGGGTTTTTTCTCTTTTCTCCATCACACCTTATGTAATGAATTTCAACAGGCTGTAGGACCAGGTGCCCTACAGACCTTCAGCACTTGTGCTGTAAAGCCTTAATTTTAAGAAAAGTATTGAAAAAGTAAACCTTCTTTCTGTACATATTTCAAATTGTGCGTGGGCAGGAGACAATAATTGCATATTTTATCACAAAAAATCATTAGTAACTTTAGAACAGAAATTACAGAATAAGCTATAGACTTTCTGTAAAAACCAACTTATTCTTTAGGGCAACTTGAATGCTTCAATTTGACACCAAGTTTGTGGATTTTGGATCATACAAACATGAAATAGAGATAAAACTGACAATTTTTGACAATTAAATTACCTGTAAAGGTCAAGTCTGTGGTGGCTCCCTATCAAAAACAAACTTTTCTCCAAGTTTCATGCCTTTATCCAAAAGTGCACTAAAAGGCCTTCTTATAACCCTGACTATATATACAGTACTTAGCAATTTCCTAAGTTTTGCAGAGGAAATTGATATGCACATAGGTGGCTTTCAGTTGAGTCACTGCTGGTTTATGATTTTTTTTTGCATTTACGATGTCAGTTTTCACACACACACGCACGCACGCACACACACATGCACATGCACACACACTCATAATAAGAAATTAAGTGTACATAGATGGTATACGTAGTCATGTGCACTAAATGAATATAGTGATAAATTAACCCATGCATAAACTACAGGACCTATAAACATAACCAGGAAGGAATATGATTGCTTGAGGTGCAAGCCTTGTTTTTCATTGCTGAGGTATGCCATCATAATATGCTTGAGGAGCCATCAATCCACAGTTCATCATCTCAGTAATAATCACTCATAATAGCTTGTATATTGTGCATGTGACCGAATTTGACAAAACAAGGCTACGTACATCCACACAATGTAGGAGTATGCCATTAGTTTCAAATTTTGACCTGGTATTTTGCTATGGAACAATTGTGTGAAAATGTTAGGTCAATATTTTACTGAACAGGGGCATAGGAAGCATGGTGCTTGGGCACCCATAAATATTTCCAGTGGCGTAACTAACGGGTGTCAGCACACTGTACTAAATATTACTGAAACGATCAAGATACTCTAATAGAGCAGTCAATAACTCTAATTAATACCATACCTGTTTCACTGCCCATACAAAAGTCTCAATAGTAGCAGTGAAATTTATCTCGTATTTCACTGGTAGCAGTGAAAAAGTTGTAATTACAATTTCATTGGCTAGAATTTATGTTAACAATGTAGCGCCAATTAGTGTTGACGCGTGTTTAGTACATAGTGACAAATTGCGTACATGGCAACGCTAATGCACAGCATGCGCGCGTGCATGCATATGTGCAGCGAGTATGGTATTAACTGGGAATAGCATGGGTAGCAGTGAAATTTGGATCCCCATTTCCAATACAACACTCGTGGTATTTATCCCAAATTTCACTGCTACCCATGCTATTACTAGTACAAAGCAATCACAGTATTCATTCAGAGTAATGTAGTCAACTATCTAGTTATAAATATTGTAGAATATATGTGACCGGATTTGCGAAAAGGTACCTTTTCCACACATTTGACATACCAGCAAACAAAGTGTCATAACTGTTGACTCCTTGCACTGATTGACTTTCTTTTTGTATCAAACTGTAGCCACATAATGTAGGCATACTCATGGAAAATTACAGACATGTGCTTGCAGTGATATGAAAGTTACAAAGTTTGGAAGTTGAAAAAATGGGTCAAATTTTATGTGTGAAAAAGGTACCTTTTTGCAAATCCGGTCACATATGCAGCCATTGCTATTGCTATCAGCTCGAGATTTTGTTTTTTGGTCTTCAGCTTTACCACTGGGCACCCATAAGTTAAATATCTTCCTACGCCCCTGCATGCTGAGTAGTTAAGTTACAGTTGGTTAAAGTCAGAAAATTGAATATGCCAGTATGGAAGCCTTGTTTTGCCAAGTTTGGTCACATATGATCAAGCCTTTGTTGTTCATGTCTTGTGCAGAGTAGTAGTATGCTATAACTAGTTGCAAACACCAGTGGAGAAAAACAAAGGCTATTCCAACATATGATGAACAGTAAAATTTATATGCAATAGATAGTTGATCATGCTATGTCACCTCTTGAGATCATTATTTTCCAGAAAGGAATTAGTTGCTAGGTAGCTAGCTAATTACTGTTTATGTTACATCATGGCTTCTTTTCCTGTCATAACTGCATTACCTGGTAGCAACCTTAAATTATGCTAATCATATACAAAATGAGTAGATGTCTGTAAGCTATATATGGTATTAAACACAGAGTGACTCTCTAAAGAGGTCAAAACAGCTGAATGTTCATATTATACTGTATGTCCAACAGAGTTCTAGGGAAGTTGCTTACTTAGGAGTAGTAATATTACTTTTGTTAATGAATTTATGGTTAGCGTAACAATTGAATCTCATCCAGAGAGCTTTGTGATAACATTTGGTATAACATGTTTCTGCAGTTTCAATGTCAGAATTCTGACCACTTACATGTAGGTCTTCTCATGGGTCCTTAGTGGAACAGCAATTCTGATTCATATGTTTGTTGTGTAGTTGTATAGACTGTGTATGTTCTTCATTTCTATGTACCTGAAGATTTTTTAGACTCTTGAATCGGGTGCCATGTATTTCTGTAGGTGCACAGGTCTGTCATGTAGAACACTCAATACAACATGATTTTTATACTTATACTTCAGAGCTCAATCTTCTAGAAAGAGCCAGTAATTTTTTTCTTATCTTGTCGACTTGACAGCATGGGACTACATGCTGCGATAGACTACTGCAAATGTACCCCAAAGAAGATAATGTGTTGCAAAAGAACAAGTGAAATTGAAGCTAAAAATTCAAGAGGGCATCTGGCTATAATGCACAAAGCCTTACAATAATGAAAACTTAATATTTATGATGCCAAATAAGTGCTTTTGTGTCAACATAAAGTCAACATGATGTCAACATAAAGTACTTTTGTGACACTTATGAGCTGCATACTATTACATGGATAACTGGAAAGAGTTAACAATAACATACACACAGAGAATAAAATTCAGTAAGGATGTGAAACTAATCAAATCACAAAGTAGTGTGAGTTTAAACATAAACTTAAAAATTGAGTGACACCTTTATACTATCCTCTGACGATGTTGTCTAATTCAATGAAGAGACCTAGCTATACTGCTGTTTTATACAGGTTTGAGCTGCTTAGTCAAAAGGCTTACTTTGTGCACATGACTGACTGATGATAAATAGGTAGCTGACAAAACACAAAAGAATGAATACTTTTGTGTATGTCATCTATATGATAAAAATAAGTAACCTGATAAGTACCCATTGTGGTAAGCACCATGGTGATACCTGATATGTCATTACTTAATGGTGATCATGATAGCTGATTTGGAGTATAAATACTAGTGGCAGCTATCCCCTCTTCATTCAGTTATATATACAATATGGCTAATATTGAGAAAGCATCTATTTCTGGAGGACATCTTTCTGATGGAACAAGATATGGAGCTGCCAAAGTTAGCAGGTTTGCTACCAGCAGATATGGTACAATTGGAGCTGCTTTTCTTGATTCTGCCCTCACTCAAGATCTAAAGAACTTGGTGCCTGGTAAAAGAGTTCTTGATATTGGATGTGGAGCTGGAAACTGGTGTGTTACTGCTGCTCAATATGGTGCAAAATCAGTAGATGGTTTTGATATACAATCAGAGATGGTGGAACTGGCTAAACAAGCTACTTCACACTTGGACATGGTCCACATACAAGTTGGAGATGCTGCAGATATGCCTTTTGATGATGATAGTTTTGATGTAGCTATTAGCCTCTTTGTTACCTGCAATCTACCACCTAATGGATTTGCTAAACACTTTCAAGAGCTTCATCGAGTACTGGTACCTGGAGGAAAGGCTCTCCTACTTATACCTACTGATTGGTCTCACAGTAGATTGTACACAACAATTGAAGCTGATCCAAGCATTGTCAAGAGTGAGATGGTACAGATTCTGTCAACAGTTCCTAAGTATCCTACCACTTCACAAGTCACTGAAGCATTCAGGAATATTGATGATATTCTTGTTACTTGTTTTGCAGTTGATGACAAGGGAGAGATATTTAATGTCACAAACACCAGTCAACTCTTTCGTGGCCAGCCAATATGGAGGAAAACTGAAGTGATGATGTTTCCTAACTTCTTCTACAGTGACCAGTCAACTATTGACCAGTTTGTCACTAATGGATTCCACATTGATAGAGTAGAAAATCACTTCACTGAAGAAAAAAGGATTATTTATAACAAGTCAAATCCTGCCATTCCATTGAGTAATGATTATGTCAAGCATCCAACAGCCTTGGTTTATCATGTGTCAAAGCCTTTGTGATTTAAAAAAAAAAATCTATTTAGCTACATTGACTGAATGTATAAATAACCTTACAGTTCGTACAACGTACCAATCTGTTTATGTTTGTTGTGTATACTTTACTCTTTCATGTATATAATGTTGCGGAGATATATACCAGTGAATTAAAATATAAAATTGGGTTCAGCTGCTTATACATCAGTAATGAACTTTAAATGTGGCCAAAGTTTACCTGAGTAGTGCTTTTGCAGGAGAGTAAGTTGAGGGGATTTTCAATACTAGGAAGGTTTCCATTGTAGCTGTAAGTATCAGAGACTGTAACTCTTTACTTGCAGATCCCTAATGGGATAGGGATTTTAGATTGACTGCTTCTTCATGGCCGAAGGCTCAAAGTGTAAATTTCTCACTTTTCAATTGCAAGGCAAGTAGAATAAAGCTTTATATAGGGTTTCTTAAATTGAGCATAATATTCATTGATGGCCCTAGTTTATAATTATCAACTTAGCACTAGAATTCACATGCTGCAACTGGTTGCACCTTCAGACCCCTTAAAATTCTACATTCTGCTAATGCCATACTGTAACACTTATGCTGAGTTTGTCATCTGTGTCTGAAGTACATAAGTGAGACAATTGGCTGACATGGTAACATGCATTTTCAGCTATACTCCCCTAGCTATATGTGTACAGTGCCAATTCCATAGGTTTATAGGTCTGTTGTGACTTTTCAATGTTTTATTTTTAAGAGGAATGGAACTTTATGGAAGTGATAGCTATGAATGTTTCCATCATTGGGAAGAAATATACAAGTATAAGTACTTAATAACATATTTCATTAAACATTTCACTATAGAGAACACAACATGTCTTCAATGAGTTCAGTGCAACACAATACAAAAATTAATTTAATATACAAAGTCACAAGTGCCATGTAGTCTTAGGTATATCACTAATGGGTGAAACCTTAACAATGAAATAATTATGACTCGACGTCAAAATGTCCACAAATATGCAAATGTTACACAGTCATGTTGTATGTGCTATAATTCCATGGTGAATGGTTATCAGTCCATTCAATTATACAGTACATAATATGTATCTCATTATAAAATACATGCATTCCTGCTTTAGTGGCACAAATGATATGGTCACTAAGACAGGTGATAATTTGAAACATGTTTACCAGTACATTACTTGACTTGCTTGCTTGACTGTGTCTCTATGTCCTGGCACTCTTATGTGCAAGCTGCATAATATTCAAATGATTACAACTTGACCACAGTAACTGATTTCAGTGGTTTGAACTAACTGCATATTAAATTAATCAAACTGTTAGCATCTAAACAAAGGGTAGCTATCACCTTGTACAGGTACATGCCTTTTGTGTATCCCTTTAAACAATTTGATAATAATAATAACAATTATTGACAAGTTGCATACATTATCAAGACACACGGTAGTGTGTCGTGCAGCCCAAGAAGCCAGCAGGCATGACAAACCTCAGCCGGCTTCGACCTTATTTTACGTGAATAATTGGTCATAACTCCATGAAATGTTCATCTGATTCCTACCAAATGTGGTAATGAGATCCTCTGTAATGAGCCCTTAGTGTGCCTAATTTCAGCCCTATTGGAGCACGCATTCGTGTTCTATGGCGGAGTTTGCGAAGTGTGCGAAATGAAGAATAAAAACGAAGAAATTAAAACGAAATTTTTGGTCGCTCATATCTCGGAAATATCTGGAGCAAATTTGGTATGTATAGACCGGAATTTCTGTAGCAAATTTGGTTCCAATCAGATAAGGCCACTCTAAATAAATTCTCTGTTTCCCGTCCACCGCCCGCATCTGGTTACTGTCAACTCTAAATATTCCATTATTCCGTATTCCTCCATTATTTTCCGGTTATTCTTGCATACTGACAGGCTCAGTAAAAGCCAGGGTCAGCTCATGTGTCAGCAGTGCTATCAAGTCGGCACAAACTTCACGTTTGTGCTATTTTTGCAACTTAAAAGGGAAGGAACAAGCTTAAGCATGCTTTTATGCAGCTTTTTATAGTTGTGCCAGGCAAATAATGGCTTGAAAAGTTGCCAATCTGATAATGAAATAATGGAAATAGACCGCCCGCCCGCATGCAAATATGCTTGAGTCCAGGACGGGAAACAGAGAATTTATTTGGAGTGGCCTAAGGGATTCGATCAATACCGCGATTTGATTGGACGAACCAGTTTTCGGTAACGGTGGCGCAAGTCCTTGATTCTAGACAAACCAGCTAGACCCTATTTTCGGAGTGCTTGTATAAGCGTCTAAATAGGGTCGGCGGCGCCAGACTATTCTCACTGTTGCATGCAATGACTGTTCTATTAGAGTGTTTGACTGTTCTATTAGAGAATCTTGATCTTTTTGAAATTTTCCTATTCACCCCAGTCTCACTCCAGACCTGCAGAGACTTTATTAATTTTCAATGTTCAGACATTCACTATAGCTATCTGACTCAACACTAACCTTAAAAATATTAGGGTCCGCAACGCGAAAAATCGATATCCTCTAATCAACTACCTAACTATTGTCATGTGTTAGGCTAAGTGTAACTTGAATAACACCAGCGTGGCAGCCAAGTTTTTCGCAAGTTTGTCACTTTCTTCTGGTAGAAAACGATACAAATGTCTTAAAACCACGTGATTTTCCGTTGCAGCAGTTCGTAGGGTTGTTCGTATGCTACGATATTCACTCTCAACATTGTTCAAGTACTCTGGTCTTTCTTCAGAGCAAATAAATCTTTCCCCTTTTACCAAAGTAGTCTATCATCAACTCAAAGTATTGGTGGTTTGATTTTATTGGTCAGTTTCTGGTGGCAGCACGATCTGTGCAGCTTTTTGGCGACAGACAAAATGTTTCTTCCTCTGAAGCACAGGACAAGCAGAGCAACAACTGCGCCGTGGGTCAGCAATGACCAGTACTAGGTAAAGTACCTGCATGCGGAGTATGGTTATAATTGAAGCTTGTTAGCCATCTGGCTGAGCCATCTATATGCTGAAATTCGGCCAAAATGACGTGGTTTTTGCAAACAAATACCAGAATGGTTGATACATCAGTGAGACAGTCTCCAACAGCAAGGATACGAAGCTTATAAACACCTACCAATACGGCTATCTCGCCCAGTAAACGCATAGAGCAATCCAATGCATGAAATAGGCACTCACGTGATCGATATTCAAATCTCGGAAAATACAACCATAATCTATTCCATGACCTTAAAATCACTTGGAATTTTTATTTATTTATTAATGCTTTATAGTACACACATACAAGCATGAGCTTAGGTACACACACAGATACAAGAATTGACAATACACATGGTGTACTAAAGGTCTGTAGGCTTGTGCCTACAGCCAAAAGTAGTAATTATAAAATAATAATAAAAGAACACATAATAAATTGTCTAAAACAGTGTGTAGTTAATCGAGAAATGATCAGTAACACACCGACTACATCAAGTGACAATCAGTTTGTGTTCATTAGGTTCAGCATCTCGATTAGCCCAGCAGTCTGAGACTCTCCCTATGATGCCATCACAGCATAAAACACACCTGCACTGGCCCAGACCACGCCTGAGTGAACGATTAACACAAATAAAGAAATATTTACAAAAGGAGCACACACTGCATGGTTCCTATTCAGAAATGAAAGCGATTTCAAATGGGTATTTCCGTGATTTGAATTTCGATCACGTGAGTGTTTATTCATCAATTGGATTGCTCTATGCGTTTACTGGGCGAGATAGCCGTATTGGTAGGTGTTTATAAGTTTCGTATCCTCGCTTTTGGAGACTGTCTCACTGATGTATCAACCATTCTGGTATTTGATTGCAAAAACCACGTCATTTTGGCCAAATTTCAGCATATAGATGGCTCAGCCAGATGGCTAACAAGCTTCAATTATAACCATACTCCGCATGCAGGTACTTTACCTAGTACTGGTCATTGCTGACCCACGGTGCAGTTGCTGCTCTGCTTGTCCTGTGCTTCAGAGGAAGAAACATTTTGTCTGTCGCCAAAAAGCTGCACAGATCGTGCTGCCACCAGAAACTGATCAATAAAATCAAACCCCCAATACTTTGAGTTGATGATAGACTACTTGAACAATATTGAGAGTGAATATCGTGGCATACGAACAACCCTACGAACTGCTGCAACGAAAAATCACGTGATTTTAAGACATTTGTATCGTTTTCTACCAGAAGAAAGTGACAAACTTGGCTGCCACGCTGGAGTTATTCAAGTTACACTTAGCCTAACACATGACAATAGTTAGGTAGTTGATTGGAGGATATCGATTTTTCGCGTTGCGGTGTCACAGTGATATATGTTTCCCCGGGTAACGTGTTTCCCGCACACATATCCCTAGGGATCCGTGTTTCCCCGCACACATATCACTAGGGATCCGTGTTTCTCACCAAAAAGCTGTCAGAGATATGTGTTTCCCGTTGCGATTTTTTTAATATTTCACCGCACACACATATCCCTAGGGATTCGTGTTTCCCCGCACATATATCACCAGGGATCCGTGTTTCCCACTAAGATATAGCCATCGTGCAGTAACTCCAAGGTCCTATGGCTAGTTGCAAACAGCACGCGATCCAACCATTCAGTATATATTATTGATATCTAGCTAATAGACACCCATGCATATTGCATGCAGGTGTATATAGCTATAGTTAGCTAACTAGCTATATAGCTACTATATAAGCTAATACAATAATTATACTATAGCTAGCTATACTAATAATGATAACTATATAGTCATTTAAAATAAACTTTGTTGCTCTTCTCTGGACCTGCTCAATAAGTGTGATGTCCTTAACAGGGACGGATCTAGGATTTATAAAAGGGGGGGCTAACTCAAGGTACTAATCTCTTTGGTAGAGAGCATGCTGGAACTAGGGGGGTCTGGGAGCATGCCCCCCAGGAAATGTTGAAATATAGATGCTAAAATACTGCAATTTGGAGACATTCTCACATAAAACTCATAATATTTTCTGCCTGTAGATTTATATATACTGCCTTTAGATTATAGGTATGACTCTCAGAAGCATTTTGCTAATGGAAAAGTTTGGGTAGGTACAGACAACCAAGTACATGATGCACCCCTCTCACAATTGCACAACACTGAATAGGTGCATGTTAAAATAATAATGTTGAAAGTGGAAAATTTGAACAATACAAGATTGAATCTGAGAGCATTTTCAATGGAAATTGTGTACCTGAATTAAGTATTGCCATACATATTAACTACACAAGTGGATGAATGAAGCCCTTTACAGACCAATGCACTTCGTTGTATGTATAGGTGCAGGCAGATTTGGAAAAATTTTATAACAGAACCAACTATATGCTTCCAGTGAATGTTCTATTAGAGTAATTAGCTGACTCCTCTATTAGAGTATCTCGATCTTGTACACCTCCAGGTCCTTGTTGCATAAACTTTAGCATATAAATCCACTGATAATACCTTGGAAAGATGTTTATAAGGTGGTTTTATGAGTATTTAGTGATTATATAATTATGCTAAGACAAAATTTCATTATAATTCTCAGCATCATATTGATCAAGTAAAGCCTATAAATATGAAGGGGGGGGGGGGGCTTCAGCCCCCATAAAGTCCCCCCCCCCCCCTGGATCCACCCCTGCTTGATATGGTTAGGTTTCCAAATCACTGAACAGTATATAACTAGCAATCTGCACTAAGGAAATATACAAAGTTCTCTTGGCTGTCACTGTTTGATGCTTGCTAAAGCTGCGATGGAGCAGTCCTAGCATTCTGTAGGTCTTAGGGATTATGTTTTTGTAGTGTTGATCCCAAGATCGGTCTGATGATATTATAATACCGAGATATTTATGTGAACTATTTGTTAAAACCTGTGTGTCAGCTATTTTGTAATTAGTGATGACTTTTGCATTAATATAGGTGGACACTCTTTTTTGGATTAAAAAACATATTATATCTCATACTCCACAAAGTTGCTGAGTCTAAATCATTTTGAAATAGTGAAATATCTCGAGGACTACAAACAGTATTATAAATCTTGGTGTCGTCAATGAATAGTAAAGTTTTACTGATGGTAACACAAGATGGTAAATCATTCATGTAAATAATGAAGAGTAGGGGTCCCAAAATACTCCCTTGGGGAACCCCAGATAGAACCGGCAAGGGGGTAGATAATGACTGACTGCATGCCAAAGCTGTAGCTATACATTGATTAACTATACATAGCTGCAATCACATGATTTATTCTATATAGCTAGAGATAATATTTTATTGTATACATGTACTTGTAGCCAGGGCCGCCCAGAGAAATTAAGGGGCCCAGGGCAAAGAGTTAAAGTGGGGCCCTTCACCCAAGCTGTAAGTTGAAGACAAAAAAAAAAGAAAAAAAAAGGTCACAACCTACTAACAATGACAATAACTACCCATCACCAACCATATCTCCTTATCTATAAGCTTGCTACACTGCTCCTCTGAAGTATACTGTGACTGCTCTATTAGAGTATTTAGATCAGACTGTTCAGGGGGCCCTTCATGGGGCCTCCTGGGGCCCCTCTCAGGCTGGGGCCCGGGGCAAAATGCCCCAGTTGCCCTCCCCTGTGGGCGGCCCTGCTTGTAGCTACTGTTTTATTAAACTGATGCTATAGCTACATAGCTAAATCACAGCACAGTTTAGCAGTTATATATATAGTTGAATGCCAGTGAATGGCTTGATTTCCTCCATCAACATGCATAATTATAGTATTAGTTGTGTAGCTAGGTATATGGCTAGCTATGATTATTAAAAGTGCATGCGCGCCTATGCTAACACTACGTACGTTGCACATGACCTTTATAAAGGGGAAACATATTACCCGGGGAAACACATATCACTGTGACTTGTAGGTCGCTAGCGAGTTAGTGATATGTGTGCGGGGAAACACGGATCCCTAGGGATATGTGTGCGGGAAACACGTTACCCGGGGAAACATATATCACTGTGACACCGGACCCTATATTAGAGCGTTTTCCCATCGAACTTCAAATCTCAGCATGAATGCCGCAGAGCATACTACAATTATGTGTCAAGAATATCTGACCCTAGAGTGAACAACAAAAAGTTTTGGTCTTTCATTAAAAATTGTCGTAAAGATACTACTGGAATCACAACCCTGACAGTTGAAGGGAACACAATCACAGATGATACAGCGGATAAGGCTAATGCTCTTAATGATCAATTCAAGTCTGTGTTTACAATAGAAGATACTTCAGTAACACCAGAAGTACCAGGCCCACCTTTTCCAGATATGGACTGTATTGAAGTTAATGTTGAAGGAGTGACACAATTACTGTCTAACTTGGATGCTCAAAAGGCTGGTGGCCCTGACAATATTCCAACCAGATTTTTGAAAAAATTCTCTTCAGAACTAGCACCTTGCCTTACAATGTTATTCCAAGGATCCTTAGAACAAGGAATTATCCCTGATGATTGGAGGAAAGCTTTTGTGGTACCTGTTTTTAAGAGAGGGGATCGCTGTTTACCAGCAAATTATAGGCCAATTTCTCTTACCAGTGTTGTGTGCAAAACCCTAGAACATATAATATCTTCAAATATCTACTCTCATTTAAATAAACACAATGTTCCTGCTGACCAACAACATGGCTTTAGATCCAGAAGAACTTGTGAAACCCAGTTAATTGAAACAATTGATGACTTTTGCCACTACTCTCAACCTATCAGGACAAATTGATGCAATTTTCTTAGATATGTCCAAAGCCTTTGATACCGTACCTATAAACAGACTCTGCAGCAAACTTAGTCACTATGGTATTTGTGGAAATATATTAAGATGGATTAAAAGCTTCCTGACAGACAGATCCCAACAAGTTGTTGTGAATGGTGAATATAGCCAACTGTGTAAAGTAACTTCAGGAGTGCCACAGGGGTCAGTGTTGGGACCACTCTTGTTTCTATGATACATTAACGATATTGCACACAATATTTCATCAAAAATTCGGTTGTATGCAGATGATACTTTACTCTACAGAAGTATTCATTCTGAACAAGATGTGGTAGCCCTTCAGAATGATTTGAATACTTTATCACAATGGGCTGATGTTTGGCAGATGTCATTTAATCCTTCAAAGACTGAATTTTTGAGAATTACCAATAAAATGAATTATGTTCAATCATCCTATTACCTATCTAATACCTTAATACCATCAGTAAGTCATGCAAAGTATCTGGGTGTCATTATCGACAAAAATCTTAAATGGACACAGCATGTTAACATGATCACTGCAAAAGCAAACTCAGTAAGAAGTCTTTTACAACGGAATCTAGCAAAGTGTCCTGCAACAGTTAAATGCTACTGCTATAATACATTTGTTCGCCCCATTCTAGAATATGCCAGTACAGTGTGGTCCCCATACCATGAACATAACATCTATAAATTAGAAATGGTACAGAGAAGAGCAGCAAGGTTTGTGATGAATAACTATAATAGAACAGCTAGTGTGACAGAAATGTTGAACAGTTTACAATGGCACACATTGGAGAAGCGAAGAAATAATTTGAGAGCCTCACTAATGTATAAAATAATTAATGACATGGTAGATATTAATGTGCACCAACAGTTTAGACCAAGCAACACCACAACTAGAGGTCACCATCAAAGATTTCTGCAGTTGCCAACAAGGGTAGATGCTTATATGAACTCCTTCTTTCCTTTTACAATAAAATTATGGAACCAACTAGATGATCATATTATCCAAGCTCCATCTCTTGATTTATTTAACAATTATATAAATTTGTAAATAAGTAGCTATTAAACTACATATGTACGAATATACTCATGATTGAGTTTGTACATTAACAAATATATAAATAATCATAACACATTTTATTCAAAATCAGACGATGATACATGTTATATAATAAATTCAATGATTGAAGCTCAGCTAAACTGCTTTGTCGTACCTTAGTTCCAGCATTGTAAGCGGGCCGGGTCATCCGGATTATCTGGGTCACATTTTGTCCGGGTCAACTGGGCCTTATCCACTTCACTGAATATCTGGGTCTGACCCGGATGAGATCACGTGTGACTATAAGTTAACAAGCTTGATTGTATTGATGGAAATACAGTTACAAACACTCGAGAAACTTACGTGGAGCCACACCCACCATTCAGGAGTATGCTTTGCTGTCTGTACGGGGTATGTAGAGCCACGCCCTCTTATCGGAATTGTACCAGCTGTGCTCTGTGGGCATGCATGCATCAGCAGATCCGTGTTGCTACTTGAAATGTAGGTAACTAACTTCTGGAAATTCTGTAGCTGCATGTAAACTTACGTGGAGCCACCCCCACTTGATATTACGTACATGGAGCCACACCCACTTGATAATACGTACATGGAGCCACACCCACTTGATAATATGTAGCTATTCACTTCTTGCAGACAATTTATTTATAGTGTAAAAAAATGTGGGGCTGAATAGTGGAACTTGTGGACTTTTAATCTAGCTCTTGGGGCACGCCTCTATTTTAATTAAACCGGGTCACATGCGGGTCAGATCCGGGTCACATGCGGGTCAGATCCGGATTACATTCGGGTCAGTGGGTCAAAGGGGTCAGCAGTACTGACCCACTTACAATGCTGCTTAGTGCTAGTTGGCACGTGACTGCTTATGTCCTATAAAACTGAAACCCACAATGAAAAGCATTCATTTCGTCTAGTGGTGTAAACCTGCAGTAGTGCATTATTCTACTCGTTGTCAGGAATCATTTCACCATCTAAAACAGGTTTGTCCTTGACTTTGTGACTATTATAGCAGAAGTCATAAATATCATGGCGGAAATTTTCCCATTATGCTCCTAATTATGCTCCATTATGCCAGCATTATGCTGTATGCTTTTCATCCCCTATTATGCGGGATTTATGCCAAAAATTATGCCGGCATAATCGACGCTAGCCTAATCAGAGAGAAACAAGTCACCCTGTAGAGAGATCAGCTAGAAGAAGTTATTTTGTATAGAGAGTTCAATTACAAAGAAATTAGCTACACTGTTGAGAGTTCAGCCACAAACAAGTTACCCTATATTAGGGTCCGCACTGAATCCGAAAAATCTACTTTCACAAATCGATCCCCCTACCATTGTGGGATGTTCATTGTAGTATCCCATTGCTAGATCCACCATGAAACCGGAGGCACGGTTGTTGTCTTCACAGAACTATCGATTTTAGTATTTCGTGAGATGCAAAAATTACTTTTAAAACTTCTGGCTCCACACAAAGAACAGGATAGAACTTGCTGCTTAGCTAGATATTATCTAGAGTTAATGTAGTTAAAAAGTGCGTACAGTAATAAGCAAATGATTCACTGGGTTCCCGGCACAGGGTTGCTTTCTCTCAAAAAGCAGAAAACGAAACACGAATTTTCGAATTCAAACTGCCCTACCAGCCAAGACAAGAAAAGCCAACTCTTCCTCATAGTGATGTGATAAGGTTGGATGCATAGTCTGTCTATGCTGTTAGTTTGGAAAGGATCTGAGACTTCTCACCATCTGGGTGAAGAACGTCAAAAATTTCGTGCATCATTTCAAGGGATTCTCTCAATGGTACCAAAGTGCTTTCAGGTACTTCTGATGCCACACTGGTCACTTAATTTTGTTTAGAATGATGATAAATGATGGTTCAAAACGTTTGGTAGTAGTAGTAGTTGGTGTTTCTGTGATTTCATATGATGCAGTATACCAGCACTCACCAGGAGCTCCACCCAGCTCGAATAAAAAATGAAAGATTTTGTGCATTTTTCAGTTTATTTTGGGATGTTTTGCAGCATAATGGTGATGTAGGGTGATCTAGTGAAGATTTGAAGCTGCTGTGGAACGTTAGAGGTGAAGTCAAATTTGGACGATTTTGCTGCCTCCCTTGATGCATAGCTTAGAGCGAGGCGTGGAAGCTGTGGATGAAATAATAATTGACAACCGCTATTATCAAACGTTCAGGGACATCTTTTGCCATAGTTGTAGTCTATAACTGATGATTGTTGTGGCTGCAGAAGCGCTGGAAATGGGTAGAATTCGCAACACAATTCTTTGTTGCTGCAAAAAATTTTGACGCTCGTCACCCAGATGGTGAGAAATCTCAGATCTTTTCCAAACTAACAGCATAGACAGACTATGCACCCAACCGTATCGAAACACTATGAGGAAGAGTTGGCTTCTCTTGCCCTGGGTGGTAGGGCAGTTTGAATTCGAAACTTCGTATTTCTTTGTCTGTTTTTTCAAAGAAAGCAACCCTGTGCCGGACACCCAGCAAACCATTTACTTATTTCTGTGCGTAGTTTTCAACTACAACAACTCTGGATACGAATTGGCTAAGTAGCAAGTTTCATCCTGTCCTTTGTGTGGAGCACGAAATTTTAAAAATAAATCTTACATCTTGTGAGATACTGAAAATGATATTTCTGTGAAGACAACAATCGTGCCTCTGGTTTCATGGTGGATCAAGCAATGGGATACTACAATGAACATCCCACAATGGTAGGGGGACTGATTTGTAGAAGTTGATTTTTAGGATTGCGGACCCTACCTATATAGAGAGATCAGTTAGAAACAAGTCACCCTGTAGAGAATTTAGCTTCAAACAAATCACCCTGTAGATATTTCAGCTACAAACATATCACCCTGTAGAGAGTTCAGCTAGATACAAGTCACCCTGTAGTGGTGTAGAGAGATCAGCTAGAAGAAGTCACCTTGTAGAAAGTTCAGCTACAAATAACCCATCCTGTAGAGAGCTCAGCTACAAACAAGTTACCCTATATAGAGATCAGCTATAGAAACAAGTTTCCCTGTGGAGAATTCAGCTACAAACAAATCACCCTGTAGATATTTCAGCTACAAACAGAGCACCCTGTAGAGAGAAACAAATCACCCTGTACAGAGTTCAGCTATAAAGAAACCACCCTGTAGAGAGTTCAACTACTGTGTAAACAAGTTACCCTGTAGCGAGATCGGCTAGAAACAAGTCACCTTATAGAAGATCAGCTAGAAACAAGTCACCCTATAGAGAGATCAGCTAGAAACAAATCACCTTTTAGAGAGTTCAGCTACAAACAAAATCACCCTGTAGAGAGTTCAGTTACAAACAAATCACCCACCCTGTAGAGACTTCATCTACAAACAAATCACCCTGTAGATAGTTCAACTACAGATAACCCTGCAGAGAGTTCAGCTAGAAACAAGTCACCCTGTAGAGAGAATCCTGTAGAGACATTCAGCTACGAACAAGTTACCCTATAGAGAGATCAGCTAGAAACAAATCATCTTGTAGATAGTTCAGCTAGAAAAAAATCATCCTGTAGAGAGTTCAACTACAAATAGATAACCCTATAGAGAGTTCAGCTAGAAACAAGTCACCCTGTAGAGAGAATCCTGTAGAGAGTTCATCCACCAGCAAATCACCCTGTAGAGAGTTCAGCTATGTACATTTCAAGTCACCCAGTAGAGAGATCAGCTGCAAACCCTGTAGGGACATGTAATATATATATATAGAATTTGTACATTTACTGATAAAATCAGAATTAGTTAAAGTATTTAAAATCTGCTTTTTCTTCTTCCTGTGGTAAAGAAAAAAAATAGGTTAAAAAAGCCCCAAATATGGCCAGCTTTGGGGTATACAAATACAAAAAGAAGTGATATCTAATCCAAAACAGCCAAGCTGTAAAAAAAGAGTGCGGTCCTAAAAAAGGCTATGGTAAAAAAAGATGTGAAATCCAAGGTGGTGGCCAAGAAATGGCTGTGATGATAGGTTAATGGTAAAAATTTTAATAACGACGATTCAGGTGAAATTTGTGCAGCGGCACAAAATTCACCTGAATTGTCATTGTTAAAATTTTTACCATTAACCTACCATCACAGCCATTTCTTGGCTGCCACCTTGGATTTCACATCTTTTTTACCATAGCCTTTTTGAGGGCTGTACTCTTTTTTTACAGCTTGGCTGGTTTGGATTAGATCAAGACACACCGGTTTGGATTAGATCAAGACACACGGTAGTGTGTCGTGCGGCCCAAGAAGCCGGCGCGCAACCCCGTGAGTATATTGACAGGAAGAAAGAAAACGCAATTTTCGCACCTCCGTAGCTCTGTGCTGCCTTGATGAAACAAGACGAATTTTGCTGTGTACATTCCCTCCAACTTCAGTACTCCACATTCCAAATTTGAGCGAAATCGCTTCAGGCATATGCGACTTCAAAAATTGGCTTAGTTTCTTCGTTTTTTTTCTTATTTTTCTTCCTCTTTTCGCACACTTACAAAAACTGCTATAAAACGCGAACGCGTTATCCGATTGCTATGAAATTTGGCACACAGAAGGGGGGTATAAAGGCGCATCTCGGTACCAACTTTGGCTGGAATACCATAAACAGGCAAAGAGTTATGAGCGATTATGCACGAAAAATAACACCAATATGTTGTCACGCGTGCAGGGTAAACCGCGTATGGGAAGAAGTTGAAAATCGGTGGGTGAATAGGTTATCTATTGAACCTCAAACCTTTTGTGGTTTGAAAGAAATCGAGCTAAAAACCAGGAAGATACAACAACAAAACCAACAGTGTGTAACAATTACGCAACCGAGATTAGCTAATAAAAAACGAATACTTGCCACGCCTACCAGATAAACCGCTTGGGGTAATGCTTTGAAATTCACTGTACAGATGGAGTAATCATCTTAGAAAGGCTCTTCAATGGTGTAGAAGAATCAGACTTAAAGTCACGGAGTTATAACACGAAATCCAACTCGGTGTAGCAAGTGCGAGATCGAGATACTCTAATAGAGCAGTCATCCTAATAGAGCAGTCACCCTGAACAGAATTCAAGAGATCAGTTAGAAATAAGTAACCTGTATAGAGATCAGCTACAAACAAATCACCCTGTAGAGAGTTCAGCTACAAACAATTCACCCTGTTTAGACATCAGTTAGAAGAAGTTTTCTTGTAGAGAGTTCAGTTACAAACAAATCACCCTGTTGAAAGGTCAGCTAGAAGATGTCACCTTGTAGATAGTTCAGTTACAAAGAAACGACCATGTAGAGAATTCAGCTACAAACTAGTGACCCTGTAGATACATCAGCTAGAAGAAGTTACCTTGTAGAGAGTTCAGCTACAAAGAAACCATTCTGTAAAGAGCTCAGCTGCAAACAAATCACCTATACAGAATTCAGCTACAAACAAATCATCCTGTAGAGAGATCAGCTAGAAGAAGTTACCTTGTAGATAGTTCAGCTACAAACAAATCACCCTGTAGAGAGATCAGCTAGAAGAAGTTACCTTGTAGATAGTTCAGCTACAAACAATTCACCCTGTACAGAGCTCAGTTAAAAGAGGTTTCCTTGTAGAGAGTTCAGCTACAAACAAATCACCCTGTAGAGAGATTAGTTAGAAGAAGTTACCTTGTAGATCGTTCAGCTACAAACAATTCACCCTGTAAAGAGATCAGCTAGAAGAAGTTACCTTGTAGAGAGTTCAGCTACAAAGAAACCATCATGTAGAGAGTTCAGCTACAAACAAATCACCCTGTAGAAAGATCAGCTATAGAAGAAATCACCTTGTAGAGAGTTCAGCTACAAAGAAACCATCATGTAGAGAGTTCAGTTACAAACAAATCGTCCTGTAGAGAGATCAGCTAGAAGAAATTACCTTGTAGAGAGTTCAGCTACAAAGAAACCATCATGTAGAGAGTTCAGCTGCAAACAAATCACCTGTAGAGAGTTAAGCTACAAACAAATCTCCCTGTAGAGAGATCAGCTAGAAGAAGTCACCTTGCAGGGAGTTCAGTTACAAAGAAACCACCATGTAGAGAGTTCAACTGCAAACAAATCACCTGTAGCGAGTTCAGCTAGAAACAAGTCACCCTGTAGAGAGATCAGCTAGAAACAAGTCACCTTGTAGAGAGTTCAGCTAGAAGAAGTCACATTGTAGAGAGTTCAGCTACAAAGAAACTACTATGTAGAGAGTTCAGCTGCAAACAAATCACCCTGTAGAGAACTCAACTACAAACAAATCGCCCTGTAGAAAGATTAGCTAGAAGAAGTTACCTTATAGGGAGTTCAGCTACGAACAGATCACCCTGTAGAGAGTTCAGCTAGAAGAATTCACCTTGTAGAGAGTTCAGCTGCAAATAAATCACCCTGTAGAGAATTCAGCTACAAACAAATCATCCTGTAGAAAGATCAGCTAGAAGAAGTTACCTTGTAGAGAGTTCAGCTACAAAGAAACCACCATGTAGAGAGTTCAGCTGCAAACAAATCACCTGTAGAGAGTTCAGCTAGAAACAAGTCACCCTGTAGAGAGATCAGCTAAAAACAAGTCACCCTGTAGAGAGTTCAGCTAGAAGAAGTCACAATGTAGAGAGTTCAGCTACAAAGAAACTACCACGTAGAGAGTTCAGCTGCAAACAAATCACCCTGTAGAGAACTCAGCTACAAACAAATCACCCTGTAGAAAGATCTGCTAGAAGAAGTTACCTTGTAGGGATTTCAGCTACAAACAAATCACCCTGTAGAGAGTTCAGCTACAAAGAAATCATCATGTAGAGAGTTCAGCTGCAAACAAATCATCCTGTATAGAGAGTTCAGCTAGAAGAAGTCACCTTTTAGAGAGTTCAGCTGCAAAAAGATCACCCTGTAGAGAGTTCAGCTAGAAGAAGTCACATTTTAGAGAGTTCAGCTACAAAGCAACCACCATGTAAAGAGTTCAGCTGCAAAAAAAAATCAATCACCCTGTAGAAAGATCAGCTAGAAGAAGTTACCTTGTAGAGAGTTCAGCTACAAAGAAACCACCATGTAGAGAGTTCAGCTGCAAACAAATCACCTGTAGAGAGTTCAGCTAGAAACAAGTCACCCTGTAGAGAGTTCAGCTAGAAGAAGTCACATTGTAGAGAGTTCAGCTACAATGAAACTCCCATGTAGAGAGTTCAGCTGCAAACAAATCACCCTGTAGAGAACTCAGCTACAAACAAATATGCAGTGTAAAAAGATCAGCTAGAAGAAGTTACCTTGTAGAGAGTTCAGCTAAAACTAAACCACCATGTAGAGAGTTCAGCTACAAACAAATCACCTGTAGAGAGTTCAGCTAGAAAGAAGTCACCCTGTAGAGAGATCAGCTAGAAACAAGTTACCTTGTAGAGAGTTCAGCTAGAAGAAGTCACATTGTAGAGAGTTCAGCTACAAAGAAACTACCATGTAGAGAGTTCAGCTGCAAACAAATCACCCTGTAGAGAACTCAGCTACAAACAAATCACCCTGTAGAAAGATCTGCTAGAAGAAGTTACCTTGTAGGGATTTCAGCTACAAACAAATCATCCTGTAGAGAGTTCAGCTACAAAGAAATCATCATGTAGAGAGTTCAGCTGCAAACAAATCATCCTGTATAGAGAGTTCAGCTAGAAGAAGTCACCTTTTAGAGAGTTCAGCTGCAAAAAGATCACCCTGTAGAGAGTTCAGCTAGAGGAAGTCACATTTTAGAGAGTTCAGCTACAAAGCAACCACCATGTAAAGAGTTCAGCTGCAAAAATAAATCAATCACCCTGTAGAAAGATCAGCTAGAAGAAGTTACCTTGTAGAGAGTTCAGCTACAATGAAACCACCATGTAGAGAGTTCAGCTAGAAACAAGTCACCCTGTAGAGAGATCAGCTAGAAACAAGTCACCTTGTAGAGAGTTCAGCTAGAAGAAGTCACATTGTAGAGAGTTCAGCTACAAAGAAACTACCATGTAGAGAGTTAAGTTGCAAACAAATCACCCTGTAGAGAACTCAACTACAAACAAATCGCCCTGTAGAAAGATTAGCTAGAAGAAGTTACCTTATAGGGAGTTCAGCTACAAACAAATCACCCTGTAGAGAGTTCAGCTACAAAGAAACCATTCTGTAAAGAGCTCAGCTACAAATAAATCACCCTGTAGAGAGTTCAGTTACAAAGAAACCACCCTGTAGAGAGTTCAGCTAGAAGAAATTACCTTGTAGAGAGTTCAGCTACAAAGAAACCACCCTGTAGAGAGTTCAGCTAGAAGAAATTACCTTGTAGAGAGTTCAGCTACAAAGAAACCACCATTTAGAGAGTTCAGCTGCAAACAAATCACCCAGTAGAAAGTTCAGCTATGAACAGATCACCCTGTTGAGTTCAGTTAGAAACAAGGAATCCTGTAGAGAGATCACCTAGAAGTATCACCTTGTAGAGAGTTCAGCTACAAACAAATCACCTGTAGAGAGTTCAGCTACAAACAAATCACCCTGTAGAGAGATCAGCTAGAAGAAGTCACCTTGTAGAGAGTTCAGCTATAAAGAAACTCCCATGTAGAGAATTCAGCTGCAAACAAACACCCTGTAGAGAACTCAGCTACAAACAAATCACCCTGTAGAAAGATCAGCTAGAAGAAGTTACCTTGTAGGGATTTCAGCTACAAACAAATCACCCTGTAGAGAGTTCAGCTACAAAGAAACCATTCTGTAAAGAGCTCAGCTACAAATAAATCACCTGTACAGAATTCAGCTACAAACAAATCACCCTGTAGAGAGATCAGCTAGAAGAAATTACCTTGTAGATAGTTCAGCTACAAACAAATCACCCTGTAGAAAGATCAGTTAGAAGAAGTTACCTTGGAGAGAGTTCAGCTACAAAGAAACCATTTTGTAAAGAGCTCAGCTGCAAACAAATCACCTGTACAGAATTCAGCTACGAACAAATCACCCTGTAGAGAGACCAGCTATAAGAAGTTACCTTGTAGATAGTTCAGCTACAAACAAATCTCCCTGTAGAGAGATCAGCTAGAAGAAATTACCTTGTAGAGAGTTCAGCTACAAAGAAACCACCATGTAGAGAGTTCAGCTGCAAAGAAATCACCCTGTAGAAAATTCTGCCAGAAACAAATTGCCCTGTAGAAAGATCAGTTAGAAGAAGTTACCTTTTAGAGAGTTCAGCTACAAAGAAACCATTCTGTAAAGATCTCTACTGCAAACAAATCACCTGTACAGAATTCAGCTACAAACACATTACCCTGTAGAGAGATCAGCTAGAAGAAGTTACCTTGTAGATCGTTCAGCTACAAACAATTCACCCTGTAGAGAGAGCAATTAGAAGAAGTCACCTTGTAGAGTGTTCAGTTACAAAGAAACCACCATGGAGATTTCTGTAATCAATATATGTGACCGGATTTTCGAAAAGGGGTCTTCCACACACATCCAATTCTGTAAACATTGGAGACCATAACTCAGTGTTCAAGTAACATATTAATCTGAAAATTTCACCATGTATTCAGCTATAGTGGTGCTCACCACTGCCCAAATTTCAAGGCAATAGCTCTTTTCAATCTGAAGTTATCAATTGTCAAAGTTGGCAAATTGGATGTGTGTGGAAGACCCCTTTTCGCAAATCCAGTCACATATTTATTATATATATAATTTGTACATTTACTGATAAAATATTTAAAGTACATCTACTTCATCTTTTCTTCTTCCTGTAGTAAAGAAAAAAAACATAGGTTAAAAAGTCCCAAAGCTGGCCATAGGCCGGCTTTGGGGTATACAAATACAAAAAGAAATGAAATCTAATCCAAAACAGCTAAGCTGTAAAAAAAGTGTGCGGCCCTCAGAAAGGCTATGGTGAAAAAAGATGTGAAATCCAAGGTGGCGGCCAAGAAATGGCTGTGATGGTAGGTTAATGGTAAAAATTTTAATAACGACAATTCAGGTGAATTTGGTGCCGCTTGGTCAATTGGCACAAAATTCACCTGAATTGTCGTTGTTAAAATTTTTACCATTAACCTCCATCACAGCCATTTCTTGGCCGCCACCTTGGATTTCACATCTTTTTTCACCATAGCCTTTCTGAGGGCCGCACACTTTTTTTTACAGATTAGCTGTTTTGGATTAGATATATATATATCAACAAACACAATTACCAGTATTAAAACCATAGGTATAGCTATCACTATGAAGGTACCATAAAAAAAATTAACAAATTAAAGTTCTAGTTCATAAAAATTAGGGTTGGTTGGCCATGCTATAATGGTACAGATCCCCAACACAAATTAAAGTATTAATACTTCAAATTTGTGATTTATATTCTCAACATTCATAGATCTAGACTATTATTATATTTTAGAGGACTAAGAGGAGCTGGTGGCCTCAGCCTCATTGGCAAATCTCAACCTTCTCAATAGACCTCTCCCAAAGGTATTTGCATGGGGTGTTGGGCATTGTTGTCTGGTCATCAACTGTGGCTTCATCGGTTTCCATACCAGAGCTGACATTTGCATAAAAAGCATAAAACTTTGATGCAATCATAATAATATATATACGTATTTACTTTATTTATGTGTATACAGAACCCACAATAATATTATTTGAGTGTTGAAAAATGTTGAATGAATAAATAATTTTAAACCTGTCCATTCTGCTAGCTATAGTCTATTTTCAAAGCAACAACCAGTTCCCATCTGTCCTAAGAATAACCCATCATGTAAGTACTGTATATTTTACTTGTACATTAGTTCATACTAGGCTTGTGTTGATTATTCCGACATAATTACTGGCTTAACATGGGATGAAAAGCATAAAGCATAATGCTGGCATAATGGAGCATAATTCAGAGCATAATGGGCAAATTTCCACCACCATAAGTATAATTTCTGCAATATATTTATTTATTTATTTATTTATTAATGTTTTACAGCACAAGTGCTGAAGGTCTGTAGGACACCTGGTCCTACAGCCTGCTCAAAGACTTTAGCTACTTAAGGTGTGTTTGAAAAGTTGGAGAAAGGAGAAAAAATCCATGACTGGACCTAGGTAGCCTCGAACCTGCAGCCATCCGATTTACGCTCGAACGCTTACAGGAGTCTACCAGGTGGTCAGGATGTTTTCTTCTTGTTATTTTCATGTAATTATATCCATAGGAATTCTAGAGAGTAACTCATTATCTCTAAGTACCCCAAGTAGAACCAAATGGACACTAGTTTATTTATTAAGGACACTAGTTAGTTCATATATAACAGTCACAAAGTCAAGGTTTTGGATGGTGAAATGATTCCTGACAATGAGTAGAAAAATATGCTACAGTCTTACTACTGTACTACAAGTTTACACTCGAATGAGTGCTTTTCATTGTGGGTTTAAGTTTATAGGACACGCACAGTCATGTGCCAACAGTACCAAGGCATTGCACAGCAGTTTAGCTGAGCTTCTGTCATTGAATTTGGCATTATATAATGTATAAAATGTGATATGATGATTATGATTATTAGAAGTTCAATGGAAGACAAAACAATAGAAGCTCCGATGATAATAAAGTTAGTGTTGAGTCAGTATAGCTAGTGAATGCCTGGACATTGAAAATAGTGAAGTCTGTGCAGGTCTGCAGTGAGACTGGGGTTAATATCAAACCAGGAAATATTTCAAAAAATCGAGATTCTCTAATAGAACAGTCAAACACTCCAATAGAACAGTCATCACACACACAACAGATTGAATGAGAACCATTAATTTTAAGTGTTTATCCCCAGGAGGTTATGTTCTTGACATGGTGTTGCATACATAGCAATTGCTGTCCTTTGAATACCAATTGCTACAACAATCAGAAGATCAATCAGAACCCATGCATAAATAAATATTTTTATACATAATTATTTGCATATAAAATTGCAAAGATACTAGACAATAAAAGCCTATAGCTTCTGAGGGACTATAGATATGCCCCCCAGGCCCCTTGCTCTAATATGTCTACTGATTCTGGAACACATCCCAATTTCAAACTATGTTATTATTTGTATGTTGCAGTTGAAGTGACACTTTTCCATTTACATTCTATCATAAATTATGAAGAACTTCTCTACACAAAGAAAAAGCACACAAAATAAAAGCATAATGCATTTCTGAAAAGCATAAAAACAAGTATAATAGGCAGAAAATTGGGGAAATTATAATAGGCAAATTCTGGACTCAAGCCTAGTTCATACCTTAAACACTCTCAGCATCAACACATACACCCATTTCAGCACACGTGTCTCTGTGTGTGTGTGCTGTATTGTCCTTCGTCTCCAAATTTGAAAATAAGAACATGTCGTCACCTAATAAACTGTTTTGTAAAATTTTTTTTTTCTCTGTCACTAATACAGAATTATTCATTCAACATTTTTCAGCATTCAAATATTATTGTGGGTTCTGTATACACCCATAAATAAAATAAATAAATATGATTGCATCAAAGTTTTATGCCTTTTATGTAGATGTCAGCTCTAGATATGGAAACCAATGAAGCCACAGTTGATGACCAGACAACAATGCCTAACACAATAGAAACCCCAAATACCTCTGGCAGAGATCTATTGAGAAGGTTGAGATTTGCCAATGAGGCTAAGGCCGCCAGCTCCTCTAATAATAATAACAGACAAACTGAAAATGTGCATTCACAGCAAAATTAATAGTTAGTTACACCTGCTTATCTTGGTATGAGAATATTTATATTGATGTTATGTATAAGGGCATCACTCAATATTATAGCATTGTATTCTATCATGAATTGTTCTGGAAGTTCAGTCTTCCCTTGTGTTGGTACCGTGATAAGATTTTCTATTTATTGCATTTCTATTATCAGTTATAAGTGGCATTAATGCAAATCATGTGTCTTGCTAAATATTGCTCTTGGTCTTACGGGAGTAATTGAATATCTGAAGCACCTTATAATGATCCTGTTTAACTTGGAGGTGGATGTGAATGAATGTGACAAGTTATATTACATGCATGATCATCAACGTTTGCACAAGTAACAAGGTAGACTGATAGTAGGAGTTACACCGGCATATTTAATAATATGTGATATTTGTTGTATATATTAATGATGTTATAGGTGAGAGTAACTCTGATCTGCTGAAGGTCGTTCCTGCAATATTTATTTATAATTATTAGGTATGGCTATGTAGTTCTTTAATTAACCACCAATTAATTGGTTCATATTCAATAGTTTCTGGAACATTAGCTTTTGATTATCACTCATGATCGCTGTTCATAACTGGAAGATAAGTCTGGTGTTGAGTGCAGTAAATGTACTACAAGCACATCAACACTACAAGGTTCTTTATCAAAATAAAACTTGGAAAATCAGGATAGTATAATTATTCACATTTCAAGGGCTCCACTGACAGGTTGCATAAACCTTACCAAGGAAGCATATGGGAAAGCCTTAAAATTCTCAGTTAGGTTTTAATAATGTCTTATGGTTGAACTACTGCACAATGTGTTACACTGTAGTATACCCAGAACAATATTTTACAAACCAAATGCCCTTACCACAACAATTTTCTAATATAGTGTTGTCTTTCATCCATTTGTTTATTGCTTTTATCACCCTCACAATAATTGTATTGCTAATACTGCCCTTAATATTATTGTAATGAGATTTTATGAAATGATAAAATTTATATCAACTAGCCATAGCTATGTATGTAACCACTGCTATCCAGTATAATATAATTATATCTTTGCACTCAGTATATATACTACGTATGTACGTAGATGCAAATCTTTCAAATGCACACATTTGGTATGCACTGATATTATATACACAAATAAAATTTGTATTCACAGAATCACAATTAATTCTTTACAGTTGATGTTGGACAAGGACTACATTATGTAAGTGCATGTAATCCAGTAACAGAACCATCACATACACAAACATGCTATGAGACTGAAGGATGTTATCCAGAATGGAAAACATCAGACTGGAGCTCAGTAATTATGAAGCTAATGGAATAAATATTGTTATAGTGTAGTAAAACTTGTGATGGTATACAAACAAGAGCATTACACTGCAAGGTGGGAAATACAACACTTTCTGATGAAAGATGCCCATTCAATACTAAACCTATTGTGGTACAAGCATGTAGTCCAAAGTGTCCATTTACTGTGAAATACTTGATAGAATTTTGTCACAAACATGATATATCACCATGCCAAAAGGAATGCTGACAGTAATCACTGTGAACAATAGATGATACCGTTATTGCCACCACTGGTTCGACATAAAAGTTATGCTTTGTGACAGACCCTGCTGTACAGGTACGATACCCTATCCTGGAAGAATAAAGGTGCCTACACAGAGTACATTATATGTAACTGTTGTTTGCCTACATGATTCTGATGAATCCCAATATTTTTCTGCGGCTGTATTTTGTTACAGTAACACTATTGACATGTATAAAACTACCAAACAGCCAAGCTGTAAGAAGGGGTACAGTCTCAAAAAAACCAGATTGAAAAAAAAGATTATTATGAAATCCAAGGTGGTGGCCAAGAAATAGTTGTGATCATATGTTAATGGCAATACTGTCAATTGGGATTTAGCATCAAATTCATCTGAATTGTCATCTGAGTTGTCATCTGAATTGTCAATAACCTACTATGTATCACAGTCATTTCTTGGCTGCTACACCTGTACCTTTGATTGCACAACCTTTTCACCCTGGCTTTTTTGGGGACCACACCCTTTTTTACAGCTTAAATTGGCTGTTTTAGTACAGATATCATTGTAATTACTTTATTTTCCCTTTTTCTTACTACAAGAGGATAAAGGTAACATAGTTGAACTCGCCACTGGGTAACATATTTGCAGCTGAACTTTCTACAGGGTGACTTGTAAGCAGCTTAACTCTCTACAGTCTACAGAGTGACTTGTTATGTGGCTGAGCTCTTTACAGAGTAACTTGTTACATTATTGAACACTCCACTGGGTGACTTGCAATATACGTAATTATGTAGCTGAGCAGCCTGAACTCACAGTAGGGTGACTTGTTTGTAGCTGAACCCTCTCCAAGGTGAATTTTGTAGCTGAACTCTTTACAGGGTGACTGTAGCGTAGCTGAACTCTCTACATGGTGACTTGTTTGTAGCTTAATTCTGTACGGGGTGACTTGTTATGTAGTTGAGTACTCAAATAGAGTATCTTATCAATGTAGCTGAGTGCTCTGATAGGGTGACTGTACTATTAGACTATCCCGATTGCGCACTAATTGCTACACGTAGTTGGCTTTCACCTTATAACTCAGTGGCTTTACAACTATTATGTCTCAAAATTTGTGCAAATATCCAATAAGTTTTTCTGCAATCATCTATATCTAACAAATAATCAATTCCAAACCAGCTTTTGCACTATTTGCTCCCACATTTCACAATACCCAGTGCCAACACAGCAGAGAAGGACTGCATGAGCAATTCATAGAAGCATACAATTGTTAGTTATATAACTATTATGGTGTTACAACTTACATAGTAGCAGTATGAATAATCTCATTATGAGGGCAAATGCACTGTAGCTATAATTCTCTAGTGACTTCCTTTGTTACAAATTAACATATGTACATCCACTACAATATGGCTGCTTCTTCTCATCTCAGTAGCTACTATACATTATATACAAAGCTGTCATATGCACACTCTTTGATATAAATTATATTCACATCTGTGTTGATATAAAAGTGCTTACTAATTATGGGGGAACATTTGTGGTTCAATGTATGTAGGTATTTCCCTGGTATTGGTGACTATAATAACTCCCGCTTGCACTTTTCTGTTATTTATAGCTATGTTGGGATTAAAAATTATGTAGTTACACTTGTACAATGTGTAATGATGCAATTTGTAATTACTATTAATAGCTAAACCCATTAAGGGTGAAACACTAAATGTACTGTAAAGTATTCGACAACTAGTCTTAAGGTAAAATTGTCCTAATCCTTTACGTTCAAGTCATTCTAGTCCAAGATTGTCCAATACAGAAATGAGTATAACTAATCAGTCTTGGGCTATTTAGCTTTTTGTATTGACACACTTTTACATTGTTATTATAATTGAGAATGATTCATATTAAAACATATGATATTGCAATTGTTAGTTGATAGTTGACATTTGTACATGGATGAGAGGATGTGCTATGATGAGGTGGTCTTATTAATGAGGTCATGAAGTACACCTTAGCTGTGTTTGGGACCTACTTGACAAGGTCACTATAATCAGGTGGTCTTATTAATGAGGTGACTTTGGTAGGTGAAAGTCACTGGCTTGTTGTTCCATGATACATCTCCAAGATTCTGTGAAGAATCTTCTGTCTGGACAACCAAAATTAGTCACGTGGCTTGTAGTCCATTGACAGTAATGAAGTTTGGGATAGAGGAAAAATATAGATATTATATTCTCTGTACCCATCTATGGATGAAAGCACAGAGTCTAAAGATTGCTGTTTACCTGTTAGGTGGCTTGTTTATTCTACTAATAATAACTACCACTTGGTTGCTAGGTGATAATAAATTTGTCTAGCCCAGGGGAGTGACCATGAATGCTCTATAGTGACTTCCCCCTCTGTCCACTAAACTGCATAGCACTAACTGATAGCAATAACAATCATTACTTGCTTAAGTCAGTTACCTTAGCATCTTAACATGTAATACTTAGTTAGACATTTCTGAGATACAGACAGTAGTATGTACCAGACTATCCCGATAAGAAAGGTTCCACTGTAATACAACTTTTAAGAAGCCATAATGTAAGTAATATAATAATGGTAAATGAGAAATATTATTACATAATAATAATAATATTACCTAACCCACATTATTACATAACTTAGTAGCACATTAGAGTTAATGACTATTATTATAGTTTGGTTTCAGTGAGGTTCAACCATTATTAGGTATGGATGAACCATAAAGAAAGCAGCCCAGTTGGATGTATGAGGGGGACTTTTACTGTTACAGCAGCCGGATTGTTGGCTACAACAAAAGTAATATATTTAGTTACTTTTCATATGGAGCAATAACTAACTAACTAACTAATAAAGTGTAATACAGCATTGTGGGTTTTTTCAGAGTGGGAAAATATTGTGATTTTTACAGATTGGTAGCTGTCCATGAAAATTTACCCCTCAACATTTGTAGCCTGATCAAAATTACGCATTGAAGAAGCAACAATTGTCCTCATTTGTGGATGGTGGCAATCTGTGAAAATTTTTATCCTTAAAAATAGTGTGCTATATGGTATTGCATTGACTGAGCACACACAATAACTTGTCTAACACTGTACGTATGTATGTCTATGTGTCACCTACCCATACACATGGAATTGTCTGTCAGCATTCATGTAGCAATAGTTGCAATGATTGTGGTCAACTGCAATGAATATGAACTAGTCATTGTGATAGGCTGTGGTGAAGGCTATAAGGTTTAAGAATGGTTGATACACTACAACATGTTCTGTGACCTAATTGATGCATGTAACATGTTACATCATGTTACATCATGTATAATTATGTAATCATTATAGTTAATTGTAAACAAAGATTTCCTGTTTGAATAAACTGAAAGCTGTTATTAGGGAATAATTTTTCCCAACATATCGGAATGTCAACAGTGTCTGTTCAATTAGAATACTACAATGTTGTGTACTATTGGAATAAGTGTATTAAATGCATGGGTATCATCTATTTAGCTGAATTATATATGCCATTCTGGACACTTAATGTGTGATTGAACTGACCAGTGCTTGATCTTATATATGTATTTTTCAGTTGTACAAACATCCTTTCTTGTACAGCATTTGGATAATCTACACCATATTATATTTCAAATGCTCAATGTGGTATTTGAATTTCATTATTGTATTGAGTAGGTGAACTGGCAGATGCGCTCATGGCCAAAATTACGTATGTATAAATATAATTTTAGTAATACAATTATACTATATTGAGGTTAGTTAGACTGCAAAATATGGATATGTAAATCTAATTGGCTAAAAGTATGGTCTATCCCATAGTCCCTCGCATGTCTATATAGAAACAACACTTCCTTAGACAACACTAAACATTGTAACATTAGCAAGGTGTGCCAGTCAGTTGGTCTTGGGTAAGGCAGGCAAGTTCATTATGCACAATTTTTTTGTTACAAGCGGTTGCAAATTAAACATAAATAATTTAATAATTTAATTGAACTCTGAAAGGGTTTAAGTGGAATTTAGTTACCTTTGAACTGGTAGTGGCTTCTCAGTCACCACAACACAAAGCCTACTAGCTTGATACTAAGTAGGCCTCTCACTTTTATTGTCCATCTATTATTATAGTTATTCACAGTATTACATCAAATAGTGCTGTTGTTAGGTATGATATTTCCTTGTGTAATGGTCAAGGGATAAAATGTACATTTGAATGACACAGTGGGAATAATAAAATAATTGCTGTGGTATCATTGTTTCGATAATGTAAGTTCCATGAACTGTTGTGGATTAGACTAGACACAAAACGATGATGTTGCAATGCTGTCCATCCCAATTCAGCTAACATGGCCGACACCCATATTGCTATGTATTTCATAATAATAAATGGTTGGCCGGTTGCTTTAACTTGCTATTTTAAACCTACATCACAACAAGCACAGTACTCGATAGCTATGATGTTAGGAATAGTAACCAAATCACCCACATCATATTCCATTAGAATGCGATAGTTTTGGCCACAAATTAAACACAGTACCTTTGTGTTGGTACACCGGTATGAAGGCATGCTTTACAAGCATAAATTTATTTATAAAATGTTCAGTGTTTGTGTGTATTATTAGGTATTTGGTGATGAATCATGGAGTCCCTGTTCTAGAACCTGTTGTGTAGGAATCATGTACAGGACCATCCCTTTCCAGTACGTTTAACAGCAATGCAGCAATGTTACCAATTACAAGTGTTTTTTTCAGTGTTGGGTAGTAAATTGTTTACAATTGGCATTAACTTAAAATTCCACAGTTTGACCGCTAAATTTGTTTTGTGGTGTTAAAGTAAACCATTCAACAACACTGAACCACCACAGCAGTCACAACACAAAGTTAAATGAATTTGCCATCTGAGTTGTAAACATGACACTGCAGGTCTTCAGGCATCATGTTTATGTACCAGAAACATACCTACATACATGGGTGTGTTAAAAGTATTTTCTATAGTAATGTCGGACTTGTACTCTTATAAATGATGGATGTGATGAAACAAGGAAAGAGTTCCAGGCTTGCAATGTGAGGGTAAGAAATTATAAGTTGTGTGTATATATATCCTTAAGGTCTGCACTCAATAGTAACAAAAGTAGCATTTACATGATTGTAGCAACATGTCTGAAATTTTCTACACATAAATTCTTGAAGAAAATTGTGTGAATTAAAAGCAATTTGACTTGTACACAGTCATGCTGTGGGTTTCTTTTATGTTGCAGACAGACATGACTCCCGTGTCCTACATATATAGACTAGTTGGAAACAGTGGATATTGAAAGTGAAAATAATATTGAAGCTGAAATTTGGAAATTAAAAGGCTAAAATTGGTCACTACCGGAAGTCACCTCATTGCAAAGACCAAGTACTTTGTGATGTGTCACCTAACCATATTTTTGTAGACCTTATAGGAGCCTCAATAATATGGTTATGCTGTGCTACACATCAGCTCCTTGAGTGACCTACAAACACACACACAAAGCAAAAGCAAAGCAAAGCCTTCAGCTACCGCTATGCGGTCACGCTTCCCAGTGGCCAGCACTGGGGCACCTGTATGCTACTCAGGTGTTATGAGTCAGCACAGGAATTCCCTCTTGGAGCAAGACTAGTAACCCACAGGAGGCTGTACCATGTCTCACAGGTGAAGGTGTGGGTACCCGAAGTCCAACCTGGACCTTTAGCTGCTATATGAGACATGGACAGTTGAGCATTTGCTTCTCCAGTTTACACCAGGTACCCATTGATGTTGCAGCTGGGTGGGCTGCTTCCCCAGTTGACACTATGCCACCAGGTCCCCATTTTAACAGCTGGGTAGACTGGAGCAATGTGAGTAAAGTTTTGCTCAAGGAAATAACAACACCACCACCAAAGTGGCTCAGCTGGGAATCGAACCTGGAACCTTTTGATTACCAGGCCAATGCCCTAACCACTTGGCTATGCTGCCACTTACACACACACACACACACATGATGGCAGAGTTCTAGGATCCCTCCAGAACCAGTATCAAGTTGCTAGCCCCACAATAGTTATGATGTCTTGTTAAGTCACCCTTTCTCCTGAAACATCAACCACAAGCACAGTAAAAAGTCCCTAGGTTAGAAAAAACATTAGCAGCACAAATAATTGTCCCTCTGTTTTGTGCCAGAACATCAACAGCACTGGAACACATCTCTGACCATTGCATACGATCCTGACACAACTGGAACCATTCATCCCCAACACCCATGGCATGCCGCTACCTCATCACATCATCTCTTCTTAGGTCCATGGAATGGCTGGCTTCGCATCAGTTCACCAAACAGGAGTTGTTTAGGGGTGCGACACTTATCCATACACCCTAAATGGCCTAACCGTCACAATCTCCTCTCCAAAAGGCAATCAGGAATTGACCGAAGCATACCGAAGTGCGCGCACGCGCACACACACACACACACACACACTCCTCCTCTCCACTACCATAAAGGCCACTTGGTCTTTATACAGCTGTATGAAGAAGCTCAATATATCACCTTGTTAGCCTTAACAGTTAGTCCTCCTTTGCTATGGAACCAACAGTGACACAACAAATATTGAATGGCTCCTTGTTGTTAAAACATTGAAGCCAAACCATTTAGTTTCCTGCAAAGCACCGATCTTGATGTTGTACTGTTCCAAAGTAAGTATTATTTGATCTACTTTTTGGCTCTCTCCTCTCCTAGTTTGACTAGCCACCTCTACTGGCTCATAAGTGTCTACCATTGAACATACATTCCAAGTGCCAAGTCGCCAAGTTGATTATCTTTCACTCCGAGTGCACAAGGGTTTAAACCCTGTGAGGTGTGCAAATCCTGAGAAGGGTAAGAAGCCTGACATGTATGAAGTGACACCATCTAACGGTGTCCTGGACTCCACACACAATGAAACACAAATTCCTTTAGCCAATAGTAAGCAGCACTACTGTTACCCAGGGTTCACCACATGGAGGCGTTGACATACATAGCACACACACACACACACACACACACACACACACACACACACACACACACACACACACACACACACACACACACACACACACACACAAACACACACACACACACACACACAAACACACACACTACACACACACACAAACACACACAACATAATGCACACATCTGCATCCTTTAAGATGTACTGAATATTAAGTCGTGTAGATAGAGGTTAGTTGATCTTCCATTAATTTTTTTGGAGGTGTCCAGGTGGCAATGCTGACTTCAGGAGTGAGCAATGCAAGACATTTGGAGAGTAGTTAATACCATTCATTAATAAAACTGATCCCTGTAAACTGCTGTGCAACTCTCCAGGCAAGAAGCTTGTAGAAAATGGCTTATTGGATGGAACATCTTGCCTCTCCAGTGGTGTATGTGTTGATGGAGAATGTGTGGTAAGTTACTTATGTGGAAATGATATCTATTTTAGCTCTAGTCTGCTATGTTTGTAGTCCATTGGCTGCGATGGTGTTCTTGGATCAAAGAAAACAACCAACAAGTGTGGAACATGCTGTGATTTGTGTATTCAGCTGCCGTGTAAATTAGAGAACTGTTCTGCCAATGGTATGAGATGTGTTATATTTATATGAAGTGTAGTTATCAAGTATACACAGGTTATCGCACTGTGCTACTATCTGAATCTAGAAATATAAGTAGGCCCGTAGCCAGGGGGGCTCGGGGGGTTCTGAAGAACCGCTCTCTTGGAAAAAAGGTCCACAATTTCAGTAAAAAGGTCCACAATTTTAGCAAAAAGGTCCATAATTAAACCAAAAAGGTCCACAATTTTAGTATACAAGTCCAAATTTTCAGGAGCAAAAGTTCATTAGCTACAGTTTACTAGATACCACTAATAAGAAGCTAAATTAAGTGCTCCGAGTAACTCATTCAGTGCTTGTATTAAATGCAATGCAAGATCGAGATACTCTAATAGAGCAGTCAACAACTCTAATAGAACAATCACTCTAATAGAACAGTCACAATTAAATTTTCTTTTAAAAGCTACTTAATTTACATGTAAATTTCCTAAACCGAGCTTTCATTAAAATATAAGATTTTGGTGGACAAGCCCCTCCATGCAGAGCCCATGAATAGCATCCATGCTTCAACTCCATGCAATGTGTAAATTTCATTGTTTAAGACACCCTTTGTTCTGCTCCACTGCCCCTATTGATCATGGCAGAGTTCCCATTCTTATTCACTGTATATATTACAGCTATTTAGACACATGCATGTCAGATGGTATAATTACAGTAGCAGTAGAGATATATTTCCAGATATCATCCATACAGCTGGTCTTCAGCTTAACTAAAAAATTGTTATTTTTATTGACTGAAATGCCACTAAATTCAACCTTTTAGTATCTATTTTCAAAAAATTTCCTGGGGGGGGGGAGGGGGGGGGGGGAATGCCCCCAGACCCCCCTAGTTTCAGCATGCTTCACATGCTGGGTGCACACACCATAATATAATCTGAAACATCATATAAAAAGGTCCACTGTTCTTCTAAAAGAATCTACCCAGATAAAAAAAGTCTGGCTACAGCCCTGATAAGCATTGCTTTGGGTACATCATCTTGTGACTTTAAAGGTGACATGGTTGTTCAACTGAATAATGATATAATACCATTCTCTGTAGCCATCAGCAATTCTACAAAGTCTCACTAGTTTAACAGTAGTTACTCAGACATTTCTATATCAGGGACATTGTTTACAATCGCTAACAATGGGTTAACTGCTGAAGGCCCACTTCAATCCCCTGTCACCACTGAGGTACTGATTTCCCAATATTTAGATTGTAATATATAAAACATTGGTGAACATTCTTTAGATTCATTGTCCTAACTACAAAATACAGTGCAATTATCACATGTCTGTCCATGATCCATATGAGCTAAGAATTCCAATTTGTATGAATGGGTGCGAGGAAAGAATTTCACCCCTTGTTCCCAGACTTGTGGAAGAGGTATGTATACAGGCAGTTATATTTTATTCACTCTTTTGTTTTACCAGGAATTCAAATATATACAAGAGATATTATTGTCGTGTACACAAGAGTTCCAGATTTAGAATGCTTGATGAATAGTGAAAGACTTTCTCCTACAATTCAATTTTGTAATCAGCCAGCATATCCTTCTGAGTGAGTGTAATCGGTGTTATTAGTGATGTCACAGATGAATTGCTGTCACAGATGAAGTCTATCTTAATAGTTAATAGATGTGTGCAGATGTGGGGGTTCAGGAGGGCTGTGCCTTCTCCTAAATATTTTGCTCACAATGATTGAGATATACTCTAATTGGAACTCACGTATTCTAATACAACTGTCAGACATTATGTTTATGCTTAAAATCATTTTAAATACAAAATTTTCATAGGTGGGACATGTCAAGCATGTTAGCAGAATGTGTTTAAGGCTCTAAGCCATCGAGCCCCCCCAACTTTCAAACTTCCTCTAGTGTGGTCAATTAATTTATAGTTCCATGGTTATCATCACTTAAGTAGTCCTTGTGGTTATGCCAGATGGCATATGTGACTGGGTCCGGGAAAACCGGTCTTATTGCCCATGAAAACAGATTTGATTTTTCACCAAGAACATAGAGCCAAAATTAAATGAATAAACTATATATCAAATTTCATTATCAAAATCAGCTAGACTTGAATGGTTTGCTATTGCTGGCTGCTTATTCCAAGCACAGTGACAATCTGTATGAATCCATATGAATCCATATGAGCAGGGTGGGGCCTTAATGGCATTCTGGGTGGGCTGTATGTGGCTGTATAGCTCTGTGGTGTTGAATAATTAAAGACCTGTGCTGTAAATGTTGTTTCATTTTAGCTAGTTTTGAAACTTGAATGGCCCATAACTTGGCCTAATTCATCCCTACACCTTCCTCTTTAATTTATTAAAATAGCCCCTTACCCTCCTCTGGCCCTGCTTCCCACCCATTTTGAAGCTTGCCTGATACAGTCAACCCTGGTTTAAAAATGGCAGGAAACTTAACTGTTGGCTACTTGTAGAGTGGATGCTCTGGAAGGTAAGAAATTGGTGTAAACATGTGAAAATTTGGTACACGTACACAGTAAAAAATAAGTAGTGAATACTGTGGCAAATAGTGAACATCACTGGACATTTTAGTGACTGTCACTAAGAATTTCCAGTGACGTTCACTACTTGCCACAGTATTCTCTACTTATTTTTTACTTGACTGTGTAGCTTCATCTATTGGCAAGCCGTGCTACAATGCTTTAAATACTTAAAACTAGCATTTCTCAATACATTTAAATAGGTAATTAGACTGGTTTTCCCAGACTGGATCACATATGGATATGTTATACATATTATAGAAGTTGTAATATTCAATTTAGATGGATGCACTCTGATTGGACACAGTGTTCAAAGAGTTGTGGAGGAGGGAACATGACAAGGAATGTTTCATGTGTACAAGTGTACCGAGATGAAGTAGAACCAATCCAGACTCCAGGAAAGTGTGACAATGAAACAAAGCCGGAATCACAAGATGAATACAATAACCACCCTTGTCACAACCACTGGAACACAGGAGACTGGAGCAGGGTATGTAACACAACAAAATTTAATACTACTTCATGTTGCTCATTTCAATTGCATTTAGTGTTCTGTTGATTGTGGGGAAGTCACATGTCGGGATGCTATTGGAAACAAGATACACAGAGCCAATTGTAGTTTGCTGGCAAAACCTCATACAGAGAGATCATGTGCTGGAAACATGTGTATTCATAAGTGGATCAAATCTAATTGGACCAATGTATGTAACTGGGCACCACAAGTATCATGTATTACCATGGCTCCAGAAATTTTGATGGCTGGTTATCAATTTTAAACTTATAAATTAGCAACATAGCTGTATATTATAGCTAACATTAATAGAAAGGAAGGCATACCATAGCAGGCCTAGGAGCATTCTATAAAGTTAGGCTTCCTGAAGTTGAATTTGTAAATGATTTCAGCAATTTGTCGTACTTTTATGCTTGACTGTTGCATTAGGGTGACTGCTCTATAGTAGTAACTGTTTTATTACTTATCTCAATTTTGGGTAACCAGTTTCTGCTTCATAGCCCCTCTTTAGCTGCCTATGATATAACTGATTGTTCAACATATTGTGCTTGTCAATTAATGATGAATGATAAAGTGTTTTTGTCTGTAGTGCTCTGTGAGTTGTGGTGAAGGTGTTCAGACCAGACATGTAAACTGTACTGAAAATGGGACAAATGTAGATGATATAGTTTGTCTTGAGAATATTTCAAATTCTAAACCAATAGAAGAAAGAACTTGCCAGGGACCCTTTTGCATGGAATGTGGGTTATTGAAAACTGGCCAAAAGAAGTAAGTGCTGTTCCATAGCTGCAGTACATGTAATTTTGTTAAAATATCTTTTATGTATATAGTGTGTAACTCCAAGATGTGGGGAAGCAGGTGTGAGGTACAAAAATGTCCATTGTATGTATAATGGAAAGACTGCTAAAGAGCATGGCTACATTAAGTGTAATCCAACAAAAGAACCATCACATACACAAACGTGCTACGAGACTGAAGGATGTTATCCAGAATGGCATACATCAGACTGGAGTCCAGCAAGTATGAACACAATGGAATGATCATGAAGTATTATTCATATAGTGTAGTAAAACTTGTAATGGTATTCAGACACAAACATTACACTGCACGGTGGTAAATACGACACTTCCTGATGAAAGATGCCCATCCAATACTAAACCCAGTGTGGCAGTCCAAAGTGTCCATTTACTATGAAATGTTTGATGGAATTTTGTCACAAACATAATATATCACCATGCCAAAAAGAATGCTGTAATCAGTGTGAACAAATGATACCATCATTGCCACCACTGGCTTGACACATGCTTTGTGACAGACCCTGCTGTACAGGTACCCTATCCTGGAAGGGAAAAGGTGCCTGTACAGACTTCATGTAATTAGTATATTGTGTGAAACTGCTATTTTCCTAACACAACCCCCTTGAATCGTATGAAGCAATTTTTTGTATTACATTTTCTATAGTTGTATTTTATATTGTTCATAAAATTGTATGCAATGATAGTTTATTATTCAGAATTGTCCTGTCAGTGAACCGACAACTCTAATTTGGACTGTTCTCTGAAAAAAGCACACCTCTGCTGATGCTTTGCTATCAACTATTCTTTTGATCATTGTTGGTTTGTTTAGATATGTGTCTTACTCGTAACTATTGTTGTGTGCATGGTTTCAAATACAAGGGGCTTTCAAAACCATTGAGCAGTATGCAGGTATAATAGGAATCATTATTAATTATGCAGAAAAATAATGGTAATGATAATGGTATATTTTATGTCAAAAATGTGTTTATTTATGATTGAGAGTATTCTAATACAGCAGTCACTCACGCTAATACAGCAGTCACTCACTCTAATACAGCAGTCAGGAAATACCAAAACACTCTAATAAAACAGTCAGCTATTACATCTTTAATATTTAATTTACACTTAATTCAGGTTCCATTACAATAGGGGACCCAAACACATGGGAAAAGCTTAAAATGTTATGGGATGATTGTCATAACTCATGAATCCAAGGGTAGCTGTCAATCACATGGTTTTAGAATTGAATGAATTTTGGCAGCAGTGTAGCTATGCTAATCCAACTATGTTCTGTACATTATAGAATATGAACAGCTGGTTTGTGATTCATAAAGAAAAGCTGCCATGATGGCCCATGAATGTGTGATAAATTATTAGCAATTTGCTGCCATCCACTAATTGTAATCAATCTTTCAGGTCAATCTTTAAACCATAATTCTGTTATTAAATAATTTTTGTATGCAAAAATTGTATGAAATTTCTTGCACAAATTTTTTTTGTAAAAGATTGAGATAGTCTAATAGAGCAGTTATTCATGTGAAAATATTTTTTACGCAACAATTAAGCGAATTATGGTATATGGGGTAGATATTCTGGGAAAAAAATAATATTTATAGACATCTATGTACAATTGACCAAGGTACAGTGGTTTCACTGATAAACCAGTTCCACCTTCAAACTATTCCTTAGCTTCTTTGTGGCAACTTCTTTTCCTTCACCTGTAAGTTGTTTCCAAAATTATATTCTGAAGTGGCTGTCCTGACATATTGCTAGTATATATTCTGCATTAAAAGGTTGTGACACTCCAGTAGAGCAGTTATATATATATGTGACATAATAATTGCTTCATTAGGATAAGTGATCACTCATTCCAGTTTATAGTAGCAGTATTTTAGAGGTGCCTTCAAAATGTAATGCAATTATAATTTTTTAGTCAATTTTTCCAAAATTATTTCTAATATAATTTAGACAATAACATTAATTTTAAAAAAGCACTGTGATATTTACAAAGTATGCAGGGTGATATTATTCTGATATCAACACAGGTATAAATACCTAAAACATGTATTGCTAGGATCCTTCAGTAGATAAATACTTCTCAGAAGTGATGTAATAATTACCACATGATCAGCTCTCCCTTGATGATTATTGCATTTTTCCTTTGTGGTTGTTTATAAGAATCCTAACACCACATGTCTTTACCTTTACTTATTGTGCGAATACATGAGACTCTACATGAGACAAGAATGAGTTGAACTCTTTACTTCTATATTTAATTTGAACTGCATGCGCAAGCTCTCAGTTTACCAACTGAATTATTGCTTACAGCTTATCCATTGCAGCATTGTTACTTTTTTTGTTAGAAGTTAATATTGCCATAATTGTTTATAAAATCTGTCCCTTTTACTGTTTCTCCATTACACTCAAAACTACGCAAAATACAAGTGAAATATTGATCAGTTTTACTCTCTTGTGATTGAAAACTAGTACAGAGTATTATGCTATACTAGTTATAGTGTAATAGTATCACTCTAATATGAATATATACACTATTGGCAAACACAATTTGTTTCTACCACATTAAGTGCACTCGGTACCAGATTTATCTCCCAGTTGATTTTTGTTGCTTTGTATAGGTTATGACTACTAGAACAGTAAGTGATCATTTACAAAAGCTTAAGAAACTATGAATATATGAACCAATTAATTATTAAACTACAGTACATATATAGCCATACCTATATATAAATACATAAGAACAGCCTTTAACAGATCACAGTAAATTTTGAAAGGAAATACCTATATATGTTATGTGTACATGCAGGATATATCAATTTAATATGTGTAACTTGTATTATCAACTTACATTGCTATTTGTGCAAACGTTGATGATCATGTGGACATTTTAGAAATTGAAACTAGTTTACATCCGTTCATTATAGTCACAAATACCAGGGGGAATGCTTATATTTAAACCACAAATGTTCCCCATAATTAGTCAGAAATTTTATATTCACCAGCTGTGTACATATAAATATCAGTGCATACCAAATGTATGTATTGGACAGATTTGGATCTACATAGTACTGAGTGCAAAGAGGAGGTTAGTGTGTGTTTGTTCAAATGTGATATGGTCTATAATGTGTTGTACATATCATGTACTCCTGTGGTGTATGTGATGTGTAGCAGATGATCATTTTTGCCTCATTAATTAGCAAATGTAAACCATCATCTCCTACACATCACATACCCCGCTGAAGCACTGAAGTATATTTTTATGCACATCTCATTTAGAGCTTAACACATATACACAAATTCACATTTTATTGTAGTGAATTAATATGCTGGGTTACATAACCACAACTATGTTCACCTGTACAATTAATTAGTACCCTTTCCACTTTTTAAAACCGCTAACACTATAGTTTTATTTTTAGGATAGATCTACTACATAGCTGTGTGTTTTATAAATATGATGGTGCAATTATATAGCAATTTATAGTTGACTGTATGCTGAATGTGGAGGAGATGACACTGTGTGTATCTAGCTAGCTACACAATTAATGGTATAGTAAAATTTGTATTCACAGAATCACAGTAAATTCTTTGCAGTTAATTGATGTTGGACACGGACTACATTACGTAAGTGTAATCCAATAAAAGAACCATCACATACACAAACATGCTACAAGACTGAAGGATGCCATCCAGAATGGCACACATCAGACTGGAGCTCAGTAAGTATGAACACAATGGAATAATTGTGAAGTTTTATTGTAGTAAAACTTGTGATAGTCAGACTTATTATGTAGCTGAACTCTCTACAGTGTAATTTTTGTATAACGGAACTCTCTAGGTTGACTCGTGAAGAGGTGGACTCTTTACAAGATGATTTGTTTGTATCTGAAGTGAATTTTGTAGCTGAGCTCTTTACAGGGTGACTGTAGTGTAGCTGAACTCTCTACATGGTGACTTGTTTGTAGATTAACTCTCTGCAGGATGACTTGTTACATAGGTGAACTCTCTAGAGGGTGACTTGCTACATAGCTGAGCGCTTAAATAGAGTATCTTATCAACATAATTGAATGCTATAATAGGGTGACTATACTATTAGACTATCTTGATTGCACACTTGTTACATGTAGTTGGTATAACTCAGGAATAGAAATGATGCTCAAAATTTGTGCAAATATCTAGTAGATTTTTCCTTGTGATCTGCAATCATTTATGTCTAACAAATAGTCAATTCCAAACCACTGTTTGCTGCAGTTCTAACACAGCAGAGGTAGTCTATGTCAAGTAGTCTATGTACTATGGTGAGGTAGTCTTATTAATGAGGTCATGAAGTACACTTTAGCTATGTTTGGGACCTACTTGACATGGTCACTATAATGAGGTGGTCTTATTAATGAGGTGATTATGGTAAGTAAAAGTCACTGGCTTGTTGTTCAATGATACATCTCCAAGGTTCTGTAAAGAATCTTTGAAGGCAATCTTATTGTATTTGATATGAACTGAAGCCCACAATCAATAGTGACAACTAAAAGAGTGCAGCCACATCACTGGCATAATCTAATAGACCTTTTGAATATTGAGATATCATGATTTTTGTCAGTGTTTTCAACACAAGTGTGAAACATTGAAAGACAATTCATTTTATGAAGAGTTGATAATTAACTCTTGATAACATGTTGTAGCTATAGTGGAAAAGTTTAATTGCACCAAGTTTGGGCTTTCCTGTTATGTGATGTTTGACTTGTGTGGTTTAGAGCCATGACTGCAGTATATCTACATTTAACAATGTGTACAAAACCACACTTTTCTTTGTAGCTAGCCAGCTTGTATAGTTGCTTGCTAAGAATGATATTGCATCATCACACACACAGAGTAAACACTTGATAACTTCTAGAAAGCCTTTATTAGCTCAATTTTCATTACTACATTAATCTAATAATATTGTATTCTATTATTTGAACAATGACAATATCTGTTACAGCTCAGTAGTACTGATCTACATATACAGTGTTGGGCACAGTAACATGTTATGTATTAGCTATTAGTTTTTGGGCTTCTAACATGTTACTATTCATAGTGCGGTACAGTGGAACCTCCCTTATTCAGACCTCTATTATCCGGACACCTCTATTGGTGGCTTGTAGTTCATTGACAATAATTAAGTTTTGGTTAGATGAAAAATATAGATATTATATTCTCTGTACCCATCTATGGATGAAAGCACGAGGAGGGAGCCTAAACGTTGCTGTTTACTCTGTTAGGTGGCTTGTTTATATATAACTATCACTTGGTTGCTAGGTGATAATAAATTTTTCTAGTCCAGGGAGTGACCATGAATGCTCATAGCACAACTGATAGCAATATCATTCAATTACTTGTATTTAAGTCAGTCACTTTAGCATCTTAGCATACAATTCTTAGTTACGGACATTTCTGAGATACAGACAGTAGCATGTATCAGACTGCCCGGGTAAGAAAGGTTCCATTGTAATACAACTTTTAAGAAGCCATAATGTAAGTAATGTAATAGTGGTTAATGAGAAATATTATTACATAATAATAATATTACCTAACCCACATTATTACATAACTTAGTAGCACATTAGAGCTAATGACTATTATCATAATTTGGTTTTGGTGAAGTTAAACCATTTATAGGTATGGCTGAACCATAAAGAAAGCATCCCAGTTGGATGTATGAGGGGGTACTGTTACAGCAACCAGATTGTTGGCTACAACAAAAGTAATATATTTAGTTACTTTTCATATGGAGCAATAACTAACTAATTGCATGGCTGCAGAGCAACCATATTGCGTTTTTTTTCCAAATGGAAAAGTTGTGATTTTTGCAGATCAATAGCTGTCCATGATAATTTCCCCCTCGACATTTGCAACTTGATCAAAATGGCATTGTTCAGTTAAGCACCGAAGAAGAAGAAAAATTCCTCCACTCAATATTGGACGGTGGCAATCTGCAAAAATTTTTATTGTAAAGAATAGAGTACTATACAGTATGCATTGACCAAGTACATACAGTGACTTACCTAATACTGTACATATGTCTACGTATGTGTCACCTACTCACATGCACATGGAATTGTCTGTCAGCATTCATGTAGCAATAGTTGCAATGATTGTGGTCAACTGCAATAAATATGAACTGGCCATTGTGATACCGTAATTTGCTTTTTTTTCGTTGTAAACTAATTTTAGTATGCAAAATTTGTACGAAAATTTGTTGCACGAAAATTTTTATACAAGATCGAACTACTCTAATAGAGCAGTCATTTACATAAATCATACGAAAATATTTTTACACGAAAACTTTTATCACGAAATTTTTTGCACGAAAATAAAGCGAATTACGGTAGGCTGTGGTGATGGCTATATATATAAGGTTTAAGAATGGTTGGAATCAAGCCAACACACACAGATACACTACAACATGTTATTGATGTATGTAACATGTTACATCATGTATAATTATGTAATCATTGTAAATAAAGGTTTCCTGTTTGAATAAACTGAAAGCTGTTATATTACGGAATGACTGTTCCCAAACACCACAAACATACCGGAATGTCAACAGTGACTGTTCAATTAGAGTACTACAATGTTGTGTACTATTAGAATAAGTGTATTAAATTATATATGCTATTCTGAACACTTGTGTGATTGAACTGACCAGTGTTTGATCTTATGTATTTTTCAGTTGTACAAACATCCTTTCTTGTACAACATTTGGATACTCTACACCATATTATATTTCAAATGCTCAGTGTGGTATTTGAATTTGATTATTGTACTGAATAGGTGAACTGGCAGATGCGCCTGTGGCCAAAATTACATATGTATAAATATAATTTTAGTAATACAATTATGCTATATTGAGGTTAGTTAGACTGCAAAATATGGAATATGTAAACCTAATTGGCTAAAAGTAAGGTATCTACATCCCATAGTCCCTCGCACGTCTATATAGAAACAACACTCCCTCAGACAACACTAAACATTGTAACATTAGCAAGGTGTGCCATTTGAATTGGTCTCGGGTAAGGCAGGCAAGTTCATTATGCACAATTTTGTTTGTTGCAAGCAGCTGCAAATTAAACATAAATAATTTAATAATTTAATTGAACTCTGAAAGGGTCTAAGTGGAATTTAGTTACCTTTGAACCGGTAGTGGCTTCTCAGTCACCACAACACAAAGCCTACTAGCTTGATACTAAGTAGGCCTCTCACTTTTATTGTCCATCTATTATTATAGTTATTCACAGTATTACATCAAATGGTGCCGTTGTTAGGTATGTTATTTCCTTGTGTAATGGTCAAGGGATAAAATGTACATTTGCATGATACAGTGGGTATAATAAAATAATTGCTGTGGTATCATTGTTTCGATAATGTAAGTTCCATGAACTATTGTGGATTAGACTAGACATAAAATGATGATGTTGCAATGCTGTCCATCCCAATTCAGCTGACATGGCCGACACCCATATTGCTATGTGTTTTATAATAGTAAATGGTTGGCCGGTTGCTTTAATTTGCTATTTTAAACCTACATCACAACAAGCACAGTGCTTGATATCTACAATGATAGCTACGATATACTTAATCATTATGAATAGTAACCAAATCCCCCACATAATATTCCATTAGAATGGGATAGTTTTGGCCACAAATTAAATACAGTACCTTTGTGTTGGTATACCGGCATTAAGGCATGCTTTACAAACATAATTTTATTCATAAATGTTCATATACATATATTAAGTGCTTGCGAAAAATATTATTCTGACGTGTTTATGAGCCAGCACTTATAAGACTTCTTATCTAGTTGACGGTATAAATTGATGAACATCCAACCCATCCACCATATGGTCTACAATCTTCAGTGTGTTCACGTGAATCATGTCTATCTGTGAAAACTAATTTGAAGATGGATTGTTTCAAACAGCTTCTAATCTTCAGTATTCTGGTTTCCATTGCTGATATGGTAAGGATGTTTCCATCTATGGGAAACCTTGGTTATTAATAGCTTTTGTGTTATATAGGTATCTGGTGGTGAATCATGGAGTCCCTGTTCTAGAACTTGTGGTGTAGGAATCATGTACAGGACCATCTCTTGCCAGTAAGCTTATCAACAGTGTTATCAGTGTTTTTTCAGTGTTGGGTAGTAAATTGTATACGATTGGCACTAACTTAAAATTCCACAGTTTGACCGCCAAATTTGTTTTGTGGTGTTAAAGTAACCATTCAACAACACTGAAACACCACAGCAGTCACAACACAAAGTTAAATGAATTTGCCATCTGAGTTGTAAACATGACACTGCAGGTCCTCAGGCGTCATGTTTATATACCAGAAACATACCTACGTACATGGGTGTGTTAAAAGTATTTTCTATATTAATGCCACACTTGTGCTCTTAGAAATGATGGATGCAATGACACAAGGAAAGAGTTCCAGGCTTGCAATGTGAAGGTAAGAAATTATAAGTTGTATGTATATCCTTAAGGTCTGCACTTAATAGTAGCATTTACATGATTGTATCAACATGCATGTCTGAAATTTTCTACACATAAATTCTTGAAGGAAATTATGTGAATTAAAAGCTATTTGACTTGTACACAGTCATGCTGTGGGTTTCTTTTATGTTGCAGACAGACATGACTCCCATGTCCTACACATATAGACTAGTTGGAAACAGTGGATATCAAAAGTGAAAATTGAAGTTGAAATTGGGAAATTAAAAGGCTAAACTTGGTCACTACCAGAAGTAACCTCTTTGCAAAGACCAAGTACTTTGTGATCACCTAACCATATTTTTGTAGACCTTATAGAGCCTCAATAATTTGGTTATATTGTGCTACACATCAGCTCCTTGAGTGAACCACACACACATGCACACGCACACTCACACACACACGCACACGCACACGCACACGCACACGCACACGCACACGCACACGCACACGCACACACACACACTCACACACATACAACATATCCTTTAAGATGTACTGAATATTAAGTCATGTAGTCAGTGTAGATAGAGGTTAGTTGGTCTTCCGTTAAATTTTTAGAGGTGCCCAGGTGACAATGCTGACTTCAGGAGTGAGCAATGTAAGACATTTGGAGAGCAGTTAATACCATTCATTAATAAAACTGATCCCTGTAAACTGCTGTGCAGCTCACCAGGCCAGAAGCTTGTAGAGAATGGCTTAGTTGTGGATGGAACATCTTGCCTCTCCAGTGGTGTATGTGTTGATGGAGAATGCGTGGTAAGTTTTGTGGAAATAAACTTCTTTTTAGCTCTAGTCTGCTATGTTTGTAGTCCATTGGCTGCGATGGTGTTCTTGGATCAAAGAAAACAACCAACAAGTGTGGAAAATGCTGTGATTTGTGTATTCAGCTGCCGTGTAAATTAGAGAACTGTTCTGCCAATGGTATGAGATGTGTTATATTTATATGAAGTGTAGTTATTGAGTATACACAGGTTATCACACTGTGCTACCATCTGAATCTAGAAATATAAGCATTGTTTTGGATACATGTGACTTTAAAGGTGACATGATTGTTCAACTGAATAATGATATAATACCATTCCTTGTAGCCATCAGCAATTCTACAAAGTCTCACCAGTGTAACAGTAGTCACTCAGACATTTCTATATCAGGGACGTTGTTTACAATTGCTAACAATGAGTTAACTGCTGAAGGCCCACTACAATCACCTGTCACCATTGAGGTATGCAGAGTGATTAATTGTATTAAAACATTGGTGAACATTCTTTAGATTCATTGTCCTAGCTACAAAATACAGTGCAATTATCACATGTCTGTCCATGATCCATATGAGTTCAGAATTCCAATTTTGTATGAATGGGCGCGACGAAAGAATTTCACCCCTTGTTCCCAGACTTGTGGAAGAGGTACGCATACAAGCAGTTATAATTTTATTCACTATTTTTTTACCCAATATTCCAGGAATTCAAATACAAGAGATATATTGTCATGTATATGGTAGCAACACAAGAGTTTCAGATTTAGAATGTTTGATGAATAGTGAAAGACTTTCTCCTACAATTCGATTTTGTGATCAGCCAGCATGTCCTTCTGAGTGAGTGTAATTGATATTATTAGTGATGTCACAGATGAAGTTTATCTTAGTAGTTAATAGATGTGTGCAGATGTAGGGGTCCAGGAGGGTTGTGCTTCCCCCTAAATATTTTCCCACAATGATTGAGATATACTGTAATTGGAAGTCACATATTCTAATACAACTGTCAGACATTATGTTTATGCTTAAAATCACTTTAAATTTGAGCACAAAATTTTCATAGGTGGGACATGTCCCTAGCTACTGAAGCATGTCAGCAGAATGTGTTTAAGCCATTGAGCCCCCCAACTTTCAAGGTTTCCTCCACCTCTAGTGTGATCAACTAATTCATAGTTACATGATTATCATCACTTCAATTATATAAGCAGCCCTTGCGGTTATTATTTTAAGCCAGATGGTATATGTGACTGGGTCTGGGAAAACTGGTTTTATTGCCCATGACAACAGATTATGCTGCTGTCAGACCTTCAGTGCTGGTCACTATAAAGCTTTAATAACAATAACAAGATTAAATTTTTCACCAAGAACACAGAGCTAAAATTAAATGAATAAACTATATAATGTCAAATGTCATTATCAAAATCAGCTAGACTCGAATGGCTTGCTTTTGCTGGCAGCTTATTCCAAGCACAGTGGCAATCCGTATGAGTGGTCTGGAGCCCTATTGGCAGTCTGGGAATAGCTGTATTTGGCTGTATAGCTTGTGGTGTTGAATAATTAAAGACCTGTGCTGTAAATGTCCTTTCATTTTAGCCAGTTTTGAGACCTGAATGGCCCATATAACTTCATTCCTATGCCTTCCTCATTACTTTTTTTAAAACAGCCCCTTACCCTCCTCCAGCCCCACTTCCCACCTTTTTGGGAACTTTCCTGATACAGTCAACTTTGATTTAAAAACTATCTAAAATGGCAGGAAATTTAACTGTTGGCTACTTGTACAGTGGATGCTCTGGAAGGTAAGGAATTGGTGTAAAACGTGTTAAAATTTGGTACACGTAGATTTATTCATTGGTGAGCTGAGCTACAATGCTCTAAATACTTAAAATTAGCATTTCTCAATACGTTTAAATAGGTGATTAGACCATTTTTCCCAGATTCGGTTATATATGTACCTTTTTTGTGTTATACACATTATAGAAATTGTGTAATATTCAATTTAGATGGATGCACTCTGATTGGACACAATGTTCAAAGAGTTGTGGAGGAGGGAACATGACAAGGAATGTTTCATGTATACAAGTGTACCGAGATGAAGTAGAACCAATCCAGACTCCAGGAAATTGTGACAATGAAACAAAGCCGGAATCACAAGATGAATGCAATAACCACCCTTGTCACAACCACTGGAACACAGGAGACTGGAGCAGAGTATGTAACACAACAAATACTACTTCATGTTGCTCATTTCAATTGCATTTAGTGTTCTGTTGATTGTGGGGAAGGAATTCAAAGAAGAAATGTCACATGTAGGGATGCTAATGGAAACAAGATACACAGAGACAATTGTAGTTTGCTGGCAAAGCCTCATACAGAGAGATCATGTGCTGGAAACATGTGTATTCATAAGTGGATCAAATCTAATTGGACTAATGTATGTAACTGGGCACCACAAGTATCATGTATTACCATGGCTCCAGAAATTTTAAACTTATGAATTAGCAACATAGCTGCATATTAGGGCATACCATTATAGTAGAAGTATTCCATGGAGTTAGGCCTTCAAAAGTTGAATTTGAAAGTGATATACTAACAAATTCAGCAAGCATTTATAATGATGAGTTTATAATGGTGTAGGCCCTAACACATTGTAAACTCTTGATAAGGGTAAGTAGCTGTTAAAGTATCTCGATTTTGGGTAACCAGTTTCATAGCCCGCCTGAAGCTGCCCCTAATATAGCTGATTGTTCAACATGATGAAATGTGCTTGCTATTTAATGCTGAATAATCTAATTTCTCCATAGTGCTCTGTGAGTTGTGGTGAAGGTGTTCAGACCAGACATGTAAACTGTACTGAAAATGGAACAATTGTTGATGATATTGTTTGCCTTGAGAATATTCCAGATTCTAAACCAGTAGAAGAAAGAACTTGCCAGGGACCCTTTTGCAATGGAACGTGGGTTGTTGAAAGCTGGCCAAAAGAAGTAAGCACTGTTCCTTAGCTGCAGTACATATAATATCTTTCTATATAATAGTGTGTAACTTCAAGATGTGGGGAAGCAGGTGTGAGATACAGAAATGTCCATTGTATATATAATGGAAAGACTGCTAAAGAGCATGGCTACATTAAGTGTAATCCAACAAAAGAACCATCACATACACAAACATGCTACAAGACTGAAGGATGCCATCCAGAATGGCACACATCAGACTGGAACTCAGTAAGTATGAATACAATGGAATAATTGTGAAGTATTATTCTTATAGTGTAGTAAAACTTGTGATGGTATACAGACAAGAACATTACACTGCAAGGTGGGAAATGCAACACTTCCTGATGAAAGATGCCCATCCAATACTAAACCTATTGTGGTACAAGCATGTAGTCCAAAGTGTCCATTTACTGCAAAATGCTTGATGGAATTTTGTCACAAACATAGTATATCACCATGCCAAAAAGAATGCTGTAATCAGTGTGAACAAATGATACCATCATTGCCACCACTGGCTCGACACATGCTTTGTGACAGACCCTGCTGTACAGGTACCCTATCCTGGAAGAAAAAAGGTGCCTGTACAGACTTCATGTAATTAGTATATTGTGTGAAACTGCTGTTTTCCTAACACTACCCCCTTGAATCATATGAAGCAATTTTTTTTTGTATTACATTTTCTATAGCTGTATTTTATATTGTTCATATACGCAGTGATAGTTTATCATTCAGAACTGTGAATTGACAACTTTAATTTGAACTGTTTTCTGAAAAAAGAAAACCTCTTGCTATCAACTGTTCTTTAGACTAACATTAATTTGTTAAGATATGTGTCTTACTCATAACTATTGTTGTGCCATTTATAATGGCATGGATTCAAGCACAAGGGGCTATCAAAAGCATTGAGCAGTATGTCAGCATAATAGGAATTTTAATACAATTATGTACATGCCAAAAGAAGAATAATGGTAATGGACTAATGATGCATTTCATAACGCAAACTATGGGATTATTCACAATAAATGATTGAGAATATTCTAATACAGCAGTCACTCTTTACAATTCAATCTGGATGTCAGATATCTGGATAGTAAAATTGCTATGGGTTTTAGCCCTCTACCAACACCTATATATAATTCACACTTCCATTGTGACAGGGCCCCCAAACTCATGTCAAAAACTTGTAATTTTATCAGGGGTGATTGGCTTATATAATTCATGAATGCTGGGGTAGCTGTTAATCACATCTAATCCAAAACAGCCAAGCTGTAAAAAAAGAGTGCAGCCCTCAAAAAGGCTATGGTGAAAGAAGATGTGAAATCCAAGGTGGCGGCCAAGAAATGGCTGTGATGGTAGATTAATGGTAAAAATTTTAATAATGACAATTCAAGTGAATTTTGTGCCAAGACCAAGCAGCACCAAAATTCACCTGAATTGTCGTTATTAAAATTTTTACCATTAACCTACCATCACAGCCATTTCTTTCCCGCCACCTTGGATTTCACATCTATTTTCACCATAGCCTTTTTGAGGGCCGCACTCTTTTTTTTACAGCTTGGCTGTTTTGGATTAGATATTATATACAGTGTACACAACAACTTAACTTTTATCATTTGTATGGATCAGGAGATAGCCAATAACATTAGAATGCTTCACCTCTATTATATGATGTAAAGAAACTTTTGGAAAGTGCTCTATAAAAGTTAACAATTATTTTGTATATGTGACTGGATTTGCGAAAAGGGGTCTTCCACACATATCCAATTCTATAAAATTGGAAGACCATAATGCAGTGTTCAAGAAACATATTAACCTGAAAATTTCTCCATCCACTAAACTATGTTGGTGCTCATTACTTACCAATTTTCAAATCAATAGCCATTTCCAATCTGAAGTTATGAGTTGTCAAAGGTGGTAAATTGGGTGTGTGTGGAAGACCCCTTTTCACAAATCCGGTCACATATATTGTTGACCAAATTACATTTGAAACTTTGCTCAATCATTTCCAGCCTATATAGTAAATGCTCGTGAAATTGGTATAGCTAGCTTGTTGCCAGCACAATCTAAACCCAGTCATTACATAAGAGATTACTCCACATAAAATTGCCAAATCATTACATCAAGTTAACAACCAAATGAGAACGTATATGTGAAGTCAAAACTTAAAGTATTACTAAATATTGTACTAATGGCCCTATACTTGTGCGTTGTGTGTGCGTGTGCGTGCGTGCCCTTTATGCACAGGTTAAATGTACAATGGCCCTTTAAAGAGGGTTAAAATAATGGTATAACTGTGCTATACAAATACATAGGCTATGGCATATTTTGTACCCTCATGCATACTTATGATTAGTATGTTGCTTTCTTATTTAAAGAGATCCGCATAATATTATCACTTAGGGTTGACTATTGCGAACATGTTATTTTGCAATTGTGGGAGATGCGTATGTTGCGTACCATTTTATGTACTGTACCTTTATAAAAATTGTACGTATTGTTGTGTTTGTTGATAACAATTGTCATATCCTTCTGGCTGGATCAGGTGTACAAGAGTCAAGAGGAAGATTTGATCGTGGAATCTTGAAAGGTGAGAAAGTGAGTGGAGTACACACACGCAAACAGGTAGAACTACACTCATGCATAGAATACAAATAAAATTAATATCTGTTCTTTTTCCCTTTAGATTTGAGTCTTTGCTTCTTTCTACAACACGTTTATATGGGGCACCATAATGTATGAGCGCATGTACATAGTGTGTTTGATTTCATGTTTCATTATAGAATTGTGGGGACACAATATCATATAGAATTAATACTGGTCTAACTGCATTTCATTGCGTAGCCTTTCTATTGCCATGCATTCACTGTGGCCACTTTCAATACGTAGCTGCAGGTAGGATCGACTTTTGTAAAGTCAAAAATAGTTGTAGTGGCTTTGAGATTTAAGCAAACGACTCATAGCAGTCTACAACATACAGAGCAGCTGTAGTAAGTGAATATGGCACAGTACAATACAGTCCCCGGTAGAGTAAAATACAGTACCCCGGAACATTACAATACAGTGCCCGGCACAATACAATACAGTCCCTGGCACATTACAATACAGTCCCCTGGCACAGTACAATACAGTCCCCTGGCACAGTACAATACGTACAGTCCACTCAATACAGTCCCCTGCACAGTACAATACAGTCCCCATGGAACAGTACAATGCAGTCCCCTGGATCAGCACAATTCAGTCCACTGGCACAGTACAATACAGTCCCCTGGCACAGTACAATACGTACAGTCCCCTCAATACAGTCTCCTGCACAGTACAATACAGTCCAGGGATTTTTCTAGAAAATAAATTCAGGGGAGGGGGGCAATCCGAGTTTTTCAGAAATTGAGGGGGGGGGGGGGGGGGGGGGAGAACTTAAATGAGGCTAAATCACCTGTTTACTCAGGCTGGTTGAAGCAGAGTTCAGGGGGGGGGGGGGGGGGGGCAAAATCATTTTCAGGAGGGGCAAAATGCCCCCTTTCCCCCCCTAGAAAAATCCCTGCAGTCCCCATGGAACAGTACAATGCAGTCCCCTGGATCAGTACAACACAGTCCCCTGGCACAGTACAATACAGTGCCCTGGCACAGTGCAATACGGTCCTCTGACACAATACAATACAGTCCCCTAGTACAGTACAATACGGTCCCCTGGCACAGTACAATATACGGTCCTCTGGCACAGTACAATACGGTCCCCTGGCACAGTACGACAATACAGCCCCCTGGCACAGTACGATACGATCCCTGGCACAGTACAATACATCCGAAGTCACAGACTAGCCAGTTTGGCCAAAACTGAGTCGAATCCTAGCTAATTGCCTCAGTACGCATTGAACTACGACGAGTAGGCTTTTTTTCAGCGATTTCAGGTATGTTGTCTAGCTAATTTTGCTCTCAGCTATGTAGGATACTTTACTCTCGGGCTAGCCGGCACTAAACCATGCCCAACCAAGACTCATGCTCATGATATAGTTCGTGTCACATGGGCTCAGTACGTGGGTGTTCGCTGCTTTCCAGTCGCGTAGTCAATTCGGCCTAGTGCCTATAGTTATAGTAAAGTAGAAACAAACACCTGAACTTAATCAGTAACTATCTGTGCCTGTATTTCAGAATTTACGAAAAATTATTTTTGAAAATGCATTGCTATTTTCGAAAATGCATTGCTATTTTCGAAGTTATACAATCACGTCCCATGTGTGACTACAATGTCATGCCCGTACCAGAGCACATGATCATCACATACCTTGTTGTCATCCATCTTAGTAACCTATTCAACTAGCTGAGAGCTGTTGTTGTCTACAGTATAGCAACAAAAACAACATCTTAGAAAAGTTTGTGTCGTATGTTGCGTGTATGTGTAGTGTACATGTTTGTGTGTAGTGTGTGGGTGTGTACTTTGTACATTACACCTTTTTATTTATGTAGTATTGGAGCCAATCATATCCACATGTATCACAGCTATCTACTACATGAGTGTGATGTACATGGTGAGTCCTTATGTTTGACGTTTGTTCATTTCTTGCTTTTTCAATTTATAGCAAAGGTGTACGGATCATGAAAGCAGCCACCTCATTGAACTGAATCCCATGAATATATTTATGTATTGTATAAAGTGATTACAGATTATTATTTACAATGTATGCTAATGATTAAAAATTATAAGAACCATTATATCACAAGCATTAAACAGTGTATATCACAGGAGGCGGACAAAATTATCGCCCAGTTAGCCATTAACCAGTGACATGGACTCACAGATTTATCCCTCCCACCCCAGGTACTCTATGATGCAGTCACACACACGCGCGCATGCACACACACAGAGCAGGTCAGTCATCTCCCTATGTGTCAACATTGTTGCCAATCTTCTATGGATATTAATACTACCAGTGCAGATGTAGTGGCTATCCTGAGGTATAAAATAACACAATTATGATTAGTGTTAGTGTCTTGATTAGTTATTAGTTTTGACAAGAACTGTGATTGGGCCTGTGAAAATAGGGCATCTGGATTTACCTATTTCAAACTTTTTTCACCTTTATATAACTTCTTAGGACACACACACGCACACTAGTATACACACACACACACACTAGTATACATACACCCACTAGTATACACACACCCACCCACTAATACGCACACACCCACTAGTATACACACACACACACATACTAGTAAAAGCATTGCCTCTAGCAGCTGTGCGAAACACGGCTATTGCCGCCCAGCGAACCAGCATTGAGTACCCACTGTTACCTCACATGCACCTTAGTAAAGATCACCGATACCTCACCGGGACTCCACATGCTCCTTACCGATAGATCTATTATTCCTCACTCTGTACTCACATGCAACTTACCTTAAGATCAATAAGTACTCACTGTTACCTCACATGAACCATAAGAAATATCACTGAGACCCCACCAAGACATCACATGCTCCTCAACAAAAGATCATTTGCTCCTCAGCATATGAGGTGGTCTGGTTGCCAAGCATTGAGGACACGAAGTACACATATGTTGGGACCTACTTGACATGGAGTAACTATTATATGACCAACACAGAAAGGTAATGGTGATGGTAAAAATAAATTTGTGGTCATCACCATGACAGCAGTAATTAGCCACTATGTGAATACCTTTGCTGCTTGCACCCTGTATCTTGCATAATGAATACCCGTGAACAAAACTAGTGCCATGGTCTTTAATTAGCAATTTTCTTAACAACACTGCATTTGAGTGGTACTGTATGCAGCTACGTATGTATGAAAGTAATATGTACACATGTAATACAGTTACAATACTACCATCAGTCAGGATAATATACTTACCTATACTTAACTAACAAACAACTACTTACTAACTACTACTTAACTAACAACATATTTTGCAAAGGACGCTTAATTCATTATAAAAATATCTTGAAGTGGAAATGAACTGTTTATTCCTTGACTTCTCCTTATCTGTCAACTTCACATTATCAATGATTATGTGAATTAGTGAGTGCCTATCATGAATTATCTCTCGACCTTGCCATTCAATTGCATCAGGGTGGCGCTCTTCAAAGTGATTGTAGCCTTGAGGATACAGTTCACTAACCTTATCTGTCAGGTCAAAATCGATCAACTTGGCATCACCAACACTTGAGAATATCATATTCTTCAATCGTACATCTGAGTGCACGTAATCAGCTTCATGGAGAGCATCAAGTGCAGCTGCGATCGGTTTAAAGTCCTCAAGTGTGATCGTATCTTCTTTAGCAACAATGTACTTGTACGTCAACAGTTTACAGCGTCCATCAACTGTTAAATCTATTTCTTTCATTTCACGCAGGTAGTCATTGCCAAGTATATTGTGAACTACTTGCACGTTTGGTTTAGCCCACGTTGCATCCTGCATGTCAAACAATTTATACACAGTATCTCCAGCTCTGTAAACATTCGGTTGTTGCAAAACTTTTAATTCAAGGTTTTCTATTGGCTCAACTTTGAACACACCTCCACGTATCTGAGGGAGCCTTTCAACGGCAAATTTTAACGCACAAAAAAAATGCAAACTCGTTTGAATTGCTGGTCTGGAAAATTTTAATGGTAGCATGTTTAAACTCATCAATGGGCCAGCACAAAAGTAAACATAATTTATTTGGAGTGACAGGCATGACTAAAATTGGTGAATTCAGACCACCAACAGAGACAGCGGACTGAAAATACCCTATACTCTCCATCTCGGCACAATCACAGTCTTCCGGGTTTTTTTTAACATCAGACAGTAGTATGAGTGCTGAAGGCAAACCATCTTGCAACCGAGAAATATAACCGTCAGGAGTGCTATGGTGACTTCCATGCTGACGTAAAACTGGATGGTGAAGAACACAACCTTCTTTGCAATCCCGAAATAAAAACCTATCTAATGCTCGGAAAAATACAGCAGAATATGTCGATTCATGATGAGCTAACATCTTTGGTTTGTAACTATCAATATCCATCAACCACGTAAATCTCTCTGCAAATTCCTTTGCCTCAACACTAGGCTCACTACAGTATCTGTTGTATATTTGCATACTGAACCAGTGGGCATAAAGCTTGTGGGAAGTGGAATGCTTTGTTATATCATTGGGATGTTTTCTGGCAGCATCTGAGACTGAATGAGAATGGGAATAACGTGGCTTGTCTGGTTCAACTTTCTTCAGATATAGGATTCTTGTCTCTTCTGTTGTATTCAAGATAAATGAGCTCATGTCTTCAACTTCAACTCCATCTTTATCCCAAGCAGTTGAAATTAATGCACATTTTACAGCTGCGCTTGCATCTCCAATTACACCTTCAATGCTTTCACAGCCAATCATGTCACAAGGTAGTATTTTACCATTAATATATATGGTTACTTTAAAACTTTTGATCACAAGGGGCTCTTCATATGAAGTAGAATACTTCATTGCACATTCATTCGCATCAACTTTCCTGTTTTTGTGATATGCTACACCGTGTGTGATTCCCTGTGGTGCAAACAATTCACTTATGAAAGTTAAAGGATTGCAGTAATGTTTTTTGGGACTGTCTTGTTCACGCTCTATCCAGATACAAAATGGTTTAATTACCAAAGGCTTGTCGGGTGATGTGACAACATGATCCAATGTTGATTCACCATGAATAATCTCACCATCGCATGTTACAATTTTTCCATTCAAATACGTGTAACCCACATCAGTGAAGAACTGTTTGACATTTGCTGATGACGAGTATCAAATAGCTTTCACTTTAATTTGCCAATTAAGAAACCAAGCGTCCATTAGGTCTGTGAATGGGGAAACGTCAGCATTGGAATATACAACAATTGTTCTCACCTTCTCTCATTCGTTTTGAAGAACTTTCAAATTCCTCCATTTTGTCTGGAGTGACGAGTGCGGAAATTGTGCCGGAAGTTGTTTATTTTGGAAATTGAATTGATTCTAAATAATAGCAAGAGTTCATAATATATATACTAAGGAGAGTATCCTACTCTCATATACCCCTGTAGAAAGGCGTATCGTGAAGTTATGACGTAACACTTCTGAGTTCGCCCGTTTTTCTTTGTATAATTAATGATGTCATTAGTTGAACATGGTATCGATTGAACGCGTGCCTACCAACGTCGCTAGCAACCAAATTAACTCCAGCTCTAAGCGTTTCTCACCCAACTACAATCGTTCCTTCATGGGTTAAGACCGCTTCGTAGGCGTTTCTTACTAGGCCATTCGCGAATACGGCTTTCCTGAGCGTCGCAAGTGTGAAACGATACTAACGATTCTTGTACTTTTACGGCTTCCTGTACGTCACAAACCACAACATCTTGTCGTTACGTCATAACTTCACGATACGCCTTTCTACAAGGGTATATGAGAGTAGGATACTCTCCTTAGTATATATATTATGAACTCTTGATAATAGTTAGACGTCAAGAACCAGGGTTCTACGGGATTTAGAAAACTCGAAGGCCCTGGGCTGTGGCGCCCTCGCTTCGCTCGGGCGCTACTAAGGGCCTGAGGGTTTTCTAAATCCCGTAGAACCCAGTGGTTCTTGACGTCTAACTTATTTAGACTACAACTCGTTATTGTACCTTGAGTTGACAGCTGCTTGTAAATGGGAAATGTATGGCTAATTACTAGAAACAAGCCCTCTACACCTCCCTACATGGCGGGACCTGTCACGCTACAGATGGTCCCCCGCCCCAAGTGGTCCGGCCGGACCAACTAGCGCAACTCAGGCTGTCCGGCCGGACCATGTGAAGTTGCGTCAAGTGGTCCGCCCTGCTTCAATTGGTCCCCCCAATGAAACAGCTGTATAGAGGCCGGTTAGATATGGGTTACTTGTTCGTTACCGGAAAACTCAGTTATGTGGGTGTTATCAGTAGCTTTCCGGCACACCGCTGCCTTTGATGGTCGTGTCGAAAGGAGTTCAAAGGTGACTGGCAGCTGTCGACTCAGTCATATTTTATATTGATACGGTTGATCTACAGTCTAAACACGTGTCAGTTGCTGAACAGCGACTGTTGGCCTCGACTGTTGGCGTGACTTTACTTGATTCAAGTTTATAGCTGTACTGATTCGGCTGAGGGCTCGTCACTTTAACTCGCACTTTAAGGACGCTTAGAGCAGTATTTGTAACAGTTCAGTTTAAGGATGATGGCGGATGGCTCCGCTAACCCTGCTGGTCACAGTAGCAGCAGCCAATGTACGGAGTCGGAAGATAGTCGTGGAGAGATTGAGAGACAACTGCACGAGGATGTTTTACTGTATCTTCAAGAGCAGAGGTACAGACAAAAGTGTACAAAGAACGAGAAGAGGTGTATTAGAAGAAAGGCAATGAGGTACACTTTAGAAGATGGAGAGCTTCTGTACACCAAACAGGACAAGACCAAGGTAAAGATTTACTATTATAATGCATCATGTATGCATAGGACGGAGGTGGAGAAGCCAGCATTAGGAGGCCGTGGCATAGACTCCCCGAGTCGGGCTTACTTTCTATAATTGTAGAAAGAAAGTGGCTCAGCCACTTACTCTAATAGAACAGTCAGTTGCTCTAATAGAGCAGTCACACTTAGAAACTGCGAATGCAGCTGCCAACGTATAAGCCATTGTATTTACAGTCTACCACGTGTCCCATGGTTCCTTTCTGTTATTTATTACATCTGGCTAGCTTCCAGATAATTGTACTATGAAAACTTAAACATATAGTTATGTTTCTGTCTCCCTGCCATATTTATTATTTGTTTAATCACAGTAACCCTGAGTACAGAAAGCAAACCTATGAGTCAGGAATAAACTTTTGCAGCAGTGACTGTATGGCTTCCAAACTTTTCACTTAAACAGGGTGAGTCAACTGAAATAAAGTTTTGGACCATTTTAGTGAATTGCTATGCACAGCTGAATAAACAAAATTGTCACTGTTCTGTTGGAGTGGCTGGCTGCTATAGAGTATTTCTGAACTTTTGCAAAATCAATGCAAAACATACATATAGTGCAACCTCTGGTAAATGAAACAGAACTGATTCAGTTTCCACTGAAATAAGAAGTTCTTTTAGTTCAGGATGTTATGGTTCCGGTACTTGGTAGCCACCTAGTTTGCATGGCCTGCTGTTGTCTACATGGACAAATTGCTTGGTGTGATAATTTCTCTTTTAGTTCAAGACCCTATTGACTCTCTAATTCTAAGTTGTATAGAGCTGTAGGGCCATATATAGCTGCTGACTCAGCATACTATAATGCAGTGTATGTGACTGGTAATACAAGTGTATGGTTTGTATAGGTCAGATACATACTAGACCCGAAAGAGAAAGAGCGGATATTGCGAGGTTGTCATGTACACCCTACATCAGGTCACATGGGGACAAAGAAGACACAGGCAAGGATTACAGAACGCTACATGTGGCAAGGAGTAGGAAAGGATGTAAAAGCATTTGTAAGTACATACCTATACAGCTATAACTTGGGGGTATACATATATGCGGAAGTATATCATGCAGTTGATGCCTTGCAATTTAGAATAGCAGACTAATACTCAGCTTTCACAATACGTATACCAAACAGTTATGTAATTTGGTTGCTTATTACAGTATGATGCCCCTGTTACATCTTTTTGGTCTTGTCAGTTTTACTTTATGATAATGTTGTAGACATATATAATAATTATGATTATGTTGAAAATTTACCCTGCTTGCATGCTTCTATACCACTTGCAACTGCAGTATTCTGTTTTCTAAATAGCTACATAAATGAAAAATGACCCAATTATATCAATCAACATGTTGGAGTTGCTATAGAACTGTACTGCAAAACTCTATTAATTTTATATGCTTTCAGGTTGTAAAGAACAATGGTTTACCATGTACGTATACATAATGCCTTTGCACAAGATGCAAAATATTTCATCAGTAATAAACTTGCATCATCACATTTTTCTATACATCTAAGGTGAAGGAATGTGATGTGTGCCAACGGATGACAAAGAAAATGGACACAGGGGTACCAGAACTTAACCCTATTCCAGTTGTAGCAACTTGGTACCACATTGGAATAGACTTTGTCGGACCACTAAAGCACAAGTCCACTCAAGGAAATTGCTATATTCTGACAGTAGCAGACTACTTTAGCAAGTTTGTGCAGGCATTTGCTTGCAGCAATAAGGAATCCTCAACCGTGTTTAGTGCTTTGTTTAAGGTATATATATATATATATGTTGTGTGTATAATGCACATATTTACTTAAAGTTTGCAAACACTTGGACGTATAGACTAATACAGAACTACAGTATATGTTTGTTAAAGCAGCTATATAATATGGGTCGGAAAAGAGTTGTATAGCCAGTTATGTGGGCCGTTTAACCCGTATCCTCCCAGCATACCAATTCCAGTATTCATTTTCTACGTCTAATTGAAACATTTTGTATAGCTGTATGAAAACCTTTGGCTAAATCACTTATCTTAGCAAGATGTGAATCTTGCTTACTTGGATGTCAATAGATTAGCTTTAGTATTCCTATCCTTTCACGCGGCTGCTGAAACTTATTAATTTTGTCATAGCTTCATCATAAAGGATCCTTTATAATTAAGCCTATCACAATCCTATGCTATGATCACCAAAATATTTTGACTTGGTTACTGGATGGTAGAAAAGTAGCTAGATAGAGATGGTAGAGAAGCAGCTAGGTGCTGACAATTTCAACTTGATTGCTTATTGTATGTAGGAGTATGTAAAACAACTGCACAATATTTGGGAGATTACGGAATACAGAATAACCGTGCAGAAGTAATACATGTACTTTGAATGTTTGTCATTAATGTGAAACTGTGCATGCAGTTAATAGCATCCACAGGTGTCCAAATTGACTTAAAGAATACTTTTGTATGTTGCATCTAATTCTGTTTCCATGCAGTAACAATAAAACAATGCAAAATAAAATCTACTAATACATTCGGAAAAGTTCACACATATACATGAACACACACACGCACACACACACACACACACACACACACACGCACACACACACACACACACACACACACACCCAAGACAAAGCAATGTATTATAGTGTGCTGCAAAAATGTAATTAAATACTAACAGAATGAAGTAGTCATTATAACCCAAGCAGCCACCAGAACCATGCAATTCAAAGTGTACCATGTTATTTACTTGCATATTACATACTTTACAGTTATTCATGCAGTTTGGATTACCAAGAGTAATTACTTCTGATCAAGGAAGTGAATTTAACAATCGCCTTGACAAGAAATTGATGAAGATGATGAAAATTGACCACCGTTTGACTACCCCTTACCATCCTCAGGTAACTACTACTCTACTATCCTATATTATATGCTATGTTGTAACTAATCAACATTAATAGTTGCATGGTAAAGAAATGCATAGTGCTATAATATGCATATTTACCTTATGCACTTTAAGTAGATACAACTGTTTTATGTGTCTGTTGTAGGCAAACGGCTTGGTTGAGCGTTTTAACCAGACCATCCAGAATATGCTGGTAAAGTTTGTTAATGAGAAATAGGAACTCTGGGAAGATTATTTAGACACCTGTGTTTTTGCTTACAATACTTCTAAACACGAGTCATCAAAATATTGCCCTTTTGCTGTGATGTTTGGACGACAAGCTCTGTTACCTGTTGAAATTCAATATCCCAAAGAAGAAGATATCGTACAGCACTTGGATCATAATGATGAAGTTATAGAACAACATTTCATTCATCAAACAAAAGTAGCACAAATTGTGAAGGAGAACATACTCACCGCTCAAAAGCGTCAAAAACAAGTGTATGACAGGAAGCACCATAACCCAGCTACATTCAAAGTTGGAGCATTGGTTCTTAGAAAAGATATGAAGAGGAAAAAGCGGGCTGGTGGAAAAATGGATTATAAGTGGCAGGGTCCTTATAAAGTTGTGAAGTCTGTTGATAAAGGAATTTTTCAGATCCTAAACACCAATGACATTAAACAGACTTTAAAAGTCCATGGTACACATTTGAAATTGTTCTATCCACCCAAGAAGGTACATGCATGTATGTGCGGCACACAGGTGTGTGTTTATGTAAGTTATAATTGTATAGGCAACTGGTTGTATCTCAACATCTCATGACGAAAGTGATAATAGTGGCAACACATCTGTCAGAAGTGGAAAAGGATCCATTTCACATGATCCTAGTGCCAGTGTGAGCGACAAAGTAAGAACTTATAACTGCATGTTAATTGATGTAATATTATCTTGCAATACATAGGAACCATGCAACTCGATATCCCAGTATGATGACAATATCAAGACTGACCAAATAGAGGAGGACAACACATCAGTTGTTACTCACAATACTTGTACACATACTTCAAAATCTCACAACCCAACAGTGTCCATTATCTCACATGAACCTAGTGCCACCAAAAGTGATAAAGTAAGATTATTTGATACTATACTGTAATATTTATATCATGTACATGTTATAGGATCCCATCTTGACATCTCAGTGTGATGAAGATACTAAGACCAAAATTTTGGACCAAATGGATGATGGCAACATATCAGTGCTCCTACATGCTCGTACATCTCATGATCAGAGTGACTCTTCTTCAAGAACGTCCATTTCTTATGATCCTAGCAGCATCATGAGTGACAAAGTAAGTAATGTATAGGCTTATTGCCAAGCATGGTAACTATGGTTGTAGTGCAGCCAGCATACATACTTTGAGTAGTTTTAATAAGCTCACTGATTTGCTGGTTACATAGCTACTGTAGCATACTATATACACCCACGTGGAATTCTATATGAGTACATGTAATAGGAACCCAGCTATCCCAGTTTGATATCACGATGGGATGAGGAAGATATCACTCACTGTAAAGATCTAGTACGAATGAATAAGGAGCAAGGGTACAATGTATCAGTTGCTATTAATGTGGTTAGAGGTTCCTCCAATTCGTTCTTCACATATCTTACTAATGTCTATTTTCAGAATTGCCCATTGGTTTACAGTTCCCCCAAACAAGCAGGAGGCTACTTCCCAGAGTTTGGCAGTTTTAGTGCACCTGCGCTATCACCTATTTACAGCCAAAAACTGGAACACAATGAATTTAAAATAAAGCCTACATCTGATAAAGGTAAATTGTGATAGCTGGAAAAACATCACAACAGTTCCAATAGGAAAGAGGGTTGTTGATATGATATTCTCACCACCAAAGCACATTGAGAAAGCTGAATTTCTCTGATAGTCCTGATACGAATTCAGTTAAGCCATTGAGACGACGTCGCAAGCTTATAAAGGTTGTATTTTGTTGTGATAATTCCTTGACAGCTATTGTAATTATTGTGTGCTTACCATTACACAGAGATGTGAGGAGTTTCAGAAAAACACCGTAACAAAGCCTCCTACAATAGCGGAACCATCAGTGGTAGCACCTATGATTGCGACAACAGAGACAGTGGAATCCAAGATAACAGCCACACCTAACGTAACAGCTACAATGTCTACAGCAGTAACAGGAATGATTAATACAGCCGGAGCCAACAATGGAAGCATCATACCACTTACAGCCTATGTATGTTTTTGTGCTGTGGTACATATGACTCATATATATACATACAGGATCAGCTAAAAGCTATCTGGAAAAGAAAGCCGTGCTATGTAATTAAAGCTAGGTTTGGACATTTGGCTATACATCAAGGTAGCTTTCACAACTTGAAAGGAAATAACTGGTTAAATGATGAGGTCAGTGCATTGTATTATATACCTCTAAATTTGATGCACTAAAATTAATGTTATAGGTAGTGAATGGATATTTACGCATGCTAGTTGAATTGAGGAATGACAGTTTTGCTGTCTTGTCACAAACCATCACTGCCTGGGTTAATCGCTCAAAATCTGGGAAATCATCGCACCTTTTAAGCAAGGTAAGATCACAAATGCTACGTGGAGGAGTTAGTTTATTCATACTATAGGAGACGCTAAGCACCAAAGTGTTTATTGTTGGAATGTACAATCGTGGAGAAAACCACTGGATATTGATTGTAAGCAATTTGCATAGGGTGATACCAATACACTTGTTGTGCTGCTCTGTAGGCAATCAACATGGAAGAAAAAAAGTTTTACTACATCGATCCTCTTGGACCATCGCGAGCCATACGTGGAGCATACACAGGTTTGAAGTATGTTCAATACTGTAACATTGACTGTTAACATAATTATACAGTGCATCACTGTGAACTAAATTGATGCAATGCACTTTTACACCTAGTTTTATATGCTCCATAGAAGGTTCTTTGCTATGAGATATAACTGCGTTGGTCAAGACAACGTCTCATTGGACAAGTTTGAGCTCATTCAGCTCAAGAAAGGTGTGCAAAAGCCAGGAGACAGCTTCAACTGTGGTGTTTTGAGTTTAAAGGTATAACATCTCGCTTTTGTAGCTAAGGCTATAAAGTTTGTGTATTATACACAGATTGCTGAACAATTGTTAAATTTTAACCGTATCGACGAAGACGCCATTTTGCAAATGAATATGAAGAAAGCCAGAATAGATATAGGCACAGCACTCCTCACCAATTCAAGTAATTTGCTCTGCGTTAAAGTGTGCATAAATATGTGTGTTTCAAATTCAGTTGACATGACTGAGCGCTGCATCATGTGTGGACGATCTGAAGAAAGTTTTCAGCATGAAGATTATACTGATCGCTGGGTATGCTATACACATATATTATTCATGTGAGAACTTTATGTATATTTATTGTGTATGTAGATCCAGTGTGGTAACTGTAATGCGTGGGTGCATGTAATCTGCTCAGGAGTAACTGTGGATGACCCTTCAGCACCCTCTTATGAATTTAACTGTATTGATTGTGTCAAACAATGTAAAGACTTTACACATTAGCTAATGACTGTAACAATTGTTGATGTATATTGGCAAACTTTGCTAACTAGTTAGCTATTTCATGGCATACATTAATTATGCTAGCTGCATCGCTTTTATGGCTAGCTATTATAGCCTGGCATGACGCATGTCAGGGAATACATTAGTAGTGAATTGACAACATAGACTGATCACCGGCATCATGGCTGAGAATCCACGAAGCACAGGCCTAGCCGAGCATACAAGGCACAGCCTGTAGCCTCATACCCGATCACTGGCACTGTAGCTTTATAGTTTAAAAACAAGCTGTACGAAGAAACTGATCCGGTCGTGTTGCTTGCCGCGCCTGGATCATATTCAGCGTGGGGGACCACTTGTAGCAGAGGGGGACCAACCGTGGCGCTCTAGGTTGTCCGGGGGGGACAAGTTGAAGTGTCTCAAGTGGTCCGGGGGGACCATATAGCGCGGCTTTAACTAGTCCGGGGGGACTGATTTTGGGGGGACCAATTGTCGCATGACAGACCTCAGCGGGGCTGTTGGTACCCGTTTAAACGCCCATGCGTTGTCAATGTTACAGGCGCGTGCTATGTATCGAAGTACTGGACTCAGCGACTGGACTAAAACTCATTGTTGCTGTTGTTGTGCCTCGACAGCTGCTTGTAAGCAAGTAATGTAGTGTTGATTAGTACAAACAAGCCCATTACACCTCCCTCTAATTCAGTACGGCTGTTACTAGCCATTTAAACGCCCATGCGTTGCCAATGTTACAGGCACGTAATTATCGTGTTTCGTATCGCCTCAGAGCGTGGTCTCTATTGGACATGAGCGTGGCTCTACGAGATTTAGAGACCACGTTTTCAGCCAATCAAATTTCAGTATCAAACTTGTTGTAGTCATTTCGGAGACACTAAAAACCATGATCCGACCAGTGAAAATGTTTAAGTTGCTACTGTTCCCTGTGTTCGCATTGAGTCTGTTAAAGTCACTCCTTACTTTTTTGATCGATATAACGTGAGATATAATAGTCAGCTTACTGATACGTTTCAACTTTTAAAGATGTCATTGATAAATCTTTTCTTTCTCAACCTTTGAACGGCAGAGCAGTAAGAGACAATGATGGTACACAAATATTAAAAAATCTGAAAACACCAAAAATAGAATTGGAGCTAAAAACAAAAGATGGCGTTCAAACCGATGTCACCGCTGTTACTGTGTGGAACCATCTTGGTGATGATTTATCTAGCCCACTTCCAGGTACAATTTTTGTTCGCTCCTTTTACGGTCAACTTGCCAAGAAGATAATGAGTAGGAGATGGTCCATTTTGTTGGGGAACCCGGGTGTTTCAAAGTCTTGGTTTCAGTGGTACCTATTGTACTACTGTATTACCAATAAACCCAATTGCTATGGCACTGAATCACCAAGAGTTGTAGTACGACAGATGGGAAATGAATTAATGACTTTTTACTTTCTGCAAAGTGTGAAACAAAAGCGGATCCAGTTATTCTCCGGCTGCTTGACCAGTCTACTACTCTGTACCTGTTTGAACCTGGGCCCAGATTAATGGAACCTTTCCATTCTATCTGTCCGCATGCTTTGATAATCGCTACATGTTCTCCTGATGAAAGAAGATATGTGACCGGATTTACGAAAAGGTACCTTTTCCACACATTTAACATGCCAGCAAACAAAATGATGTAACACTTGACTCCTTATACTGATTATCTTGCGCTTAGTCTCAAAATGTAGCCAGATACTGTACCTACATTTATTGAAAATTTAAAGCAATTATATGCCATGGTCAAAAAGTTATGAAACATTAAACTTCAAAAAATGTGTCAAATTTTGTGTGTGAAAAAGGTACCTTTTTGCAAATCCGGTCACATATAAGGAATTCAAGAAAAGAGGAGCTATAAAGTCCTACATGCCTTGTTGGACACTTGATGAACTACAGGCGGTTGGTGCTTACATAAATGAGAATTGTCATGGAAAGTTGGAAGTTGATTTTTCTCCAGAGGATATTTTGGACTGGTTTAAAAGATTTGGAGGAATCTTGTGATACATACTTCCTAGCAAGAAATTAGTTTTATTGCAGGCAGACAGAGATAACTAAAGTGCACAACTTTGGCTGATACTTATACACCTTTCAGAAACATTGAGAAGACTGGTGGTAGCGATAAGAGCATAAGTCACTTTATTTTGCAGTATAATGTTGAATATGGCCACCAATGTGAGAATAATGACGAATTTACTAATTTCACAATGTAGATTGCAAGTGACTATCAAAAAAAATTTTTTATTACAAGATAATATTATGAAGGATTATGAGGTGGTTCAATGCATAGACAATCTTAACCAAATGTTCAGGGGTTCCAAGGAAAGCATACCAGAATTGTTTCAGCTAGTTGTGTATAAGCGGGTTGTGTCCAAGGGGGTTTCCAAATTTGGTACTGAGTTACAGTTGCTGTGCCCCCAGTTGCTGAAAAAATTTGAACATTGGATGCACAATTCCATGGATGGCATCAGTGTATGATTGCTAATTTGGTTTATGACTTTTCTGTCAGACATAGTGATCCAAATGCATATCCACTCTAAACTAGTACATTATTGTTATTATTCCCTTTTAAATATTATATTTTGATATGAATGTTCTATTAGGGTAGTTTGGTTGATACACCTGACTGCTCTATTAGAGTATCTCGATCTTTTAATGCCTCTCCCTTAGTCCACCCCTAAGGAATCAATGCAAGCTTACTATTAATCTGTAGCTGTACTATTTTGCCCTGTTCTCATTTTCTGTATGGTTGTGCTGCCAAACTAAGGTGTTGCTGCTGCAACTGAACCCACAAGTTCAAAGGGGGTTTCCGGAACCCTAGGAAACCCCCGAAATGTATCGTTCACAATTATCCAGACATCTCTAATTTTCTTTAACACAAAATGATGCGAGAAAATCTCCCAACGGCTATTGCTCCCTTCATACTGCATCTTGCCCTCACATGTGACAATGATGGTCGACTGCTCCCCAGTAAGTTCTGGAATAGCAGGAAATAGTAGCTTTACAGTGACCACTAAAGGTCTGAAGCGGCTTGTGCTGCAGCCTTAGCATGAACAAATATAATTTTGTGGTGGGTACTGTGAGGATACTGTGTATGGGTATACTGCATGTGGGTAATATACTGTGGGTACTTGCTGTATCAATGTTAACCCATTCTGGTATTGTCAAGGTATTTATGGCTTCCATGCATATGCATGTGGTTTTTGTTTTTTTGTTTCAACCACAAAACCACCATTTAGTACAAATACACAAGGTGAAAAACACATGTAGGGGTGTTCGCACTGTCACTATAAACCGCTTTCAAACCGGCCCAGTTTAATTCGTTCGCACGTAAAGTGCTTTATTATAAACTAGTTATTATCAACTCACATTCTGATGTGATTTGAACCACCTCACACCGCTTTGAAACAATCCACTTTACTCAGCTATAAATTAAACATCTATCTAAGTATTATCCCACTAGGGACCTCGCTAGGGACTCAGTCGTGGCGTGTCCTGTACCTGATTAGTCTCGCTTGCCTTTGTCTCAGGTAGCGTGAAACACTCTTCTTCCCGGCTAGTTCCTTTTGTTTTAAACTTAAAGACTCTTTGCCGCTTTCAAATACATTCTTAACCAGAAAACATTGCCAAAATTAACAACTCCATTCTGCTAAAGTCGCTTAACTATTAGAACAAATAATTATTATAAGCGCTTTCTGTTTTATCTTTTTGCTGGTGTGAACGCGTGAAGAATGTAAAGCGGTTTGAAAACAGTTTGGATCAAACCAACTTGATGAAAGCGGTTCAAGTGCGAACACCACTTGTGACTCACTTTTGAGCGTAATTAGTCATTTTAATTCTTTAGCAGTTGATTTGAGGTTGGACATGCTTTAAGCGCCACTAAAACAAATTACATAAAATTTGCTTTATTGCAGAGAATAATGTATCAATCTCAGTACAATGCAGTACTTATTTATAGAATACATACATGACAAGAATGGCGAAGTTGTATACACCAAACTGCAACTTATTAATTTCATCCTGAATTCAAGCAATTTTTACAGAAGAAAGTACATTGCCTTGAAGTTTACGTGAACCACAATCTGAATATCTAGTGTTCCCCAGCGTTTCCTATAATTTTTCAGATTTGCTATATTGAGGGTCACGTGAAATACCAACTTGAACAATGCAATTAAAAGTATAGGTGGTGCTTATAGCACTCCTCTGGTCACCAGGCTTGGCCACTGTAAACACATAGCATGCAACACAAATTAGATGGTAAGCAACTGCATACTTGCAATGGTCAACCCTAAATGATCATTATGTACCTTCAACAAGCACTAATGGAAAAGAAGAAAGTACTTTACACTTAGGTATTTCACCACCACGCTTGTGCAATAACAAAATAGAATTCTGGTATAGTATTCATTTCATATTGCGCTCACAGTGGCATAATGGTTTCGTACCAAGATTTAACAATACCGCTGGCCCAAGGCTGTAGTGTTCCAAACGAAGACTACCTAACGATAAACACATATACACACATACATGCACACACCCACACACAGACACAGCACTACATATTGTAGCACACACTACAGTTTCCTAGTTTTAAGTACTTTTTCTCTTACATTTAGTGTAAATTGAGGTTCACTGGGGTCAGAATGACCAAGCTAAATTTTATTTATGGTTTCTTGAATTTAGAATAAATTTTGTTAATTTAGAAGTAATTTTCGTGAATTAAAAGTGCATTTGCATCACTCTAATTTTAAGCCCACAACTTCTTAGATTAAACAGCTCAATGGTAGAAATTATGTTGTACAGTGCATAATCATATAAAAATAAGTTTCACACATTATCCAAAGCTGCAAACATTTAAATAAGTGAATGCTCTATTAGAGTATTTGCTGGCAAGTGACCATTCTATTAGAGACTAGAGACCAATCGATTGCAGTTACTCTATAGTGCTGCTGGCCTTTGATGCTCGTATAGAACTATAGCCATTTATGCTGGCATATTTGATTGGGATGAACTTAACCCAAAAGCATTTAAGCTGACAATCTACATTTTGGGCTATTTATTGATATCAACTAAGACGATTCTATTAGAATACATGCACTGTTTAAACTGGTGTGCTATGGTAGGACATAGAAGTTCTAAATTTTGACTGCTTCAGGCAAAAAATAACACCTCTGGGTGCTACAATAGCAATTCTTTAGATATATCCATGTGTGATGTACAGTATACATGATCAAATTTAACATTTTCAAATACATGCAGCTATAAATTTTCTAGACTACACAATTAATGCCTGCTCATACATGAATGGTCAACACTGCATGCAGTGATTGCCAAGGTAATCTAATAGAACAGTCACCATAGTATACTCTAATAGAGCAGCCATGACCAAATTACTCTAATAGAACAATCAAATGTTAGTATCTATCAATAGCAATGCAATTAAGACAAGTTGAGACTACATCAGTTAAAGCTAAGCTTCTGTGACATTTCATAATTTGTTAAAGACACTGCCATCAGTGAAACAAAGCTATACAGTATATCTGTATGTGACAAGCATAAGCCCATGCATGCAGCCTCATGTATTCCAATGGCGGATCCAGGATGGGGCATTTGGGGCAAATGCCCCCCCCCTCTCCGGCCTCCTTGTGGAGGAGCCAGCCATGCTTCTGATTAAAACAGCTAGTAAATTTTATGTCAGGCCAACCAAGATCAGTTTAAAACTTACAAAAATATGCACATTTTACTAGCATTTATTACAAATCCACCTGAGACCAAAGCGAAACGAAAGTCAAACTAACTGTAAAATAGTCGCCCAGCACCTTCGTGCAAACTAAGCGCCTCTAAAAATAATTATCGTGTTGCTGTTATTTAAGACATTCAGAGCCTTTTAAACAGTTTTAAGACTTCACAACCATCTGAAAAGGCCAAAATGGCAAATATCAACAGTGAGACACCACTAAGAGGTGATTATTTCTGAACTATAGAAAATATGGTTCTCCCCATGCATGCAACCACCTACAACTTACCCTGTTCGTGCCCCTCCCCTAGCAAGCTCCTGGATCCGCCCCTGTATTCTGCAGTATAAACACAACACTTGAGATAATTATATGCACTTGAAATCTACATCAGTATAAGTATATAACCTGTGCTTAATATGCCCGGCCCATGCATGCATGAACACATGTATGCATGCATACTATGGTATGGTATGTGTTTCATACTATGTAGCCAAAGATGTGCAATGCATATATTTAGACATGCATGCCTGCAGTGGTATCATTCTATGCATGGGTAGCCTCAGCTATATGCATGGAAAAGTACATACTCTAATAAAACAATCAGTTATTAATGGTATGTATATCATTCCACACATGCCACATATCTATACCATCCATGCATATACATGTGCAAACAATTAGACATGGATGCATGCCTGTGGCATCATTATATGATGGGTACTTATAGCCTCAGTATATATATGCATGGAAAGGTGCATGCATGCAATCAGCTATTAATGGTATGTATATCATTCCTCACATGACAAATATATCTATATACCAAGATGCATATACATGTGCAAACAAATTATTAATAGACATGCATGCATGCATGTCTGTGGCATCATACTATGAAGCCTCTGTATGAAAAAAGTGTAGCTTGCACATCTACTGAAACAATTGGAGTGATATACATTCCAAATATGGTATGTCAGCCAAACATACCATTGGTATGACCTGCTAAAAGTATGAAATGCATACTTACGCGCATGTAATATACTTCGTTTTTAACAGTGAATACTGTCTCAATATCAATATTTGTGTGGATTTAGCCACATGAAATTTGATAAATAGATATTAGCTGTAATACATTGACCACTTGAATAGGTAGCTTGAAGCCATAGTTGGTAGTGTGAATTCTTTTAAATTCATGTTGCAACCTAGTAAAAAAACTAATTGCGTATGTAGTTTTTAGCAATCATTATAAGTATTTCCTTGTGCATTGATGTAGCTCTTCATGATCAGCTATTGGCACCAGTGGACTCTGTTTACGTAAGGCTGCCAGGACAGTCTACTTGGAGAGTATTGGTGTTACAGATGTAATAGAGAAGACACATAATTAAGACAGATGAACTATTAACACCAGAACATGTGGCACAAGAACCTGTAAACCTAAATCCACAATTAAATGTTCCATGTCACTCAACATAATGAGTCAAAGCGTATCGTATCCTTCAACTAGTTGGGCATCAAAGCCATGAGCAAACCACGTTCCTATGATATTGCCCAGCGATATCAAGACATTTTCCTTGGCAATATGTGAGTTAAACCAAGGTAATATGTGAGAAACAGGGCATGTGGGCGCATTAAATTTGCCTACTTTTTCAAACTTTAATGATTAAAATTTCACAAGTGAAGTCTTGTGCAATCAAATACCAAGCGGTATGAAGCCTTACAGTATAGAGTGAAGATTTTATCAATTGTCAGTTATAGCAACTTAAACTTTGAATTGAATAGCTACTGGTACTAACTGTTCTGTGAGTCTCACTTATAACAACACTGCACAGTGACAGTTAAGCCAACCATATCATTGCTAAGTGCACATGAAATACACAATAGCATGAAGTCACTAATGACACTGTAACCAACAGTTGATCTTTTTTAATGCATCATGTTACTATAATTTAATGAAGGAACAAACAGTCATGATGCACCATTAGCTACATGTACTTAATAGATTTTCTTCCATAAGTAACTGACTATAAGTTTGTGCAATTGTGGATGGAATTGTGGAAGGTATGGAACTACCAAGTCAAGAGGTTTTCTACCAGCAGGTATGGTACAATTCCATGTTCCCAAACCCTCCTAGCTTGGCATGCATTAATTTAGCACATGCAGTTGAGTATCACATGACGTAGATGATCTCTAATTTAAATAACTACCATATCAGATCAAAAAAGTAATGTACATGCATGACTATGACCTCCACTGCAGTTCACAGATGGCCTGACCACTCAAGATCTCTGGGCTCTGGCCCTGCTGACTGGCTGATACCTTCAGCCAAGTATAACTCAAAGACTACTGGCTTGTGTTTCACTGTTTGACATATCTTAGGCCTGAGATGTACCTTTTCACCAATCACAGTACATGCATCATGAATCTCCTTTATATGTGATCATTTTCCACTACCATCGCCTTTCTGTATAAGCTGGTGCATCCTACCTCAGTTGCCCTACCACCCAAAAGAGTTATATGTACAGAGTGTATGTGTATGTGTACATCTGTATAGCTCATCTGTTAAGTAGTGTGCACGTGTTGTTGTAATATGTTGTGGTCACATGCCATAATGTTTTAGAGCTCGGTGTGGTGAAAGCGTGGTTTGTGTAGGAATACATGTTGTAATGTGCTGTGGTATGTTTTCTTGCACTAATGGTAGCGTGTTAATTTCGAATTTAAGTGTCATAGTGATGTTGATATTGTTGATTGTGTCATCTCTATAAGCCTAAGCCTTGTACTTATCTGCTACTATATTCAATTTCCCCCTTTTCCTCACAGCCAAATTATTTTCATCTACTACGATGCTTTACATACAGTAGTGCATTTACCATAAGAATAGGTGTTGGTGGAGCACCTTGAACAACTATAGTGGAAGTCACCTATGTATGTACTTATCAACTTCACTATTGTCAGGCTTCATGTATTAACTTGGTACTTGCTTGTTTAAGATCTTACTTGTGGAACTAGAAACTATAATAAAGCTATCATCACCTATTGTGTGGTTTGGAAAATAATTAGCAGTTACCTACTGAAGCATAATAAACTTCCTGCTAACATCAAGTATTTGATGACCATTAAGCTGCTAGTCTATTAGTCATCTCATAAATCTGTGTGTGTGCCTGTTTAGTAGAGTGTATGATCTTAAACTGCTTAATGCAAAATGTGCTGTGTTGCAGCTTCTCTGTATAAAAGTAGTACCTGTTATGCTGGCAATATGTTCAACCATACTCCATATGATGCTGGTTGTATCTGTGCAGGCCCTTACAGTTCTCTGTTAATGTCAAGTAAATTTCTTTGAGAATGACAAAACATGCTTTAAGAAAATATTCATCACCAGACTTTGTCTCCCCTAGCTGACATCTTCACTCGTTTTCACTACTGTAAAGTTTTGTGCATTAGCTTGGTATTTGTGTGCATAAGACTTCATTTGTGAAATTTTAATAGAAAAAATATCATCACTATTGATTGTCTGGTGTGGAGGAAAGTTTAAAGTGATTATCTATCGAAACATTTTTAAGTGACTTGGGTACAGTCATGGCAATGAGTGAACTATAGTATCCAGAATTCATAAGCCGACTTTTGATAGTATATCCCATACATTGTTCTGTTAATACCAAGAATGTTGTTGAACATCTGTTGTCTATTAGTGGTAATGGCAGTGATGTTCCTACACACACAAAAATGCAATTATTCATGGCCACAAGACAACTTGCTGTAACAAAGAAACTGCTGCTAAGCTATGTTTATTAATGGTAGGATTTAATGATCATATACAGATGCAATTATATTGTAATGTGTCATATGACTTTATACCAATATGCCTGTTTGTTTAGCTTTATAAGGATACATTGCTTGAAAGTTTATGACATTGCTGAATATTTACTATAATGCAGAGCAATCTGTTATTGTGCATGGCCACATTTAGATTGGGAGAGACTATAATGTACCCTGACAAGATTTCTGCTAGTTCCCACTTGCTGGTGATGGTTGTGTACAATTTTAAAGGGACTTTCATCTGTTAACCAGTCAGAAAGCAACAATCTGTTGAAATCTACAGTTACATAATTGCAGAACACTTTTTTCATGTTTAATGGTCACACAGCAGTAAAGGAATCTAATGCTTCATCAGTTGTGCTGATGAACATGAACAAAGTGTACAATTCGGTTATCTGTAAAGAGTATACTAGTGTAGCACAATACAAAGAAACATCCCATCCAAATCTTTTTCTACACTTAAGCTTGGTGCCACTAAAGGGAACTCCCCAAATTCTAATAGAACAGACAAGAGAACACATGTATATTTTAATAGAGCAGTCAAACCATGTAACTCTAATAGAACAGTCAAATCGTACATTAAAAGTCAACTGGCACACTGTTATTCTTGCCAGTTTTTTTTAGTAACTAATACTGAATGGACCTGTTATTTAAAATATGCTGCATATGACAGTAGCATGAAGTTTTAGACGGTTAATGAATAACACATGACTACTAAAATGCACCATAAAGTACTCATGCATGCATTATTAATGGTGTGAGACATACGTACTAAAATATTGACAATGCAATTTACGTTTGAGAAAACAATATACATCTGTTGGTGAATGAAACTACCAGTATAATAAATTTATCTACAGACTGATTCTCAAACTATTAAAAGGAACTCTTACATGTTTATTCTGACCAACTCTCAAAACACTGTAGACACAACAATTTAAAAAATTTAGCCTTTGTTTGAATAATAATTCTGTGAATGTTTACAAAATCAACACCCACTCTTTCTACCAAGATTCATCATCTAAAGCATGCCAAATTTCATGGTAATCAGAATCTTCAGATAACACCTTACTGGTTCAGTGAAAGTGTTAGAAAGATAAAATTAATTAACTATAAGCTAAGAAAACCTTAAACCTTAGTTGCCAGATTACCTGTTAATTTGCATTAGATTTACAACAGGTGTACGTTTTCATTTTCTAGTACTTATGGAAGTCACTTATAAAAATATCACCTTTCACTATAATTTATTGTAAGGTTTCATGTATTGTCTGTGTAAACTTCAGTCACTTTACTTGTGAATTTTATTAAAACTATCAATAGTGTATAGCACTTATTTTGTTGTTGGAGGTTAACATGATCTGTTTGGAGATTACTTAGTAGTGGTCATCTATTGAAGAATATACATTCCTCATAATGATGTTATGTGATACACAGCAGCATAGGAAAAACTGTCGGTTAACTGACATAAACTCATTATCCCTAGCTTTCTATCAGTAACCTCTGGTCAATGTCAGGCATGTTGATCAACCAGATGTTGAGTTCAGATATGGTTTATCAGTGATAATTGTAGTAGCGCTCCTACACAGAGGTAAACTCCAAAACATGCTGTAGTGACATTCATAACCACAAAGTGGCTATATCACCAGCTCACAAAGAAACAAAAGATAGTTAAAGTAAGTTTTGTACAATCTTTCAAACTCTTCTTTTTAGTGCTGACTTTTCAATATGTAACCTGTTGCCAACAGCAGTCATAGCATGTCTGTATGGCTTCAACCGCAAGTAGTTGGTGGTATGTATATACTGATCTGATGACTCACACTCAGTTCTAATGAATTAACCTGTATGCATGCATGACCATGGTCATGTGACTTACCATTAGTGACACATTGTGTTAAAAATTAAGTTGCAACATTTTTAAAATTTACAATTTACTTGCTTGCATGCGCAACCATCACCGGTTTATGCTCGAGCAACCATCACCAGTTTAACCGGTGATGGCTGCGCATGCATGCAAGTAAATTTTAAAACTATTTGTTTATTAATGTTCCACCATCCAAAAACATGAAAAAACCAGGAGCCTATGAGCATTGCATGGTGGTGCTTTTGATCTCAAGGAGAAACTCAAACAATGTCTGTACTCAGCAATTTATACACACAATTACTAAAATCTATAATTCACCAAACAAGAATATTTGTTTATTGTCTATCATATCCATATAAGGCTTGAAATGTTTCTGTTACATTGTTAATCACATCTGTGTAGCTTAAAATTAATGATCCAGCCTTATAAAACAACAGTGACAGTTATAAATCATGTATAACTCATTTGTACATACTTAAATTGGACACGTGATGTATACAACATACCAAAAAACACAAACTACTGAATTGTTGCTTAAATATTATAACAGTATATGAAAAAATTAAATACAATTTAAAACCATTGTTAACAACTGAATATAACTATGAGTAGAAATAGACATTAATGTATGACACTTCAGTCAGATTATGAAAGCTTTGACACATGATAAACCAAATCCATTGGATAGTTTATAAAATCTGTGCTCATTGGAATGGTAGGATTTGCTCCATTATAAATGACCATTTTCTCCTCCACAAAATGATTTTCAATGTTATCAATGTGGAATTCATTAGTGACTAATTGATCAGTAGTTGAATGTTCACTATAAAAGAAGTTAGGAAATATCATCACTTCAGTTTTCCTCCATATTGGTTGACCATGAGAAAGCTGATTGATATTTGTAACATTAAACACCTCACCCTTGTTGTTGACTGCAAAACATGTAAAAAGAATATCATCAGCATTCCTGAATGCTTCAGTAACTTGTGAAGTGGTAGGATACTTAGGAACTGTTGACAGAATCTGTGCTATCTCACTCTTGACAGTGCTTGGATCAGCTTCAGTCGTTGTGTACAATCTACTGTGAGACCAGTCAGTAGATATAAGCAGGAGAGCCTTTCCTCCAGGTACCAGTACTCGATGAAGTTCTTGAAAGTGTTTAGAAAATCCATTAGGTGGTAGATTGCAGGTAACCAAGAAGCTAATAGCTACATCAAAACTATCATCACCATAAGGCATATCTGCAGCATCTCCAACTTGTATGTGGACCATGTCCAAGTGTGAAGTAGCTTGTTTAGCCAGTTCCACCATCTCTGGTTGTATATCAAAACCATCTACTGATTTTGCACCATATTGAGCAGCAGTAACACACCAGTTTCCAGCTCCACATCCAATATCAAGGACTCTTTTACCAGGAACCAAGTTCTTTAGATCTTGGGTGAGGGCAGAATCAAGAAAAGCACCTAAAATTATACCATATCTCTTGGTGGCAAAAGTCATTACATTAGCAGCTCCATATCTTGTTCCATCAGAATAATGACCACCAGAAACTGCTCTATCATTACTAGCCATGGTAGACAACTAAAGAAAGCAGACGATTGCAACTATTTATAGTCAGTTAAAAATCATTGAGCAATGAAGTATATCATGTCTTAATTACTCTATTTGGCTTGTTATCACATGGCCATCACAATGCATTACTATAGTAACAAAGTGCCTGCTGATTATGATGCCATTGTTTGGTTTACCACTTCATCCTCATGTCATGGCACAGCTGATGCTTAAGAGCTATATATAATGTGATTATATCATTGTGAACTACATATAGGGCTGGGTGATTATATCGATTGTGGGATTAATTGTGATTGTTTTGAACATCATGATTTTGATGTATCATAAATAATTGTGATGTTGTCACATCGCATGCAAATGTATATTGGTAAATCCATAATGGTGGCGCATACTTTTGTGGAAGAACACGATCCATAAACAAACTTACACTTAGTGTGAATAAGTCTTACTACGTAGTTAAAAAGCTTACTTGTTAGAAACTGTTGAATTTCTAAGGATACTATTATTCATTATACTGTTTGTATTAAACTGTAACTGCCTATTAATAGCGTTGAACAGTTGTACAAAAGAATGTCACCGTGAACTGTTAAAATAAATAATCCATACAAAATAGTGCTCACATGAAGGTATTGATGTATCTGAGTTATAACATTGCCATAGTTATCTATATGTTGCATCCTACAATCATGAAAGTAGCAAAATGTACTAGTTCCTCAGATCACTGAGATGTAAAAAGTTTATTTTGAAGAAAGAATATTGAGGAACAGCAGCAGAGAAATTGTTGTTGCATTGGCAGGTTGGATCACATGCAGTAAATACAGCTCCTCTTCCAATGCATTGAATTGGATCTTTGACTTCAACACAACTATAATTCTGTAGTTCTAGGGTTGAGCGGTTGTGACTTATGGAACCCATGCATCTACATTCTTATCAATTGTGATTTCGTAAGGATTCATGCATTAGTTTGGAATTCATTTGTTTAAGAATAATCGTCACAATTTTTTGGCCCTACTGTGTTGTAGCCGGCTTAGAGATAAGCTTTAGTAGCAGTCGTCAAATAACAAACTTCCTACTAGTGATGTTGAGTCAGGATAGTTGTACCATAGCAACTGGCTTGTACAATACTAGTTCTTCTTTTATGTCAAAAAATTTCTGTTAATGCTAATGCAAGTATACTGGCAATGTTACTGGACCATATGTTGCCACTTCAGATATGGTAATGGCTGTGGTGTTCCTACACACTCACACCCACATGCAGACGCACACACACCCACATGCACACATACCCACACCCACATGCATGCACACACGCACACACACATGTAGATAATGGCAATATGCACCAGTGGCATAGCCAAGGGAGAGCAAGGGGTCAGCAATTGTCCATCACCACTAAATTCAACCATTGTTTGCCCTTCCATCACAACTCACCACGTAGCTATCTAGAACATAAGCTTAATGCTTTATTAGTAATAATCATCTAATTTTGGAATTTCATGTGCCCAGGCCATTCAGTATCACTAGCACCAAAGGTAGCTACTGACTACAACATTGACTTGCTCATGTCATGTAATGAAAATATTAGTCACACACACACACTAATCATTATTCTATAAATAGCTTACTCATGTGATAGTGCATTTTCAAAATTTTGTCCAAGACCAGTGCATGACCTTCTGAGATAGTTTTATCGTTCTTAGTGGAAGTACATATGCTGAGGTGTGCTTGTCATGGCACTAAAGGAAGCAAACATTTATCTACGTCTACATATTGTACTTAAAACAGTTTGACTATAGCAGTGCCAGTGTTTAAAACTGAAGGAAGCATGTTCTGGCTCACTAGAGGGGGATAGGGGTTAGAGCTAAGGCTGAAGTGTGAAGTAATCGGACAAAAGTCACAAAACCTGTAGCCAGGAGTGCAGCAGAGGCTGCATGTGTTTATTAACGTAAGTACTTGCTGTATCACACATCATAATAAGTAATTCTACTAGGAATGTTTAAAAAATTTTCTAGTTGATTGTGGATGAATGTGTTGGAGTACAGTTGAGACATGTGAGATGGGAAGGCTCGATGAGTATTACCTGCAGTGATGACATAGATAGTAGTTCACAGGGGCGGATCCAGGAGCTTGCTAGGGGAGGGGCACGAACAGGGTAAGTTGTAGGTGGTTGCATGCATGGGGAGAACCATATTTTCTATAGTTCAGAAATAATCACCTCTTAGTGGTGTCTCACTGTTGATATTTGCCATTTTGGCCTTTTCAGATGGTTGTGAAGTCTTAAAACTGTTTAAAAGGCTCTGAATGTCTTAAATAACAGCAACACGATAATTATTTTTAGAGGCGCTTAGTTTGCACGAAGGTGCTGGGCGACTATTTTACAGTTAGTTTGACTTTCGTTTCGCTTTGGTCTCAGGTGGATTTGTAATAAATGCTAGTAAAATGTGCATATTTTTGTAAGTTTTAAACTGATCTTGGTTGGCCTGACATAAAATTTACTAGCTGTTTTAATCAGAAGCATGGCTGGCTCCTCCACAAGGAGGCCGGAGAGGGGGGGGGCATTTGCCCCAAATGCCCCATCCTGGATCCGCCATTGGTTCATAATACATAATAAAGTAGCTACAGAGTTATGATTTATTATTAGCTGTAATAATTCTACACTGTATGTTGGCTAGCCCATGTTTGGGTCATTAGCCTTTGTGCAATCATTACAACAATGTTGAGCATTTTGTGGGAGTCTCCCCCTTCACCTTCCAGCTGGCTATGCCACCGATATGCACAGTAAGAAAATTTAAGAACACAAGATGGATTGCCATTATCTAGTAAAAACAATTTATTGATGCATTCTGATTGGCTGTTGCCCATCATAATGCACAAATGATTTACATATATACATTCAACACCAAATGTAATGTGATTGTAAAGCTTCAGCTAAAATTTATTTTTATTTTTACAGTGACCAGCACTGAAGATCTACAACAACATGTGCTGCAGCCTTAGGATTACCTAACCTAATTGATTACCTAACCTAATTGATTACCTAACCTAATTGATTACCTAACCTAATTCCTAATGTCAAGGACTTAGACTTAATGACTTATAGCTGGAAAGGTGTAACAGAAAAGAGGCCAAAGTAAGGAAAAAAAATCCCTCCAACCCCAGGATTCGAACTGCAGGTCACCCAATGTCTAGTCGGGGCCACACTCAGTCTTCCTCCAGGAGAGATGGATTTTCTTCCTTAAACCTAAAGTATTTATTATTAACACTTTACAGTGACCAGTACTGAAGGTCTACAGCAACATGTGCTGCAGCCTTAGGATTACCCCTAATTTCAAGGACTTAGACTTAATGACTTATAGCTGGAAAGGTGTAACAGAAAAGGGGCCAAAGTAAGGAAAAAATCCCTCCAACCCCAGGATTCGAACTGCAGGTCACCCATTGTCTAGTCGAGGCACTCAGTCTTCCTCCAGGAGGGATGGATTGTGTTTGGTTGCTTAGCAGTTCAGGGATGCAATTATTGTTGAAAGTTGATGCATTACCATTGTGAATCCTTAATAATGTGAAGTTAAGCATGTCCAAGTTTGTTGACTGAACATCAATTGATAATTTGCTGTGATTGGATTAATCCCATTGTATTCAGGTATTGGGAAAATCATTGAGTATATATGTAACCGGATTTTGGAAAACTAATTTACTGTTACATTTGAAATACAAAATCAAACTAACACCACCAGTGGATAGCTACACTATCATACTACTAGTTTTGACCCTCAGTACTACTCAAGGCTAGTTTTAACAGGCTGGGTGGTGTGGAGAGCTCGAATGGCAGTTTCTGGCCTTGTGAAGGGCCTGGCTAGGCAAGAATCAGTGGTTTACTGATGGATGGCCTGACAATGTTGGCCAAACATTTTTCAGTTGATATTGCTGCATATCAGCCACTAAGAAGCCAGCACAACCCTGTAATCTCGTGTCTGGACTTCAATTGTGGTCTGCCTCCAATTTAAAGTCTACCTCTTGCCAACTCTCCTGAGCACTTGCCAAAGGAGCTACAAAAACTAGGATCTGTAAATTGCTGCATTCAACAAATAAACACTTTATCTTTGTTCTATAATTTAGCTAGCCGCAATGTCATCTACAGTGCATGTTCTACATATGTATGTACATGTGCAGGAACATCACTTCCATTATGACTGACGGAAAGGACAGCAGATGGTTCAACAAAATAATTATATACTTAACATTAGCAGAATATTTTTTCATATAGAAAAAAGTGCATTACAGGAGAAACTATACCATAGTATTGTGCCAGTTTACATTGCCATGGTTTTACCCATTCTCACCCAACCTCATTAGCATGAAGCTTAACGTGGATAACCATTAATAAAACTTAATACTCTCCAAACCAGACAACATGTCATTTATTACAACACAATAGGACAATAGTGATGCTAGCAAATTCACAAAGTGAGACCTTACACAAACGAATACCTATAGGCTATGCAATAAATTTTACTCTAGTGAAAACTGATATATGCATAGATGGCTTCTAATTGATGGTCCATGGTGCATTCAACAGTGTTGGTATCAACTGGTTTACTTTTTATAGAATTCACTTCATCTTTTACATTGCACAAATGTATTTGTGCTACCCTGATACGTGAGCTGACAACCTTACAAGAATGATTTTACTGAACCTATAGTATGCAATAAAAATCAGAAGAATATGGAATAATGGAACTAGCAGTAAACAGATACGGGAGGTGGACAGAATTTATTTGGAGTGGCCTTAAGGTTATTAAAATTTTGATGTGATGTAATCCACACTGATTAGATAGAAACCTGCAACACACACTGTTTACAACATTGGTTGTAATTTACACAAGTATTTCATGGTGTTCCTGTAGGTAAACACCGTTGTTTTTCTAAGGTTGTATAATACCACTGGTCTGGACTGGTGGACTGGACCACTGGATCCATTTTTTTCCCTTTTCCAACCAAATATTTGGACAACACTGGTTGGAATGTAGAATATGCTATAATCTAATATGGCTCCTAGCTTCCCGCACACGCACGCATGCATAAACGCACACACAGAAAGCAGTGCGGCCTTGCCAGACTTGTTGTGCGTCATCTACTTAAGGATGGAATAGCAAAACAGTTAACTGTCACCACTTAAATTTGCTCCTGATTTTGCAGACTTGAATGACCATTAGGATGCATGGCTACTACTATACTACAACATAAACATGTACTGCACAATTTATACCCCATGATAAGAAGAATGGTAGACTATGCCAAGAGAGAAAAGTTTGACTATAAAATGGTTAATGGATCTTTCATCATTAAATATAAAGTCAGTGATGTAGCTAACAATAGCTGCTCAGAATTCAAGACTGATTAGCAAATGATACCTGCCCAACTAAATTGTTATGCTAATTGTACACAATACTAATATGAGTAGGCAGTACCAGTTCACTTGCATAGTCCGGCTGTATCCGTTGTGGCTAGCAATAGCTACAACCAGTTGGTCAAATGTGCTATATAAAAAAGGGAAAAAAAAGTACCTCAGTGAGTCCATGTCCAGTAGTTCAGTCCAATGACTGTATAAAACTCTTTGTAATATACTCACTAACACTTTTGTAGACATACCGAAAAATCAACTTTTACAAATTGATCCCTCTACCAATGTGGGATGTTCATCGTAGTATACCATTGCTAGATCCACCATGAAACCGGATGCACGATTGTTGTCTTCACAGAAATATCACTTTTTGTATCTTACGAGATGTAAAATTTATTTTTAATCAAATTTCATCCTCCACACAAAGGACTGGATGAAACTTGCTACTTAGATCTTATCAAGAGTTGTTGTAGTTAAAAGTACACACAGCAGTAAGCAAATGATTTGCTACATTCGTGGCACAGGGCTGCTTTCTTTTAAAAATTACAAAACGAAACATGAACTTTTGAATTCAAGCTGCCCTACTAGCCAAGGCAAGAAAAGCCAAATGTTCTTCACAGTATTGTGATAAGGTTGGGTGCATAGTCTGTCTATGCTGTAAGTCTGGTGAGACTTCTCACCATCTGGGTGATGAGCATCAAAATTTTCTGCAACATTTGGGAATTATATTATGCCTTCTAGCCATTTCCAATGCTTCTGCAGCCACAATACCCACCAATGACAGATTGGAACGATGGAAAAAGATGTCCCTGGACAGTTGGTGCCAGTGGTTGTTATTTATTATTTCATCGATATCCTCCACACATAGTTTGAAGCTCTAGACCACTGGAGGCAGCTAAATCATCCAAAACTGACTTCACCTTTCATGCTCCACAGTGGCTTCAAATCTTTACTAGATCACCCTACAGCACCATCATGTTGCAAAATACTCAAAATAAACTGAAAAAGTACGAAATCTTTCATTTTCAAATCTTTCATTTTCAAATCAAGCTAGGTGGGACTCCTGGCGAGCTGTTGGAATACAACATCATATGAAATCACAGGAACAACAGCTGCTACTACTGCCAAACATTTTGGTCCATCTTTTATCTTCATTCTAAACAAAATTAGGTGATCAGTGCAGCAACAGATGTGCTTCAGCATTATTGAGAGAATCCTGTGCAGTGAAGCACGAAAATTTTGACGCTCGTCACCCAGATGGTGAGAAGTCTCAGATCCTTTCCAGACTAACAGCATAGATAGACTATGCACCCAACCTTATCAGAATACTGTAAAGAATATTTGGCTTTACTTGTCTTGGGTGGTAGAGAAGCTTGAATTTGAAAAATTGTGCTCATTTTGTGATTTTTGAAAGGAAGCAGCCCTGTGCTGGGAATCAAACAAATCATTTGCTTATTGCTGTGTGTACTTTTTAACTACAACAACTCTAGATAAGATCTGGTTAAGTAGCAAGTTTCATCCAGTCATCTGTGTGAAGCACAAAAATTTTACGTCTCGTGAGATATAAAATTTGACTTTTCTGTGAAGACAACAATCCTGCTTCCGGTTTCATGGTGGATCTAGCAATGGTATGCTACGATGAACATCCCTCAATGGTAGGGGGATTGATTTGTATAAGCTGATTTTTTGGTTTGGGGACCCTAACATGTGTAGCTATCTAGCTATATGTATTCTTGTTGTAGTATAGAGTTGTGTTGTACCCTGTATTCATTTTTTTTAAAATCTCAATAACAAATAATCAATATCACAAACAAACCAAAAATTGCTGTATTAATGTCCAAACTAAGGCTGGAGATGCCCCTCGTGCACAGCCAGGTCAATCATCGAGGGGTTGGGGAGATGTCCAGGCGAAGAGCGGCAACCACGCAAACACAAAACAGTTGAGCGCATCAAGGAAAAACTAATATGGCATCGAAGCCAGCAAAGCGTGTGACTGTAGGGCTTTCTCTGGCGGGTGGCAACGTATGAAGCCAACCTCTTAAGGACAGCAGAAAACACCCTGTATTCATTGCCATTATTAGACAACATTGTACCAAAAGGTATGTTTCCATGGAGTTTCTGTAATGAAACCATGCAAATGAAATTTTCCGGAAATGTATAAGTTTCTCACAAAAATTGTCATAATTTATGCAAGGTTTCCTGAAAGGAATTTGGCACATTCCTGTACATAAATACCGCCGAAAAGTAAATTAGCTAATTGTGACATTTTTCCCCTTTACTCCAGGAACTCCGCACATTTGGACATTTCCGTCTGAAGGAAATGTCACAATTCGTTATGCATGAAATCTCTGAAATACTATTTATGCGCAGTCCAATATTCCGTGACACGTGTCAGTACTATATGCCATGGTGTCAGCTGAGGAACTATGGTGTGGTCAAATGGCCGGCATACCCAGCAGCTATCTATGAATGCTATCCCACTAGGGATCTGTGAGAAGGCTAAAGCCAGACTAGCCAGTGCCAGGGAGTCATAAACATGTAATTAACTAAAACTATCCTGCCTCATTAATTTAAGTCAGTTTAACTCACCTGATGAGAATTGGAAGAGACCTCGCAAGAGACGCTTCGAACAGCACCGAGTAGCTTCTGGTCTTAGTGACGAACGCCAAGCCGTCAAGTGAGCACTCTGCTGACTGTCCGGAACCGATGATATCGAGCGGATGATGTGCTGACATTACCGAAGAAAACCGGAAGAAATTTCAGTGCAGACGTCATACAGATCCGCTCTGACGAGAACAGAAACTGCAGAACACGATAATTTATGTTCATTACCTCCTTGAGCTAGCAGCAGACTGCGAATTTGGCGTGCTCAAAGAATGCAGCTGATCAGTGACCAAACTGTCGTTGTGGACCACAAACTTTCCCATTACCGGCGGGAAACCAGGCACTCAAGCAACATGCCGGAAATAGCAGAGAAAATACCACCAGACTAGCTCCGACAAGATTTGTACAAGTTATCTGTGAGGTTATCTGAATGGACTAACATTTGGCAACTAAATTTTAATGTCATCACTGAAATGTGCTGCCGATCATGAGTGCTGTGCACATGTACAAGTACATATTGAACAATCACATAATCACATAGCTATCAGAAGTATTTTGAACAACACTCTTATCTAGGAATCTATAACTTATTTCACTGGTATATATCTCCATTTATAATATAAAGAGTAAAGTAGTATAAGCAGCAAGTATAAACAGGTTCCACACTGTGAGGTGATTTATTATATTCAGTCAATGTAGCTATAGCTAAATAGATATTTTAAAAATTCATAAAGGCGCTTTGACACATGATAAACCAAAGCTGTCGGATGCTTGACATAATCAGGATTTGAATGATCCTTTTTTTCTTGCCGATTTTCTAATGTGGAATCCTTGGGTGATGAACTGTGAGACCAGTCAGTAGGTATAACCTTTCCTCCCGGTACCATGCAGTACTCGATGAAGCTCTTGAGAGCGTTTAGTAATATAAATCCATTAGGTGGTAGATTGCAGGTGACAAAGAAGCTGAGGACTACATCATCAAAAGCCATATCAGCAGCATCTCCAACTTGTATGTGGACCATGTCCAAGTATGAAGTAGCTTGTTTAGCCATGCAGTTCCACCATCTCTGGTTGTATATCAAAACCATCTACTGATTTTGCACTATATTAATTGAGCAGCAGTAACACACCAGTTTCTGTACCATACCTACAGGTACCAAACCTCCTAACTTTGCCAGCTCCATATCTTGTTCCATCAGAAAGATTTCTTCCAGAAATAGACGCTTTCTCAATATTATTCATATTGCATAGCTGAATGATGAAGGGTTAGCTACCACTAGTCTTCATACTCCAAGTCAGTTATCATCAATGTTAGGTAATGACATCACCATGGTAGCTTACCACAATGGGTACTTATCAGGTTACTTGCTGTTATCATATAGATGATATACACAATACATTAGTTTGGTATTCATTCTCTTGTGTTTTGTCAGCTACTTATTTATCATCAGTCAGTCATGTGCACAAAACATATAAGCCTGGTGACCATTGCTCAATAGCAACTACTGTTACATAAAAAAGGACTATAGCTAGGTGTCTCTCCATTGAGTTAGTCAAAGGACAGTCTAGCTACAAAGGTGTCACTCAATTTTAAGTTTATGCTTATACTCAGACTACCTTGCTTGTAATTTGATTTGTTATATACATCTTTACTGAACTTTACTCTCAACTACAAATAGCTGTGTGTATGTATATTGCTTAGTCTTTCCAGTTGTCCATGTATATTCTCATTCCACCTGCATAACATATGGAAGAATTCAATACAAAAAAATGACAGACTGCTTTATTAGAGTGTTTGAAAATCTTTCAGTCATATAACAGAGACAGCCATACTGAGAGATGATTGATGTATACAAACATCTTTAGTTGTTGATCAGTTGCGTATCTAACCAATGAAATCCATACAAGTGCAACTTATATTCATATGGCAATATGCAACAGTAAGCCTTTTCTATGTTGCATTAATTTTCTTTACCATGATTCATTATTGGAAGGAATTCTTTAGCTCATATAATAATTGTCTTCAAGGAAAACCCTTCAATTTTTTTCAAGTGATCACTGTTTACTGTAAAAAAATTAAATCCAAACCTGGCCAACTGCTTTATTAGAGAACTTCAAAATAATTGTTATTGTATATCAGAAATAATTGTACTTAAAGTCAGTTGCTCTGTATTGCCTTCTTTAGTGGTCAACTACTTACTTATTCAAGTAATGAAATCCTTACAACTGTTAAGTATATTTATACCACTCAATGAGACAGGTATGACATATTTGGTTTCTTAAATGTTATTCATTATTAAAGCAAATTCATTGGTCCATATGATGTATATAGCACTTTACTAAGTGTCTATATGCACAAACATTCTGAAGGTGTTATGTATATCAATGAAATCCTGTATTTACATACTCTAATATAGAACATTCACTGATGTCACAAAATTGTTTCCATATGAATTTCACAAACGTACAACAAGCACACACTGTTTTGACATCAGATTGTGTAGTGTTGTTTTTCATATACACATGTCTGTACTCTGTACAACATAATAACTTTCACTGTGGTGTTATGCATATATAGTACATAGCACACACAGAGCAATGTGTGGGCAATAAAGTGAAGACTTATATCTAGAAGGACTTGTTTGGTATCATAAACATTAAGTTTTCATTATTGTAAGGTTTCATGCATCATAACTAGATATGCTCTTGTACATTTCTAGCTTTTAATTTCACTTGTTCTTTTGCAACACGTTGTCTTCTTTGGGTGCAGTTTTAGTAGTCTATTGCAGCATGTATGCCCTTGCTGTCAAGTTGACAGTTGACAGATAAGTGACAGAATATAAGAAATATTTACTGGAAATTTCTTCCTCTGAAGACTGAGTTCTGAAATATAAGTATACATTATGTGCTAAGTGTTGTACATGACAAACCTGTGCACCTACAGAAATGCATGGTACCTGCAAGAGTCTGGTACATAGGAATAAATTGTGTATAATACAGTACGTATAACTATACAACAAACACAGGAATCTGGCAGAACTGCTATTCCATTAATGACCCACGAGAAGTTATAAATGCAAAAGGTTAGAATTCTGACACTGAAACTGCAGAAACATGTTGTACCAAATGTTTTTATAACAAAAGCTCTGGCTAGACTTGGGTGAGGTTCAAGTGCTGTACTCACCAATAATCCATTTACTATTAACAATATTACTACTCAATAAACACGCAACTGCCCACCTATAGCTCTGTGGTACAAATTCAGCTGTTTTTGACCTCTGAAGAGTATGTGTTTAATTACCAACATATATCTACAGTCATCTACTCATTTTGTGTATGATTAGCATAATCTATGGTTGTTACCAAGTAATATGCAGTTACAACAGGAAAAGAAGCCATGATGTAATGTAAACAGTATCTAGTTATAGCTACCTATAGCAACTAATACCTTTCCTATCAGTTGCAATGACAAGGGAAATAATGATCGCAAGAGGTGACTCTAAACCTACACAAGTGCCTTTGTGTGTTTAACTAGCTACTCTATTGCATATAAAATTCTACTGTTCAAACTTTGAATAGCCTTTGTTTTTCTCCGTTAGTATTTGCACCCAGAAATGGCATGGGTCAATCCTACTCTTTACATGATGTCAGCTTCTACATATAGGCATAAAATGATATATGGGTTATATATGGTCAATGCTTGAGGTGCAGGCTTTGTTTTGCATTGCTGAGGTATGCCATCATAATATTACGCTTCAGGGGCCATCGGTCCACAGTTCATCATAGCAGTGATAGCACTCATAACAGCTTGTGCAGTTGACAACTACTATATGATCACGCCTTTGTTAATCTGCAGTCATGTTACTCATGTTTATAGGCCTTGTAATTTATTCCTGTACTATTGATGATTACAGTGTCTGGTATTGCTGTGTTCTTTCATGTTACGTATATTGGCAAGTATGTTACAAAAAGTAAACAAATATATAAGGAAAATTTGAGAAATTTGAAATTTGAGCTGAGAAATTAATGGAAATATTAAACTGTGTAAAGTAGTGGTCACCTACACCTGCAATCATACTATCGTGTAGACTGCATAGTAGGAATCATGAAGGTCTTGGGTTTTCAGTGCAAAAATATCACCAAAAACCCGCAGCCTCACTTTTAATTTACTGCTTGCCAATAGGTTAGTCATAATCAAACCCAAACATCCCTTCATAGCAATCCCAAACACTTCCAACTGATTTCTGTGGAATTTAATATAACTTCACTGACTGACTGACTGACTGACTGACTGACTGACTGACTGACTGACTGACTGACTGACTGACTGACTGACTGACTGACTGACTGACTGACTGACTGACTGACTGACTGACTGACTGACTGACTGACTGACTGACTGACTGACTGACTGACTGACTGACTGACTGACTGACTGACTGACTGACTGACTGACTGACTGACTGACTGACTGACTGATATTTTCAACCAAGTATAACTCAAAGGCTATTGGCTTGATTACTGCACTGTTTGACATCCTGAGATGTGCCTTTCGCCAATCACAACAGCTACAGCACATGCATCATGAATCTCCTTCGTGTGATCATTTCTACAGATAGCTGTATATGTTAATTCATGGCTTCAGTGCTGTCTATCATGAAAATTGTCTGTAATTTTATTGCAGAGGTGTTTCTCATACTGTTCTTAATGTGTTATAATGCTGTATAATGGACAGAACAATCTGAAAGCAAAGTAGAATAGCCGCGGTCAGTAATTGATAGTCAGAGCAGTGTGCATTCAGCCACTTTACTATGTACATTTTATAATTGTCAAGCATTTATTTGGTGGAATGGCATTTACATGTGTATAAGCATTTGGAACACAGCTCGTGCAGTGTTGCAATGTTGCATGGGTGTAGGTAATGTCAGGTATGTACTATGTAGATAAAGCTAACTGTGACATCGATAACACATGCATCACCTATATAGGCTAGTGTATCTTACCTCAGTTGTCTTACCTCCGCCAAAGAGTTGTATGTATATGTGTGTATGTACGTCTGTATAGCTCATCTGTAAAGTGATGTGTCATCATAATCATAAGTTGTGATCACACACCAAACACTGAGCTTGGTGTGGTGGAAGAGTGGTTTGTGTAGGAAAGCATGCCGTAGTGTGCTGTAGTTAAATTCGAAATAATGATGTTGATATATTGATTGTGTCACCAGGCTCATCACTACTGCCTGCAAAGCTGGGGGTAGTTAGTTACTTTGTAACTAAGTTACGTAACTGATTATTAAAGTAACTAGTAATATAACTAGTTACTTGCTTTGTAACTAGTAACTTGTAACTAGGAGTAATTGTCTGAAAAGTAACTAAGTTATAATAGTAACTAATTACAATAGTTACATTGTAACTATAACCAAGAGTTAATAATAGAGGGAGGGCCTCTATTATTAACTCTTTCTATAACTAGTTATGCTTTAAAAGCAAGAGCACTTCAATGTTTGTGTCATATATGCTACAGCCACAATAAGTATACAGATTCTGTGTACTGTTCTCTATGATTCAGCTTGAGTAAGAGACGTAGCAATAATTAAAACTGACCTGAAATAGCCACAGAATTGTTATTTTAAGTGCACATATATATTGCATCCCTTAATGATGCATATCTGAGCAAAATTCATGCTACAAAAGCTAAAACAAGTCATAATTTATACTGTGAAAGTAACTAGTAACTAGAGTACTTAGTTACCTTCAGAAAAGTAACTGTAACTGTAACTAAGTTACATGGGATAAAAGTAACATGTAACTAGTAACTACTGAGTTACTTTTCTGAAGTAACTACCCCAACTCTGACTGCCTGTATGTGTTTCAATAAGCCTAAACCTTGTACATATCTCTGCTACTACATGTATATATTACTCAATATTCCCCCCTTTATTCATCACAGCCATATTATTTTCATCTACTATGATGCTTTGCATACAGTAGTGCACTTACCATAAGAATAGGTGTTGGTAGGGCATCTTGAACAACTATAGTGGAAGCCATCCATGTACTTATCAATTTTCACAATTTCATGCATTATGTGTTTGTGTGAGATGTCACTTGTGAAATTGTTACTGAGAGCTGTGCAATAATAACAATAACACAATCATCATGATACCTATGACATTATTGTGATAGATTATTTTTCTATTATCGATATCTCAAGGTAATAGTAAATTAAAATCATTTTAGACTATTGTATACTAAAAGCAAGCAGGTACACTTGTGAGTATGGTCACAATCAGTTGCGGTAATGCTGACAAAGGTGAAGAGATACTAGCCTTATATTACACAAAACTGTGCTTGTAAAAGTACTCTGACAATTCTTCATTATTGAGATAATATCATTTATCATGATAAAATGGATTTTTTGTTTTCGAAACCACTGAGATATATATAGGTTTTTTAATTATCGCAAAGCCCTAGAAACTGTAATAAAACTATCATCACAATATTATTAGTCCTATTGTGTAGTTTGGAAAAAAAATTTGCAGTTATATACTGAAGCATAATAAGCTCCCTACTATAATAATTAAGGTGCTAGTCTGTTAGTCATTTCATAAATCTCTGTGTGTGTGTGTGTGTGCATGTGTGTGCATGTGTGTGCATGTGTGTGCATGCGTACGTGTGTGTGTGTGTGCCTGTTTAGTAGAGTATATCTGATCTTAAATTGCTTTATGCAAAATATGTTGAGTTGCAGCTCCTCTGTATAAAAGTAGTACCTGTTATGCTGGCAATATGTTCAACCATGATGCTAGCTAGCTGTATCCGTGCAGGCCCTTACAGTTCTCTTTGTCATAGTCAGGAATCTTCTGTAAATGTCAAGTAAACTTCTTTGAGAATTAGTCAAATTTTAACATGTTTTTTGTGCTTATCATATTGTTACAACATAACAAGCAGAAGTGTGGTTATATGCTATGACAAAGACTGGTATTTGCGTGCATAAGACTTCACTTGTGAAATTTTTATAGAAAAAATATCATCACTATTGATCCTATTGTATTTCACTGAAGACATGTTGTCTGGTGTGGAGGGAAATTTTAAAACTGATCATCTATCGAAACATTTTTGAGTGACAGTCATATGAGTCAGAATGGGTATAGTCATGGCAATGTATTATGAGTGAACTATATAGTATCCAGAGTTCTGACTTGATAGTATATCCCATACATTGTTTGGTTAAAGCCAAGAATGTTGTTGAACATCTGTTGTCTATTAGTGATAATGGCAGTGATGTTCCTACACACACAAAAATGTAATTATTCATGGCCACAAGACAATTTGCTGTCACAAAGAAACTATGTACTGCTATGTTTATTAATGGTAGGATTTAATGATCATACACTATATTGTAGTGCGTCATACCACAATATGCCTGTTTGCTTAGCTTTATAAGATACATTGCTTGAAAGTCTAAGACATTGCTGAATCTGATTACTGTGAAATTTGGCACACTTTAGATGGTGAATCTTGGTTGAAAGAGTTGGTGTCGATCCTGCAAACATTCATAGAATTACTGATGAACTTTTTCAAACAAAGACTACTTTTTAATTGTTGCGTTTACAGTGTTTCAAGTTTATCTATATAGGTAAAATAAACATGTAAGAGCTCCTTTTAATAGTTTGAGAATCAGTCTGTAGATAAATTTACCAAAGAGATTTCACTATATTAGTACTTTCCTTCACTAATGATTCTCATTCATCCGATAGGGTTAAAACTGTTTAGCAATGCCTTTCATCTTTTAAAAAATATATATGTAACAAAAAGATTATACTTAGTAATGTAGCTAGCTATGTTGTTGTCTCATGCATAAATTGCATTGTCTCTTTGCTTATGACAAAGGTACATATTTTGTAACCATGATTACTTTATGGTGCATTTTACTAATCATGTGTTATTCATTAATAGTCTAAAACTTCATGCTACTGTTATATGCTAAATATTTCAAATTTTCATCCATTCAGTATCAGTGACTTAAAAAGTGGGCAAGAATAATAGTGTGCCAGCTAGTTGACTCTTTTGTTTTATGATTTGACTGTTCTATTAGAGTATACATGTGTTCTCTTGTCTGTTCTATTAGAATTTTGGGGAGTTCCCTTTAGGTGTAGAAGAAAATTTGGATGGCATGTTTCTTGGTATTGTGTTACACTATTAATATTACAGATAACCGAATTCGATTATCTATAAAGGAAATCTAATGCTTCATCAGTTGTGTTGATAATGATCATGAAAGGAGCAAATATTACTCATGTGTGACTATATATTAACATGAAAAAGTGGAATTGTACACAACCATCACCAGTCGAGCTCACAAGTGGGAACTAGCACAATCACAACAAATCTCTGATGTACAGCTGTATAGTTGTCAGGGCACATAATATAATCTCTCTCAATCTAAATGTGGTCATGCACAATAAGAGATTGCTCTACTTTTAGTTTCCAGCTTACCTGTTAATTTTCATTAGATTTACAGCATGTGTAGTATAATAGTACCTGGAAACCACTTATAGTAATCATATCACCTTTCACTATACTGTATTGTAAGGTTTCATGTATTGTCTGTGTAAACTTCAGTCACTTTACTTGTGAATTTTATTAAAACTATCAATAGTGTATAGCACTTATTTTATTGTTGGAGGTTAACATGATCTGTTTGGAGATTATTTAGCGGTGGTCATCTATTCAAGAATATACATTCCTCATAATGGTGTTATGTAATACACAGTATAGGGAAAAGTTAACTGCCATACTCCTTGTTTTCTGTCAGTAACCTCTGATCAGTGTCAAGCATGTTGATCAACCAGATGTTGAGTTCAGATATTGTCTATCAGTGATAGTTGTAGTAGTGCCCCTACACAAAAGTAAACTCTCAACTATTCAAAATGTGCTGTGGTGAATTCATAACCACAAAGTGGCTATACTACTGGGCCACAAAGAAACAAAAGATAAGGTAAGTTTTGTACCAGATATGGTAAGCATTCATACTCTACTTTTTAGTGCTAGCTTTGCAATATGTAGCCTGATGCCAACAGCAATTACTGTCAGTATAGTGTGTCTGATTAGTTGGTATTATAATTTTATACTGATTTGATGACTGACTTATGTGATGACTACTTTAGAGGTCATGCGATTTACCATTATTGACACATTGTGATTAGATAATCAGCTGTAGCTGGTGATGATTGCATGTAAATTAAATCTACATGTATTAGTTTATTCATATGTTCTGCAGGAGCCTGTATGAGCATTGCATGGTGATGCTTTTGAGCTCAAGGAGAAACTCAATGTTTGTATACTTAGAAATTTATGTACACAATTACTAAAATCTATTCACCAAACAAGAATATTTGTTTATTGTCTATCATATCCATATAAGGCTTGAAATGTTTCTGTTACACTATTAACCACATCTGTGTAGCTTAAAATTAATGATCCGGCCTTACAACAACAGTGACAGCCTTGCAAATCATGTTTAATTAACTCATATGTACATACTTAAATTGGACACGTGGTGTATACAACATACCAAAATACAAACTAAATTGTTAGTTAAATCATATATGTGACCCAGTCTGGGAAAACCGGTCTTATCACCCATGTCAGCAAATTGGATTTTTCACCCAGAACACAAAGCTACATGAATAAACTACCTAACTTCACACACAATCAAAACCAGCTAGACTTGAGTGGTCAAATGTGAAATGAATCTAGTGACATGTGATGAGTGGCCAATACGCATGTTGTATAGGCACATGTGGCTATATTCAAACTGGCAGCAACATTATTTTCTTTATTCCTGGCTACCTTTATAAATAGAGTATGAATTTATCTATATACAAGGGAAAACGTTAATAATACTCTAAAAGAGTTGTCAGATGTATTCTAATAGAGCAATCAAAAGTATTCTAATAGAACATTCATAACACTTTGCAAGTATTATTTTAATGTAAATGCAAGACTAGCTTGAAACATTAAATTTTGAGGATATAGATATATATTTGGATCATTACAATACTATGGCTTAGCAAAAAAAATGTGGACACAACTGACAAAAGCACCAATGTTTTCTGTGAGTTCCTTACCACATAAGATTAAAATTTTTGATAGGATCCACCTCAGACATGCCTGCTGGGAAACCATTCAAAGCTCTGAAATATGCCCTTTTGGTGTTTCATATAATAATTTGAAACTTTACAGTAATCTAGAGTATATTAAATGTCATTAAAGTTAAGTATTTATCAACACATGTCTATATTTTTGTGTTTATTTCACAATTACTCTATTAGAACAGTTGGACAGTACTGTTTCCTGCTTTAACATAAAAATAACCACTCTGCTTTTTATATACACATCTGTATTGAACCACAGCCATTTAATGCTTGCAAAAGTATATAATAATCCACCCCAAGTATCCCTAGGCTGCGTTGCGCCCCACAGAGAAATCCATCTGCACTCTCCTCAAGCATTACGTATTTTGACAGATGGATTAACTTGCTCTGAAGTGTACAATTTCCAGCCTAGAGGTCCGGATCTAGTAGAGTTCCCAATTGTTAGCTTATGATACAACAATTGTATCATAATGGAAGGAACTTATAAACTCTTCTGAAAATTAACGAGTGCTTATGGTCAAACTTTTATTTACATGACTGATTTATTGAATGTGGAACTATGTAATACTGCTAGAATAGTCTACATCTACATATATAGGATTCATTAAAATAGTGATAAAAATGACTGTGACCAGTGTGTAAGCTGCTATTTGAATTCTTCTTCGCGTGTAATTTCAGCACAGCTGTCTCATTCAATTGTGCCAAACATCTCGTAGTTGATATTCTACACTTTTCTTTAACTGATCAATGAAAATTGTAACTCCATTTGTGTTCCTGAAATCCTAACCTAGTATAACAAAACTATTTATGTGTAATCTTTGGCTGCTAAGTTAAAGTAATGATGTAAAGCAATCTTAACTACATGAGTGCAATATAAAGTTGTACTGCTGGATTAATGGTATGATGAACCTTACTGTTGTGGTCATGCATGTGATTTCAGTATAAACACTTGTCATGCAGCAATAAAACATGCTTCTACTATATAAAAATCCAATGGTGTTGCAGTTGGTTTAGCAATAAAGTTATCAAGCTATAGTTTGCAAACAAGCACAAAATAAATTCTGCAAGATGAATCCTGTGACATCTGAGCAACTATACAGTATATGTAAGGCACAATATATCGCAAAATGTTTTGCACTTCTCTTGCAAGAAAGCAAAAACTAACACTTACATGGCTTACCAATTTATAAAACTTCTTTACCTACATAATTACAAATGCTTTTATTGCAAGGCCCTTTTTAGAATAAGATGGATCCTATCAAAAAAAGTTAAGGTACTACTACTGTACATATGTGGAGAAAGTTTGATGCCTTTATCAGTTGTGTCCACATTAGTTTTATAAATTTGGCTTTAAGCAACCTAACTACACTCCTGACCAGCCATATTATTTAAAACCATAAATAATAGGACTTAAAGGAAGCTAAGCAACTATAAGCACATATTGAAGATAGCATATCCATAGAGCATGAACTTGATGTTCAAATCTATCAGTGTCTGGGGGTTTGTGTCTCAGACCCCTGCGTCAATTACTCACTACCACATCTGGAAACGTACCCCCTTGGAAAAATCCTGGATAAGCCCCTGCATGTATATCAGCAATGACACAACTCTGATATTAGTATGCAAACAATAGACCATATACTGGATTTCAGAAAATCAGCCTTAATGTCATATTTTACAACCCAAATATTTATGATTAAAATCAGACATTCCAAACTACCAATCAGCTTTACAATGATTAGAATCATTAGTCAGTACCTTGAATTACAACAAATTCTTTGAAATATTTTAACAGGTGCATAAGTATTTTAGTGCTGACACAGATTTCTATGTATTTCACATGTGACATTAAGACTGGTTTTCCAAAATCTGGTTACATAGAATCTATACAGTTTCAAAGGGAGGCCTATGTTATGTCTGTTCCATATATATATATATATGTTCACATGCAGGTTCCTTCAAGTCACTGAGCCATTCTTATTAGCTACATAGGAGAAGACCACATAATTTTACAGACATGTGCATGCACAGAAAATAATGACTCTGAGTCTTGTGCAGGAAATCCTCCTGGGGCAGGGCAAGTAACCTGCAGGAAGATTGACCAGGTCTCACAGAGAGAGGTTGTGGAACCCAAAGTTCCTCAGCAACCCCAACACCACTAATGAGACAAGGAATTTGCTTCCCCAATAAACACCGGGTACCCATTGATGTTATATACAGCTGGGTGGGCTGCTTCCCCAAGGCTACCAGGTCCCTGTTATACAGCTGGAGCAAACTCTTGCTCAAGGAAACAACAACACCAAATTGGCATAAGCAGGCATTAACCTGGAACCTTTTGATTACCAGGCCAAAGCACTTGGCTATGCTGTCTCACTCACACACACACACACACACACACACACACGCGCGCGCGCACGCGCACGCACACACACACTGACACACACACACACATGGCAGCCATACAAAACACAACTATTGCTGCCCAGTGAACCAGCACTGGGATGCCTATGCACCACTCAGGTACTTGAGCCTTGTGCAGGCAAATCCTCCTGGGGCAGGGCAAGTAATTACCCAACAGGAGAACTGTCCAGGTCACACAGAGAGTGGTCGCAGAATCTGAAGTTCCGATCCACAACGACCCCAACACCACTAAATGAGACTAGGACAGTTGGGAATTTGCTTCCTCAGTAAACACCAGATACCCATTGATGGTACACCTGGGTGGGCTGCTTCCCCAGATGACACCAGGCCACCAAGTCCCCAATATACAGCTGGGTAGACTGAAGCAATGTGAGTAAAGTTTCTTGCTCAATGAAACAACAACATCGAATTGGCATAACCAGGCAACTAACCTTGAACCTTTCAATTACCAGGTCAATGCTCTAGCCACTTAAACTATGCTGCCTCACACACGCACACACACACCAAACACACTCACACACACACACACACACACACACACACACACACACACACACACACACACACACACACACACACACACACACACACACACACACACACACACACACACACACACACGCGCGCGCGCGCGCGCAATTATATGTATGTACATACGTATGTACATAGACATACAATTGTAGACTGATGTACACAACAACAAAGGTTTCACAATGATTAGCTAACTAATAACACATTACTTACTTTCTTATGCTCCCGGAATTGTTTGCCTTCTTTGTCCTTTTAACTCAAATCTACACTTACATGTGTCACCACTAAAGCACCTATGCACCTAATCGAAGTCAAGCTGTAGCTGGGTGTAGTCTTCATGGGTATTAGTACGTCTAAAAATCTTAATGTCGTCAGAAAAAGTAGGATTGGACTCTTAACAACATCAGGTATGTAGATTTATTATGTTGAAAAGCAGAGTCCCCAAAACAGACCCCTGAGGTACACCACTAATCCTAGTTGTAGAACAATGACCACAATCTCTTCAAAGAATCAATGAGATGGTCAAAACAATATTTTGGTAGAAACCTTTCCTCCGCCACTGGTGCCACCTCTGCATACCATAATTTCCATTGCAGCATAATTTTCATATGCAAAACTTGTACGAAAATTTCTTACACAAAGTTTTTACATACTGTAATAGAGCAGTCATTCACGTATATGGATGAATTTCAAAATAACAATAGTTGCCCCTATCAACCTGAATTTTACACACACAGAGGCACACGTACACGTACGTATGTACATAGACATACAATTGTAGACCAACGTACACAACAACAACAAAGGTTTCACAATGATTAGCTAGCTAATCATATGCTCCCAGAATTGTTTTGTCTTCTTTGTCCTTTAACTCAAATGTGACCATGGAAAATCAGTCTTAATGTCATGATCACATGTGAAATACATAGAAATGTACACTTATATGTGTCAGCACTAAAGGACTTATGCACCTCAAGCTGAAGCTGGGTATAGTCTTCATGGGTATTATATAGTACATCTAAAACCTCAATGTCATCAGCAAAGAGTAGGATTGGACTAGGCCTTCGTCAAATATGCCAGCATAATAAAAAGTATAGTAGGCTGGAGTGCTATGCCAGCATAATGCTGGCATATTTGGTGGCTATTTCAAACTATATTCCATGAAAATAGATCGATACTTTCTAATAGAGCAGTCAGTGGAAACTGCAAACTGCAATAGAATCAAATCCATTGTACATAGCTCCTTAGATCGATACTCATTAATCAAACAGTCACTTTGTAGTGAAATACTCTAATAGAGCATTCACTGATTAAAATGTTCCGAGATAATTGTAATAAATTAAATGTTGCTAACTTAGAAGCATAATGCAAGCATAATAGGAACATTGAAAGAGCATAATGGGTGAAAATTTTGGGAAATTCCTAAAAGCATTTTGGGCAAAATTTTGAGCATATTTGACTCAGGCCTAGATTGGACTCTTAATAACATCAGGTATGTAATTTACATATATTATGTTGAAAAGCAGAGGTCCCAAAACAGACCCTTGTGGTACATCACATCACATAAGGCCAGGTGTAGAACAATGACCATTTAAAACAACTCTCTGTTTCCTTCCAGTTAAAAAAGCATCAATCCATATTATATTATTGATTGGTTGTCTGTTAGTTTTTTTAAATATTTATAAACTGAAAACTTTGCCTCCTCCCACAGATTGTACTGATACAAAGTGCATGCATACACATGCAGTAGTGAGTATTGTACAAGTAATAGTTGTAACATGGCATGAGGACATACATATCAGTTACAGCTAATACTTGTATCTATGAAGTTTGCTACAGTAGCTACTATTATCTACAGCCATTTGGATGACATTCTGAATCATCTCACCGCTGAACTTGAATTTTTGTATACTTAATGACACTATTAACAATGGCTGCTGGTCCTCTGTTCGGCTCATTCCTGACCTAAGTCTATTTTGTAAATCATTTGTACATAATTTCCTTTCATGTTTGGAGGCTTAAAGACTGAGGTTATAGAAAAGCATGGCAAGTTACTTACTAGCTAGTAATAGTAACCTGTGATCTGGCTTGTGGTTCATCAAACGAAAATTTGGCAAGCCACTTTTTAGCCAAGGCAAGTGTCATTGGAGCTGATGTAAATGTCATGGTGTGGCACTGACATGAAGGGGAAATGTCTTACTTTCTAGGTCTGGACAAGACAAGCTAATGTGTCATTGGTGCATGTCACGGTGTGGTGCTGACACTATATCAACTTGAAGAGTGAATCTTGATACTAGCAGCCGCAGTTTGTGACTCAGTTTTTTATACCCGCTTTACTCAGGGAAATTTTAAACTACTTAGAGCAGGCTGACATTGGCCTCTAGACTATTTTAGCACCCCTTATATAATATGGGCTTACTTATGCATGTCCACAATTAATTGTCCTGTGGCCTTGGTTGTGAGTATCCTTGTTCGCATTATTCTCAGTTCTCTAAATAGCATAAAAACCTTGTACTACGTTTATGCAACATGAGTGTAGTTCTAGGATTTGCAGGAAACATAGGTATAAGGCACTCAACAAGTGTGTGAAGCACATAATATTTATAACGATTGGTAGATGAGTATATACTATATAGCTATTAACTTAAATCGTGCACAAAAATGAGCTTAAATGTATAAAAGCTATCAACTAATACATGCAACAGTAACAGGTAGCATCATATAAATCTATAGTTTCAAAAGGAGAAAAAACAGTTAACATCATGTCCTTGTTCCAGATAGACATTCACAAGATGGTGCAGTGATGAAATTTTGGAACTGTTGCGCTGGAGTTGAAGCAATCAGAGTAAATGTACCACTGGTCTTTTCCATTCTCTTTTACTTTTTTGTAGACCATGAGATACCTGCAACAGTAAATAGCAGTTTAGTTTATTATTTTTATACTACATACTTAAATAAAGAATTGTAAAAGAGGGAAAGGGATTGCTAAAAGTCTACAAAACAAGAACAGATCACTGGGGTGGTAATGTATACATAAACCACAAATCCCTAGTTTGACTAAACTTAGAAGATGAATGGAATATTTATTATATGTAACTAAAATTATATGATCGAGAGTCACAATGGGGATTTGTGGTTTACCATCCCAGCAATCCCTTCTTGTTTTGTAGATTTTTTAGTGCTCCTAGCTATTTCCTTTTTGCAAATTTAATTAAACACTTTTTATATGGATTGGTTTTGTCATAGTAAGGTTGCCGTGCAGCAGCTACAGGCATACAGAGGAGCTATAACATCCCAAGAAAAAACATCTTACAAGACTTGCAAGATTTGCTGTACACACTTTTCTTACAAGAAACATGCAAAATTATGCAAACTTGAAAGAAACTTGCACTGAAATTTCCTTTTTCTTGCCACAATTTGCATACAAGAATCTTACAACAAACTTGCATAATTTTTGCAAGGATATTGCAACATATTTTCCCCTGGGATTGTTTACAGGCAAGCTGGTTTTTAGCACTGTATTGCTATCTGATGAATTAGTGTATTTAGTTCGAGGACTAGAAACCAATTACTAGACACTCAATGGTAATATATGAAGTGGTCTAGAAATGAATTTCCTTCCAAAAGTCACCATACTGCTATGGATCAATGTCCACTATGATACAGCAGGTTTTTAGGTGACTGTTCTATTAGGGGTTTACAAAAATTCCAAGCTGATCCTATTATGAACCACTACCATGGTTCATGATAATAAAGCTTGCACATACTAGTGTTGCTATAGTTCTAAGGTACTAGAACTACATGTATATTTAGTATTTAAATTAAGAACTAAGCCAAATAAATTTTGCTTCTATAAATAATACTAGCCTTACAGCTTTTGGTTAAACCTTTGTTTAAAACCGACTAGAACTATTCATGCAATTTACATGACAAAGATCGTGTGTTATTTTTTGAAGCTGCATGTTGATGTCTGCAAGTGACATTTTAACTTATTAACATCAGTTCTGATTATGTGTTATTTAAAATGTATTATTTTAGTGTAGCTATTAAAATATATGGCAAGTAGAACAAGGGCACTATTACTGCTACAGAAAGGCCTTAGTGAGGTGCATCTATTTGCCTCTAAAATTCATGGACTTACACATCAGTAGCTCCCATGCATTGAAAGAATATCAGTTTTCTTCTTGGGAGAGGCAACAAGAGGCAAAAGAAATCATTGAACAAAACAGGAACCGGAAGTCTTTTTGCACAGGAATAATAAATACATTCCTTGAAATTTTAACTTAGCAAAATTACAGTATGAACTCCTGGGTAATAGAATACTATAACTAATACTACAAGAACAATGCTAACACATGCATACTCACACACACAAACACATGCAAACATACTTGTGTGCATGCATATACCCAGTACAAAATATGGTTTCATACACATAAACAATAGGAAACAGTCATTATAGGGTTTTAATTGTCAATCCCAGTACTGAGTTTCACATGCAAATGGCAAATCAGCTGGGCTTAATTATAGCTACATATACTACAGGGGCGTAGCCAGGATTTTTTGAAGGGAGGTTCCAGCACCAGCATTGAGGTACTATAGAAGCTGGGGGCGCAGCCCCCAGCCACTGAGAGACTTTCAATATTTTAATAAATTAAAACTCAGCAAATTGCTATATTTTATGCAAAAGTATATACATTAATTATGATGTATTAAGTGCCCCTGGGATGAAGGTAGTACTAGATAAAGTCACCTAGTGGAAAGACAGAGCATAACACATAGAGACACATATAGTAATCTGTAAGTGATGGTTATATCTCATTGTGGTATAGGAGCCATGAATACACTGATACAAATGACAATCAAAACAATGTAACTATACAAATATGCATAGCATGAATTCATTTTGCATAACACAAGTGATAAATTACTGGAGCTCTATATCTTTAAACACTGCACACCAAAGCTATAGCAGTATAAGATCATGCTAAGTTTTGTTGTTAGAATGTCTGAAAAACTTCATATGAACATGGATATTTACATGCATGTTCTATTAGAGTATACCTGACTGCTCTATTAGAGTATATACCTGACTGCTCTATTAGAGTATATCGATTTTTTTAACAAGTTTTGAAGAGGGCTCATGTTACCTCTGTAAATCCTTCCCTGAGAGATGAATGTAAGTTTTATCAATTGTTGTGCTGTGCCATTACACTATATTGCTCACTCATTTTGTCCTGCCACACTAAATGGTGTGTTAGGATCCTGCTTGCAGAAGTCTAAATTTTACATGGGGGGTTCCTGAACCCCCCGGAACCCCCCCTCCCTACGCCCCTGTATACTGCAAAGCACATTAATGGTGATAAATCATGTAAGTTGGCTAATTAAATGCAACATGATTAGCTATCTAATAACACATATACTTACTTTCCTTCAGTGAATGGAATTTTTACGCCATCTAGACGTATATCATATGTTCCCCTTACAAAAGAAATGTTACCATCAGCAGGACCATAATACACTACTTTTTGAGTATACATTGCTGATCCAAATGCTTTCCTAGCTTCCTCAATGTATTTCACAATGTCTAATTACAATAATATAAACAATATGTAATAAAATTACTATGCTCAACAAAATAAAGTTTAGTAGAAGATGCAGTTAAATAGTACTGTACTGCGTCATAATTTAATTAAATTGCCAAATAGCTTACAGTATGTCTAGCTTCCCTCACATCATATACAGATGATTGTTCTATTAGAGGAATTGATTACCATGTAAACAAACATGATGCAGTCAAAGTTTTTTTTTTCTGTGAAACCTAATTTTTGTTCTGCAGTGGTTAATTACATCATACACTGTCACTACTTTAGTGGCAAACCCCAGTGAATGTCACTGATCAATATCAGTGAGCTTTTCTGAATTTTCCACAAAACATTGTGACAGTCGTTTTGACTGTGTAATCATTGAAATATTGTTAGCAACAAGTCACCCCTGAGGGTTGTAAAATAGCTACTGTAGAGCATGTTCTACTGCATAACAATGTGCATGAAAAATTGTATTTATACACAAACCGGAATTTCCAGTTATGAAATCATGGAAGGGAGGCATTTCAACAGCATCTTGACAAAACAGAGTCTTCAGAGCATCCCAATTCTTTTCTGTACAATACTTTGAAAACAGCTCATTCACCTCATCAACTCGTTTTATAAATGCTTCTTGTTCTGTGAATAAAACGATTAAACATACTCCTCCAGATTATACAGTACAATTTGTTAATCTAACTTCAGTAGGAAAGTTTGTCAGCCTCTGAACCTATATCATCTGACATAAAAAATTTGGCAAACTATGTATGCATGTGTTCTAAACCAGTACTAGTGTAGTTTTTTAGTTTTTCTGCTATGCGGTATAGCTGCATGCAAATTAAGGGTATATCAGGGCTGACTAAATATAAGCTTACATGAAGGTGTTTGTAGAGTACATAACTACTATACATCCATGCACGCTCCCTGCACTGTTCACACACACACACACACACACACACACACACACACACACACACACACACACACACACACACACACACACACACACACACACACACACACACACACACACACACACACACACACACACACACAACACACACACACACACACACACACACACACACACACACACACAAAGCACCTAGTACCACTGCGGTGCTGCATGGAGTCAGTGCAAATAAATATCAGGCATGAGGCATGTCTCACCCTCATGTCTCACAGGTGAAGGTACTGGCACTGGAACTTTCACCCGCCATGTGAGAAATGGATAGTTAGCATTTGCTTCCCCTACTCAGCTATTAGTTTTTATAATGATGACGATAGGGAAGCAGCCGATCCAGCTGTAACATTATTAAATGGGTATAGCTACCTGGCATTATAGCTCCATGCATGAGGTCTATAGCACGCTGGCCCATTATTTATTATTTCAAGTCTACCAGTTGGGCACTGGAGGGTTTGCACAGAAGGCAGAGCCTGTACGAGGTGCTTCACCACTAGCCCAGGGAACCTAATCGAAATCGTTGAGTTTAGTAAATTAGTATCCTAAAGTAAAGCGGGACAAATGCAGAAAAAAAAAGCCAACCTCGATCTGCAGGCCACCCGGAAGCGTCACACTCAGTGGTCAAACCAGGGAGGCCACCTAAGTAGGGAATTTTAAATACAGGTTTTTACCCCGTTTGCAGTAGAGTTCGTCGCCTTTACAGTAGAATTCGTCCCGTTTGCAATTGAATTCGTCGGTTTTGCAATGATTTCGTCGCGTTTACACAAGAATTCGTCCATAACAAGATTGGCAGCTGCAGTTGGGGCATCTCATGACGTTATTAATTTTTATTAAAGCAGTTACAATACAAACAGCTAGGAATAGAGAAAGTTACGTGATTAAGCAGCAATACTGTTTGTAGACTATGTTTTCAAGTAAAGAATATAATGTTTTATGCTTCTATTGCCAATGCATTTCATAGTGTGACGCCAAGGAGGGAGGGTCTGAAGTTAGCATCATTATGACGTTAAGCGTACCAAAATCAGTTTGGAGATGCCCTCTAAACACGAAAACAAGATGTAGCAGCTGCTCCATGATCTTTTGAAGTACAACTGTTGTAAACAACTTTCTATAAGGCGATATTATAAATTCTTCTGCTACAGCTTCTTCAGCAACATTCGCAACTGTTCTTCGCCATTGGCGATGGGTATGGTCACTCGCGAACAAGCTAATTAACTTGACAGGCAGCTAATGGCTTCGCGTATAACCAGCTTCAATTTCTCTCTAGTGTCTCAAGTGGTATTATCCATGGCGAGAAAGATTCACCTTGTTATGAGCGCCGGCGAATTCAGGGACGAATTCTACCATAGATAATACATACTATCTATGATTCTACCGACTGCAAAGGCGACGAAGTCAATTGCAAAGGCGACGAATTCTAATTCTACCAGTTGGGCACTGGAGGGTTTGCCCAAATAACAGAGATCGATTCAAAGACAAAATGGGAATTTTCCAGGAGGAGCTTGCCCCCAGACCCCTCCCTACCTTTGGACTAAGCCTTACCATTTTCACTTTTATCCTGACGCCCCTGAACAAGATTTACATGTACCTGAATGCTCGTACCTGCAGACTGAGACATTTTCAAAGTGATAAATCTCCGGAAGCGGGGTCCTGTACACCGACTGTCACACCACTTCGATCGATGATCAGTGTTGATAAGTTTATAAACTTCAGTCGCTTCGGTTTATATTGTACAACGAATTGCTGTTGCTTAGTAACTCCATTGTCGTTATGCTATGTAGTCAACCGGAAATTGCGGCTGCCGGCGGCCTCCCCTTCGTCATAATAATACGAGTAATAATACCGGGTACTAAGTGACCGCTACAGACTGCAGGTACTGAATTATCTAAACTTCATACTTCTGAATTTACAGTGTATTCATGTATGGACTATACCGCCATGGTTAGAACGTTTTGGGTGTCAGCCTGCCATGGCTGAACTGGGAAAATCCCTGCCTAAGGGCATCAAGACCCATGTTAAATAGCTATACTGCATTAGTCTCGTGCCCAGACCTCTTTTTTTCTTATTGTGTGGGGGCGGAGAAAAAAAGAGTCTGGTGGATCTCCAATACATTTTTTTGTGCAGCCGGATCTACAACTTTTGGGGATCGTTGATTAGTTGTGATGAATAGCAAAGGTTTGTTAACGAAGCGACGATAGGAAATACGGCGCGCGTTTGCTTAGCAAGGCTGCATCCTTGGGTACGCGCGCCGTATTTCCTATTGTCGCTTCGTTAACAAGCCTTTGCTATCCATCACCACTAATCAACGATCCCCAAAAGTTGTAGATCCGGCTGCACAAAAAATGTATTGGAGATCCACCAGACCCTTTTTTTCTGCGCCCCCACACAAAAAGAAAAAAAGCGGTCTGGGCACGAGACTAATACTGCATCAGTATTAATGCATATGAGGGTTTTTTCAAGTAGCTAGCTACGGTGTCAAGATTCTGCATATAGCTATATGTACCCCAGCCCTCGACCCCAGCATATAGAATGGGTATAGCTCCAAGGGAATACATCTAGTATGATGGCACTGGTGCATGGAACATTACACAAACAGAACACAAAATTGAATGAGGAAATCCTGTAGCTCTGTTGTCTGCATGTGGATCAAGTAACTATACCTGATCTGGTTTTTTTTCTGTCAATATGAATCCCTATACTTTACTCCCTAGCCTTTTTGCAGGTCCAATAAGCACTCCTACAATTTCATCTAAAAGGTTTCAGACTCGCTTTCTTTGTCATGCATGATCAGCATTAATTGAAAATGATATTCTTCTAAAGACTTCTATAATATCATTATGAACAAGCTAAAGGAAACCAATGTTGGGATATATATAGGTTTCCTTGATCACTGAGTTTATGGACATATTTGGTTATGCCATACACATGCACTATAATCAAGGAAATGGGTAGAGTAATTGTATACTTTTCCTATTTGCTTTCCATGTTGTAGGTGTTGTTGAGTAAACTGTAAGGTTTACTTTGAAGAATTCATCACAAGCTTAAGCTATAATAATAATACTCCCATAATTCCCAACATAAACAACATGTTTCTATTCATTATATTTTATCACCTAATCATGTTCATACAACAGTTACTAAAGCTATAGTTATATGTAGCACTCACATGTCATCAATGTGAGGAGTCATAATTATTATTGTGTGAAGTTTGATAATTATTTCAAGTAGTAAGAGTTTAAAATTGCAGTAACCTTTATCATCAAGTAACACACAACATGATCATTCAATAAACATAGAAGCGTGTGATTTTCCCCTGGCTAGATGTAATGCACGCCTTTGTCTATATCACCCCCAACACAAAGTCAAGTGTGGTGCCGGACATATCTGCAAGAAAGAGATATGCTATAACTAAGCCATAAAGTGATCATAGTAAAATTCAATGAATTTCCTTGTTCAGTTCAGGTTTCTACATAGTCTACACATATGGTATCAGCATAACCAAGCATTCCTGAAGTTTCATCCGGCTATGTACTCTTTGGTATACCACTTCAAATCTTTAAAACCTTGATATCCCAAACCTGGAATAAGTAACTTGCCTAAAGCCTGAGACACAAATGTATTATGAATTATAACATTTGTTTTTAGTTTGTTTAATATATATATTGATAGCGATCGCTGTAGCTTATGCACCAAATATATATATATGTGACCCGATTTTGGAAAATCAGTCTTAATGTCATATTTGACAGCTCAAGTATTTATGACAAAAATTAAGTATTCCAAGCAATTAATTAATCACTATACAATGGTTACAGTTGTTAGTCAGTACCTTGAATTACTGCAAATTCTGAGAAATAATCTAACAGGTACCAAACTGCCTTAACAGTAATGCAGTGAATTGTGAATTTCTAATTATTTCATGCGTGACATTAAGACTGATTTTCCAAAATTGGGTCACATATAGTATAACAATGGTTTACAATTAAGATTATTTGATAATCCAGCAACCCCAGCATAACTGATCATGATGTGTCAGTGTGTGACAGTGTGTGTGTGTGTGTGTGTGTGTGTGTGTGTGTGTGTGTGTGTGTGTGTGTGTGTGTGTGTGTGTGTGTGTGTGTGTGTGTGTGTGTGTGTGTGTGTGTGTGTGTACAGTGTATATGTGTGCTAGCAGTGCTGACTGTCCATGTCTCACAGAGCAGGTGAAGGTCTAGGAGGGACTTTGGGTACTGACACCTTCACCTGTGAGACATGGTACAGCCTCCGCAGGTTACTATAATCCTGCCTCAGGAGGATTTGCCTGCACTGACTCCTAGCACCTGAGCAGTGTACAGATGTCTCAGTGCTGGTTCACTGGGTAGGCATGACTGCACCAGTGGCAGTCAAAGGCTTTGCTTTTTGCTGTGTAAATGGATGTGTGCATGTGCATATGTATAGTGCAGGCTTGTTGTAATTGTAATCGTAATTGTAATTAATTACTAATCATTAGCAATTTTCAAGTAATTGTAATTATAATTGTAATTGCTCACTGAACATAAAAGTAATGGTAATTGTAATTGTAATTAGCTGTTCAGTCAATAATCATTATGTAATTTAATTAAAGTAATCAAAGTTATGCTATATAAAAGTACTACTCCATAACTTGACTATGCTATGTACACAATCCCATGTGTATAACATGTGGCCCATGTAGCTACAGTAAATTATTGAAATTATATGTCATGTATTTGTTGACCATATAGTTAAACATTTTATGTACAGTGTGGGATACCCATGGGGTATATAATGTTCAATAGTAGAGAAACATTTAAATGTATCTGGATGACGCAGAGTTTACAAAGGATGAAAGCCCTTTAAACTTTGGAAGATAAAAGCAAATAAATACCCCATTTTAAGTACAATAGCAAAGAATAGCAGCAACATTTGCACCATTTGAGTGTGTATTCAACCATAGTGGCAATGTTCTCAGACCAAACTATATGTAGACTATTACCAAAAAAAGTTTGAAGAGTTAATAGACGTACCTTAAGATTAATGCTGGAGAACTGTAAGTAAGTTATTGTTGTACCCCAATTAGTGCTGGGCGGTATTGAAAAATAGCAAACGGTATACCTTCCATAAAAAGTATCACAGTATTAATGTAAAAGCTATTGGTATTAAAGTAACTGCCATTTACCACAACAAAAGCACCAAATAACCATGGTAGCTCAGCAAGCCTCAGATACAAACTACCACTAACAAACTTGTTTACATATAGTTTGGTTAGCTGACTACATCAGCACCTGCCTACAAACATTAATTGTCACATGTCTGGTTACCTTCTAAATATGGGATGAAACAAGCCCACAGGGAGGCCATAGTGCCCAGATGGTATGGCGGTATTAAAAAAAGCAGGCGGTATCAAAACCAGTATGACTTAAATATCACAGATTATTAACAATACCAGTGTATCACCCAGCTCTAACCCCACACATACAGTAGTAATTGAAAAGTAATTGTAATTATTAATCATTATTTTACATACTGAAGTAATTGTAATTGTAATCATTAGATTGGCTTCAAAAAGTAATTGTAATTGTACTGATTACTTTCGTTGGGTAATTACAACAAGCCTGGTATAGTGTGTGTATGCAAACATTGTAGTGTAGTATTTGTGTGGGTGTGTATGTGCATATGTGTGCATGCAATGTATGTGTGCAAGTGTGTCTCCACAATTAAGTTGACAGACAAATCACATGCGCGCATTCTCGAGCTCTCTGTTTGGAGGGTTCAAGTATCTTTCATTGCTATGGGTAGATATTATGTATTAATTATTACATGTTTGTGTTTTATTACCCCATCACATTTTTCAGTGGTTAGCTATTATGCTGTAGTACAGAATTACCACTGTACAATAAAGTGCATTTATGTATTCAATTTCCTTTAGCTTTTCATTCTAAGTGAATTGATCAAGAAAACCCTTCAGTTACATGGAATGTTCTCTGCTGAACCAGGAAATGGAATTCATATATCTCTTTCCTGATTACCTAGACACATTGAATGCAGATGAAGTATGCAAGCCTGTCAGGTTGCATGCATTACTGTGGCCAGTATTATATTTGAACACTTAATTGAAGGTGGGGTAAACACAGTATAAGATGTTTACTAAAAGCCAAGTGAAACTCAATTTACATTACTGCATGTTAGCATGTAGTAGAAGATATCATAGCAGCCAATAGAATAGACATAGTGGTACTAAAAAGGCTAAACAATCACATGATTGATTTTTATTAATGTCAAGGCAATGAAAAGTTAATATATGCTTCTGGTTCCCTATACCTGGTCATTTTTTTCCACTGAATGAATTGCACAATCATCATGTAATGATAGTCAAAATCTTACAATTTGAATTGTTAGTTGCGATACTCTTCTTGTGTATAGATACACTAACTTGATGCATTCCATGTACTGCTATGTTAATATAGTGAGCCACATAAATGTGTTGGGACCAGAAGCATAAAAAATTAACTTTGTGCGACCTATAACCAGTGATTTTCCTATAGGAATCAAGTTTAAAAAGTCTGGTCAGCGGATGATGTGCCACAACAGTAAGCTCTCTGATGGTTATGAAATAAATGGCAACTCTTAAAAGATATAAGCCCAGTTGGTTATAAATAGAGTTGTGAAACTTACTGGGTAATCCAGTTAGCAGTTTTAAAGTTTTTTCTGCATAACTGGTCAGTGTGGTTACCCAATCTCTAAAACATTTACTCAAAAATGTATGTTTTGGGTACTCTTCTCATTCTTTAACATTGATTTTAAAGAGCACATGTACAGAGCACACTTACTTAGTGGAGCATTAAAAAATTGCAGAAAATGTCAGTTAACCCACTTAAACAACAGTTATGATCTGCTAAACAACTGGTTGTGATATTCTGTCCAGTTTTACAGCTCAGATAATAGGTACAACCAAGGGAAGTCTCCAGGATCCACCCTTATGGAGTTTTGAAACATTTGAATGTTTGAAATTGGCATCAGTTATGGTGGTAACAATGTAACAGTCTGGCAATGGGCCACAAACTGCACTAGCCACAAATGTGCGGATATGCAATCTAGCATGCAGGGCCAGTGTACTAGCTGGAATGTTGAGATTAAAACAATTCATTAATAAAAATGGTCAATTGTAGTGTAGTGGAGCTATCAGGACAGGAAAAAGGGTTGGCCCGGGCTGATGATTTTCACAAAAAGCAACTATACGAAAGATTGGATCTCTACATTAGGGCTCAAACGAATATTCGAATATCCGGTGACTATTCGAATACCATTATTTTTGTGTATTCGAATACTCAATTCTAGGGAATATATAACATCAAGTGTACGGTATATAAAAATTCTTGATGTCTCATACAGCTCTCTGTAAGTTATTAAATCATTTTTATTCTGTATTGTGTTAAGGAGGCATATTGTATAACAGGATTATTGATATCCCAATCACATGTACTGATAAAGAATATTCGAATATTTGGTAGTTGTGAATAAAGAATGTTCGAATAGTAAAAACCACTATTCGTTTGAGTCCTACTCTACATCAATAATGTCAACATGTCAATTTGAACACCAACCTGTCATATCAGTCCACAATTTATAGCTAGCAGGGTTTATTTCAGAAAATTCAGCAAGAAAGGGCGTTTCAGATTATCACTGATGGGACAAGATAAAGCATCAAGAATTGCTCTATAAACAAGACTAGTGTGAGAAGCGCACAGGAAGCATGCAAAGCATGTTTCATCTAGGAGTGTCTTGGGGCATGCCCCCCAGGAAAATATACCTGTTGTGAGATCAAATTTGGAAGCAATTAATTTTTGTCAAGATTTATGAAAATGCATGTTTCTTCTAGTGTTAATGACTATAATTGTGCACCTGTATCATACAGTATAGGTCAATATAGGACTATTGGTGTCGGTCATGTATGTAAGTAGTCAAACTAGCTACTCATGAAGTTTCATGGTTTCCTCTCCTGTTTTCCTTATAAATGGCACTACTATACTTTATTTACAACCATAATACAAGAACAATCCAATTATATAAATATATTGAAAGCGACAACGTAATTGCTTCACTTCAGTATTCCTATAAAAGGTCATGAAAGAAGTAGAAAGGATATCACAAGACTGCCTTAATACTTGATCTATTAGGAGCCATTCTAAATCTCATCCACTGTCAGGCAAGCGTGGGTACAATCAAAATAGGAGAAGAATTTCTGTACAGTAAAGATCACCAAGGAGCATTTGGCAAAATTTGCAAAAAGACGAGTCACAGTTGAAAGAACTGGAGGAGCCTGGATTACTAAACCCTTTACCAATTGGAAGAAAGCCAAAATTAGGGCACACTCACAATCATATTCAGTCATGTGCTACAGCACACCTGACCAAGCGCTTCAGAATTTAATGAAACCAATCAACAAAAGATGAAGAATCAGATGGCTATCAAGGCACTGTTAAGATGTCCTTGCTTTCTTACTCAATGTCACAGTTCGCACAACAAATTAAAATTTAATTTTGAAGGCCTTGTTAGTTGGTGGAAAGTTGTGGCAGTGATTGTGAATATTTAAAAGTGCAATGAAAAATTTTAAGGGTCTCTATCTTGTAGACTTGGGGGGAGGAACAAATAGTTGCAAAAGGGCAAACAGATTCCAAGGCTCTCTCCCAAAAAAATAAATAAATATATAATATATTTAATTAAACCCTGGTTAGCAACCAAATGAGAACACTTATCACAGCAAGGTATAATTAGATCATCAAAAGTTATAGATAACAAAAATCAAGAATCTAAACTTTAATTTGGTCTTGTGGTGGCAAACGTATTTGAACATAAAATGTTCTTGACTCAACATACATTGCTGTCTTGATTATCCAAACCTCTATTACCCAAACACTTGGTTATCCAAACTGTAGAAATGACCGCTCTATTAGAGTATATTGTCTAGGAATTAGAGTATTTGAACAGGGTTCTGTATATAAATGAATGGGCTTTGACTATCCAAACCTTTTGATTATCTGAACATGTCTAGGTCCCAAGGGGGTCAGATAATCAAGGCAGGACTGCATGAAAAAGATTATCACCATTCTGCTTTTCTCTTGACAGAGCTCAAAGCAAGTGTATATGGGAGTATGTGAAGTACCTTGTTAAACTTTTTGCTATACTTTGTTATCTATTCAGCAATGCAGCAGTAGATTTTCTAGTTGATATTACAGGTTAAGTAGAAACTATCTCAGTAGGAGAAAAGAAACTATCTCAAACTATCCCGCCACTGCATTGGTATGCAGGAACTGGTCCCAGATCACTTTACTCTAATACAGGAGTCATACATGCATTTTAAATAGACCAGTCAAGTAAAGTAAAAGTTTGTAAATTTCATTGTCTGATTCCATAAGTGGTATACTAGGCAACCTATAGACTCTTATTCAAATATAATCCATTCTTTGTAACTAGTTGCAGTATCCAAGGGTTAAGAGAGTGTAACTAACTGTGGCCAAAAATTCTCTTGAAAAATTTAACTTGATCACACACCTTGTTACACACATTACAGTGGAACCTCTCTATTAGGACCAAGAATTTTTGGCCACTTTTTGTTGTAATATTGAGGTTTCCCTCTTTCAGAGGTAAAATATGTACCGGATATTAACCAGACCTGTTGGAACCAACTGCTATGTCCTTAATTCAGGGAATTTGTTAAGAGAGGTTCCACTGTATATAAATTGCTAGTTTTAAACATACAAACAGTTTATACGACAACTTAAAAGTCACTCATCAGGTTCTGTACTCTTTCTCTAATGTAGCTTCAGTACAGTTAGCAGTATACAGGTTAACTGTGTGTTGATATAATAAATTACTGGAACACATCACATGGTATAGCCACCTAGCTATATTTCAAAATTGAAAGCATACAAAACATGACATTCAGAAATTATTGATGATCATGGACTATTGGTTGTCAGTACTCCTATCTCAGTGTTGTTCTACCAATAGTGATGCTAAAGGTAGATTCATCCTTAGATTCATTTCAAAGGTATTAAAGCCATTTTTAATTGGTCCAGCCAGTTTATGGGATCACAGAGCAAGAGTATAATTGTGAAGTAACACTGTATTATAATAATGATTTTTTCTAATACAGCAATCTCTAAATTTGTTGATCATCCTATTAGAGGATTTATTTCTTAGGCTATAAATAAAACTTACCATAACAGCCTGAACATCTCTTAACCTAAATTATCTGATTGTAACTAGTCTCACGGTAAATCTTCACAATAAAAAATACTACACACGTACCTAATATGTCACAAAACAAAATAATGATGTTAATTTCAAATTCCAAAATCTTCACATGCCAGACATGGATTTATTTGCTTGGGCTAAGATTAGTGTTAAAGATGTCCGTGTAGAGATACCAAGTTCCATCTATTTTGTGCCAAATAACCACATACCTATATTGTGAGATATATACATGATGTAAAAAGAACAATACCACATAATGTTATATAGATAACATACTTTCCTTGATCCACAACTTTCTTATCAGCTCCATACATGGTGTATTCACTTCTTTCATAGCAGTAGTTGTCACTGTCTAGTGGTCCAACCACTTGTATCACCAACAGTACTTCCTTCACACCATTTGTCATCGTGCCTCCAAAAACTTTAACAACTCCTGTATACAAAGAAACGCAAACTGGAACAAAACACGGAAGCTAAAGTTGTAATATGCTACACAGAGGAGGATTGGTGTTAAGCTAACCAAAAGTTCGCAGTGTTTTCTATAGTACACAAAAAATTTAATTTATTCCAACTTTGTTCAACTGTACAATTCTATTAAAACAAACATTTAATGTACCTTGCCTTCCAGTCTGCACATCCATTCCAGTTGCCATCACCTTGCAATCTTCTGTGTACAGCATTGACAGAGCATTAGCATCTTGAGCCTTAAAGCAGGCCATGAACTTCTTGTTGGCAGCTTCAATTTCATCCCTCAAAGCTGTGCAACACAACCAACACAAGCTCATATGACAGTGACACTACACAAGCATTGCAGAGAGGATAGTTAGGAACAAGGGATGTTGCCTCCAATCTCCTTTCTAATAATTATATATACAAAAACAGCCAAGCTGTAAAAAAAGGTGTGGCCCCCAAAAAGCCAAGGTGTAAAAGATGTAAAATCCAAGATGGCAGCCAAGAAGTGGCTGTGATGGTAGGTTAACAGCAAAAATTTTAATAACAACAATTCAGATGAATTTGTGTTGCCTTCTTCCACTACGATTCAGCACCAAATTCACCTGAATTGCTGTTATTAAAATTTTTGCCATTAACCTACCACCACAGCCACTTCTTGGTTGCCACCTTGGATTTCATACTAGTCCTTTTCACCCTTGCTTGGTGGGGGGCCTCACCTTTTTACACAGCTTGGCTGTTTTTCTTTTTGTATTTGTATACTCTAAAGCCAGCCTGTGGCCAGCTTTGGAGCTTCTTTTACTTGTCTTTTTTTCTTTACTGCAGAAAGAAGGAAGGCACATCAAGAACGGAATTCTATTGCAATTTGCATATATATAATGATACATTTAAAAAAATAATAATACAGTATTATCAGTGAGTATTATTACATCAACAGGTTGACTGGCTTGTAGCAGAATTCCCTACAATTACAAGGTAACTTGTTTGTAGTTGAACTCTCTTACAGAGTGACTTCCAGTGTAGGCAGACTCTCTATAGAGTTATTTGAACTCTAGTTACAAGATGACTAGTTTGTAACTTGACTTTCTGCAGGGTGACTTGTTATAGCTGAACTCTCTACATGGTGTGGGTGTAAACGTTAATCCTCAGGTGTGCTTGCCAGATTATACAGATATTCCCTTGGTAACTATGAAATAAATAAGATATTTTACCCACAAAATTATGTAACCTGCTGTAAATGCACTACCAAACTAATACAAGACAGGGGCAAAGGAGGCAACCTTTTTGGGTGTTTCCAGGGGTGGCATACCTTAGTGTGCAAAGCACACTACAGCATGCCACCTAGGGGGTCTGGTGGAAAGTGCTCCCCCAGGAAATGTTGAACCTTTGAGAGTGATTTCAGCAGCTATCATTATTTGTTTGACGGTTGTATTAGGGTGACTGCTCTATTAGGGTATATTGATCTTAGATGTAGAATCCACTTGATTCACTGGAATCACAGGTGTAATACAACAAGCACAATTATTGTAATGCTCAATGACAACTGGAGATATTTTTAGAGAGGCTAAGCTCCTCCATAATCTCTTTGACAGGGGCTAAAAAGCACCCTCTCTCCACCACCTCTGATACAAGGTGTCTAATACTACCACCTTTGTTATTAGGCTTGCTACCCAGGCACCAGCAGTGATTGTCCGGGCCCGGATCTAGCTACACCCCTGATCTTTGTGGATTATTGTGTTAGAGGTGTGCAACATTTTATTTCTACAGAAATCTGCTTTGTTGTCTATTATTAAGAATTGGGAGATGATCTGTAACACTGGGATAGTTAGTAGTTACAAGCTACATCGCAAAGCTCCCCATGGACTGGCACTGGCAAAAGTTTGTCGGCAATCATGATCTTACCCATTGCACAATGGCAATAGTTTGTGTATACATTGGGATTGACTGTGGAAAACTTGACTTGCAAATTACTCCATTGCCCACTGGGCGCACCTGTAAGTTATACAAATTAAAATATGTATTTTCTCTCTTTTTGGAGTGTCTTGTAATATTTTCAAACAACTGCTATACAAAGTCAAGATTTCTTTGTTGTCGTCAATTTAGATATAATGTTCAGCATCATATGATCACATTTTGAGTAGAATGTGTGAACTACTGAGTGGTCAACAATACTGGATAACAAAGTAAATGTTTGATTAGATGTCTAAAGGTAACCTGATGAAAGCAAAAGCCCATACGTTGCCTTCCAGGCCAGGGTGGGAGGAGTTAGTTACCGAGATAATGTGGTACTGGAGGCAAAACTAAGGAAGGATATGAAGTATGCCTAAAGAGCAGTATGCAAGCAAAAAAGTAGTTGATACTGGGGCTATAAGATTTAGTATAGCTTCTATATATTATTCATGCAGTATTTTAGTCTAATAAGCTGCACAAACAGCAGTGTAGCAGGTAGCTAGATACATGTATGCACTTTTAAACAGTTTTTCAAAAGCAAATATGTAATAAAGAGTCCAGAGATTAGCTCTGGAATTTAATCATTATCAGTCTATTCTACAATGCTTCATTACGGCGATATCTTTATGATGATAGTCATGATGATGATTGGTGCGAGTAGCTATCGGAATACCTAAATAACTGATACCGATCGATACCAAAATGCCCAATATTGGCTCCAATTCAATACCAATCTGATTACCGGTGGAACACTAATATCAGAAAAATATCAAATGGTAAAGTAGTACCGTTTAAGTAGGGATCCCCTGAAAATTTTGTGCGCCACCCTAAATTCCACCTTTGAAAATCTTCCTAGAGACATGTTACGAAATGAAAATCACCTTTATGGAATAGTACGTACTAGTCTATGATATATAACACAGCATTACTTGTAATAAAACACATACAGATGGCTGGTTATAGAATTTTTAAAAATCGCCAAAACTTGAATGTTAGGCTGACTGCCTGACTGACTGACTGACCACAGTCGCAAGGCTAGCGGCCAAACGAAGCAGTGCATGGCCACTATTTTACGCCACAAAAACAAACTCACCAGTGGAATGTGCCTTTTGGGGTTCCGACGAGTGTAGGCCCTCTGTACCTTGTCTTTTCTGTTATCTTCAATCAAGCTGCTTATCTTCTTCATCCAAAAAAACCATATTGAGGCATTAATTTTCCGTATCAACACTTTCTTTCAGCTGCATACTTAGATGCCACAGAATTATTTCAGAGCTGGATTTCAGAAGCGCTTCAGTACTGGCGCTACCATAACAGGTATACTAGCTAGATATCTGCAACTTCGCGATTGGGATCCCGTTCGCGATAGGTTCGCAACCACACCCATCAAATAAAGATCTAGGTGGACTAATAGCAATAATACAAAGACCATGTATGCACACCTCTTAACAGTCTAGCTATATTATATTTACTTAACAGTGAACAAGATGGCCTCACCCCTTATTGGTCTAGCTAGTCACGATATTCTAATACAACAGTCACTCTAATACAACAGTCACGTATGATATTCTAAATGAACCGTCACAAGTTACATTGTAGCTATCTAGCTGTGTTCCAACAAAAAACTAAACAAACTAGTACTTTAAATTCTCTTGTTTCACTACTTTTATTACATAGATCCCTACTTCATTTTTAAATTAACAATTTTTAAAAATATTATATATAAAATTGTTCACTATGGACTAAGGAATACTGCTGGCTTATTCTTGTTTAATCATTATCAGTCTAATAGAAGGTTTCATTATGGTGATATCTTTCAAGGCCGCTTTCTGCGAGTTTCAGCAAAGATTGTCTTTGTGCATGCACTCAATAGTATTATGGCCACTTCTTTTGTTTTTCAGACAATGGTAGAACAATCATCACAAGTATTATCAAACTGTTTCACTTCATCATAATACAAGACACTATTAGCAACTATAATAATACTACTAGACTATTCTAGAGTCAACCTTTTCTGCTATTATGTAACACTAGCGGAGTAGTGCGCATAGCCGGGACTAGGAAGCAGAGCTTCTGTGTACATGACTGTTTCAAGGCACACAACCTTCAGAAATGTATAGTTCAGAAATGCATAGCAACATTGACACTGAGTCCAAAATATATTTTATATCATTTGGTGCCATATGGAGCCCATAATGACTAATGGGTTAATAGTCACTTTGGGGAAGCATCAATACAGCATCAAAAAGCTACAAGTTGTCCAGTTAGAGCCATGCTTAGTTTTGCATACGAGAGTACAGCTGGAAGTTGGTTATATATAGTGTATCCACACAGTTATTATAAATGTTTGTCATAACATGGCACCAGTTACCAGTACAGTGGAGCCCATCTAAAAGGACACCCCAAAATTCAAGACAGCCTCTTTACAAAAGACGTCCATCTACGTCCCAAATCAACATAATAGTATGTAGCTTGTACACCCCTTAACTGAGGACACCTCTTTACAAAGGCCAAAATAAATTCCCCAATGGAGTTCGTCTTTGAGTGGTTCCACCAAATGTGGTTTCAGTGCACACCCCTGGTTATTTTAATTAAACAGGATCACGTGCTGGCATTAAACTTTGCCAGACGCAGCGTTGATGCAACAAATTATTTTATAGTAGCTTAGCGTATGTAGCTATTGCAGACCCTTTTCCCCAACTCATGGCGATCAATGAAGCCGGCTACGGGCGAGACTACGGGACACGTCGACGGTATGCCGGAGCGTCTTGCATACAAGAAAATAACCACAGAAAAACACCTTGAGGTCCTGAGGCCATCTTGACAATCAGCTCACTATCAAGTGTAAGTAGCTTTATCAGCAACTAGAACTGTTGAAAGTCACGTGAAATTAGCTAGTCACGTGATCATAGAGCGAATTGATTTTTATTTAAGGCCACTCCAAATGAGACTGTAGTTTCCCGTCCTCCGCCCGCATCACGTCTGGGCACCCGCATTAAATGGTCATTATTGTCATTATTTTTCCAAAACCACTTCCTGTGCTGCTTTCTAGAAACTTCTCATGGAGCCTTTTATTTTGCATTGCTAAAAAGCACAATGAAATCTAAAATGAACAGTTCTAATGGTTGCTACCTTGCAAAAAAAGCCATTTTCATGACCTTGAAATCCTCTCAAGATCGAGATACTCTAATAGAGCAGTCAATCTTTAATAATGAATAATGATAATAAGCCTCCCGCCCGCACCGAAAAACGAAAACGTCAGGACGGGAAACTACAGTCTTATTTGGAGTGGCCTAAGCTTTATTTATTGTTACTGGGAAGACGCTGAGACGGAAATTGCCGATGCGCCCAGGGGGCGATCAACACCCCAAAGAAATCACACATACACATAAGCTCAAATATTCGGCATAGCCATTCTTCCATACAAGAGTGTACATTCAAATCATGCATGAAGTATTGTTATATGATACAGTCCTGTAATGCTAGAGTGCCTTTATTGTCTTTTACTTTAGTTACATCTTCATTCCTGTCAATTAATAATCTGGTTATCTCGTTGTGCTTTCTCTCTGCAGCCTGTAGGTAAAATGACATTTGCTAGATTACTGCACAACAATAGCTTGATCTCACTATTGATCCTTAACATGCTTTAGGCATTACAATATAGGCTTGAAAAGGAGTGGTCTGGCTCATATTGGTAGATGAATAGAGGACTTGCTATCTGTGGCATGCATACATGTCAAATAAGCAGCCAGCTTAATACCAGTCAGTATGGATCACCAAATGGGACTGTGGAATAATAAAATACCTGAGAATATTCAATGCTACAACATTAGTTAGTTGTTGGAGCTAACCTTATGTAAAACAGTTTTTCCATCACCATCCTGTAACATCACATTTGCCCGGTGATTTAGCAGCAGCTGTACGATGGACATGTGACCCACATATGCTGTCCTGTGTAAAGCAGTAGCACCACCTGTAAAGGATACAAGTAGTACACACTCTACTGTACGCTTAGTTTGTGGTTTCAGTTTCATACAGTTCGCTGAGGTAGGTGCATTTGTTATATTTTTACCGTAGCACAATTATCAGGAAACTTTCATGAACAAGAATCTCATAAAAGTGCTAGAAATATGTAATGGTAGTGTGACTGCTCTATTACAGTATCTTAATTCAAACTCATGTGTCCTGACACAGCTGCTTCGGTTGCCAATTGCCATAGCTATTCTGCTATTTAATGTACTGTATTTAGGATTTCCCCAGCATTCAAACTAATGAAGTGATAATTGACAAATTCCTGTTACATGTACAGTAGAGTTCATTCTATACATTAGCCCAATCATAAGTGATAAGACATGGAAGTCATGTTAGAAACATGTGTAGTGTTAAAACAGTATAATAGAGCATTCAGTGGTTTTTAAAAATGTCTATCAAAAAGATCAGATTTGCTGTAAGAATATGGTGAGTCATACATATGTCCTTCATATTACAAAGTTTGAGGCACTCTCTAGGTGATATAATAACAGTATTATTCACCTCTTGTTTGAAAGTCCACATCAGCTCCGCACTTCAATAACGCTTCACACACTTCGTAATGTCCATTACGGCTGGCATAGTGCTAACAGACCAGAAATTAAAATATCGAGTACAGGACAGACATGCGGTTTGCAAAGAGTACCATATAGTATTAGACGTCACAAGTAACAAAATTGTGAATACAGAGTAAATGTTATATAGTGTGTCCCTCAAACCCCTGGGGACCAACTAATGTTCAGCTGTATCTGTAAAAGGTGTCCACATATTTTAGAATAACATTTAGAATGCTTCTGGTACACACATAGCTGTGTGTAACCAGTCAGATTTACTGTAAAACAAACCTAAATGGCTTACTACTGAGTATATCTTATATCCACATCAATGAATGCACTGGTAACTACATTGCTTACTAACTAATGGGGTGTAGCCAGATGAATCAGTGAGGTTAGGATTGATACTGCTGCTTAAAAATTTTGTCACCTTTGATAGTTCTCCATCCATTGCTGCACACCAAATACCACGCTGCAACGAGAAATTATATTACAACAGTATTTGCTACAACCGGTGGCAGATTTAAGATTTCAAGATATTTTTGCATTAGCACATGTTGGAACAGTGGTCACATATTTTCATCCTGCAATTTTCCAACCAGTTATTGAAAGCTGCAGCAGTGCATGGAGCTTGATTGAGTACAGAATGTCCAGAAGCTGGAGTCTAGGGGTGCAGAAATTCTGTAGCCTTGTTAACTTTAAAAAAGAAGCTCAACATTTGGTCAGATATTCAGTTCAATGATGACATAACAGTTTCAATTGTAGCTCATTTCCCCCATCGGTCTGGCAGTACAAATACTTTTGAGTCAAGGAGATGGCACTATGGCTGGGTGATAGTAAATTTTTCTATGTCCAAACAATAGTAAGACACTGTTCACGATAGACGATAGCATAATACTGACAATTCACCTATTCCTTTTCAAAGAGATATATATGTAAGGAGGGATGTGTTACAATGCTCATCCTTTGGCTAACAGGATGAGTGTTGACTTTCCCTTTGACCAAGCTAAGGATGTAGATTGGAATGGAGGATACATCAAAGTGCCACACTCTTGTTGAGTTTTATTGACTGTTCTATTAGAGTATTTTGAATAACGGGCCACATGGAATTTTAGAACACTCCATCTGTTTCCCGTCCTCCTCTCAGGTGTATTTTCATGTGGGTGGTTTATGAGACTGGCAGCATTATTGACCTGGGCACAGCCATAGAAAACTGCAAGTCTTTAGCCTATAATTTAAGCGCGCTTTAAAAATAAAACAATTATGATTTTTTGCGCGCGAAATTCTTTACGATGATTCCAGTTATGATTCTCTGCGATGATTCTGATTTGTGGTGTCAAATCTCTTCAGATGAAACTTGACTATTCGATGGGTTATCGGGCACTATGGATACTTTTGATTGTCGCTACCAAACTATGTCACGGAGGGGTCTACGTTTACATAAGCGCTTCAGATAGCAACATGCTATTTGTAAGTCAGCGCCCATAAAATTCTAACTCGCGCTAAATCCTCACATCTTTTGGACTCACTCTATACTACCAAACAACGTAAACATTGTATTTATAAATGTACCACTGTAATCCTCAAGATTAATGCATTTTTATGGTGGTTAAAAATTAGCTATGGTGATTTTTTATTAGAATCACATTTCAAACCATAATAGTTCTATTAGTGTCAAATGTTGGTTAATACTCACTCAGGATTTGTGTCATATTTGGTGAAATTCCTGACAGCAACCTTGCTACCCTGATCAGCTAGGGTGTCATCCATATGTTATTATGATGTTTAGTAGAGTTACTCACCTTGTCAACAACATAATATATGTGTAACACTCTGAGTTAATACTTTTCACTTAATTATGGTTGAGGTGAGCCACAATTAATTTTTAAGGTGACAAGCTTGCTGTTTTAAATCTTTGTAGCACAGCCAATACGATACTAAATTAGCTATTTGTACTGATAATGAGTATCTGATTTTACACTGTATGGTTTCCTAGTGTTATGCATTGGTTATAGGATGGTATTGTAAATGCTGCATTCACAGCAAGCCTTGGCTTAGTGTAGTAAGAATTTCACACGTCATGACTTTGATTTCACACATGCCCTGAACTTTATGATGCGTCTTTAAATAGAAGCCTCTTAAATGCTTATTTTTATTTATTTATTTATTTTTATTTGTTAATCGTAAAATTTTTTGCTTGACAAGTAAATTCTATTAGCGTGCATTTGAAAATAATTCTACAAATAGTGATTCGTAGACGGTGCCAATACTGCAGCTCAAATTAATTTTTAGCTTGGAGCATTGATCAGAAATTCGATATAAGCATCACTTATATAAATGTCTGGTTGAGCCTTACATAGATGCAGTGCAAAACCAGTAAAGAATAACAAATTCTGAAAACCATGCAAATTATGCCCAAGCTCCTTCTGGAAAAATCTAGACTGCTTATGGTACTGGTGTTAATCATTATACCAAATTATTTGCCAGTATTTTGAATATAGTGCTTGGCATTTTTGTTAACTTTCATTGTGACTACGAGGTGTGTGGAGATGTGTTGTTGTAGATAGTTCCTAAGGAAGACTGAAATTTTTGTATGGTTGTGTATGCATGTATGTATATGAGTTTTACTTTTTGTAGGTCATCAAGGGAGGATCTACATGGTGCTCAACAATACAGTGTCTAACCGTACAGCATCTAATATGTTAGTGAATAATATTATTTCTTTTGTCATTGGTCATGATGATACTGATAAGGAGGTTGGTTCAACTGTGTTTGTGCGTGTGCGTGTACAATGTAGTGTTTTTGTGGACCTTCGCAAGCCTTATGACTCTATCCCATGAGCAGCATTGTGGACAAGGATGTCGAAGCATTGTTGGACACCCTTGTGTGTGTGTGTGTGTGTGTGTGTGTGTGTGTGTGTGTGTGTGTGTGTGTGTGTGTGTGTGTGTGTGTGTGTGTGTGTGTGTGTGTGTGTGTGTGTGTGTGTGTGTAGTGTGTATGTACATAACATGGACCTACCAGTATATTATTCTACACAATACTGAGTACAAAAACACCACTGCTATTCACCTGGTCAGGTCACGTGACCAATGATCACACACGTAACATATGTGACTGGATTTTGGAAAAACGATCCAAATCGCACATTAGAAGTTCCGAGATAAACGGTTTTAAAGAATTGAAGCCAGCATAACTCTCCAAGGATAGCAAGCACGCGTATGAAATTTACACAAAAGATGCATCAATCTGTTACCTTTCAAGCCACTTCCAGTACTTGTAGCTGCTTGTACAGTTTCCCGCCAAATAAGATAGAAAATCTGAGCAGTTGGACGAGCGAAGTAGTATCACGAGTGCTCACAAAGGGGTGGAGGCTGGGGGGTGGCGGGGAGGGCAAAAGATAGACCTCAAAATGGAGGCAGACCACGATTGGAGTCCAGACACCAGATTACAGGGCTGTGCTGGCTCCTTAGTGGCTGATATGTAGCAAAATCAGCAGAGAACACGTCTGGCCAACATTATAAGGCTGTCCACCAGTAAACCACTGACTCTTGCCAAGCCAGGTCCTACACAAGGCCTGAAACCGCCATTTGAGCACTCCACACCACCCAGAAAAGACGTGTGTAAAAACCAGCCTCGTGTAGTTTGAGTAGTGCTGAGGGTCAAAACTTGTAGTACGATAGTGTAGCTATCCACTGGTGGTGTTAGTTTGATTTTGCCTGATGTGCGATTTGGATCGGTTCTGTGAAATCTGGTCACATATGACATCAAAAGATCAGTAATGGTGACACAGTATATTGTCATTTATTGTAGTGGGGATACAGGGTGACTTACAACTCTGGTGACAATGAAATACTCAATGCTCCTAAGTCGATGAACCTTTCTTCAGTTCCTAAGCTCCCTAATGGTATCAGCACAGTATTGTTGTATTTTCATTACTAATCTTTCTTTCAGGTTATAAACTGAATGCGACTTTTAATTGTACAAGAAACATTGATGGATATCAAGCCAGCTCTGTTATGTTCATAATCAACAACCAGATGCTAACTTCTTTTATTAGAGCTAAACTAGAATTCAGAAAGTGGTGTAAGTTGTACATGCTAATGTACTGTTCCTCTTTAAATGGATGATAGATTTTTAAAGTTCCATTGTCCAGAGTTAGTTCTGTATGACGTTAGAACTTTTGATGCAATTTTGTTATCATGAAACATTGCAATATTTAATGTGGGATTTATAGCTGTCCTCTTTCAAAAGTTTTTAAAAAGGTATGGAGGTTTTCCCCCCTTAAGGTCGTGATAATTACGGTGTAGTAAACTATTTATTGATTCGACAATAGTAAATATCTGTATGGACCATTAAAGTTACAATTTCTTCATCTTTTTGATGTCAAGCATACTATTCTCTCAGGTAACTGCTCAGAGCCTAGCTGTTCTGAAGAGAATAGTCCTCCAGATTCCACAACTTTGTATGCAGCCATTACAGTCGTAGTACTGTTAATCGTGTTTGTCGTCGTATTTGTGATCGGCTTCCAATGTGTACGACGACTCATACAACATCACAAGGAACAGAAAGAACTTGATGCAGAGGATGAGTGAGTTACTAGTCCATATTTACATTGATGTTTTTAATCTTTTACACATGTCGACTTTAATCAAAAATTGAGAACCGCGAATTTTAAAATGGCACTTGAAGCGCCTTTAAAAATAATCCATCCGTAATGTGCAAGCATAGATAATAGACACCTCATACGGTAGGGGTGTCTATTATCTATGGTGCAAGGAGCGAGGCAAGGAGTATTCGAAGGTGATGGACCTACCTAGGCAACCATAGAATGTGCGAGGATTGCATAAACAGGTATGAGAGGTATCTATATAATGTAGTTGAGGGTTGTCACGTATTGGCTGGTGGAATGTTTCCAAATAAAGAGTGCCAATTACAACTCCAATACAAAACTCGGTTACAAGGGGCCTTTGGTTGGGAATTAAAAGACTTGCAACTGATTCGATCATTAGTGGACTTCAAACAGCTTCTTGTAAATGTATACTTGTGATTCATAGTAGCAACTATTTGAAAATACATCAAGTTTCTTTGGTTAATGCGACTTTCAATCTCAATTAAGCCCCACCCCCAGGTTCCTATGTACCAACTGAGGATTCCAAATCCATGGTTTGCCCCATCCCTGGGACTTGATATTTTCTATAGACAGTGTTGGGGTCATTACTTCAGAACTCTTTACTACAGTGAAAAGTTGTGCATTGTACAGTCACATAAGTCAGGTGATGAAGCTGAAAGCCTTGGTGTACGTGAAGTCTAGCTGTGCTGTAAATAACAGAAGTGTTCCTTTAATTTCTTTGCCAATTGAGCTCGTACCATATTCCCGGAAACTTTTTCATGGTACATAATTTTCATGGTTTTCGTGGTTGGTAAAGCTACTATGATATGGCCATTAATAGGGTGAAAGTGAGCCTCAAGTGTCGAGTCAGTCAAGACGTGCAGTGAAAAAATGATAGCAGCGATCATCCCTAAGGATGTTTGGCTTTTCCACATTTACAGGCTCGTTCATCATTCCTCACAGGTGCTATTTTCTTGGCTCAGATGCTGTTGGCTATCGGTACAGTAAAAATCAATCCAACTTTTTTATAGTTGTGTGGTCAAGAGTGATTGTCTTTGAATAGCTTCAGTGATCTGTGATTTTTACATGAAATGTAAAATGCAAAACCCTGGGCTAAGAGATACTCATGAAATTAAATCATGACAAAGTGCATAACCCATAAATATATGTACCACAAAAAATTTCCTGTCAGGATAGGACATGAATGTGTTCATTTAAATGCCAATAAATAATTTCAAGCATGCACCTATGCTTATTTATAACTATTACCTGCTGTACGTGCAAAACTATCTATGCATTAATCATTTAATGCCAGGAACAGAGATCACCAGTATGTAGCATGCATGGTGTTGTAAGGGGAATTATGCCTATACTGATGCAAAAGTGTTTGTGGTTTTGACAAGAATGTAGTTCAGTTATTCAGTGAGTCTTCCCTACCAGTGTCTTCAATGTGCTGTTGTGCTGTAAGAACAAACAAAAGCATTAGTACCTGCTTTACGTTCAGGACATCTAATGTGACGTAATAGTAGTGTACTATATTGCTACGTAGGATCCTTAAGTCATGTTTTCAGTACATGCAGGGTTAACTACATACAAGCTGTATATATACCTCCTACATGACAGGTGGTATACACATAGCACAGTTTCAGTTTCTACATGATGTTTACCTTACTGTCAACAGAGAAAAATACCTGTATACACATAGCACAGTTTCAGTTTCTACATTAGGGTGACTGTTCTATTAGAGTATTTAGATCGTGATTGACAAGTTTCTGGAAGTTCACATGACGACTATTGCACAATACAGCTTTGAGTTGGGATGCTCAGCACCCCAGTAAAATAGTTGCAGCACCCCCTCTTCTGCCACCTATACACTGACATGGATGAGTGTGCTTTCACACTCATCACTATTCCTGCTTACATCCTTTCACTCTGCTTAAATGATCATACATTACCTTAAAGGTCATAATTATTATAAGACATTTAAAATCAGTGATGATGTTTAAACACCTACATGTGGGATTTTGTATGGCAAGAGAGAGTGCGTAGCATAGGACAAGTTTTGAACGTGCAGTAACTATAATTGCAAATTGTACATGTGTTGGCTTTAAATTATGCACAAGTTCATTTCTTTTTTGTTGTCACTAAGGTATTTTTCTCTGTTGACAGTAAGGTAAACATCATATAACTCAAGCATGTATTAAAACAAAATTAATAGTACTGTATAGTATTTGATTAAGGTACCAAAAATGCCTCCAAATTCAATCTCCTGGCACCTAATTTTCAAAATTTTCCTGTGGGGGGGGGGGGGGGGGATGTCCCAGACCTCCCTATAATTTTTCGCACACCTACTACTACTACCACCATAAATTTTGGGCACCCTCAACTTCCTATGCAGTGGATATGCCCACCTTCTAAATTGGAAACTCCCTTAATAAATTCCTAGATCCGCCACTGCTATGTGTTCTACCACTTCAACAGTTTGTGCTGTGGTTTTCAAAGGAATGTTGCTCCAAGTTTTCTCTACACCTTGGCCTTCGAGAATGAACAGAAGCATGCGTGAATTCGTGATTATTAGACTAGCCAGATGATAAGTGCTTCATTATCAGTACTGATTGTGTTGATTCACACTAAGTTTGGTGAGTAAGCGGCGTACAGCTTTATATATAGATGCAAAGTACAGTTCATTTGAAATCCATCTGGATTTCTAAATATTATGCACTCCTTGAAATTCTTTTTCTTTTGAGATTAACCATCTATGTAGTTGTAACCATCTCAGCAAAAACCTAATTTCTCTTTATTGTACCTACAGTGTCCAATGAATGGTTTACCAAAGTTTCAGCCTATTATGATGTGTACTTGAAATTATCAATTTGTACAGCAACTATACTGAAAATAAACTACAGGCAGTTATACATTCCACAAAGTTGGGATTTGGCTTAACATGCTAACCATGAGTTGGCAACCAAGGTATAGTTTTAGCCTTGTATTTACTTGCACATACAAATATGTAGATGTTTCAAATAAAGAAATGATTTTGTTTTGTTTATGTCTACCACATCGTAAATAATGTATGTGACTTGGAGATACAAGAGGTATTCAAATTCTCCATGAGCAGGAAATAAGATGGTACTTGAGACTTGCTTCCCTGAGTAATGGTTCAGTGTATTTCACCTACATAAGTTTTTAAATTTTATTTTATGGTTGTGTGGGTTTTTGATGGTCACATTATCTCAGAAACTATCAGAATTCAGGCTCCTGTTACAGTGTCCACATCAGAGTTCACTCAGCATACCAATTCATGTATACCAATGATGTGTATCTTCACTGCATGTTCACTAGTTGTGTGTTTACTTGGCTAGGAAGAGTGGCAATGCAGACGTTGGTCCCTGGACAAAAGAGTTGATCAAACAGTGTATGTGCAGAGATTGAGGATTATAACTCAGAACATTATTTCTACTTTCAAATAATTGTAATGTATGACAAAATCACTGATTGTGGTTTTCTCTAGCAATATTATGTTACTGCCAACATTACTTAATACATTGTATTTATCATATCAAAGGAATGGTACACTACTGTCCCATGATTTAAGGGAAACCGTGCAACATATGTACCATGTCTGACTGCTTTAGTTACACGTATCACTTCAGCCTCATCCATAGGAGCTAGGGACAACACATGTATGTTAACTTAGCCTCTACAAATGCAGTAAAACACTTTTAAGACATTTTACACTTTGATACTTCCAGTAGGCTGAAGCCATACCTACAGTATTTTTATAGGTCTAGAGACAGCATCATAACTTCAAACTTTATATTTGTACAGGTTATATACTAGGAGAGTTGCTGCAGATCCTTTTGCAGAGGTGCTTATAATTTTTTTACATTACAAGTGTAAAGCACACATGATGGAGGAAGTACACAAAATAGATTGGCTTTGTGACTTGCAGAGGTATAGGGGATTTATCACTTCTTGCAACATTGGAGTAAAAAGCATAGAGCATGGTATGGCTTCTTACATGTTAACTAGCCACAAACATGTATAGTTCATTCCCATTATGGTGGTTGTTTACTGTTATCATTCCTAGTATGGACTATAGAACAACATTCTTTGGTCAATTAAAGAAGCCATGTGATGCTCTACGCTTTTTGAATTTACCTTCTGATTTGCAGGAAGTAATAAATCCCCTGTATCCAGTACAAATATTTACTGAATGTATACACATCATGAAGTACATAAATTACACGGGAAAAATGAAAGGCTGTTCTAGGTGTACATTTTAGCCAAGTGTGTTGCCCCTCTTATCCATGGTCCATCCACTCATCTTCTGAATCAGATCCCTCTCTGATCATAATGAACAACTGGTGACCTGTGTAAAATAGTTATTCTGGATGGAATGGATGATCATTAGCTATACGTATGTAATGTAACACATGCATACAAGAAAGTGAGATGTAATTTTTGTGAGAAACAAAAGTAACACACAGTTCCCTATTCTATGACATAGAACGAATATAAAATTTCACAGACAGCTAAGCAACCACAAAATCTGTATCTCAGGAATATCTATGAGTATATGGTATCATTTTGATTGAGGTGCAAAATTAAAGTGTGTGTATGTAGGAGAATAAAGGGACTATTGACATGTGGATGGAAAAGAAGACTCTATCAAGTGGAAGAAACATCTATAATGACCCTTACTACTATACTCCATTAAAGGTCACCTGAGTTGGCCAGTTTCTCAGTATAATGGCTGCATGACTACACAGTCCCAACTGAATTTTATAGAAATAGTTATATACCTCTTCAATGATGCACGCTGCTTACTTCAGTGGCACAACAAGTACTAGTATTGAAATGCGTATCCTCATAACTACCACGAGTGAGAATTGATCAGTTAATGAATCATTTCACCCTGTTCTTGTAGAACAAGTGGAAAAGGGTGTAACTTAAAATGCCGCTTCTCACATCATGGCAATGCAGCCCATTTTCTAGGAAAATAAGACACCAATACCTACCTTGGTACTGCAGTTAACTCATTGGTACTAGTGAAAAAAACTAACTAGCTACTAGGATGGTTGTGCTGTTGTTTTATTGACAACATTTCAATGGTCAACAATAAATTCTTGTGTGCTTATATAGTGATAACTAATTAACTGGTGTGGTTAACCATGAGTCTCTTAGTACCATACGGAGGGAACCTTTGTAGGAGGAAAAATTGGCGAATCAAGCAAAATATCACTGTTAGCGAAATAAAATTTGGCAAATTGTTAGCAAGCACATGCCCTGTTTAATTAATCGTATTACTAATCGCTGTGCCCGAAGCGAGGATCTGGAGTGCCACACCTCTTCAGTAACGCCTGGAGTCAGCAATCAACTAAAAGGTAATGCTACATATAGACAGTAGGTCTACATGCACCCTCTGGAATACTACTTGATGTGGTAGCACTCGCTACTTGTCACGGCCATGTCTAGGTGAGGTTTGGAAGATACTACATGTATAGTAAGCTATAGCTACCTGGTGAGTTAATCGAGGCAGGCTTGGCTGTAGCTTGATGCCTGGCCCAGTAGCTCTTGGTCAAGTAAAAAAATTGCTTTAGTTCAAGGCTTGGTTCGCTGTTTTCTTCACTAGCAAAATATTTGGATGGGGAAAATTTGGCAAATTCATGGTCATTCGCCAAATTTTAATGGCGCCAAAGTTTCCCTCCATACGGTACTAAGAGACTTTTATTATTATTATTATTATTATTGTTAATTAGCAAAGCCCACTAGGGGCATCACGCTAATGAGCATTACAATCACGCATTATATTATATTACTTACAGCGTTCTTAAATGTTTCAAATTCAAGATCTATTGTGTCGATGTTAGGAATTTGAAGGGAGTTCCATTGAATAATTGTTCGGAGGGAGGAAGGAGTATTTGTACACATCAACTCTTGTTTGCAATTGGGTTAGCTTGAGAGGATGTTGAGCACGGGTGGAGGACACTTGAGTTGGTGACGGTAAGCAATGATCAGGTATTGCTAGTAAGTTCCTGACAATCTTGAATAGGAAGGTGAGTCTAGCAATTGTTCTTCTGTTTTGAAGTGTAGGCCATTCAACATGTCTGTGATGCTATCATGGTTTTGGTTAGATCTGTGCCAGGGTTTGTTCAAAACGAAACGAGTAGCGCGGTGTTGAATCATTTCTAGTTTACTAATACTAGTTTGATGATAGGGGTCCCAGATGGTTGAGCAGTATTCTAATGATGGTAAGAGCAATTGTTTGTAGACGTGTTCTTTAATTTCTGATGGTGCATTGTGGAGATTTCTTTTTAAGAATCCAAGGAGTCGATTTGCCTTGTTACAGATGTAATTGATGTGAGGATCCCATGATAATTTGTGGTGAAGACGGATTCCAAAGTAATTGTGTTCTAATACTGTAGCCAGTGGAATGTCGGACATTTTGTATGTGAAAGTACTCTTGTTATGGTGTGTTGTTATCTGTAAAATTTTACATTTGGAGATGTTGAATTCCATCATCCAGTCAGTTGCCCATCTTGTCAGTGAGTTTAAATCATCTTGAAGTATTTTATGGTCTTGTGGTGTTTTAATGGTTTTGTAAATAAGGATATCATCTGCAAAAAGACGGATCTCACTTTGGATGTTGGCAATGATGTCATTGATATAAATCAAGAATAGAACTATTGGAGTCTCTTTGTGCAGGGGCGTAGCCAGGATTTTTTGAAGGGGGGTTCCAGCACCAGCATTGAGTTACTATAAGCAGGGGTCTGGGGGCGCAGCCCCCAGCCACTGAGAGACTTTCAATATTTTAATAAATCAAAACTCAGCAAATTGCTATATTTTATGCAAAAATACATTAATTATGATGCATTAAGTGCCCCTGGGATGAAGGTAGCGATAAAGTCACCTAGTGGAAACAGGCAGCATAACACATAGACACACATATAGTAATCTGTAAGTGATGGTTATATCTCACTGTGGTTTAGGAGCCATGAATCCACTGATACAAATGACAATCAAAACAATATAACTATACAAATATGCATAGCATGAATTCATTTTGCATAACATGAGTGATAAATTACTGGAGCTCTATATCTTTAAACACTGCACACCAAAGCTATAGCAGTATAAGGCCGTGCTAAGTTTTGCATTTAATGTTGGAATGTCTAAAAAACTTCATATGGACATGGATATTTACATCATGTTCTATTAGAGTATACCTGACTGCTCTATTAGAGTATATACCTGACTGCTCTATTAGAGTATATACCTGACTGCTCTATTAGAGTATATCGATCTTTTAAACAAGTTTTGAAGAGGGCTCATGTTACCTCTGTAAATGTAAATCCTTCCCTGAGAGATGAATGTAAGTTTTATCAATTGTTGTGCTGTACCATTACCGGGCACTATATTGCTCACTCATTTTGTCCTGCCACACTAAATGGTGTGTTAGGATCCTGCTTGCAGAAGTCTAAATTTTACAGGGGGGATTCCGGAACCCCCCCTCCCTACGCCCCTGATGTGGATAAGAAACTTCTGTTTTAATTGAACTTTAAAGCATTATACCATTTTCTAAGTGTTATTCAAGTATGAAGTCATCAGCTAGTTTACTCACCAATGTCACCATCACCCTTTGTGAGAGATCTTTGTATAGTGAGTGTAAAAGCTGGCTATTATGCATCAATCTACAACTTCTATTCAGAAGGCAGATATATTTTCAAGTGGAGTTTCCTGTACAGTCTTTTGTAAACTCTTCACTGACTTAGCAAAGCTGAGTAGCGCAAAGCACAGCTACATTAAACTTGTCCCAGGCTAACCATTTTCTAAAGCAGTTAGACACCAATACCAGTGACTTTGAGACATAAATGCTTGTAGGAGGTATTAGAATGACACAATAGAAGCTGACATTCTAATACCTCTTACTCAGCATTTATGGTATGTGGTGACTGACCAGGGGCGGATCCAGGGGGGGGGGTGGGGGGGGGGGGGGGGCTTTGGGGGCTGAAGCCCCCCCCTTCATATTTAGGTTTTACTTGATCAATATGTTGAGTATTATAATGAAATTTTGTCTTAGCATAATTATATGATCACTAATAATACAAATACTCATAAAACCACCTTATAAACATCTTTCCAAGGTATTATCAGTGGATTTATGCTAAAGTTTATGCAACAAGGACCTGGATCAGCATTGGAGGTGTACAAGATCGAGATACTCTAATAGAGCAGTCAGTTAACTACTCTAATAGAACATTCACTGGAAACATGTAGTTGGTTCTGTTATGGAATTTTTCCAAATCTGCCTGTGCCTATACATACAATGAAGTGCATTGGTCTGTTTAAAGGGCTTCATTCATCTACTTGTGTAGTTAATATGTATGACAATACTTAATTCAGGTACACATTTACCATTGAAAATGCTCTCAGATTCAATCTTGTATTGTTCAAATTTCAAAATTTTCCACTTTCAGCATTCTTATTCTAACATGCACATATTCAGTGTTGTGCAATTGTGAGAGGGGTGCATCATGCACTTGGTTGTCTGTACCTACCCAAACTTTTCCATTAGCAAAATGCTTCAGAGAGCCATACCTAGCTATAATCTAAAGGCAGTATATAAAATATCTACAGGCAGAAAATATTATGGATTTTATGTGGAAATGTCTCCAAATTGCAGTATTTTAGCATCTATTTTTCAAAATTTTCCTGGGGGGCATGCCCCCAGACCCCCCTAGTTCCAGCATGCTTTGTATGCTGGGAAGTGTGCTTTGCACACCTCTACCCAAGAGATTAGTACCTTGAGTTAGCCCCCCCCCTTTTATAAATCCTAGATCCGCCCCTGCTAACTATAACTAAGAATGGTACTAATTCTCACTATAAGATCTGAAAATGTACATATTACCCCAAGTTCAGGGTAGTCCTATTTAGTTGCCAGGGGTATGAAACAAGGGGGGGTTATAGGACATGACATCCCGATAATTGTGTGATGTATCCATACTGTGCATTTTGCCATAAGATTAGCTGTAGTAATGGTGAAGTTTTAGTTGCTGTGTCTATTTTTAGAAGTGGTACTTCACTACAGTACACTGGGTAGAAATCGTTTTATCTACTAATCCCTGGTAATCCCCAGCAATATTATGGTGAATTTTGCAATAGTACATTATTTAGAATAAATACTGATCTTAATTTCAGATACCTGTGTTAATGTTCATTGTATTCTTACTTATTAGTAGTAAATGCAATCGACTTTGGCATGTACAATGATGTAAGGAGCTTGTATGTTAATTTTCATCGTGTAATTATCATTGAAATAACTATACGCGTTGTAACATCATGTCCTCTCCCCCCAGTAGAAAACATTGTAGCACAAGAAACTTCACGCATCAAATGAATAACTAGTGCAGTCATAATTTCTAACAATTCTGTGCAGTACTACAGTATAAATGATTAAGAAATAGCTTGTTTCTTTTAAGCTTGAACCTGTGAAATAGGCTGAGGAAAGGAAAAACATCAAGGAGAGTACAACACCGCTGTTGATTCTTAAATGCTGGTCACTATATATAGTAGCTGTTTAAAAGAAATAAGGCCTGGACCATAATACGAGACAATGCATTTGACTATCAAAGATCTGGATAGATTTTTACTTCATGAGTTATACCGATAGCCAACAGTATCTGAACCAGGAAAGTAGCACCTGTGAAGAATGATGAACGAGCCAGTAAATGTGGAAAAGCCATCATCTTTAGGGATGATCGCCGCTATTGTTTCTTCACTGCAGACTTGACACTTGAGGCTCACATACACTCTTTTAATGTGTGTGCCAGACCATATCACGGTAGCTTTACCAACCACGAAAATTATGTAGTTTCTGGGTATACGGTACGAACTCAGAAATTTATCTCAATTGGCAAAGAACCAGGGATGGTGCAAAGCATGGATTTCGAATCCTCAGTTGGTACATGGGGACCTGGGGGTGGGGCTTAATTATTATTATTACTAACACTTTACAGTGACCAGCACTGAAGGTCTGACAGCAACATGTGCTGCAGCCTTAGGATTACCTAACCTAATCTCAAGCTGCAGCACATGTTGCTGTCAGACCTTCAGTGCTGGTCACTGTAAAGTGTTAGTAATAATTGAGATTGAAAGTCGCATTAATCAAAGCCTTCCTTTTTGGTAAATTGATAATAATAATAATAATAATAATAATAAAGAAACTTGATGTATTTTCAAATAGTTGCCACTATGAATATCAGGGGCGGATCCAGGGGGGGGGGGGCTTTGGGGGCTGAAGCCCCCCCCCCCCCCCCCCCTTCATATTTAGGCTTTACTTGATCAATATGCTGAGTATTATAATGAAATTTTGTCTTAGCATAATTGTATGATCACTAATAATACAAATACTCATAAAACCACCTTATAAACATCTTTCCAAGGTATTATCAGTAGATTTATGCTAAAGTTTATGCAACAAGGACTCGAATCAGCATTGGAGGTGTACAAGATCGAGATACTCTAATAGAGCAGTCAGCTAACTACTCTAATAGAACATTCACTGGAAACATGTTATGGAATTTCTCCAAATCTACCTGCACCTATGCATACAATGAAGTACATTGGTCTGTTTAAAGGGCTTCATTCATCTACTTGTGTAGTTAATATGTATGGCAATACTTAATTCAGGTACACAATTTCCATTGAAAATGTTCTCAGATTCAATCTTGTATTGTTCAAATTTCAAAATTTTCCACTTTCAACATTGTTATTCTAACTTGCAGTGCTGTGCAATTGTGAGAGGGATGCATCATGTACTTGGTCGTCTGTAACCTACCCAAACTTTTCCATTAGCAAAATGCTTCAGAGAGCCATACCTACAATCTAAAGGCAGTAGATCTTCATAAAATATCTACAGGCAGAAAATATTATGAATTTTATGTGGAAATGTCTCCAAATTGCAATATTTTAGCATCTATTTTTCAAAATTTTTCCTGGGAGAGCATGCCCCCAGACCCCCCTAGTTCCAGCATGCTTCACACATCTCTACCCAAGAGATTAGTACCTTGAGTTAGCCCCTCCCCTTTTATAAATCCTAGATCCGCCCCTGAATATCACAAGCATACATTTACAAGAAGCTGTTTGAAGTCTACTAATGATCGAATCAGTTGCAAGTCTTTTAATTCCCAACCAAAAAAAATATCTATGTTGTAACCGAGTTTTGTATTGGAGTTGTAATTGGCGCTCTTTATTTGGAAACATTCCACCAGCCAATACGTAACAACCCTGCAATCCTCGCACGTTCTATGGTTGCCTAGGTAGGTCCATCACCTTCGAATACTCCTTGCCTCGCGCTCCTTGCACATTATGCATGGATTATTTTTTAAAGGCGCTTAAAGTGCCATTTTAAAATTCGCGGTTTAAATGTTTGCAAGAATTTGTCATCTTGATTTTGCATCAATGTTTCTTGATCGAAGCGATCAAAAATGATATCGATGCTGCAACAATTACAACACATCGATCACATCGATTTAAAAACATCTATTGTGCAAAAATCATCGATGTTTTTTGTAACATCGATCACAAAACATCGATCAGATCGATTAGGCCACTCCAAGTCATACCTTAGTTTCTGGTCACTCCCTAGCCAACAAAAGGATGCGGGCGGGCGGATGATCAGGACTTCAGGACTATCATAGACTCTTACATATGGCCACACCAAGTCAAACCTTAGTTTCTGGTCACCCGCCCGCATGGTAAACCTGAAACCCTAGTTTATGAGGACTATTATTAATATTACAGGTGCTTAAGTGCACGTGACCCAGCAAGACACTTATTTTTTACTGCAAAAGATCGATATACTCTAATAGAGCATTCAGGGATTCCAATAGAGCAGTCACACTACTCTTAACTCTAATATTAGGTATATATTAGGTATATATGCCACACTAATAAAATGTTTCTAACTATAGCTAGTTTTGTCCTTGATTATATAGCTGTTCAGATTATAACTGTTACTAATGCTTCTGTAACCAAAGTAATTTCAGTAGCATTAACTACTAGTCCATGCAGATGGGCCATAGCTTTAACTTTATAATTCAAATGTAGTCCTCTAATGATTAGTCTAATTCCTTATCACTGAACACTACAGGGGTATGGAAAGCCGGCAACATTCGGTGAGCTTAAGCTTAAACTTTTCCATAACTAAAATTAGATTGGCAAGTAGAAACCCTTATAGTTTAAACATTCCCAGATGATCACTAAAAAACAGTAGTCTGGAGCACTCAATGACTCAAAACTTTGACAGTTACTTTTCTCAAGGTTACTGAATAGAAGGCTGGAAACACATAGCTAGTGGGCTAAGACTTTACATTTGAATGAAGAATTTCTGATGTGAAAATAGAAGTTAAATTTCATTGTGTATCATGATCATATGAACAACTTAGCTATAAGTCATAGTAATACTTTCCTGACATAGCTAATGAGACATTTATTTCACTTGGAAAGCATAAGTAGCTACATGAGCAAAACATTTCCTATAGTATATTCTAAATCAATAAATAAATATATACTTAAATGCTATACATCAGTGTATAGCTAGCCATGATCCATCAACAACTTTCCTAGTGCATTTTTTGCCGAAGCACAACTACTTATGTTGTTGGTTAAGTACAAAATCAACATGAATTTGCTAAATTGAGCAAATAATAATACCATGCAATATATTGTCACAGTAGAGTCTATAGTCCTGAAGTCCTGATCATCCGCCCGCCCGCATCCATTTGTAGGCTTGGGAGTGACCAGAAACTAAGGTATGACTTGGAGTGGCCTATACACCAGTAATACTGTAATGTTATTAATTTTGCTCAATTTACCCATTTCATATTGAGTTTACAACCAAGCTTAACCAACATTCTTATAGCATAAGTAGTTAATTATGCTTCTGCAAAGTGCACCAGGAAAATTGTTGATGGCTAGCTACACTGCTGAGCACAACAATGTGTAGCTATCACTAAGGAAAGGTCTGCTCATGTAGCTACTTTTGCTTTACAAATGAAATGTTTCATTAGCTATGTCAGGAAATTATTATTTATTAGCTAGCTAATAATAATCCAAAACTATATTAACACACCAGAAACTCTTTCAAATGTGAAGTCTTAGTCAACTATATATGCATGTGTTTCCAGCCTTCTACACAGTAAACCTTCAGTAAAGTAGCTGTCAAAGTTTTGAGTTGAGTTGTTGAGTGCTCCAGGCTAGTGTTTTTCAGTGATCATGTGGGAAAGCTAAGTTAATGTTTTAACTAAGGGATGCCATGCACTTGTTAATTTAGGACCATACTTGCAATTATTTAATCATGGAAAAGTTGAAGTTTGAGCTCACCAAATGTTACCGGATTTCTAGTCAGTATATCAGTGATCAGTGATAAGGAAGTCCAAGTTTAGATCCACTAGAAGAGTTACTAGATTAATCATTAGAGGACCACATCTGAATTGCTAGGAAAGTTTAAGCTATGGTCACTGTGCAAAAAGTTTGGTATACTCAGGTGCACACTAGTAGGCATAACTCAATTATACATTCAATTTACACAGGTATGTATGAATATGATATACTATAATTGTATATCCTGTGTATTACAAATTGGCTGCTATACACTGGTGTGTATACATCATGTGTACATATGTAATAGATATACAGAATGTAGTATAGCTTACCACAGCTTGTTGGCATGGCTACGTGGGCACAGTACATACAGCTAACTTATTATTAAATTCTTATGTATTCTGTGCTATTTTTAAAGAATTTATGTATAAAAATGTAATTCAATAAACTGTAACACACACAACAACAGCTCCATTGTCATCCCAAGTGGCATTAATCTAAGCTTGCCTTTATGTAGAATTACATTTGTATAGAAAAAAAACATTAAGATGTTCTCTGTCATGGTGGCTTTTCTTCATCTACACCAGGCCTGACCCAGTTGGTGGTTGCTGTACATCAATTCAAGCCATACATGTAGTACTATTTTCACCAGGCTGCATCTGCCAAGACATAGTTATTTTAAAGAGCACATAGGCTACAATTACCAGTATAAAATTTATGGTACAACTTTATAACTGACTGAAAGAAACTGCAAAAGAACAGTTGTAAAGTTGTAAATGCTCAGAACAGTTGTAAAGTTGTGAATGCTCAGACATACAGTACTTACCAGTTGTATGTCATACAGCTTCAGTTCTCTTCGCTGACTGAATCTGCAAAGGATATCAGTTGTTAGTGAACAAATGCTAGTGAAAACTTACCAGCTGTCCATCGTACACATGGGTACTCTCTGTTGAGTGAATCTGCCAAGGATATCGGTCATTATTATACAAAGGCCGTGGTCATACTTAGCAGTTGTCTGCCGTAAACTTGGGTACTCCTTGATGGCCGAATGATATTGATTGTTAGTGCACAAAAGGCTATTGCAAGTTGTCCATCATACAAAGACCATGGTCATTATTGTCCATTGAATAACTTGAGTATACTTTGCTGACTGAATCTGTCAAGAATATAAGCTGTTATTAGTATGCAAAGGCCATGATCATACTTACCGATTGTCTGTCATTATAACTTCAGTACTCTTTGCTGACCAAATCTGCCAAGGATATCGGTTGTTAGTGCACAAAGGTCATCGTACAACTTGAGTACTCCCTACTGAGTGAATCTGGCACACTTTACTGGTTGAATCTATCATACCAAGAATATCAGTAGTAAGTGCACACAGGCTATAGGTTATGAGGGACAAAACTGTGCAAAACTGTGTAAAACATGACTTTAAATTCACAAAATCTAGAGAGCATCATTATACATTACTTCACTAAGGTAATCACTCAATGATTTCATCAATATAAAATTATATAGAAAACTGTCAATATTCACAAATTTGCAAGAATTTCATCCCTCAAAAATTTCTAGCATTTGTTGTCATTTCATCGATGCTTTTTTAATTATACAGTATTTAGGCATACTTAACAGTTGCTGGTGGAACATGACTGTTGGCGTACATAACATCTATGCTTTTGGGTAATGTCGTACACCACATTTATACCGCTGCAGTACCGGGAACATTGGCTTCATCGTCATATCATACACAAAGTATTAGGAGGATCTGTATACTTGAAAATTATTATTAAGTCCTATATAAGGTAGGTAGTCAATTTAACTTTTAAGAACAGTATGTAAGCCACAGTGGTAACTAGCAACATGCATACATACATTTGGCCAAGACTGTGATATTAATATAGTCACCTGTAGTAACACTATAGTCACCTGGCTACTTGTTCTTCCTTAATAAATTTTGTTACAAAGGCCAGCTACCCAAACGTTTGATAGCACACACTGAAAGAACAAGTAGGCCTTACATAATATATATTTAGTACGGACTATTCAGGCGTAGAGAAACGTGTAAAACCACTGGAAGCGAGCATATGCTCACCTCTTTGATATGATTGGTTATAGTACCTATCTCTAATGAAAATTTTAATGAGCTGGACACATGCAAGTGCTGTTGTTTTCCATGAGTAATGGTGCACCGCAGTGCTGATTCACTGGGTAGGCGCGACCACATGTCTGCACATCCCAGACCAAACTCGTTTGTATGGAATTTTCTATTTAGCCAAATTTTCTGCTGACGCCTTCATAACTCTATAATGTTTAGCACTATGGGTATGATTTCAGTTAAGTCATACAAGAGACCAAAAAGTAAGCTGCATACTTTCGTATAGTGTGATAGAGACTTTAGTCTATAATAAAAATGATTCATTGTAGATTGGTCACTTACTACACACAGTGTAGAATTATTCACAGATTCTTTAACTATATGTATGTGATTACACCCAACATTCTTTGTTTGTGTACAGTCATGAACATCCATTGTAATGCCAGTTTACAGCAATGATTGCCAATTTACCAGACCACCACTGGAACATGAAGCATGACAAAGTGAAACTTGACAATCTATGAGGTACATACAGGCTGCTGTTGCTTCCTCCAAGAAAATTTCATATATAGATCCTCTGAGGATGAATTATAGAGAAATTTCAGTAATTTATCATAATTGTCTCAAATGCTGATTCACTGGGTAGGCGCGACCACATGTCTGCACATCCCAGACCAAACTTGTTACTATGGAATTTTCTATTTAGCCAAATTTTCTGCTGACGCCTTCATAACTATGTTTAGCACTATGGGTATGATTTCAGTTAAGTCATACAAGAGACCAAAAAGTAAGCTGCATACTTTCGTATAGTGTGATGGAGACTTTAGTCTATAATAAAAATGATTCATTGTAGATTGGTCACTTACTACGCACAGTGTAGAATTATTCACAGATTCTTTAACTATATGTATGTGATTACACCCAACATTCTTTGTTTGTGTACAGTCATGAACATCCATTGTAATGCCAGTTTACAGCAATGATTGCCATTTTACCAGACCACCACTGGAACGTGAAGCATGACAAAGTGAAACTTGACAATCTATGAGGTACACACAGGCTGCTGTTGCTTCCTCCAAGAAAATTTCGTAGATCCTCTGAGGATGGATTATAGAGGAATTTCAGTAATTTATCATAATTGTCTCAAATTATGGCTGATCTCATATCACTCACTGGTCTGGTTTCATTTAGCCACCAGAGTATAACCAGAAAATGCCAATTCAAGTATTTTAGTCATCATAGTGTAAAAACAGTGTGTGTGTGTGTGTGTATGTGTGTGTGTGTGTGTGTGTGTGTGTGTGTGTGTGTGTGTGTGTGTGTGTGTGTGTGTGTGTGTGTGTGTGTGTGTGTGTGTGTGTGTGTGTGTGTGTGTGCATTTGCATGTGTGTACTGTGTAGCATTAATATTTATTATGCATATGTGTGTGTGCATTTGCATGTGTGTACTGTGTAGCATTAATATTTATTATTAGGGACCTGCCGATTATGTTAGCATAATTTTGAGCATAATAGGTACCTAAAAGCATTGAGCATAATGCCAGCATAATAGGTTAAATATTTGTACGATAGTGTAAACTCTTGCTGGGAAAATGACAATTGCAAAATAAGATGGATATACTCTAATAGAGCAGTCAGTAACTCTAATAGAACAATCATCAAACTGACTGTTCTATTAGAGTATATCGATCTTGTCTCTTACATGCAGGCATGCAGCAAGAATTTATTATTTGTGTTCCAGCCACTCATTTTTTTCTTTCTATATAGTGTTAAACTAGTAGCAAAGCATATGAACTAAGGCATGAACATTGAGCATAATCGAGCATAATAGGTAAATATTGAGCATTAATTTAAGCATAATAGGTGAATTTTTTGAGCAGTGCAGCATAGCATAATAGGTAAAATTATCAGCATAATCGGCAGGTCCCTATTTATTATGCATATGTGTGTGTGCATGTGTAATGTACTGTAGCCTACCTATACACACATGTAGGCTCACTTATCTCGTTCATAAAAAGGATAAGCTTGATCACTGATGTAAGTTCCAGGGGAGACCACAGTTTTCTCCTGCAGTGTAGCCTTCTCCATCACATCGTGTAGGTACTGTAGAAACAGGAGTACACACCATAAAACTTTCAGTAGCCACCCACACTATGAATAGGAATACATATATACATGGAATCCTTGCAGTACACTAATCCCTATAAACACTGTAATCAACTAGGATGACCTTCACACATACCTGTACAAACATATGACACTCAGTTACTGTAGTAGCCCTACGTGAAATTTAAAAAAATCGATGCACTAAAATTTTCTCCAATTTCCTTCTTCTATAGCTCATTTAAATTGCCATGCACTACTTTTCCAACAAAATCTGAGGTATCTATTTGCCATGCACTACTTTTCCAACAAAATCTGAGGTATCTATTATGTGTCATGAGATATGTCTTTTATTGCATTTTGCAATACAAAATTTGTTACACCAGGTTGGTTGGGTCATTGTGGTGCCAAAATTTCCATGAATTAGATCATTGTGCTCATAGAGGGTTGCTCTACACATATCACACCTGAAAAGTTACCAGACACAAAGTAGGCTGTACACAATAATTAATTTTACAGAAACATATTGCACATACTTCTTAGCTGTCATTTTAGCCATGAGCAAACAGTTTGTACAATGATTGTTTTACAGTATACAGTCAAACCTCTCTAATGCGACGCTCAATGGGAGCCATAGATTTTGCTGAATAAAGGAGGTTGTTGGATTATCAAGTCACCTCTGTAATCCGACATTATACAATATGTCAGATTATGCAGTAAATAACAGGTAAAACAGATCACACAATGTTTTAAACATGAATTAATTTTAGAATTTGTAAGTATTACAGCTTTTTTCTATTACTGTCAACCAATTAAATACTTTGGTTGCTTAAAAATTATTTTCTGTGATTATTCTAATGCCGCTATTATTCTCTGTCAGATTACAAAGGTCAAAAACAATGCATTTCCAAGTCTAGAGAATCACAGTTTGTGTCGGATTATGGGGTACAGAGTTGTCAGATTACAGAGGTTGTTTTCTATACAAAAATTTTGGTAAATGACATTTCAGTCGGATTCTGGATTATGCAGGTGTTGGATTAGAGAGGTTCGACTGAATATACAATTACTGTTTTACAGAGGACACCTGCATAACCTGGACACTTAGTTGAGGCCCCAAAGTACCAGCTTTTACATGTAAACTGACCTGGAAAATCAGGACATCTTAATAATCAGGACATTTTTGGTTGATCCCAAGGTGTCTTTAATACACAGGTTCCACTGTAATGAATTTATATTTCATTTTGAATATCAGGACACCCTCCTATCTCACATAGCTAGACCAACTTTTTCAGGGGAAGTTCCACTGCTTGGTGCAAATTGGCAAAGCCATTATCTTCTTACTGTTTAGGTTCTGAGACTATTATACTTTAAAATGTGGCACAGTGTTTGCTTGAACACAACAGGATACAAAACAAGCATGTTGCTCAATAGCAAAAGGCTTAGTCAGTCTGGCTATGCGAGATTTGTTGGACTCCTGAACATACATACAAACTAAATCATCTGTACATAATACTTGATACATCACTCTTAACCTACACTTCGGATGGTGGTGGTCTATCAAAGCGTCGTACCAATGATAGTGACCGGCTATACAATATGACACAGTGGGAGATACAAAATGACACAGCGAGACATACAATATTATGACACAGTGAGACACATAATATGACACAGTGGGACTAACACGTGCAAAAGCAGTGATGTCATGCTTAGAGGTGTGTCCAGAATGAGTGCGACTATTCAAACTGGACCACACCCATTTTTCTCCCTACAAAGATAAAGTGGTCTAGCCAGGTGAGACTAGTACATAAAGTATAACATGCTTAAGTAATCTGTAAAGGACAATACAAACATATCATAGATCCTTTACACTCTAAGTATCTATGAACATATCCACTAACCAAGAGGAATGTAGTAGTGAATGTAGTATTCACAGCGGAATCAACACTAATAACTAACTAGTTACTGTCTGTCCAGTTTGCCACATAACTGTAGGAATTTGCGCGGTGGTCTAGGACGATGAGCTCTTCCAGAGTATCAAATCACGTGATTCGTAAGTGTTCGAATTTATAAGCCACACTAGTTTTACAACCGGATGTGGTTAGACCTCTTTGCCGAGAGCTCAGACTAGCAGTGTGTGAAGTCTAGCGCAGTTCTTTTCATCCGAGTTTTTATCGATGATACTTTGTTTCATTGCGCACTGTTCTGTCGGGTCGGAGGCACTTTTATGTGAGCACCGCCTCCAGAGGTGAGTCAGTGTAGCTATTAATGTTCACTTCTTATTGCCGTGGTGTACTAAATATTAATCTTTTAGGTGTTAGCTAGACGCGCGTAGTTGTATCGCTCTCAAGACTAGGTCAAGGCGTCGTGCTCCACTAGTATCACGGTAAGCGTACATGAATTGTGCGTGTGGTTCATTAAAGTTTCTGTTTATGTAGTTTTGTCTTTAGGTACAAAAGCACATTTAAAAGGTTTGTTAGTTTACTTGTTGTCTATACTGTTTTACGGGCTGATGATTCAATGCAGGTATTGTATGGAAGTTGCTTTGGCGGCATAGTTTGCTGCATCATGCACTGACATAATAATAGCTTGGTAAGCAGTAGTGCTTCTTTCTTGCCAGCTTTAATTTTTCTTTTCAATGATAGTGGCAATGGAACTGCTGCTGCTTATTATGATTGCACAGCATTTCAATAGTTACAGGTATGTCTGTTGTCGTATTACTGACTAACTATTTTAAAGTATTCATTTTGTAGGGCTGAATTGTAGAATCACATGCTACTGATACTTCATTGTGTAGATGCCAGGCACATGATCATGATTGAGTTAACTGTGTTTATGCAGTGAACAGGTATAATAGCTTTTCATAGTTGTCTATTGGAGAATACACCTTTTCTATTGTAGAACAGTGTGTGGAGTTTAGGAGATGTGAACTAGGAAGAAGAATTATGTCCACACATGTACATCTGGTGAATTTATCAGCTTCGTTTCATTGGTAAGGCCACAAAAGAGCATTTGAATCATTGTTAAGTGATTTCTTTTGTCTGTAGACGTCGTTTGATGATGAGACCTATATAGAAGAAGAATGATGTACCTGCTACTTTTATCAAAGTGAACACTACTGGACACATTTCATGTTGTTTACTCAATGTTGTACAATTTTAAATTTTTTAATATGAAACCTCTAATCTTATAATAGTAAAGATATTCACATCAGATATACTACATTGAGTTACACCACAATTATACATTGGTGAGTATATCAAATATGTATTTCTTACATATGCACATATTATACTTATGTAAACAGAGGTTATACACGTGGTTAACCAGTAGTGTATAAGTCAATTATACTCATATATTATACATAGTAGTGTAAATGGTATCTATACACAGGTACAACCATGGTGTATAACAGATGTGCCACACATGTGTATCCTTGGTGTATATCATAATAATACATCAGTTATACACCTATGTATTTCAAATGTTTTGCATGGTGGGTATATCTGATCATTAGGCTAGTGATCAATGCTACATACATACTGTACTGAAGTTACTTACTGGCAACAGAAGCATTACTAATAGCTATATGGCTAATCAAGGACAAGTCAAAAACGTTATAGTAGTATCTGTCTATTCTAGTATTAAAGTTAAGGGTAGTGTGACTGCTCTATTAGAGTATCTCGATCTTTTGCAGTGTTTAAAAATCACTGTCCTTGGTCACGTACACTTAAGCGCCTGTAATATTAATAATAGTCCTCATAAACTGGGGTTCCAGTTTTCCATGCGGGCGGGTGACCAGAAACTAAGGTTTGACTTGGTGTGGCCTTAAAAAACATCGATGTGGTGAATTTTATCGATGTCAAAATATCGATGCTGAATAAAAAATTTGTCTGATTTTTGCGAGGATTTTTGTCGCATTTGGCGTTCCATATGTACTGGCTGCTACAGCATATGTTTGAGCAAGCTCCTTATATAGAAACATGGTCTACAAAATTTTGTAAGGCTTTCTACACACATTTGACTACCCTAAAAAGGGATTGAATATGTTTAGACAAATAATTGAAGTATCATTATTGTAAACAGACACTATATACACAATATCTGGGCACTTGTGAGCCCTGAGACGTACCAGCTATCAATTTCATGGTCACATTACAGCCCATTGCTTCATATGATTCATATGTTTGGTGTCTGGTTATTGTTTATTTACAAAATCAGGTTGTTGATTGACTATATTTTCTTTGGTTTTACTAAATGAATAGAAAAATAAGGTTTGGAAGACCTGTTGGAGCTGTATATCAGCAGGGGGCTCTGTGTGTTTTTGTTTAACTCCTATTTGTTGTGTGTGTGTGTGTGTGTGTGTGTGTGTGTGTGTGTGTGTGTGTGTGTGTGTGTGTGTGTGTGTGTGTGTGTGTGTGTGTGTGTGTGTGTGTGTGTGTGTGTGTGTGTGTGTGTGTGTGTGTGTGTACGTGTGGGTGCATACATGTGCGTGTGTGCATGCGTGTATATGTGTGCGTGCGTACGTGTGTGCATGCGTATGTGCATGTGTTGTGTGTGATTTGTACTCATGTCGTGGGGCCAGTTAGCATACTATAACCATTCTTCCCTGACTAAGCAATAGCTACCAACAAATTATTACACACATTAAATTAACTAAATGCATCATGATTGTCCATATATGTAGTAACAAGTTATGTACTTTTCCGTAACTTTGTGTACAATATTGTACACTTGTATGTACTGCAATGTTTATGGGTACCAGTATTTTAATTTTGTGTATACACTGTAACTAGTGTGTACAGTTTATAATTTTTCTGGACCAATGATTTAATTGTTGTAGACATAACTCCAGACCAGGTTGTAGCCTCACTGGTTGATGGATGTTTAGTGCTTCGTCACATCCAACATTAACACACACTACAAGCACTGGGGGTGTACTCCAATGAGCAGGAGCCAGTCATGGTGCTACTGGCTAGGGCAACATTTGGAACACTCAAACAATTTCTGGATGATATTAGATTGCAGGGTGGACCACAATCATCATATGGAAAAGTGTGTGTGTGTGTGTGTGCGTGTGGTGTCTGTTGTTACCTCTACCCATTTGGATTAATATGAGCCTAATAGAGGGCTGTATGCCTCACATAATTTCTGTGCCCAGTCTGTCAGTTTTTCTAGTTCTGTCTCCAGGAGGATTTGCCATCAAGTGTTTATCCATAGAACCTACTTATAGATCTAGTTAGTTCACAGGTATTCCAGTTTCACTAGGGGTGTTGAATAAAGGCCTGTGCTGTAAATGACTGGGTCTGGGAAAATCAATCTTATCGCCCATGTCAGCAGATTTGATTTTTCACCAATAACACAAAGCAGCTACATGAATAAACTATCAAATTTCATTACCAAAATCAGATTGGTTTGCTTTTGCTGGCTGTTTTTCCCAAGCACAGTGGTGATCCGGCATACATACGTAGCTATGATAATGGCAAGTAAAGTTAAAGTATAAATGGTGGTACGTAAGTGCACTCCATCTGGAGAACCTAAAGTATATTTAAAAGTTATCAACTAATACATGCAACAGTAACAGGTAGCATTATATAAATCTATAGTTTCAAAAGGAGAAAAAACAGTTAACATCATGTCCTTGTTCCAGATAGACATTCACAAGATGGTGCAGTGATGAAATTTTGGAACTGTTGCGCTGGAGTTGAAGCAATCAGAGTAAATGTACCACTGGTCTTTTCCATTCTCTTTTACTTTTTTGTAGACCATGAGATACCTGCAACAGTAAATAGCAGTTTAGTTTATTATTTTTATACTACATACTTAAATAAAGAAATTAAACATTTTTATACGGATTGGTTTTGTCATAATAAGGTTGCCGTGCAGCAGCTACAGGTACAGAGGAGCTATAGCATCCCAAGAAAAAACATCTTACAAGACTTGCAAGATTTGCTGTACAAGATCCTTCCACTTTCCTTGCAAGAAACATGCAAATTTATGCAGGCTTGAAAGAAACTTGCACTGAAAATTTCCTTTTTCTTGCCACAATTTGCATACAAGAATCTTACAAGAAACTTGTATAGTTTTTGCAAGGATATTGCAACATAGTTTCCCTGGGATTGTTTACAGGCGAGCCGGTTTTTAGCACTGTATTGCTATCTGATGAATTAGTGTATTTAGTTCGAGGACTAGAAACCAATTACTAGACACTCGATGGTAATATATGAAGTGAATGAATTTCCTTCCAAAAGTCACCATACTGCTATGGATCAATGTCCACTATGATACAGCAGGTTTTTATGTGACTGCTCTATTAGAGGTTTACAAAAATTCCAAGCTGATCCTATTATGAACCACTACCATGGTTCATGATAATAAAGCTTGCATACACTAGTGTTGTTATAGTTCTAAGGTACTAGAACTACATGTAGTTTTAGTATTTAATTTAAGAACTAAGCCAATTAAATTTTGTTTCTATAAATAATACTAGCCTTATAGCTTTTGGTTAAACCTTTGCTTAAAACCGACTAGAACTATTCATGCAATTTACATGACAAAGATCGTGTGTTATTTTTTGAAGCTGCTGATGTCTGCAAGTGACATTTTAATTTATTAACATCAGTTCTGATTACGTGTTATTTAAAATGTATTATTTTAGTGTAGCTATTAAAATATATGGCAAGTAGAACAAAGGGTACTACTACTGCTACAGAAAGGCCTTAGTGAGGTGTGTATTAAAATTCATGGACTTATACATCGGTAGCTCCCATGCATTGAAAGAATATCAGTTTTCTTCTTGGGAGAGGCAACAAGGGGCAAAAGAAATCATTGCACAAAACTGGAAGTCTTTTTGCATGGGAATAATAAATACATTCCTTGAAATTTTAACTTAGCAAAATTACAGTATGAACTCCTGGGTAATAGAATACTAAATATATTATACTACAGGAACAATGCTAACACAACAAGGCATCATATTCACACACACAAACACATGCAAGTATACTTCTGTGCATGCATAGACGGGACATACCCAGTACACACAACAACAAATGGTTTCATACACATAAACAATAGGAGACAGTCATTATAGGGTTTTGTCAATCCCAGTACTGAGTTTCACATGCAAATGGCAAATCAGCTGGGCTGTATATGTAGCTACATATACTGCAAAGCACATTAATAGTATGTAAGTATACTAATTAAACGCAATATCATCTTAGCACGATTAGCTATCTAATAACACATATACTTACTTTCCTTCAGTGAATGGAATTTTTACGCCATCTAGACGTATATCATATGTTCCCCTTACAAAAGAAATGTTACCATCAGCAGGACCATAATACACTACTTTTTGAGTATACATTGCTGATCCAAATGCTTTCCTAGCTTCCTCAATGTATTTCACAATGTCTAATTACAATAATATAAACAATATGTAAAAAATACTATGCTCAACAAAATACAGTTTAGCAGAAGGTGCAGTTAAATAGTACTGTACTGCATGACAACTTAATTAAATTGCCAAATAGCTTACAGCATGTCTAGCCTCCCCCACATCATACACAGATGATTGTTCTATTAGAGTATTTGATTGCCATGTTAACAAACATAATGCAGTCAAAGTTGTTTTCTGTGAAACCTACTGTCTATTCTGCAGTGGTTAATTCATACACTGTTAAAATGACTCACTAGATTTGTGGCAAACCCCAGTGAATGTCACTGATCAATATCAGTGAGCTTTTCTGGAATTTTCCACAAAACATTGTGACAGTCAGTAAGTCGTTTTGACTGTGTAATCATTGAAATATTGCTAGCAACAAGTCACTCCTGAGGGTTGTAAAATAGCTGCTATAAGAGCATGTCTACTGCATAACAATGTGCATGAAAAATTGTATTTACACAAACCGGAATTTCCAGTTATGAAATCATGGAAGGGAGGCATTTCAACAGCATCTTGACAAAACAGAGTCTTCAGAGCATCCCAATTCTTTTCTGTACAATACTTCGAAAACAGCTCGTTCACCTCATCAACTCGTTTTTTAAATGCTTCTTGTTCTGTGAATAAAACGATTAAATATACTCCTCCAGATTGTACAGTACAATTTGTTAAACTAACTTCAGTAGGAAAGCTGTCAGCCTCTGAACCTATATCATATGACAAAAAATTTGGCAAACTATGCATGCATGTGTTCTAAACCAGTACTAGTGTAGTTTTTTCACTTTCCTGCTGTGTATAGCTACATGCAATGTATATCGGAGCAAACAGAAATGACTAAATATTACCTTCAGCACTTGTGTGCTGTAAAGCCTTAATAAATAAATTTGAAAAAATTAGGTTACATACATTCATGCATGCTCTCTGCACTGTTACACACACACACACACACACACACACACACACACACACACACACACACACACACACACACACACACACACACACACACACACACACACACATGCACACACACACACATACATGCACACACACACACATACATGCACACACACACACACACACACACACACACACACACACACACACACACACACACACAACACACACACAACACACACACAACACACAAAGCAGGGCTCAAACAAACTTTATTGGGAAAACAAGAAAGCTACAACTCGAAAGGACCGGTTGCAGTTGCAGTACAAAGAAAGCTGGGTCATCAGTAGGTAACATGCATATCCTGTAGGGGGTATATTTTGTACAGACCTTGTGGCTATCGTCAAGACATTTCCTGTGTAGATGAAGTCAGTGCAAATAAATACCAGGCAGGGGGCTACATGCATGTATCATGTCTCACAGGTGAAGGTACTGGCACTGAAACTTTCACCCGCCATGCAAGAAATGGATAGTTAGCATTTGCTCCCCCCCAACTCAGCTATTAGTTTTTATGATGATGACGATAGGGAAGCAGCCGATCCAGTTGTAACATTATTAAATGGGTATAGCTACCTGGCATTATAGCTGCATGGGGTCAATAGCATGCTGGCCCATTATTATTATTTCAAGTGCACTGGAGGGTTTGCACAGAAGGCAGAGCCTGTACGAGGCGCTTCACCACCAGCCCAGGGAACTTAATCGAAAATCGTTGAGTTTAGTATCCTAAAGTAAAGCAGGACAAATGCTGAAAAAAACAAGCCAACCTCGATCTGCAGGCCACCCGGATACTGGCCAAGCGCCACACTCAGTGGTCAAACCAGGGAGGCCACCTAAGTAGGGAATTTTAAACAGTTTTTATTACAGGTTTTTGCAATTGAATTCATCACCTTTGCAATTGACTTTGTCCCATTTGCAATTGAATTAGTCAGTTTTAGAATTGATTTCGTCGTTTTTGCACAAGAATTCATCCGTAACAAGATTGGCAGCTGCAAACACGAAAAGAAGATGTAGCAGCTGCTCCATGATCTTGTTAATTGAAGTACAACTGTTGTAAACAACTCTTTATAAGGCAACAACTTGAACATTGAAGACTTAAGTAATTGTGATTTAGATTCCTTTAAAGGTTATTTATCTCATTGTTAGTTAGTCACTACACATGATTTTTGTACATTAGCATTGTACCCTTGATGGGTTTTGCTAATCAACAAATAAATAAATAACAATTCTTCTGCTACAGCTTCTTCAGCAACATTCGCAACTGTTCGTCACTCGCGAACAAGCCGGCTAATTTGACAGGCAGCTCAGTAATGGCTGCGCGTATACCAGCTTCAATTACTCTCTGGTGTCTCAAGTGGTATCCAGGGCGAAAAAGATTCACCTTGTGATGAGCGGCTGGTTTCTTACAGTTTAGTTATGACGAATTCTTGTGCAAATGCGACGAATTCTAATGCAAAAGTGACGAATTCTAATGCAAAAGTGACGAATTCTAATGCAAAATCGAAAAATTAAATTGCAAAAGAGACGAATTCTACTGCAAAGGCGACGAACTCTAGAGACTGCAAACGGGACGAAGTCAATTGCAAAGGCGACGAATTCAATTGCAAAAACCTGTATCAAGTCTACCAGTTGGGCACTGGAGGGTTTGCCCAAACAACAGCAACTAGCTAAACGTAAAAGAGCATTTGCAGAGTCTCCAGACCATATTCAAAATGTGAATTTTCCAGGGGGAGCTTGCCCCCAAACCCCTGCCTTTGGACTAAGCTGTAAAGCACTAATAACAATAACAAGCCTTACCACTTTCACTTTTACTCTGACGCCCCTGAACAAGATTTACATGCATCTGAATGCACGTACCTGCAGACTGAGACATTTTCAAAGTGATAACTCTTCGGAAGCGGGGTCCTGTACACCGACTGTCACACCACTTCGATGATCAGTGTTGGTAAGTTTATAAACATAATTTCAGTCGCCTCGGTTTATATTGTACGACGAATTGCTGTTGCTTAGTAACTCCATTGCCGTGATGCTATGTAGTCAACCAGAAATCGCGGCTGCCGGCGGCCGCCCCTTTCGACGACAATAGATCTTGCCTACAATATCGGACAGCGAGGTGAACTGAGTCAGCGTTGGATCACCCGCGGGTCACAGACTCACTGATCATCCCGGCAGGTCCTACCCAATGGCGGATCCAGGATGGGGCATTTGGGGCAAATGCCCCCCCCTCTTCAAGAACTTGCATACAAGATTGAGATACTCTAATAGAGCAGTCGGTTACTCTAATAAAGCAGTCACAATGTTCATGAGGCAGTGTAGCTTACCTATGAAGCTATAATCGATTGTCATAGATATCTGAAATGTGTGCGGCATATATAGCTATCAGCGAGGCTATAAGTGTGGAGCCACGAGCTAATTAAGAGGTTTATTTCGAGGTTTATTGTTCGTTGGATTCTTGCAGTGCGCGCGGGTGGTATCACCATACCGGAACACTGTTGAAAGGAATGTTGAGGATCCATGATGATCAGCGATCGCTGCAAAACGTATAGCTACACTGTAAATTGATGGTATGTTCTCTGCTGTCACTTAGTGTGTTTGTGAGTATGATGTATATATACAGTGAAACCTGTCTATTCCGGTCATCATAGGGACAAATTTTCTGACCTCAGTAAGGAGGTGGTTGCATTAAGCAGGTCACTTTGTACATAGTTGGCACATGTGGGGATTCATATAATGGCCAGTTTAGACAGGTGACCTCTTTATGCAGTGACCTGATTAGACAGGTTTCACTGTACATACTTTTGACATACGTAATCTACATCATACTAAGTGACTGCTGCAGACTGCAGGTACTGAATTATATAAACTTCATACTTCTGAATTTACAGTGTATTGTATGGACTATGTAATTACCGCCATGGTTAGAGCGTTTTGGGTGTCAAGTCTGCCATGGCTGAACTGGGAAAATCCCTGCCCAAGGGCATCAAGACCCATGTTAATAGCTATACTGCATCAGTATTAATGCATATGAGGGTTTTTTCAAGTAGCTATATAGCTACAGTGTCAAGATTCTGCATATAGCTATGTACACCAGCATATAGAATGGGTAGCTCCAAGGGAATACATCTAGTATGATGGCACTGGTGGAACATTACACAAAACAGAACGAAATTGAATGAGGAAATCCTGTAGCTCTGTAGTCTGCATGTGAATCAGATAACTACACACCTGGTCTGGGTTCTTTTCTGTCAATATGAATCCCTATACTTTACTCCCTAGCTTAATTAGCCTTTTTGCAGGTCCAATAAACACTCCTACAATTTCATCTAAAAGGTTTCAGACTCACTTTCTTTGTCATGCATGATCAGCATTAATTGAAAATGATATTCTTCTAAAGACCTCTATAATATCATTATGAACAAGCTAAAGGAAACCAATGTTGGGATATATATAGGTTTCCTTGATCACTGAGTTTATGGACATATTTGGTTATGCCATACACATGCACTATAATCAAGGAAATGGGTAGAGTAATTGTATACTTTTCCTGTTTGCTTTCCATGTTGTAGGTGCTGTTGAGTAAACTGTAAGGTTTACTTTGAAGAATTCATCACAAGCTTAAGCTATAATAATAATACTCCCATAATTCCCAACATAAACAACATGTTTCTATTCATTATATTTTATCACCTAATCATGTTCATACAACAGTTACTAAAGCTATAGTTATATGTAGCACTCACATGTCATCAATGTGAGGAGTCATAATTATTATTGTGTGAAGTTTGATAATTATTTAAAGTAGTAAGAGTTTAAAATTGCAGTAACCTTTATCATCAAGTAACACACAGCATGATCATTCAATAAACATAGAGGCGTGTGATTTTCCCCTGGCTAGATGTAATGCACGCCTTTGTCTATATCACCCCCAACACAAAGTCAAGTGTGGTGCCGGACATATCTGCAAGAAAGAGATATGCTATAACTAAGCCATAAAGTGATCATAGTAAAATTCAATGAATTTCCTTGTTCAGTTCAAGTTTCTACATAGTCTACATATATGGTATCAGCATAACCAAGCATTCCTGAAGTTTCATCACGTACTCTTTGGTATACCACTTCAAATCTTTAAAACCTTGATATCCCAAGCCTGGAATAAGTAACTTGCCTAAAGCCTGAGACACAAATGTATTATGAATTATAACATTTGTTTTTAGTTTGTTTAATATATATTTTGATAGCGATCGCTGTAGCTTATGCACCAAATATATATATGTGACCCGATTTTGGAAAATCAGTCTTAATGTCATATTTGACAACTCAAGTATTTATAACAAAAATTAAGTATTCCAAGCAATTAATTAATCACTATACAATTGTTACAGTTGTTAGTTAGTACCTTGAATTACTACAAATTCTGAGAAATAATCTAACAGGTGCCAAACTGTCTTAACGGTAATGCAGTGAATTGTGAATTTCTAATTATTTCATGCGTGACATTAAGACTGATTTTCCGGTCACATATAGTATAACAATGGTTTACAAAGATTGTTTGATAATCCAGCAACCCCAGCATAGCTGATCATGATGTGTCAGTGTGTGACAGGTGTGTGTGTGTGTGTGTGTGTGTGTGTGTGTGTGTGTGTGTGTGTGTGTGTGTGTGTGTGTGTGTGTGTGCACACGTGTGTGTGTGTGTGTGTGTGTGTGTGTGTGTGTGTGTGTGTGTGTGTGTGTGTGCACGTGTGTGTGTGTGTGTGTGTGCACACGTGTGTGTGTGTGTGTGTGTGTGCACACGTGTGTGTGTGTGTGTGTGTGTGTGCACACGTGTGTGTGTGTGTGTGTGCACATGTGTGTGTGTGTGTGTGTGTGTGTGTGTGTGTGCACACGTGTGTGTGTGCACACGTGTGTGTGTGCACACGTGTGTGTGTGCACACGTGTGTGTGTGTGTGTGTGCACACGTGTGTGTGTGTGTGTGTGCACACGTGTGTGTGTGTGTATGTGCGTGCGTGCGTGTGAGTGTGCGCACACGTGTGTGTATGTGCACATGTGTGTGTGTGTGTGTGTGTGTGTGTGTGTGTGTGTGTGTGTGTGTGTGTGTGTGTGTGTGTGTGTGTGTGTGTGTGTGTGCTAGCAATGCTGACTGTTCATGTCTCACAGAGCAGGTGAAGGCTTAGGAGGGATTTTGGGTACTGACACCTTCACCTGTGAGACATGGTACAGCCTCCGAAGGTTACTATAATCCTGCCTCAGGAGGATTTGCCTGCACTGACTCCTAGCACCTGAGCAGTGTGCAGATGTCTCAGTGCTGGTTCACTGGATATAGGCATGACTGCACCAGTGGCAGTCAAAGGCTTTGCTTTTTGCAGTGTAAATGGATGTGTGCATGTGCGTATGTATAGTGTGTGTATGCAAATATTGTAGTGTAGTATTTGTGTGGGTGTGTATGTGCACATGTGTGCATGCAATGTATGTGTGCAAGTGTGTCTCCACAATTAAGTTGACAGACAAATCACATGCACGCTTGCTTGAGCTCTCTGTTAGGAGGGTTCAAGTATCTTTCATTGCTATGGGTAGATATTATGTATTAATTATCACATGTTTGTGTTTTATTACCCCATCACATTATTTCAGTGGTTAGCTATTAAGCTGTAGTACAGAATTACCACTGTACAATAAAGTGCATTTATGTATTCAATTTCCTTTAACTTTTCATTCTAAGTGAATTGATCAAGAAAACCCTTCAGTTCCATGGAATGTTCTTTGCTGTACCAGGAAATGTAATTCATATATTTCTTTCCTGATTACCTAGGCATATTGAATGCCGATGAAGTATGCAAGCCCACCAGGCTGCATGCATCAACTGTGGCCAGTATTATTTGAACACTTAATTGAGGGTGGGGTGAACACAGTATAAGACGTTTACTAAAAGCCAAGCGAAACTCAATTTACATCACTGCATGTAGTAGAAGATATCATAGCAGCCAATAGTATAGACATAGTGGTACTAAAAGGGCTAAACGATCACATGATTGATTGTTATTAATGTCAAGGCAATAAAAAGTTAATAATATGCTTCTGGTTCCATATACCTGGTCAGTTTTTGCCACTGAATAAATTGCACAATCATCATATAATGATAGTCAAAATCTTACAATTTGAATTGTTAGTTGCGATACTCTTCATATGTATAGATACACTAACTTGATGCATTCCATGTACTGCTATGTTAATGTAGTGAGCCACATAAATGTTGGGACCAGAAACATAAAATTAACTTTGTGCGGCCTATAACCAGTGATTTTCCTATAGGAAGTAAAAAGTCTGGTCAGCGGATGATGTGCCACAACAGTAAGCTCTGAAATAAATGGCAACTCTTTAAAAGATATAAGCCCAGTTGGTTATAAATAGAGCTGTGAAACTTACTGGGTAATCCAGTTAGCAGTTTTTAAAAGTTTTTTTCTGCATAACTGGTCAGTGTGGTTACCTGATCTCTAAAACATTCACTCAAAATGTATGTTTTGGGTACTTTTCTCATTCTTTAACATTGATTTAAAGAAAACATGTACAGAGCACACTTACTTAGTGGAGCTTAAAAAATTACAGAAAATGTCAGTTAACCCACTTAAACAACAGTTATGATCTGCTAAAAAACTGGTTGTGATATTCTGTCCAGTTTCACAGCTCAGATAATAGGTACAACCAAGGGACGTCTCCAGAATCCACCCTTATGGAGTTTTGAAACATTTGAATGCTTGGAATTGGTCGGTGGTAACAATGCAACAGTCCGGCAATAGGCCACAAACTCTGGAATGTTGAGATTAAAACAATTCATTAATAATAATGGTCAATTGTAGTGTAGTGAACCTATCAGGACAAAAGGAGCTGATGATTTTCACAAAAAGCAACTGTACGAAAGATTAGATCTCTGCATCAATGTCAACATGTCATATTTGAACACCAACCTGTTATATCACTCCACAATTTATAGTTTGCAGGGTTTATTTTAGAAAATTCAGTGAGAAAGGCCATTTCAGATTATCACTGATGGGGCAAGATAAAGCATCAAGAATTGCTCTATAAATAAGACTAGAGCAAGAAGCACACAGGGAGCATGCAAAGCATGCTCCATCTAGGAGTGTCTGCATGGTGGCATGCCCCCAGGAAAATATACCTGTTGTGAGATCAAATCTGGAAGCAATTTTGTCAAAATGCATGGTCCTTCTAGTGTTAATGTTTAAATTTGACTATAATTGTGCACCTGTATCATACAGTATAGGATAATTGGTGTCAGGTAAGTAATCAAACTAGCTACTTATGAAGCTTCATAGTTTCCTCACTTTCCTGTTTGCCTTGTAAATGGCACTACTATACTTTATTTACAACCATAATTATAGCTACAAGAACAATCCAATTATATAAATATACTGAAAGCGGTAACATAATTGCTTCATCCTAATAGATCAAGTATTAAGGCAGTCTTGTGATATCCTTTCTACTTCTTTCATGACCTTTTATACTGAAACGCTTTGTCCTTGATCTTGTGATATCCTCTTGTGGGTTAAATAGTCAACTTGGGTGAGTATAAAAGACCATCACTTTTGCCAGTAAGTGCAAGAAAGAGCTCTTCCTTAGTATGGCAAATAACCATTTAGCATCCAGTTTTATTGCAAGTTCCATTCAAATCTACTCCTACAGATATTCACAGTGTAGTGACTCTCTGTGCAATCAGATATATACTGACAGTACTAGTGCCTTACACCCTGTTCCTACAAAGAGTTATTTCTGTACAAGCTCTGTACTGTGCCATTCTAAATCTCATCCACTGTCAGGCAAGTGTGGGTAAAATAGGAGAAGTATTTCTGTACAGTAAAGACCACTAAGGAGCATTTTGCAAAATTTGCAAAAAGAGGAGTCACACTAGAGGAGCTTAGATTACTAAACCCTTTACCAATTGGAAGAAAACCACTGATAATTAAAATGAGGGCACACTCACAGTCTGAAATTCATATTCAGTCATGTGCTGCAGCACACCTGATTAACCAAGCGCTTCAGAATTTACTGAAACCAATCAACAAAAGATGAAGAATCAGACGGCTATCAAGGCACTGTTCGCTTTCTTACTCAATGTCACAGCTCACACAACAAATTTCTAAGGCCTTGTTAGTTGGTGGAAAGTTGTGGCAGTCATTGTGAGTATTTAAAGGTACAGTGAGAAATTTTAAGGGTCTCTATCCTGTAGACTTGGGGTGAGTGGGTGGGGGGGAGGCAAATGGTTGTAAAGGGGGCAAACAAATTCCAAGGCTCCCCCTCCCCCCAAATATATATATATATAAACCCAGCTGGTTAGTAACCAAATAAGAACATTTATCACAATAAGGTTATAGATAACAAAGATCCATATTAAGAATCTAAATTTTAATTTGGTCTTGTGGTGGCAAAAGTATTAGAACATAATTATAAAATGTCCTTGACTCAACATACAGTACTGTCTTGATTATCCAAACCTCTATTATCCAAACACTTGGTTATCCAAACTGTAAAAATTACCACTCTATTAGAGTACATTGTCTAAGAATTAGAGTATTTGAACAGGGTTCAGTATATAAATGAATGGGCTTTGACTATCCAAACCTTTTGATTATCTGAACATGTCTAGGTCCCAAGGGGGTCAGATGCAATATTATACATGAAAAGTGAAAAAGATCATCTTCACCATTCTGCTTTTCTCTTGACAGAGCTCAAAGAAAGTGTATATGGGAGTGTATATGCGAAGTACCTTGTTTAACTTTTTAGTTGCTATACTTTGTTATCTGTTTGGCAATGCAGCAGTAGATTTTCTAGTTGATATCACAGGCTAAGCAGGAGAAAAAAAACTATCTCAAACTATCCCACCATTGCATTGGTGTGCAGGAGCTGGTCCCAGATCACTTTATTCTAATACAGGAGTCATGCATGCATTTTAAATAGACCAGTCAAGTAAAGTAAGTTTATAAATTTCATTGTCTGATTCCATAAGTGGTATACTAGGTAACCTATAGACTCTTATTCAAATATAATCCATTCTTTGTAACTAGTTGCAGTATCCAAGGGTTAAGAGAGTGTAACTAACTGTCGCCAAAATGTTCTCTTGAAACTGTTAACTTGATCACACACCTTGTTACACACACTACAGTGGAACCTCTCTATTACAGACATTTTAGGACCCAGAATGTTTGGCAACTTTGTTGTAATATAGAGGTTTTCCTCTTTCAGAGGTAAAATATGTACTGGGTATTAACCAGACCTGTTGGGACCAAAATTTTTGTCATTATGGAGTTTTTTCTGTTGTGTCCTTAATTCAGGGAGTTGGTTAAGAGAGGTTCCACTGATATAAATTGCTAGTTTTAAACACACAAACAGATTAGATGGCAACTTGAAAGTCACTTATCAGCTTCTGTACTCTTTCTCTAATGTAGCTTCAGTACAGTTAGCAGTACAGGTTAACTGTGTGTTGATATAATAATGGAATATGTCACATGGTATAGCCACCTAGCTATACTTCTACCAATAAAATTAAAAGTGTACAAAACATGAAATTCAGAAATTATTGACTATTGTAATACAGCAATCTCTACATTTGTTGATCATTCTATTAGAGGATTTATTTCTTAGGTTATAAAACTTACCATGACAGCCTGAATATCTCTTTACCTATTTTATATAAATTGTCTGATTGTAACTAGTTTCACGGTAAATCTTCACAATAAAAAATAGTACACACGTACCTAATATTTGTCACAAAACAAAATAATGATGTTAATTTCAAATTCCAAAATCTTCACATGCCAGACATGGATTTATTTGCCCGGGCTAAGATTAGTATTAAAGATGTCCGTGTAGAGATACCAAGTTCCATCTATTTTGTGCCAAATAACCACATACCTATATTGTGAGATATATACATGATGTAAAAAGAACAATACCACATAATGTTATATAGATAACATACTTTCCTTGATCCACAACTTTCTTATCAGCTCCATACATGGTGTATTCACTTCTTTCATAGCAGTAGTTGTCACTGTCTAGTGGTCCAACCTCTTGTATCACCAACAGTACTTCCTTCACACCATTTGTCATCGCGCCTCCAAAAACTGTAACAACTCCTGTATACAAAGAAACGCAAACTGGAACAAAACACGGAAGCTAAAGTTGTAATATGCTACACAGAGGAGGATTGGTGTTAAGCTAACCAAAAGTTTGCAGTGTTTTCTATAGTACACAAATTAAATTTATTCCAACTTTGTTCAACTGTACAATTCTATTAAAACAAACATTTGATGTACCTTGCCTTCCAGTCTGCACATCCATTCCAGTTGCCATCACCTTGCAATCTTCTGTGTACAGCATTGACAGAGCATTAGCATCTTGAGCCTTAAAGCAGGCCATGAACTTCTTGTTGGCAGCTTCAATTTCATCCCTCAAAGCTGTGCAACACAACCAACACAAGCTCATATGACAGTGACACTACACAAGCATTGCAGAGAGGATAGATAGGAACAAGGGATGTTGCCTCCGATCTCCTTTCTAATAATTATATATACAAAAACAGCCAAGCTGTGAAAAAAGGTATGGCCCCAAAAATCCAGGGTGAAAAAGATGTGAAATCAAAGGTGGCAGCCAAGAAGTGGCTGTGATGGTAGGTTAATGACAAAAATTTTAATAACAACAATTCAGATGAATTTGTGTTGCCTTCTTCCACTAGGATTCAGCACCAAATTCACCTGAATTGCTGTTATTAAAATTTTTGCCATTAACCTACCACCACAGCCACTTCTTGGTTGCCACCTTGGATTTCATACTAGTCCTTTTTCACCCTTGCTTTTTGGGGGGCCGCACCTTTTTACACAGCTTGGCTTTTTTTTGTATAGATATCACTTCTTTTTGTATCTGTATACTCTAAAGCCAGCCTGTGGCCAGCTTTGGAGCTTCTTTTACTGGTCTTTTTTTCTTTACTGCAGAAAGAAGGAAGGCACATCAAGAACGGAATTCTATTGCAATTTGCATATATATTGATACATTTAAAAAAATAATAATACAGTATTATCAGTGAGTATTATTACATCAACAGGTTGGCTGGCTTGTAGCAGAAATCCCTACAACTACAAGGTAACTTGTTTGTAGCTGAACTCTCCTACAGAGTGACTTCCAGTGTAGGCAGGCTCTCTATAGAGTTATTTGAACTCTAGTTACAAGATGACTAGTTTGTAACTTGACTCTCTGCAGGGTGACTTGTTGTCTCTACATGGTGTAGGTGTAAAGGTTAATCCTCAGGTGTGCTTGCCAGATTATACAGATATTCCCTTGGTAACTATGAAATAAATAAGATATTTTACCCACAAAATTATATAACCTGCTGTAAATGCACTACCAAGACAGGGGCAAAGGAGGCAACCTTTTTAGGAAGGGCTGGGTGTTTCCAGGGGTGGCATGCTGTAGTGTGCAAAGCACACTACAGCATGCCACCTAGGGAGTCTGGTGGAATGCGCTCCCCCAGGAAATGTTGAACCTCTGAGAGCGATTTCAGCAGCTACCATTATTTGTTTGACCGTTGTATTAGGGTGACTGCTCTATTAGGGTATATTGATCTTAGATGTAGAATCCACTTGATTCACTGGAATTACAGGTGTAATACAACAAGCACAATTATTGCTAATGCTCAATGACAACTGGAGATATTTTTAGAGAGGCTAAGCTCCTCCATAATCTTTTTGACAGGGGCTAAAAAGCACCCTCTCTCCACCACCTCTGATACAAGGTGTCTAATACTACCACCTTTGTTATTAGGCTTGCTACCCAGGCACCAGCAGTGATTGTCCGGGCCCGGATGTAGCTACACCTCTGATCTTTTGTGGATTATTGTGTTAGAGGTGTGCAACATTTTATTTCTACAGAAATCTGCTTTGTTGTCTATTATTAAGAATTGAGAGATGATCTGTAACACTGGGATAGTTAGTAGTTACAAGCTACATCGCAAAGCTCCCCATGGGCTGGCACTGGCAAAAGTTTGTCTGTAATCATGATCTTACCCATTGTACAAAGGTAATAGTTTGTGTGCACATTGGGATTGACTGTGGAAAACTTGACTTGCAAATTACTCCATTGCCCACTGGGCGCACCTGCAAGTTACCGTATAGCTGGTAATTTTCGAAAGGTTTTTATTTTCGGATCTTTCGAAGAGGCCCTTCTCTTCGAAAATAAATTCCTACGTCCTGTTGTTCTTCAAAAATAAATTCCCACAAGTGAAAGCAACGATCCAACTTTCGGCGATTCGCTTGTGTATTTCTGGAGTTTTAGCTCAGTATTGCTGATGATAATTGGTAAACTGTATCATTACTGTGCCAATAACCAGAAAACAGGTGATCCAGAATGGGAATTAATGTCTAGAATCTATGCTAGCTACAACTGAGTGTAATCGAGCCAGTGAATATACTCCACTCGAGACTCCCTCAGTCTTCTCTCCAGTGCACAAGGATGGGGATTATTCCATCAGTAAGTCAGTTTTTGGCAAACATTCACACATCTTTATAATTTGTGACACGAATTTCCGTTTATTTGAAATCCATCAGGACTTCGAAATATGCACTCTTCGAAAATAAAATCCTTCGAAATTCAGATTTTGCATCTTTTTCGAAATTTTCTGTTTCGAAAATAACCCGCTATACAGTATACAAATTAAAATATGTATTTTCTCTCTTTTTGGAGTGTCTTGTAATACTTTCAAACAGCTGCTATACAAAGTCAAGATTTCTTTGTTGTCGTCAATTTAGATATAATGTTCAGCATCATATGATCACATTTTGAGTAGAATGTGTGAACTGCTGAGTGGTCAACAATACTGGATAACAAAGTAAATGTTTGATTAGATGTCTAAAGGTAAACTGATGAAAGCAAAAGCCCATACGTTGCCTGCCAGGCCAGGGTGGGAGGAGTTAGTTACTGAGATAATGTGGTACTGGAGGCAAAACTAAGGAAGGATATGAAGTATGCCTAAAGAGCAGTATGCAAGCAAAAAGGTAGTTGATACTGGGGCTATAAGATTTAGTATAGCTTCTATATATTATTCATGCAGTATTTTAGTCTAATAAGCTGCACAAACAGTAGTGTAGCAGGTAGCTAGATACAGTATGTACTTTTAAACAGTTTTTCAAAAGCAAATATGTAATAAAGAGTCCAGAGATTAGCTCTGGAATTTAATCATTATCAGTCTATTCTACAATGCTTCATTACGGCGATATCTTTATGATGATAGTCATGATGATGATTGGTGCAAGTGGCTATCGGAATACCTAAATAACTGATACCAATCGATACCAAAATGCCCAATATTGGCTCCAATTCAATACCAATCTGATTACCGGTGGAACACTAATATCAGAAAAAATATCAAATGGTAAAGTAGTACCGTTTAAGTAGGGATCCCCCGAAAATTTTGTGCGCCACCCAAAATTCCACCTTTGAAAATCTTCCTAGAGACATGTTACGAAATGAAAATCACCTTTATGGAATAGTACTAGTCCATGATATATAACATAGCATTACTTATAATAAAACACTTACAGGTGGCTGGTTATAGAATTTTAAAAATCGCCAAAACTCGAATGTTAGGCTGACTGCCTGACTGACTGACTGACCACAGTCGCAAGGCTAGAGGCCAAACGAAGCAGCGCATGGCCACTATTTTACGCCACAAAAACAAACTCACCAGTGGAATGTGCCTTTTGGGGTTCCGATGAGTGTAGGCCCTCTGTACCTTGTCTTTTCTTTTATCTTCAATCAAGCTGCTTATCTTCTTCATCCAAAAAAACTGTATTGAGGCATTAATTTTCCGTATCAACACTTTCTTTCAGCTGCATACTTAGATGCCACAGAATTATTTCAGAGCTGGATTTCAGAAGCGCTTCAGTCCTGGCATTACCATAACAGGTATACTAGCTAGATATCTGCAACTTCGCGATTGGGATCCTGTTCGCGATAGGTTCGCAACCACACCCATCAAATAAAGATCTAGGTGGACTAATAGCAATAATACAAAGACCATGCATGCACACCTCTTAACAGTCTAGCTATATTATATTTACTTAACAGTGAACAAGATGGCCTCACCCCTTATTGGTCTAGCTAGTTGGCTGACTCACGATATTCTAATACAACAGTCACTCTAATACAACAGTCACGTATGATATTCTAATTGAACCGTCACAAGTTACATTGTAGCTAGCAGTGTTGGGCAAGTTACTTTGTAAAAGTAACTAGTTACATATTACTTGCAACTGAACTATTTAGTTACAGTTACATATTACCCATAAAATAAAGTAACTATAATAATATTACATATTATATTACTTTGTGTCCACAGCCTTAAGCTGTCACGTGTGAAACTACCACTTTATCACGTGACATGATTGTGTCGTTGGGCAATGCGCAAATCTTGGTTATAAGTAAGAAGCTGGTGAATAAGCTTCATTCAGTAGGCTTTGTTACTTCGTTGTGGCTAGGGGTTACTCAGAGGATAACTAATGAGTAGTAACGTCGTTACTTGTAGTAATAATATTACATAATATTAGACTCGTTACAGTAACTATATTACTTAGGTAACGTGTTACATTTGTAAGTAAAGTAAATTGAGTTATATTACCCGTTTTTATAGCGCATTTCGTTATATTGCTTAGTTGCCACAAAAGTAATAATATTACGTAATGCGTCACTTATGTAACGCGTTATTCCCAACACTGGTAGCTAGCTAGCTGTGTTCCAACAAAAAACTAAACAAACTAGTACTTTAAATTCTCTTGTTTCACTACTTTTATTGCATAGATCCCTACTTCATTTTTAAATTAACAATTTTTAAAAATACTATATATAAAATTGTTCACTATGGACTAAGGAATACTGCTGGCTTATTCTTGTTTAATCATTATCAGTCTATTCTACAAGGTTTCATTATGGTGATATCTTTCAAGGCTGCTTTCTGCGAGTTTCAGCAAAGATTGTCTTTGTGTATGCACTCAACAGTATTATGGCCACTTCTTTTGTTTTTCAGACAATGGTAGAACAATCATCACAAGTATTATCAAACTGTTTCACTTCATCATAATACAAGACACTATTAGCAACTATAATAATACTACTAGACTATTCTAGAGTCAACCTATTCTGTTATTATATAACACTAGTGGAGTAGTCCACATAGCTAGGAAGCAGAGCTTCTGTGTGCATGACTGTTTCAAGGCACACAACCTTCAGAAATGTATAGCAACATTGACACTGAGTCCAAAATATATTTTATATCATTTGGTGCCATATGGAGCCCATAATGACTAATGGGTTAATAGTCACTTTGGGGAAGCATCAATACAGCATAAAAAAGCTACAAGTTGTCCAAGCCATGCTTAGTTTTGCATACGAGAGTACAGCTGGAAGTTGGTTATAGTGTATCCACACAGTTATTATAAATGTTTGTCATAACATGGCACCAGTTACCAGTACAGTGGAGCCCATCTAAAAGGACACCCCAAAATTCAAGACAGCCTCTTTACAAAAGACGTCCATCTACGTCCCAAATCAACATAATAGTATGTAGCTTGTACACCCCTTAACTGAGGACACCTCTTTACAAAGGCCAAAATAAATTCCCCAATGGAGTTCGTCTTTGAGTGGTTCCACCAAATGTGGTTTCAGTGCACACCCCTGGTTATTTTAATTAAACAGGATCACGTGCTGGCATTAAACACCATTGAACTTTGCCAGACGCAGCGTTGATGCAACAAAATACTTTATAGTAGCTTAGCGTATGTAGCTATTGCAGACCCTTTTCCCCAACTCATGGCGATCAATGAAGCCGGCTACGGGCGAGACTACGGGACACGTCGACGGTATGCCGGAGCGTCTTGCACACAAGAACATAACCACAGAAAAACACCTTGAGGTCCTGAGGCCATCTTGACAATCAGCTCACTATCAAGTGTAAGTAGCTTTATCAGCAACTAGAACTGTTGAAAGTCACGTGAAATTAGCTAGTCACGTGATAGAGCGAATTGATTTTTATTTTAGCTTTATTTATTGTTACTGGGCAGACGCTGAGACGGCAATTGCCGATGCGCCCAGGGGGCGATCAACACCCCAAAGAAATCACACATACACATAAGCTCAAATATTCGCCATAGCCATTCTTCCATACAAGAGTGTACATTCAAATCATGCATGAAGTATTGTTATATGATACAGTCCTGTAATGCTAGAGTGCCTTTATTGTCTTTTACTTTAGTTACATCTTCATTCCTGTCAATTAATAATCTGGTTATCTCGTTGTGCTGTCTCTCTGCAGCCTGTAGGTAAAATGACATTTGCTAGATTACTACACAACAATAGCTTGATCTCACTATTGATCCTTAACATGCTTTAGGCATTACAATATAGGCTTGAAAAGGAGTGGTCTGGCTCATATTGGTAGAAATAGAGGACTTGCTATCTGTGGCATGCATACATGTCAAATAAGCAACCAGCTTAATACCAGTATGGATCACCAAATGGGACTGTGGAATAATAAAATACCTGAGAATATTCAATGCTACAACATTAGTTAGTTGTTGGAGCTAACCTTATGTAGAGCAGTTTTTCCATCACCATCCTGTAACATCACATTTGCCCGGTGATTTAGCAGCAGCTGTACGATGGACATGTGACCCATATAAGCTGCCCTGTGTAAAGCAGTAGCACCACCTGTAATAGGATACAAGTAGTACACACTCTACTGTACACTTAGTTTGTGGTTTCATTTTCATACAGTTCGCTGAGGTAGGTGCATTTGTTATATTATTACCGTAGCACATTTATCAGGAAACTTTCATGAACAAGAATCTCATAAAAGTGCTAGAAATATGTAATGGTAGTGTGACTGCTCTATTACAGTATCTTAATTCAAACTCATGTGTCCTGTGACAGCTGCTTCGGTTGCCAATTGCCATAGCAATTCTGCTGTTTAATGTACTGTATTTAGGATTTCCCCAGAATTCAAACTAATGAAGTGATACTTGACAAATTCCTGTTACATGTACAGTAGAGTTCATTCTATACATTAGCCCAATCATAAGTGATAAGACATGGAAGTCATGTTAGAAACATGTGTAGTGCTAAAACAGTATAGATTACGAATCAATATGGAAAATGGTCTAATAGAGCATTCAGTGGTTTTTAAAATGTCTATCAAAAAGATCAGATTTGCTGTAAGAATTTGGTGAGTCATACATATGTCCTTCGTATTACAAAGTTTGAGGCACTCTCTAGGTGATATAATAACAGTATTATTCACCTCTTGTTTGAAAGTCCACATCAGCTCCGCCCTTCAATAATGCTTCACACACTTCGTGATGTCCATTACGGCTGGCATAGTGCTAACAGATCAGAAATTAAAATATTGAGTACATGTGGTTTGCCAAGAGTACCATATAGTATTAGACGTCACAAGTAACAAAATTGTGAATACAGAGTAAATGTTATATAGTGTGTCCCTCAAACCCCTGGGGACCAACTAATGTTCAGCTGTATCTGTAAAAGGTGTGCACATAGTTTAGAATAACATTTAAGTGAATGCTTCTGGTACATACATAGCTGTGTGTAACCAGTCAAATTTACTGTAAAACAAACCTAAATGGCTTACTACTATATCCACATCAATGAATGTACTGGTAACTACATTGCTTACTAACTAATGGGGTGTAGCCAGATGAATCAGTGAGGTTAGGATTGATACTGCTGCTTAAAAATTTGGTCACCTTTGATAGTTCTCCATCCATTGCTGCACACCAAATACCACGCTGCAACAAGAAATTATATTACAACACAAACGGTGGCAGATAAGATTTCAAGATATTTTTGCATTACCACACGTTGGAACAGTGGTCACATATTTTCATCCTGCAATTTTCCAACCACAGTTATTGCAAGCTGCAGCAGTGCATGGAGCTTGATTGAGTACAGAATGTCTAGAAGCTGGGGTCTAGGGGTGCAGAAATGCTGTAGCCTTGTTAACTTTAAATAAGAAGCTCAACAATTGGTTGGATATTCAGTACAATGATGACATAACAGTGAAGAGGTTCAATTGTAGCTCATTTCCCCCTTCAGTCTGGCAGTACAAATACTTATGAGTCAAGGAGATGGCACTATGGCTGGGTGATAGTAAAGTTTTCCATGTCCAAACAATAGTAAGACAGTGTTCACGATAGACGACAGCATAACAATACTGACAATTCACCTATTCCTATTCAGAGATATATATGTAAGGAGGGATGTGTTACAATGCTCATCCTTTGGCTAACAGGCGATGAGTGTTGACTTTCCCTTTGATCAAGCTGAGGATGTAGATTGGAATGGAGGATACATCAAAGTGCCACTCTTGTTGAGTGTTTTATTGACTGTTCTATTAGAGTATTTTGAATAACAAGCCACATGGAATTTTAGAACAGCTTAGGCCACTCCATCTGTTTCCCGTCCTCCTCTCAGGTGTATTTCATGTGGGTGGTTTATGAGACTGGCAGCTTTTCAAATCATTATTGACCATAGAAAACTGCCTCAGGGAGACTGATTTTACTGAAACTGCACAGTATACAAGAAAAACCCGAAGAATACGGAATAATGAAACATTTAGCGGATGGCTGAAACATTTAATAATGAAAACATTTAGCGGATGGCCGGATGGTGGACGGGAAACAGAGTTTCCTTCTGCTCTTTATGTTTAAAAGTAGCTTTCAACACTAGCTTCACCACCCACCACTTTACTCCAGGAAATGTTAGTAATTTTTAAGTCAAGACAACAAGACTCGTACTTGAAAGTTCATCTCGTCCATGGACTGGGAAACTCCATAGGCCGCTACTGTTTTATGGTCACAGCAATGATCATCCATAGTGCGCTCTCCGAAAATCGCAGCAAATTTACAAGTTTTTAGCCTATAATTTAAGCGCGCTTTAAAAGTAAAACAATTATGATTCTTTGCGCGCGAAATTCTTTACGATGATTCTGACTTGTGGTGTCAAAAATCTCTTCAGATGAAACTTGACTATTCGATGGGTTATCGGGCACTATGGATACTTGTGATTGTCGCTACCAAACTATGTCACGGAGGGGTCTACGTTTACATCAACGATTCAGATAGCAACATGCTATTTGGTAAGTCAGCGCCCATAAAATTCTAACTCGCACTAAATCCTCACATCTTTTGGACTCACTCTGTACTACCAAACAACGTAAACATTGTATTTATAAATGTACCACTGTAAATCTCAAGATAATGCATTTTTATGGTGGTTAAAAATTAGCTATGGTGATTTTTATTAGAATCACATTTCAAACCATAATAGTTCTATTAGTGTCAAATGTTGGTTAATACTCACTCAGGATTTGTGTCATATTTGGTGAAATTCCTGACAGCAACCTTGCTACCCTGATCAAGGTGTCATCCATATGTTATTATGATGTTTAATCCAGTTACTCACCTTGTCAACAACATAATATATGTGTAACACTCTGAGTTAATACTTTTCACTTAATTATGGTTGAGGTGAGCCACAATTAATTTTTAAGGTGCCAAGCTTGCTGTTTTAAATCTTTATAGCACAGCCAATACAATAGTAAATTAGCTATTTGTACTGATAATGAGTATCTGATTTTACACTGTATGGTTTCCTAGTGTTATGCATTGGTTATAGGATGGTATTGTAAATGCTCCATTCACAGCAAGCCTTAGTGTAGTAAGAATTTCACACGTCATGGCTTTGATTTTTGATTTCACACATGCCCTGAACTTTATGATGCGTCTTTAAATAGAAGCCTCTTAAATGTTTTTTTGTCTTCAAAATTTTTTGCTTGACAAGTAAATTCTATTAGCGTGCATTTGAAAATAATTCTACATATGGCGATTCGTAAACAGTGCCAATACTGCAGCTCAAGTTAACCTTTAGCTTGGAGCATTGATCAGAAATTCGATATAAGCATCACCTATATAAATGTCTGGTACGCATTACATTTATGGTTGAGCCGTAACATAGATGCAAAACCAGTAAAGAATAACAAATTCAAATTCAAAACCAGTAAAGAATAACAAATTCTGAAAACCATGCAAAATTATGCCCAAGTTCTTTCCGGCAAAAAATCTAGACTGCTTATGGTACTGGTGTTCTGATATTAATCATTATACCAAATTATTTCCCCAGTATTTTGAATATAGTGCTTGGTATTTTTGTTAACTTTCATTGTGACTACGAGGTGTGTGGAGTTGTGTTGTAGATAGTTCCTAAGGAAGACTGAAATTTTTGTATGGTTGTGTATGCATGTATGTATATGAGTTTTACTGTTTGTAGGTCATCAAGGGAGGATCTACATGGTGCGCAACAATACAGTGTCTAACCGTACAGCATCTAATATGTTAGTGAATAATAATATTTCTTTTGTCATTGGCCATGATGATACTGATAAGGAGGTTGGTTCAACTGTGTTTGTGCGTGTGCGTGCGTGTGTGTGTGCGTGTGTACAATGTAGTGTTTTTTTTGGACCTTCGCAAGCCTTATGTCTCTATCCCATGAGCAGCATTGTGGAAAAGGATGTCGAAGCATTGTTGGACACCCTTGTGTGTGTGTGTGTGTAGTGTAGTTTGTATGTACGTAACATGGACCTACCAGTATGTTATTCTACACCATACTCAGTACAAAAACACCACTGCTATTCACCTGGTCAGGCTATTCACCTGACCAGGTCACATGACCAATGATCACACACGTAACATATGACATCAAAAGATCAGTAATGCTGACACAGTATATTGACACACAATGTCATTTATTGTAGTGGGGATACAGGGTGACATACAACTCTGGTGACAATGAAATACTCAATGCTCCTGAGTCGATGAAACTTTCTTCAGTTCCTAAGCTCCCTAATGGTATCAGCACAGTATTGTCGTATTTTCATTACTAATCTTTCTTTCAGGTTATAAACTGAATGCGACTTTTAATTGTACAAGAAACATTGATGGATATCAAGCTGGCTCTGTTATGTTCCTAATCAACAACCAGATGCTAACTCCTTCTTCTATTAGAGCTAAACTAGAATTCAAAAAGTGGTGTAAGTTGTACATGCTAATGTACTGTTCCTCTTTAAATGGATGATAGATTTTTAAAGTTCCATTGTCCAGAGTTAGTTCTGTATGACATTAGAACTTTTGATGCAATTTTGTTATCATGAAACATTGCAATATTTAACATGAGATTTATAGCTGTCCTCTTTCAAAAGTTAAAAAAAAGGTATGGAGGTTTTTCCCCCTTAAGGTCGTAATAATTACGGTGTAGTAAACTATTTATTGATTTGACAACAGTAAATATCTGTATGGAACATTAAAGTTTCAATTTCTTCATCTTTTTGATGTCAAGGATACTATTCTCTTAGGTAACTGCTCAGAGTATAGCTGTTCTGAAGAGAGTAGTCCTCCAGATTCCACAACTTTGTATGCAGCCATTACAGTCGTAGTACTGTTAATCGTGTTCGTCGTCGTATTTGTGATCGGCTTCCAATGTGTACGACAACTCATACAACATCACAATGAACAGAAAGAACTTGATGCAGAGGATGAGTGAGTTACTAGTCCATATTTACATTAATGATTTTAACCTTTTACACATGTCGACTTTAATCAAAAATTGAGAAGTTACTATACCTTTTGTGTTGTAGTTTGAGTTCCATTGCAACTCCAGTACACACACTACACCAGTCGAGAGATGCCCAGAGTCAGGGAGGTGTTGCACTGTCCGAAATTCACCAAGCTCCGGTATCATTGAAACCCGCTGTTGATGGAAGTCTAGCAGTACTGACAGCTGAACTAAACAAAAGTGTCCACAGCTTGTTCTCCATGAAAGACATCCTAGTAGACAAGAACAGGATACAGCTAGGAGAGCTAATCAAGGAAGGTTCTGTTAAACAACATTTGAAGTATAGTGTTGAATTAGATGTCATATTTTAGGTACCTACGGCAGAATGTATGAAGGGTATTTAGCCAACACAGAAGACGATGTTGAAGGATCAGTGTCTATCATAGTAAAAACTGTTTCAGGTATGTTAGCTGCCATGTGATCTGTAATAAGCATGCAACCAGTTGTAAACAATTTCTCAGTAAATTCCTCCTCCTTAAGACTGATTTTTTCTGCCTAAGAACAATCGTATCAGTTTCACAGTGCTTGTAGGCAGATGGTATAATACTTTGATCAAGTATTCCAGTTCACATCATTGTGTTTATGTATGTACTGGCTGTCACAGCATATGTTTGAGCAAGTTCCTTATATAGAAACATGGTCTACAAAATTTTGTAAGGCTTTCTACACACATTTGACTACCCTAAAAAGGAAATGAATATGTTTAGATAAATAATTGAAGTATCACTATTGTAAACAGACACTATATACACAATATCTGGGCACTTGTGATCCCACTTGTGAGCCCTGAGACACACTGGGTAGGGTCCAGGTATCAATTTCATGGTCACATTACAGCCCATTGCTTCGTATAATTCATATGTTTGGCGTCTGGTCATTGTTTATTTACAAAATCAGGTTGTTGATTGGCTATATTTTCTTTGGTTTTACTAAATGAATTAAATAAGGTTTGGAAGACCTGTTGGAGCTGTATATCAACAAGTTGGAGGGCTCTGATATAGATTGTGTTTTTGTTTAATTCCTATTTGTAGTAGTCACGTCCATTTGTAGTGTGTGTTTGTGTGTGTGTGTGTGTGTGTGTGTGTGTGTGTGTGTGATTTGTATTCATTTCATGGGGCCAGTTAGCATACTATAGCCATTCTTCCTTGACTAAGCAATAGCTACCAACAAATGTGACCGGATCTGCAAAAACCTGACACAATCGTGCATTTTTCGAATTCCTGTTTATAAACATTTATATTGTACTTAGCCAAGTGTACCCTCTGGCAAAGTTTCAGCCTCATATGCCAATAACTTTTGGAGTTACAGCCCCTCAAAGTAGCAACTAGGGGTGTGCGATAATATAATTTTTAATATCACGATAATGTACCTTATTATCACGATTATCATGATAACTTTTTATGCATATAAATAATAATTTATGTGCCTATACATTTATCATTATACGACTTGTCTGCTAACTAAAACTAGAAGTTAATATTATGACAATACACTGTAAATTATATCTAAAGCATTTTGTGAGAGTTTTCCCTGGCCGCTTGTAGTTTACAGTAATATCCGGAATTTATCATTATCACGATAATGGAATTTTCAGATAATGAGTTTTCGCGATAATCGATTTATCACGATTGTTGCACAGCACTAGTAGCAACAACAGAAAAATCAATTTTTACAGCAAGTATAGGGAAAATAAATTACAGGCACTTCAAAAATGGCTATAACTTACCAACAGATTGAGATACGGAGCTGAAAGTTTCACCATCGTGTTCGCCATGAATAGGGGAATCACTTACTGGGTACATTTGTCTTTTATTCACATTTCTTCACTGCATACAAAGGCGAAATTCGTGAAGAAAATTTGATCATGTACAATCACTTCGACGTGACGTAAACAAATGCTCATAACTTGTGTATCCTTGGGTCTACTGCAACAAACAAAGATTTTCCAACTCCTCTTGAGCAGGAGAATAAGATGATATCCAGGTTTTTATTGTTAGTCCCTTCCTTCACTAAGAAATAGGCGTTCAAAAAATTTATGGAATTTTTTTCAATAATGCACAAGTATTGCATTCAATGCTTTATACTGTAAATTTAGGCTTACACAATTGCATCAGGTTTTCGCAGATCCAGTCACAAATTATTACACACATTACGGTACATTAACTAAATGCATCATGATTGTCCATATATGTAGTAACAAGTTATGTACTTTTCCGTAACTTTGTGTACAATATTGTATACTTGTATGTACTGTAATGTTTATGGGTACCAGTATTTTAATTATGTGTATACACTGTAACTAGTGTGTACAGTTTATAATTTTTCTGGTCCAATGATTTAATTGTTGTAGACATAACTCCAGACCAGGTTGTAGCCTCACTGGTTGATGGATGTTTAGTGCTTCGTCACATTCAACATAGACACATACTACAAGCACTAGGGGTGTACTCCAATGAGCAGGAGCCAGTCATGGTGCTACTGGCTAGGACAACATTTGGAACACTCAAACAATTTCTGGATGATATTAGATTGCAGGGTGGACCACAATCATCATATGGGAAGGTGTGTGTGTGTGTGTGCGTGTATGTGTGTGGTGTCTGTTGTTACCTCTACCCATTTGGATTAATATGAGCCTAATAGAGGGCTGTATGCCTCACATAATTTCTGTGCCCTGTCTGTCAGTTTTTCTAGTTCTGTCTCCAGGAGGATTTGCCATCAAGTGTTTATCCATAGAACCTGCATATAGATCTAGTTAGTTCACAGGTATTCCAGTTTCACTAGGGGTGTTGAATAAAGGCCTGTGCTGTAAATGACTGGGTCTGGGAAAATCGATCTTATTGCCCATGTCAGCAGATTTGATTTTTCACCAATAACACAAAGCTACATGAATAAACTATTACCAAAATCAGCTAGACTTGATTGGTTTGCTTTTGCTGGCTGCTTTTCCCAAGCACAGTGGTGATCCGGCATACACATGTAGCTATGATAATGGCAAGTAAAGTTAAAGTATAAATGGTGGTACATACGTGAGTGCACTCCATCTGGAGAACCTGAAGTATTTATTTCTATATACGTACACATAGAAATTTATTTGTGAAATTCATGAAATTACATAAGGGGAGCTATTCAAAGTACATACATACAACCAGTGCACCTCAAGGCTGTGTAGAATACATATTGTTACTTGGTGTAAGGTAAGCAGGTGTATTTATTTACCAGTTTCTATAATAGGAAAGGCACTCTGATTGCTGAATCCCCTCTGAGTATGCATGTACATACAAGAACACATCACAGGTCTCAAGTATGTACAAGAAAACTGTGTTTGGAGTTTCTCTGTGTAATGTAGTTCAAAGAGCTACAGTACTGTTTATACATATGCTCATACCTACAAACATAATTGCCTCAGGGTGGCTAGGGAAAATGGAAGAAAAATTTAAGAGATTTAGCAGCAAGTCTAATATGTATATCGGTTATAATATTTGGTGGTGTGTTGTGTGCATGTATGTCACATACACACACGCACGCACGCACGTACGCACACACACACACTTGATGACTGATCATGTCATTATTCTTCATCTGGTTCAGCTACTACTCACACAAGACATGGTATTCATATCAGCACAGATTGCTAGGGGTATGTACCACTTATCTAGAAAAGGAGGCATCATCCACAAGGATTTAGCGGCCAGAAATATCTAGTAAGTCATCATCTGTTATCTAACTAGACGTGTACGCTGTACGTACTTTTCCATTAAGAGACATTAGATATTATTACCTGTAAGTACTGTTTAGTGCATACTTGGGATCAAAGAGTGCTTTAGTGTTACGTTCAAATGTGCGTGGCCCTATGTCAGTTATCAAACACATACAGTAAGCACAGATGTGCAGTAGATGCATATGTACACATTGTGCACAAGTGAAACTGTTCAAGTGTATATTTTCTGCCTTCAGCATTCATGAAAATCTCCACGTCAAGATTGGTGATCGTGGTCTCAGTTGGGATTTCTATCCCGACGACTATCAAGTAACTCCAAATGGAGAATATGTCCCAGTGAAGTGGGCATCAGTTGAAGTATTAGAGGAACAACAATATAGCATGTATTCAGATGTGGTGAGTAACACTTGTAGACAGAATACAGTGTATATACATGTACTGTATGTGTCATATAAGTCAGGCTCATGATACACTCTGCCTACTCAATAAGCCTTTTCCATAATGACGTCACAATTAAAAAATGGCGATCTCTATTTGTCTAATATTTTCGAGTATTGGATCCTATGGGCGGTAAATGAAGATCGATTGTTTGTGTAATCTAGAAAGAAACTATCATGGTAAAACTGGCAGGTATGAGTATAATTCTATGAACAGGATTCATTTTTGCTACTTACAAAATTTTTGGCTGGTTTTCTAGGTAGTGGAAACATTACTCTATTAATAACATAGTAACCATACCTGATCGCTGCACCTCGATATAGGTTTTGTCAATCTGGTAATAATGAATCAAAAATATTCGCGTCATAGGAAACAGTACTTGAAAATATAAGAGTACCCCAAATAGAAGTTAGCATGACATCATTATGTAAAAGGTTTATTACATGTAGACTGATCTTCCCAAGCTATAAAATACACACCTGGGTTCAGGGCACACACAAAAAAAACCCGGTTATTTAGCTATAATTCTAACAAACGTGTTACGTGCTTCACCTTGTATTTCATTGTTTGCAAGCTAAGATTGGTGGCACTTATCATACTGTACAAAAGTACTGTATAGTAGGGACCACAAAGGTGTAGGCGTGGCCCACAATACCGTACAGCGTAATAATTTAACGGGGGAAAATTTTGACGAATTTGGCGAATTGTTGCAATTCGTCAAATTTTTCCTCGTCAAAGCTCACGTGACTGGTTAATTAGAATACTGAAGTCAGCACATTCGTCAAAATTTTCCTTGTAAATATTTGACAATAATGAATTCATCAAAATTTTCCCCCGTCGAATTATTACGCTGTACGGTAAAACATCATCCAAAAACCATCTTCAGTTCTCCCTGACAACTATGAGGCAGTATTGGTTAGGTAAAACAAAGCCCAAACAAGCTTTCAGATCGACCCGAAATGCTTTCAACAAGTTGCTATGGAATTTAAATTATTAAAAAGAATTTTCTACTGACTGACTGACTGACTGATACCTTTGAACAAACGTAACTCAATAACAGTTAAGGCTATGGGTTTGATTTTTTCACTATTCGGCCTGAGAGGTGCCTTTTGGCACACTGCAGTACATACAATGCATTCTTCATGGACTTACCAGTGTCCTCCTTTGTGTCCCATTCATCGTAACTCGCAGCGAAAAGTGTCAATTTGGCAGTAGCATGTGATGGCTTGCCTTCGTAACGGAAATCATCCATATTTTTCATAGCGGCTACTTTGATTGCAGAGGTGCTTTTCTAACAGTTCTTAGTTCATAATGCTGTGTAACCAGTTGAACATAGCTGACAACGAAGGGTAATGGATACTTCACTTTTCAGACAATAATTGGTAGCTGTTGCGCATGGCGCCATTTCTTTTGATGCGGTATGCATGGGTCACCACTCATAATTTATTTTACAAAAAAAAGTTAACAAACAAGTACACAAAAATTGGAATTTTCAACTAGAGTAGGGACCATAGCACATCGATAAGAAGTACTGAAACAAGCTGGAGTAGTGCACGACATTAAATCACAGTAAAACAATAAGAAGTGTTATATCCCTACTGTGCTCGAGGTACCATAAGAACAGTACAGTAGAGATATAACACTTCTTATTGCTTTACTGTGATTTAATATCATGCACTACTCCAACTTGTTTCAGTACTTTTTTATCGATGTGCTATGATCCCTACCCTAGTTGAAAATTTGTGTACTGGTAGATATAACGCTTCACCACTGGATTTCACCACCACTTTCAACATTTTCACCCTGCTCTTGGTGCTATAATTTCCAGGCTTGAATACATAGATAGATGCGTAGATACTGGGCATGTTTAAATATCTGGTCAAAAATTGCTTTTAGGAAATAAACACCTTGGTCAGCTGTTATATGACATAAAGTTTGGGAGAATGCGTGTATTTGTAGATCATGTTGTAATTTTTCATCTTATATGGATTCACTCTTTGTAACTATTACGTATGCCCTAAATTTTTTTGAGGGAAAGGAAATATTTTGCAATATTCAGGGTAAAACTTCAGAACAAACATACATATAATCAATATGTTGGTCTAAATAATTTACAGATAAAATTCTGAAATCCTGAAATTAGTGAAAAATTTTTAGCCGTAACAATTTTAGCCTGTGTGGTAGGCCTTATATTATGGAGCACAAATGTACTGAAAACAATGCTGGTCACATGTATATTTGTTTACATGGAAACTAAGCTATAGTTATATCCCATTACGAGGGTGATATCATTGTTATTACATGAGTCCGAGGAGGAGCCGAGGACGAGTGTAGTAACAATGATATCATCCAAGTATATAGGATATAACTATTTTATATCCCAGTGCATGGAAGTTTACGGATAGTAAATTAAGTTCCGGTTTGAGTTCCTGTCACTGTGCTCAAGATTTCATCCAAATTGTGTGGAGATTCAACATCATAGCTACAACAGAGACCCTGTATACTGCCTACAAACTGTAGCGAAGAGCAGTGTTATGAAGCAGCAGTTCCAGGTACAATTTACCTTCATCAGAAGTTGGTATGGTGCGAGGTATGGTGGTGTTGCGTGGCATTCAAGAGGAAAAAAGACCAACAAGTGGCTACTGTAGTTCGAGATAGAACGATGAAGCTAGAGATTTTCAAAAGAAGTTAGTTCTTCACCATAGTGACTGTTGGAACTGATTGCTGGAGTGAAAATCGGCACAGACATGTTCTTGACATTTGTTTAACTTGTAGTGTTACTGTATAAAGGATTAACAGTTTTCTTGTAAGATTTAGCAGGTTTATGTGCTGTACTGGTGTGTTTTGTATCAATATTTCCTTATTTGGCTCTTTGTTCCATTGGTAAACAATACCATTCGTGGTTATTATGATGTCTCCGCAACAGGGTGATAAGCTAGTTATCACTAGGTAATAACTAATATATCGTACAGTAGCAGTGCCGCTCTGTCTAGCTGTATGTAGTTATAACCAGTGTGGCACTTTGACACTCCCACGCACTGGGATTTAAAAGACGTTGTGCTATGTAGCAATATTGTATGTGATAGCATGATTGCATAATGTGTTTGTACATGTGCATACAGTGAAATCTCATGTAGTAGTCACCTCTTAATAAGACCACCTCAATACTGTGACCATATGTACTTCGCATGCCTACTAAAAAGATGTGATACTGTTTAAATTAAACTGTTCCACATTGCACACGTTTATGTAAATAACAGTTTTATTTGTGAAAGTGAAACACACAACATTTTTTCAGTGACGGTCATGATACTAAGTGTGCAGCCATACTGTAAGTGCTTGTAAAAACAGCTGATGAACAGTTTCCTTATTTAGTTATAATTTTGTAAAAACCCTAATGAAAACCCATAATTAGAAGTTACATGGGTAATTATACAATTATTAATTGCATCAGGTAATAAATAAAGAGCTAATTGAGTACAAAATAGTGTCTACATGTTGAGCTGAGCCATGAGAGTTAAAAAACGAAAGTCATAAAAAATGTGTCAGACATTGGAATGAAGATTTTGAAATATTATTAGTGGGTTAAGCAGTACTACAAATAAGCAAAATTTCCAGAACTCAGAAGTAGCACAGTGTATCAACTTATGATGGTACACTAGCATGTGTATAGTTACAAATGTAAATTGTGTATACAATGTACATCCATTACGTGTTCTCATTGTGTTATCCCATAGTGGGCATTTGGAGTAGTATTATGGGAGATCATGACAGTCGGACTGGTCCCTTATGACAGTGTAACACCAAATGAGTTAGTTGACTATCTCAAATCAGGTCAGCGACTCACCCGGCCAACTAACTGTCCGGATGACATGTAAGTTGATACCTCAATTAGTGACCACCCTTGTTTGTAAGACCACCTCATTGGTGCTCATGCCGTGTGATATTTCAGAATTATTAGGGGCTGAAATTATCATGGTTTTTTTAGTATTCGAGTACTCTCTAGAATGATCGAGTATTCACGAATACTAGTTACATGTAGTCATACCCATTTGACATGTTCTGTACCAACCTTAAATATTTTACTGTATTAAAGTACTGATGTTAGTGTTTCTGACAAAAAAAAATTATGCCAATCAAACTCTACTTCCTTCATTGTGTCACTCCCTGATGATAGATGCATCATGTGAGCTGGATCATGTGATCTTAACGAATACTCGAGTATCAATTTTACCATGTTTTTCAGGTTTCTTGCGAAAGTGCAAATTGGAAAAAGATCACGTACATACATTCACGTGCAATTGTTGAATTTTGCCGGAATAGCTACCATGTTTTTCAGGTCTAGGAACACCATACACAACTTTTCAATAACCAGGAATAGACTTTAAGACGTTCTCCACCTTCTCTAGCGTGCAGTTATTCATGTGCTCGCACGCCGGGGATCACGTTTATGTTTTAATCTTTGCAAGAAGCTTGAAAAACATGGTACTATCCGAGTACTCTACGAGTATTTGTTTCAGCCCTAATAATTATTGCTACATGTATGTCCAATGATTAATCTGGTAAAATTTTAAACTGCTTTGGTTCCAAAGTTCATAAGTTGCTGTGTGCATATATGTAGATATTTTCTGACCACAGTTTAGACTTGGTTGCTATATGAGTTTGTATGATGTTGGTTTTCTCTCTCTCCAAGGTTCTCAATTATGGGTCAGTGCTGGGCGTTAACACCAACCGACAGACCAAAGTTCAGTCATTTGACAGTGGGACTAGATCACTTTCACCTAAGACTAAACTCATACATTTAAAGTAAATAGATATTTCACCATACACATTTTCCTACAGTACAGTTCAGCAGCTATATGTCCAATCATTTCATCATGTATGTATGTATGTGTGTATGTCTATACCACTTCATTTCTCATGCCAACTAATATTTATTTTAATATTTTTAATTCTTGTACAATCGTGGTTACTGTTACGTAGTACACTATGCGACACACAACGATTTCTAATACAACAAAATAGATTGGGTAAGTCTGTTGTTGAGAAAGAAAATAAGCGAATTAATTCTGTTGCCATTTTTGTTGCAGTTCTAGAGCTATTTTGTAGTCCATTTCAATTTGTTTGTCAGCCGGTGTAATACTACTACTACTGCTGCTGCTGCTAGCACTCTCGTTTTCTTTAGATGTCACTTTTGGTTTAAGCCAAATACTGATTGGTAGTATCCCTTTCATATCCTTTGATTTGTTGGTCGTTGATGGCTTCTTTTTCTTGCTACTGCTGCTGCTTGAAGGCTTCACCTTGGTGATTCTGGTAGGGGTCTGAAAGGACAAACAATGATTGTCTGTGCTAATAAAAACAATATCTTACAGTTTGTTTGGTGTTAATCTGGTCAAGTTGCTCTGCAAAACTTCTGTCGAGTTCCTCTTGTTCCTGTCTGGCCAACTACACAAGAATTAGTCCTAGTAATAAATTAAACAGTACAAACAATGGAGCATTGTGTTAGACTGTGTACATGTCAGCTATCAAAAGCAAGGTGTTATCATACAGTACGATAGTACTGTATAGTAGGGACATTGAAGGTGTGGGGGCAATCCGTGATATAATATAACCCAAAAAACCTGCTGCGATTTTCCTCACAACAACGTCACAGTATTGCTTGGGTAAAACCAAGTCCAAAAGTGTCTTCAGATCAACCCGAAACATTTCCATCAAGTTGCTACAGAATTTTTTTTTTTAATTGAATTTTCTACTGCCTGCCTGGCGCCTTCAGTCAAGCGTAGTGGAAAACTGGCTACAACCACAGCCCTAATTCTTTCACAGAAACGTTTCTAGATTACTTAAGAAAAAACCTTTGGTATATTGATAAACATATAATGCTTGCGCTATTGTCTTATCTTTTATCCTTCTTTACCATGACCATCAGTCAAGGTTCTACCGCTGAGTGTTAATAGACTACAGTATGGCTTCCATCTACCAGTGTATATTGCATCAAACAATTTGAATACACATAGTCGCCAGATGCACCAAACTATTTTGAACACATGCGTACGTGACTTGCTGTTGATATCGATCAGTGAGAGCAACTCGCGGCGAACTATATAGCATTGTGTAAGTCAATAAATATAGTTTATTTAGTAACACTGTTAAACCGAGTCGGGTCATCCAGGTCCCGCTTTACAGATTATTCAGGTCTGACCCCACTTGCTAAACTAAATGTGGATGTGTTACTACACGTCATAGCGTATCCCTGCTTCTTTCGTGAGCCACGCCCACTTACGTAAATTACTGTCTGTAGACATATGATAGCTACGTCCATTCATCAGTCTGTAGGTATGCACGAATCCATGTCCATTATTGTCTGCAGGCTTATGTAGAGCCACGCCCACTGATCAGTTGTTATTGTATGAGTCACAATCTAGTATAATAGTGCTGTGAGTAACTCTTAAAGTATTGTGACTGGTTTTGTGCAGGCTATTTTGTGGTCATGAGCTTGCAAAAAAACTTCACAAACAAGTATAAGAAAAAATTAGGAATTTTAAATTAGAGTAGGGACAGTGTATAGTGCTGCAATAAAAAGTACTGAAACAAGCTGGATTGGAGTAGTACGTAATGTCCAAATACTGTAAAACAATAAGAAGTGAATATCCCTATTGTGTATTGAGTGTAGCACAGTAGAGATATTTACTTCTTATTGTTAGGACATTACGTACTACTTCAATCCAGCTTGTTTCAGTACTTTTTATTGCAGCACTATACACTGTTCCTACTCTAATTTAAAATTCCTAATTTTATTTATATAATTATAAGAGCATAGCTATTCTTTGGAAAAATTTGTTCATGAGCCTAAAAGGTAAACAACTCCTTGTTGGCATTTGGAATTCACCAAAACCACAAAATTCAAGCCTCGCCCATTGTGTGTTAATATATTAGACCCTCAGTGATCAGAACATGTCAATTACTCCAACACATAAGTGATTGCTCAATTAGAGTATTTCATCTCTAGTGTGTGTTCTATTAGAGTAAATGCATGTTTTAATTTATCTGAACAAATTCCCTTAATTGAACACTTGCCTAATTCTAGGGAAAAGACATTCAAATAACTGAGGATCTACTGTATTTCAGTTAAACAGTGCAAGTCACCAATTACTGGAATCATTTTGTCACACGATTGTAATTCCTGTAATGACATTAAGTTAACTATTTTAAAAAGTAGTCTATATCGCTTAGCAACAGCGCACCCTGTATCTCAGTAATTTAACCAATTATTGGCAAACCATTATACAAATATTTGTATACATTACTTCCTGGTACTTCTTAATAGTTGGAGGATTTTTTACATAATATACGTACAGTCCTTGGATAACTCTGTCTCACAGAAGATGAGGCCAGCTGTTCGACAGATATTCACTGTTAGACACAAAAAAAAAGCATACCAGTTTACTAGGGCTGAGCGATTGTGACATTTTGCTACCTTCACGATTGTAGGATGCAACATATCACGATTATGATAACTATCACGATGTTACAACTTTACATGGATCGATAGCACTGTATGCACTACTTTGTATATAAGTTATTTATTTTAATGATACACAATGAAATTGTGTACAACCGTTTAGCATACAAACACCAGAATGAATCATAGTATCCTTAGAACTTAGAATTTCTAACAGGTATACCATAAGCTTTTAACTATGTAGTAAGAATTATTCACATAATGAACTGTCTCAGAAGTGTAGGCTTGTTCTGTGGATCATGTTCTTCCACAACAGCCAGTCTGTGCCATTATTTTGAATTTATTATACATTTGCATGTGATGTCACAACATCACGATTATTTATATTACATATCAACATCACAATGTTCACAGACAATCACGATTAATCCCACAATCGATTTAATCTCCCAGCCCTATGGTTTACCATACAAAAATATTTTTATGCAACTTCACTGTTTAGCCAGTACAGCTTCCAGAGTGCGTTGGTAACAAAATTATTGAGTCAAAACAATTGCAAGAAATTTTTTATAGGGTATGACGGCTTAGTGTGTCACCGGATAGCCTCTATATGCTCCATAGTCTGTTTACCTAACAAGTGCCAATAATTGGTACCTGCTGATGATTGGTGGTTTATGTTACATACATAGTCTGGCACTGCCGACCCTATTTTTGGCGCTTATAAGTGCCCCGAATAAATAGGGTCTGGTCTGTCTAGCATTAGGTACTTGTGCTTAGGAATGCATAATAACACTGCGGCTCGTGTTAACAACCATAGTAAGAGATCACGAATGGTGAAGAATCCAATCACAACAGTGATGCTTTAAGGATTTCATTCAGTTACTTTCAATGGGAGGTTGATGTTTAGACTGTGGAGGCGATATATCTACTTTCCGAGGGAAGGCATCTATTACACATGAATGTTTAATGGAAAATCGTCCTTGGTTTATTCACCCTAACACAAAAAGAACCCACATAACTTTCGTGACTTTCATCCCAGTATTTACTCACATCATGTGGCCACAATGCATTTAATTGGCAATACTGCGATTTGATTGGACGCACCAGTTTTTGGTAATGGTGGCACAAGTCCTTGATTCTAGACAGACCAGACCCTATTTTTTTGGGGCACAGGATTGGCGGCACCAGACTACTACATACATACCATATGCATAAAATTTTTATAGACAGAGTGTACCAGCCTTCAGCTTCAAAGACATCACATCAATATTGTTGACAAGGACATATTTGGGTATCACTATATACGAGTCATGTGAAAAGAAGCAGAAAAATATTTACATAATGTCAATTACGTTTTTTTCTCTTTTTTGTTCATTTGTTAATTACTCAATCACCATGGTCTAGCTACACGAGTGTACAGAAGTTTTCGCTTTGCATGATACAAAAACTTATACTCTTCAGTTCCAGGTGATCTTAGATATTTCATAAAGTTGGAAGAGTGAGGTGCATCCCATAAGGGGAGAATAAGAATGCCACCAGAACGGGGAAAGTATGTTTGTTTTAGTCATCTGGTGAGCTGCAGAGAAAGATCCCAGCCAGTAGCACCAGGGGGTAAGGCAACCCGGCACTAAAACAAGGTTAATATCTCAATTTAAAGCTGAAAAGAGATCAATGTTAACTTGCAATTTTGTGTGCATGAAGGACGTGCGCCCTAGCTGTCACATATAAAAAAACCAAATCAAAGAATTAAGAATGATCACCTATTGCGCATACGTATTTAAAAGGTAAAGTATATATGTAGTGGTAGAAAGTCACACGTACAATACTTACATCTTGTTGTTCAATCGTTTTGGCCAGCTCTGTTGCCACTTCTTCATCCTTAGCTATTTGCTCCATCATGGCCTGATGATCTGCCTGAGCTAATCTGACAGCTTCTTCCCTCCCAAGCTTATACTCCTCTTCTCTTTCCTTATCAACCTGTACACAGATCAACCAGGCTATCATCAACTACTGGATACTGCTATAAAGTATTATCATGGCTAGTTTATCCACACAGCCTATGCAGTACATTGCACAGTAATAAAATTAAACTACACGTACTGCTTTACTTCAAATGTAAATAGATGGTTTGGCACTAAACTCATAATGATCAACTAAATGCTTTTCTGGGTCATTAGATATTAAATATCACCTAGCGGCATACAGGTACAAAAATGAGCTAACCACTTTCTTCTCGTCCATGTAGTCTTTGTGTATCTCTCCTGGACTAGCAATCCTTCTGAACACAGGAAGGCTCTGATCCACAACACCTGTAAAACAACCAAGGTGATGTATTAGCCAGAGAAGTCAGTAGGTAACAAAAATACTAGTTACCACTGTATATGTGTATGGAAAATACAGCACAAGGGTGTGTGACAAGAGGCTAACACAGAATGAGAGAAAATAGTTGTATTAGTGTCAAGGCATCCCTTGAGTGCTACACAAAAGCATAGGTGGTGATTTAAGTATTACATATATATATTGTAGTTCCTCATTGTCTTATTCGTCTCCAGTGTCCAACCATTCGGTAATCAGACAGTAAGAGTTCATATAATCTATTTTAGTTGTAGAACAAACTGGTAGGATTAGTTCAAATGGCTAGTTTTAGAGATTTACCATGTCATGCATGTGATCAATGATGCTGTCTGATTGGGATTGTTTTGGTAACAGTACTGTATTCTCCATACAACTGCCTGTATCTTCCCAAGTGCACTCCGCCTAATTATCACATTACACTTCAGTACTTTCATCTCATATAAGCCACTAGGAGACCTGCAAGGCTAGAGCCTGATAAAAGCTTTACACTGAAATTATTAGAATCCAGGAAAAATAATCCCAGACCAGGTGGTATCTTAGCTTGCAACCTAGGTAAGTACCTAAAGAGCCATACACTAGAACTCCTTCAACGAGAAACAACACTCATGCAGATGATAAAATCTCCATGTATGCCTTTTACACAAACTGGACACGTACTGGTCTCTGTCATGGCTGATGCCAATTCCTTTCTCCTTTTCTTGTCCACTGGATCATCAACTCTCTTTCTAGCCCATGAGCTTATCCTGAGCCGACAAATAGGGCAGCAGAAGTTAGCAGCTCTCAAGTTCTTGTGAAAGCAACTTTCACACACTTCATGTCTGCATGGGAACACCACCGGCTCTATGATTAGTTCAAAGCAAACAGAACACCTGACCCCTCCTCCATAACTGACATCCAATTTCTGTAGTAATTAGAAATACACGTTATTTCAACATAATTAGATGTAATTAACATGACTTTATCAGCTGTTGACAAAATGGAACAGAAAACGAGTCAACCGACAGCATGGCCTATCGTGTAAGTTCATTGTTTTACACAAATAACGTTACCTCTGTCGTTGTAGTTCGCTGTTCGCTCGTTTCTTCATTTGCCATGACCCAGCGAGGATAATAGCACGCATTGCGCATGCGTTCGTCCAGCAAGTTTCAGCACGGCTCACTGTTTCCATGGCAATAACAAACAAAAGTTGAAAATGGCGGAGGACGTTGATTCATCTACATCGTTGCCTAAGTTAACGGCTGGATCTTCCGAAGTACCATCTGGTACTTCTGACACGAAATTATCCGTGGAACAGAAATCAGAATACGATGAATATGAAGACGAAGAGACGCAGTTGCCAACTGGAGGAGAAATGACGGAGCCTCTGGACGACTTTATGTCGGATGAAGACGATGATGACACGAATCTAGTAGTGCTCGACCCTAACCATGTTAGTCTCATTGTTATCAATGCTACAGAAAATGTTATATTTTGTTTAGCCTCTGATGGAACGGGTCCAAGCTGCTCTTAAGAATCAGCTAACTCGTCACAGTGATAAATTGGAGATAGAACTTCGTGAAAAGGTACCATAAACAACTTTCTAAAGACATTAAAGCTATTACTACCTGTTTACAGCAAGAGACTTTTAAAAACACAAAGGTGGAGAGGGAGCAACTTGGTGTTGACTTGTATGGGTTACAGCAACAACTTGCACGTCAACAAATGATGCTTGAAAAAGAACAGGACAATCTTGGTGCTGTAAACCAGCTGAGAAAACAGAAAGAGGAATTGCTGGAACAAGTCAAGCAAATGTACCAGGACACTTGTCGCAATGTCAAGGATAAAAGAAAACAAGGTATTTTAAGTATTTTAAAATGCTCTTTATACACAAACAATTTCATAGCTACTGACTTAAGAAAGGATGTTGAATCACTGGGTGCCAAGTTGAAATATCTTACTGACGCTCATAAGACACTGAAAACTGATATTGCTGTTACAAAACGAGCGGCTGAAAAGACTGATGTAGACATGACGGAAACACAAGCAGAGAAAAAAGAACAGGTACCAAATGACCATGTGAATGGAGCAATATTAATGTGTTTTGTAGGACATGTATTTGAATTGGTTGACGGAAAGAATCCTAAGGCTTGAAGATGATGTAAGACTGTTTAGTGCACAGTGTGCTGCCCAGGCACAAGAAACAAAAGCTGTGAAGGAGTCCCTTGCTGAAGCTACCATGGAGCTAGAGGTGACACTATAATATTCAGGGTTGTCATTTAATTTACTGGACGTGACAATAGGCTGTTGTATTGGAGAAGAAGAAACTCTATCAACAATGGACTAGCAGTTTGATAGGAATGAGCCGTAGAGATGAGGCGTATGCCTCAATGCAAACAGCAGTCAAGTAAGTACTGAGAGTACTTCATGTATGCAGCTAGTAAACAGTTTGTTTTAAATGCATGTGTAAGGGTAATTCGAGGTCCCATCTTTGATGTTTCCTGTAGCACTCAGCGTGAAACAGTTCTCAGTTTGGCTACTGAGATTGATGGCTACAAGAAGGCCATTCAGAAGGAGCAAGAGACTCATGAACAGTTCACATTACAAATCAACAAAGCTGAAGCTGACTGCATTCATGTCAACAAGCAGATGGAATTGTCAAAGATAAAACAGGAAAGATTGAAAGAAGAGTACATGTCATATACAAGGACCTTGCAAGAAACAGAGCAAGCTCTTTTAGTTGCAAAAACAGTAAGCACCTATCTACCCTGTTATGCATAGTGTAACCTTTCAAAAAAGGACACCTTGATAATCAGGACACTTGTCTGTGGTATTTGTTTTGTTGTATGTACATGTAGACCCCTGAAATCAGTAGTGTTGCACTGATAATCGGTTGAATTATCAGTAACAGCTGATATTAGCTAATTTTACAAGTATCAGTATCGGCTACAAAGCAGAAATAATTTGGCGATTAACTGAAACCCACAATCAATCATTAATGATGGCAGTGAACAGGTAAAAGTAAAGAAGGTGTGAATGTAGCAGTAAGTGGTTTGCTGTAACTGTTTTGGCTTGTATGTTTGCACAAGTATGGTTGCAAGACTATAATAGGCTGTGTATATTTATTGGCTACCCATGCAATTAGTTAATCACTTTTCACAAAGGATCTGGAGTCCCACTAAAAACACTGTTTGATAAGCTGGCTTAGCTGTTTTATAACTACTTGGCTTCCTTTTCCATGAAAGGAGTTAGTGGCAAAACTGTAGAAAACATTGTAAAAGTCGGTCTCCCACGCAATTAATTACATTGATTACATTATCATTACAAATGCAGATTATACGCATAAACTTTAGGTGATTTTCTGCTCCTCCTCCCCTGTTCTGAAGAATTGAAGAATATTGGTAAATATCGGCATATCGGTTACAGGAACAGGCAAATAATCGGTATCGGTAAATGTGAAATGCAACACTAGAAATCAGGACACCTCACTATTAAGTACACCTTAGCGTTGTCCTTATGGTATTGAACAATAGAAACAAAACACTGTAATAGAACAGTCATGCAGTTTCATACCTATAATTGATTCACATTGTCACTGTAGGATTACACTGTGTGTATGAATCAATTGGATGAAAAGAGGGTAGAGATTGAGCGAGAATCAAACTCCAACCGTCAGATGGAAGACAGTGTCGTGGAGAAGATTATGTACCAGTTAACAATAGACAAAGCTACTCAGTATTCAAAGAAAACACTACACAGTTTGAGAAATCGGACAAGAGAGCTAGTTAGTATATCATTGTATATTGAATAACACAACGATTGTTGTCTTGTATAGGAAACAGCAATGACTGAGGTTGATAACAACTTATCTAAACAACAACTGGAGATTTCAAATGTTACCACTCGGATTAGCCGACTGAAACAGTTCATTGGTGACTACAATAAATCTATTGATCAAATGAATGGCCAGATTTCCAAGAGTGAGAATGAAATTGTTAAAAACAATGCCCTGGTTGAGAGAAAGCAGACACAAATCGACCAGCTAAACAAAAAAATTGACTTGCACATCAGCAAACTGGACGGAGTAAGTTACTGATATTTTTCTTATAATTATTAATCAGTACTGAAATTTAATAGGGGGAGGAATTTGGCCCACTTGAAACAAAAATTCAAAGTCTCCAAAAGCAGATAACGGAGAGTATTGAGGAGTGTCAAAAGATGCAGCAACACTGGCTGCGTCAGCAGAATGAGCTAGTCAAGAAAACACAAGAAGCTGATGAACAATCTAAAACTGTGGACAACCTAAAGAAACAGCTAGTCATTATGGATCAGAAAAGACTTAGAATAGATGGTGAGGAAATTAACAATATATTTTATACATTGTTGTTAGTGTTAATTGTTCCTTTATTTTGTCCACAGCTGAATTGGTCCAACATCAGAAAGAAACGAAGAATGTGGAACGCAATATTTCTCAACTACAACATGACATGGTAAAACTGAACACTCTTGTAGCGGACAAAAAATCTGAACAAGAAGACCTTGAGCAAGGAAACCTGTTAATGGAGGGAGACTTTGTACACACTCTTAAGGTTTGTAACAGGTCAATGGATGTGTGTGTGTGTGTGTGTGTGTGTGTATGTATGTGTGTGTGTGTGTGTCCCCTGCATATATACAATAGTATTATGTCATGTGTGCACATGCACAAATAGTTTGTCATATACGTGAGCAGTTCGTGATTTGTTGCTATGTTACTGTTGTGTGTATTGATAGGATGCAGAGTTGGAGTCAATTCAGATGCAGAACAACGTTGATCAATTGAAGGAGCAAAAAGAACGACTACTAAATAGTGTGATTGAAGCTGAGTAAGAAAAAACACAAAACAATCACCCCACATATTTTATCACTTTATAATCTTGTAGACACCAAATCAAATTGTGGGAACGTAAAACTCAATTAGCTAAAGAAATGAGACAAACTGTTGAATCTGATGTAGGCCAAGCTGAGATACAAGGAATGAAGGCAGAAATACACAGAATGGAAGTAAGTAAATCTAACACACACTACATACACATTGCACTTACATTTTTTTTAAGGTGAGACACAACCAACTGATGAGACAACAAGAAAAGATGATACAAGACATGGAAAAGGCAGTCTACAGGAGGGAGACTATCATATTCAGGCAAGTAATTGTGTTTCATATTGTTAATGCAGTGTCTAACGGCATAAAGCACACATGGCCACTACGGTGACTCTACACTTTGTTGTACAGGGAAGAAGCCCAAGTGAAGGCTGGTAAAGCTGACAACACGAAGGCACAGATGAAGAAAAAGATTACTGAGACTAAAAGAAGGATAAAACAAATTGTAGAAGACACTGGAAACTGTGATCAGGAAATACTGGAGTTACAGTCAGCACAGAGAACCATCACTGACCAACTTAAAGTACAACAGCAACAGAACAGGGAGCTAATAACAACAGTACAGAGTATGGAAACAGAATTGGAGCAACTTAATAACACCAAACACAAGGTAAATATTTTAGTTCTACTATTTCAGTAATTACACAAACATTTCACTAATTTAGAACACCACAGATTTACACAACCAACAGAACAAAGTCAAATACTACAATGCAGTGAAGGAAGGCAAATATACTATGATATGCAGAAATGACCATGAAAGACAGCAGCAACTTCAGAAGCAACGTACCAAGCTGCAATCTCTTGTATCCATTGTAAACAAACTCCATGAAGATTTTCCACAAGCAAGACCTTCTCTAAGAAAAGTTATTATTACTCTAGGATCAAGAGACCCTGAAAGAGATCGTCCCAAACAAATAACTGAAGTTGTATAATGTTTACCTGTATTATAATTCTATTCACTGAGAAGCAATAAATAATACAAACATATATATACACTACATACCTACAATTCTAGTTTGTTGCTAATTTACAAAACCTTCGGGATTGTCTCGTTGCCAATGCCAAGCATCTTCGCACATCTCATCAAGACTCTTGTTTGCTTTCCAATTCAATTCCTTCTCCGCTAAACTTGGATCAGCATAAACCTCCTCTGTATCTCCAGCCCTTCTACCAACTACCTTATGTGGGATGGTTTTACCAACGGCTTTTTCCATAGCATGTAGAACTTCTAATACAGAATAACCTTGGCCAGTTCCTAAATTGTATATTTTACATTGAGAGATGCTGTCAATTTTGTCCAAGGCAGCAGTGTGGCCTAGAGCCAGATCAACAACATGTAAATAGTCCCTAATCCCAGTTCCATCTCTGGTGTCGTAGTCATTGCCAAATACCGAGAGAAACGGACGCTTGCCAACTGCCACTTGTGTAATGTATGGCATCAAATTGTTTGGGATACCCTTGGGGTTTTCTCCAATCTTGCCTGAAGGGTGGGCACCAACTGGATTGAAGTACCGTAAGATTACAGCTTTCCAATCTGGTTCGGCTTTGCAGAGATCTTGGAGTATTTCTTCAATGACATATTTTGATTTGCCATATGGATTTACACATCCACCAACCGGATGGTCTTCGTCAATGGGCAGTTTTACAGGTGAGCCGTAGACGGTGGCAGATGATGAAAATACAAATTTCTTCACATTAAACTCTTTCATGACTTCAAGAAGATTGATAGTTCCCCCAACATTCACTTTGTAATACGTCACTGGAATTTGTGTAGATTCACCAACAGCTTTTAAGGCAGCAAAATGGATCACTGAATCAAATTGATACTTAGAAAACACTGCCCTTAGCTCGTCTTTATTCAAGACATCAGCTTTAACAAAATCGACCTTCTTTCCAGTAATTTCTTCGACCATTTTGAGGCTGCCTTCACTAGAGTTGACGAGGTTGTCGAGGGCCACGGGAATGTACTTGTCTCCGTTCAGCATCTCTACAATTGTGTGGCTACCAATGTAGCCTGCCCCGCCAGTAACCAGTACGTATTTCTTCTCCATTTTCGCACGTTTAGCACTACCCTCTATGACACACAAAGAACGAGATTTAATATCCAGTGGGCGCCGACACAAAAGAGGCCACATGCAAAAATATTTACTAACCTTTTTCGTTGTCCATCTTGTAATCAGGTGACTACGTGAACGTAAAAAAGCGGAAGCTAAAGAAACTTTACGGACTGATCCCACAATCGAAAGTGTATTACTGTATAAGAGTATGGCGTCAGGTGGTGGTGCAGAATTGGATCCTGAAATGTGGAAATCTATTATAGACCATACAGACACAGATGAGGAAGATGGTGATATTCAGTATTTCTATCCTGATGAGGTAGAAAAGAGTTTGGGAGACTTAGCAGCTGCTGAAATTTTATTCCTCACAGCAGCAGAAAAGGGGAACATTGCGGTATTGAATCAGTTACACGCAGTTCATGGCTCTCAATTATTAGAATACAGAGATGAAGATGGGTATACATCCTTACATAGGGCAGCGTACAATGGTCATGTAGAAATGACCGAAAAACTGTTGCAAATTGGAGCTAATGTGATGGCCGAGACAAACAATAAATGGCAACCACTTCACTGTGCCTGCAAATGGGACAAAGTAGAAGTTGCTTCTTTGCTACTTCAGAATAATGCACATGTTAATGCTCAGAGTGAAGGTGGGCAGACACCACTTCATCTAGCCTCCAGTAATCGTTACTGTCATCAGACCATGGAACTATTGTTAACCCACCCTGACATTGATCCTTCATTAAGGAATAATGCCGGTGAAACTGCTTATGACATTGCGTTACGATCATGTACACATGCTGGTATGTTTGAAATTGTCGACGAATGTATCAGATTAACATACAGCAGCTGAAGACCAATTTCATTTTTTGCTGTATTAGAAATGACCGATCAATCTCCGACACCCATGTCTAGTTTAACTATTACAATCAATCAACTAGTGTACAATTGGTTAATGAAAATTTTGTATAAAATTAACTCACAATGTTATACATTACATTATGTCAGTCAAACTCTATGTTTATGCTCAATCTGATTAGTACGGCTTTGGACATATTAATTCATAGTCGATTTCTTCGATGCTGGACATTGGCATCACACGGGTCAATTTCCACGGTGACAGGACTGGAGCACCTCCTAACACATTAATGAAACAATACATAAAATATGAGATCTCAAGTTAAAACATGACAAATATCCCAATAGAACATACACCAGATCCATCAACCCAATAGAAATTTACACTTGCCAAGAGTTTTTAATTACATTTCAGCAGTGGAGGCTGGTCGTACGTAACCCTATGATGTGTAATCATGCAAACAGGCATAATACCAGGTTTTCTAGTTTATTTGCTAGGAAAGCAACACATTGTGCTGAGACTTGTAAGAGACTTGGAACACAATTCGTACAATACTAATGGTTGTACATTTAAAAATGTTACCCATGCGAAAATTCCTATAGCTTATAATTATTTTTAAAACTTTTTATGGGGTCTTTGAAAAAAACAATGAGCTGTTAAAGTTTCAGCTCTTTATGAATACTCTTCGAGTTATACTGATGGACAGTAGGAAGAGCAAAACTATTGATTTGTACAGTGACTATACGTACAAAAAAATGACAGGCACTGATCGTAATTCACGAGTAAAACAGGCTATGGAGTTGGGACTTGTCATATTGTGTTCATCATGAATTCACCAAAGTACTACCCATACTTTCAAGCAAGAAGGTTGTGCAGGTTAAATAGTGTTTACTAGCAAGACAAGCTTGTCTTGGTTGATTTGCTGAACATTTTAAGCCAGATTCCGACATTGTAGACTAATGCAAATGGAAGTTATGGCTGCAAATGTAAGTGTTATTTTCAGTATAGTTGCTGTACAAATCAATTTTCTTGCTCTTCCTACTGTCTAGCGCTATAATTCCTGAGGCAAACACAGTTACTGAAGAGAATAGGGGATGGGATTATGGGCCTGATAGTGGTGCTCCGTAAAAAAGGTTCAACTGACACCAGAGCCTGTTGCCGTTGGACAGTTGCATGTCAACAGACATGTCTGTCCTCTTATTATTTCAAGATCCAGTGTTTCCTGGAAACAACGCATCAGTTTTTTACCTCCTGCATTTTGGGGATAACCCACCCAATCTCTAATAAGACATACAATAAAGAGAGCACCACCCATGTCATATTAACCTGTAGTTAATGGAGGATGGGGGGGACAAATGTAGCAACACTCGGCCTGGCTATTTGTTGCACACTGCCCTCCCCCCAATAGGCTTTGAAGTACACGCTTGAATTATTGGAATGTGCCAGGGTCCAGGGAGGCTGGGCCATTACTTGTATGACCGGTTTGGACATGGTTGACAGCTTAGGCAAGCTTGTCTTGCTAGTAAACCCTGTTTAACTTGCACAATCTTCTTGCTTGAAAGCATGGGTAGTACCTTGGAGAATTCATGATGAACACAATGAGACAAGTCCCAACTCCATAGCCTGTTTTACTCATGAATTATGATCAGTTAAAAAAGTGCCTGTCATTTTTTTCCTTTGTGTTAGCCCTATAGTCACTTACACATATGGGTATGAAGGCGGTGTAGTTGAAGAAATGAACTATCTTGTTTACGTTTACTGCATCGTAAACAAACACATGTGACACGCATATCATTGGGGATGCAGAATCAAAACAAACTCTCTATGAGCAGGTAAATAAGATGGCATTATAGTTTTAATTGATTGAGTCTTCCTTCTCTTGAGTAATGGTTCAATAAAAGAAACTTGTGTATTTTTCTGCGGCATGCATAATTTTACAAATTTATTTTAAATTTCGTTTTTTCTCAAAAATGCATGCTTGTGCAAACAAGTTGGGTTTTTGCTGAGATGGTCACATTATACTGCAACGTAAACAAACATGCATAACTCACATTTACTTCACAGTACAGAATGTATTCGTACTCTCTATGAAGAGGCAAATCCACTTGTATAATAAAAAAAGCCTGTTTACAGAAACAATTAAACCAATATAAGCATGCATAAAAATGTTTTCGTAGTACGCGCAGAATTATACAAACTAGTCAGTTTTCGTTCAGTGGGTCACAAATTATTAATTTTAAAAACAAGGTGGGGTTCCAGGAATAAAAAGCAGTGGTAGCTATTGCAACACAGTTATGTGGGAAATCCCTACTTTGGCATTGAACTGATGGTAGCTATTACAACATAGCTATGTGGGAAAACCTTGCACTGGCATGTTACTAGAGGTGTACCGATAATCGGATCGGCTAAAATATCGGCCATCGATATGGTAATTTTTACCAATATCAGTATCGGGTGCAGGACAGCAGGAGGACCGATATCGCTACCGATTTTTATACAGTAGCAATAGTCTGTACATAAACGGATTATTTCTACATTATCCATGTGGCTCTTTAGTGCCAGCGGCCTATTGTTCACTCTGAAACAAGGGCTATGCTACGAGAGGCCATATAAATACACATGATTCTAGTATTTGTTACTGGAAAGCTTATCGCAGTCTTTACAAATGAAGCAGTTATAGAGTACCTTGTAATAAAAAGAAGGGCCACAGATAACCAAGGAGACTTGCTGTACCAGCTTTCTCACAAGCCATTAGAATGCGGAGTAATGCAGAAATATCCGTTTAAAGCTTCATGGGAGTATACATAAAAATGTTTGTGGGTGACTAATTGTCTGGATTGCACAATAGAAACCAAAGCTGGATATCACCACAGGCAGAGTACAGCAATGAATACATGCACATGTTGTTGTAGGGTAGATAAATGTACGCTTTTAACTATAATACAAATATCGGATCAACTATCGGTTATCGGCTTCTTTTGGTGGCATCAATATCGGATATCGGGACATGCCAAAAACCCATATCGGTACACCTTCTACATGTTACTGCCATCTGTTTCAATCCCAAAGTAGGTATTAGCTATCATTCATCTCTTTTGTCACTGTTTTCTTGTTTTTAACACTGGATTTTCTAATGGCAACATTGTGACAGCCACCAAGGGACCTCTACAAGAGGAGGTTGGACACACTATAAGCGCTACTTAAATATATTGTTCTTAATTGCTTTCTTTTCTTTGGTATTTCACGTGACCCTCGATAGTCGCAATACTAAACTGAAAAACGATGGGGTTCACTAGGGTTCATTAGATATTCAGACCGTCCTTCACGTAGGCTTCAAGGGTATGTGCTTTGTTTTTTTCAAAGCACTTGAGATTCGGGGTGAAATTAATAAATTGTGATTTGATGCATACAGATTTGTCACATACATTTTCAATAATGAAACAACGACCCTTCACTGCGTTACACTGAGATCGCTGTATTACCGTACACAAGGAAATTTTAACCTCAAAAAAATTTGACAAATCGGTTTAATTCGTCAAATGTTTATAACTGCCCTTAAAAGTACAGGTTTTGCCTACAATTTCTTGATTTTCGTCAACATTTTATTCGTCAAATCTGCTGAAGTCTGAATTCGTCAAATTTTTGTTATGTCAAAATTTCCTTGCATACGGTACCCTCCTCAATAAAACAGATTTTGCGTAATTTATTTTATTGGCGCTTTAAACTCTGGATTTGTTACCAGCCAAATCAGCAGGGTTCGCTGGGGTTCACCACGCCGTTAGATTTAGAACTACATAAACTTTCAAATGAACTAAAGTTGTAATAAAATTGTCTTGAAACGAAGATTTTCCAATGAAAATGTACAGCTCACGTGAACACGTCCAACCTCCTCTGGGCCTAGACTACTAAACAGTTCTAACATACTGTTTGGTTTGGCATTGACCTGAGGTGTCAATGTTTTATCACTTCAACAAGATGACAAGATAAAAATGATCAACCTCCTTTGTAAGAAACCCACTTATATACCTATTCTATATAAAGCCCCCTAGTGACAAATGCAACTACCGATATTTTGAGGGGCAAAATTTTCAAGGTTGAGCAATGTTGTTAAAAATAAAAATTTCATGGATTTGCAAACACTTCCAAAATGTATTTGACTATATGGATGTCTAAATGTTTCAAGGGTAAACTTTTCGCTGATAACCACCAAAACCGTGAAAATTTCCCCCCTCTTAGGCTGTACAGTAAGTGGATGCCTGTGAATCCAATAGCTTTTTTTCAAAGTAGCTTACTGTAATTATCATACTCAAATATGCCACAACAAATTTCTATGGCTGGGCAAGCTAAGAAGACCCAATTTCCCCAACTACATGTAGCGCTTGACTAAACAATGCCTCACTGAATTGTGCATTACTTAAGAATGCCTGGCTTGATTCATTCACTCAAAAATTAATTGCAAACAAGTAATAGACTCACCATATGGGGGACACTGTAGTGTAAACAATTGAGAACTTGTGGCTGACACAAAATTGTCGAGAGCCAGGTACATGTGCACGTGTCACTTTTTTACGCCTTCGTTTTCTTTTCTTGTGCTTCATCACTAACTCAGTTTCACTATGCACTGGTGTAAGCTGTTCGGTCTCACTGCATTCCATAGTATCATATCCATTGACTTCATCTCCACCATGCTGTGGCTCGACACATTCAGTTTCACAGTGCACAGGCATACCTCCATTAACTTGTTTTGATGTAGTGTATTCAGTTTCACTGTGTTTCAGTGCAGCGTCTTTCTTTACTAGATGTAAACCATTGTTCAGCACAGCAGAGTAAGGATTACGTAGTTGAAATTTTACTTCTTGTCTACTTCTTTTGACAGTACCAGTACGTTGGGGAACATTAGAAGCATCACTGCGTTGTGGCACTTTCAAAGTAGCATTGAGTAAAGGCATGTTAGAAGCAACACTGGGCTGAACATTAGAAGTACCATTGCATTGGAGCATATTTGAGGCACTATTGTGCCTGAGTATAGTTTGCGTAACATGTTCGGTTTTCTTCACAGTAGCAGGAGCATCAAGCTTGTAGCCAGTGTTTGACAGAAGAGGTTCAATTAGATCAAAAATCTCTTTCACTCGCTGGTTGCAAGTATTGGCATCCAAACATTTTGGCTGTTCAACTTGAGACGTGGCACCAGTTGTCTGTGTGGTAGTGGTAGGTGAGGCTTGACTCTCAATTCCAGAACTTTTCGTTGATCGCTCTAAATTCTCTTCTTGGATTAATTGCCACAAACGCAGAGTCTCTTGCTGTGCTTTGTAAACCAGGTTCATTCGTACGTGTAGTAATCGTTTCCAGGCTTCAGCAGCGCTGGGTGATTTTGGTGGAGGTTTCATTGGAGAAGAGGCGTCATCATTGCTGCCTTCATCCGTTCCTGGGCGCTTCGAAAAAAACACTTCTCGACGTTTTCTGGACGGTTTCTCCTTTTTGCGGCGCCTACGTGGCGCGAAAAGTGAAGTCCAGCGGGCGATTCTACACGGTGCAAGTTTTGTGCTGTCATATTCATCAAAATGTCGGATCGGCGTGAGTCCAAGGCTAGGAAGTCTACGTTCCTTTTGTCGCTTACTTCGACGAGTTTCAAGTTGTGCCGGACTATCGGAATTCCCGAAGTTAGGATCTTCAGTTGACCGAAAGTAACAGTGGTCAGCTAAAACAGTATCCAGGGCCATTACTGAGCATAGGGAAACACGAAGTTCAAACTCTCCAAATAATGCACATCACATCATCACGCAGGTCCGCACCCACGTCACATTCGAAAAAATTAGAGTATGTAACGCAAAATGCGACACGCACTCTAATGCTGGCTAAATGTATACGCCATTTGATGTTATGCTATATAGCTATTCGATGAATAGCTATAACTAGAATGGTCTATGTCATACAATTTGGCTGGGCGTTAATTGGAGTTTGCCCTGCCAGTTCGCCTGTTCTGGGGCTTGCACTTGTGCAAGTGTCAGCTGTAATAGCCATCCGGGATACTTTAGTGACCCAGTGTTACTGAAGGGTGGGTATGATAGCTCCAGCACAGTCAAGTAGCCACTTTTAAATTAAATCGGAATTAAAGACAATCAACATTACCAATACTGGCTATGTCGGTTAGTATTATTTATTTATTTATTACTGTGTAGGACTCCATCAAGGAGTATAACACAGAGATACAAAAACAAAATCAAATTAAATTAAGATGATTTAACAAAATGTCCTTAAACAGTTTATAGATGGCTGATTGGCCACATCTTCTGGCAAAGTGTTCCATAATTTAATAGTGGATGGTAAAAAGGAAAATAAGTACGAGTTGATTCTTGCTTGTGGGATTCTGAAACGTTGTGAATGACCTCTGGTAACTGATGACATTGATGTTAGTTAGATAGAGGGAACTTCCATTTGACAATTGATTATCTTATAAAACATGACTAGTTTGCAAAATGTACGTCGTGATTCTAGAGAGGGCCAATTAAGTGATGTGAGCATGTTAGTAACACTACTTCTCCAGGAGTAATTGTTCATTGTATACCTTGCAGCACTACGTTGAATCTTTTCTATGGCAAAAATATCAGATTGAAGGTGAGGAGCCCATAGCTATAGGTGAAGTAGAACAAACCAAAATTGTGATTCCCAGTGATCATGTGATTTTTTTATAAATAGCCGGCTCCTTGGCCTTGCTAAATAACTAGCTAGCTAAGTAATGGCTTTGAACTGCCAGCTTTGTTTTTACTAGCTATAAATTTATGTACAAACATAGTATTCCAGGTCATGGATCAGTAAGAATCCAACAAACAGCTCAGCTACATTCCCATGCACCTTTTAAGATCATGTTTAAAATCATTTTTCTAGTTGGACCACCCTTGCCACCACTCCCAGCACTGAGTATAAAGTGCAGGACAACTGTAGCTATAACACTAGCAACTGAACAATTCGCTTAAGAGTTGAGACCCTCACAGTAGACATTATTATAGACTAGACAGTCTAACAAGTACCAATGACTCCACAAGCACATTACAGTTGATCTTGACTGAAAATACACAGCCTACTCCACTTTTCAGTTGCTAACAAGTATATAAGCCAGCTTCCAAACTAAAAACACTAGCAGCAGTTGGTCCCATGCCTCCAATGTAGGTGGTGGTGAAAAGCATATAGCTATGCATGCTCTCTCCACGCCATGCATTCATGTGCCTACATGATGTTTCTCCTACTTATAGGTAGTGTTACATCGATCATGTAACACATGCATGGACAGGGGTAATAGTGAGAAATCACCCAAGAATATGTATCACAAAAATGTTGCCTATACAAAACACCCATGCACACTGACTCCATTATAGTTCCTGCGTAGCTATACACACCATTGAGACAAGCTATCCTGTTGAGAAGCTTATGATCCAATATTCCAATGGACAGAGAGCACATAGGCTCAACGCAATCATCACAACATGCTTGAAATGCTGTATACTTGTAGTTGAATTTGAGCAAAAAGAAATTTTGCCTCAGCAGTTAGGCCACTGCATGCAGTTAGAAATCCTTAGCTCATGACTGCACTGGTACACCAGTTGGTAGACTTCAAAACTACAGCAATTGTAAGTGAACAGATGGTCAATAATAATGGTTACAACATGAATAGAGGCTTGGTGAAAACAACAAAAGAAAAGTATAGAATGGAGACAATAACACTAAGTTCTCCATGCACTCATTTAACAGAACCTGAAAAAAGGCTCAAGACATCTTTAAGTGCTTGGATGGCCAGTAAAGCAGAAACACATGCAAAGTTGTAAAATTTGCATGTGTCATAATGATGTGTGGCAGTGCAGTTGTTGAACAAAAGCATATACTGAGAGGATATAAGATTAACATGCATGGACAGAGGATATCGTTACCTTACAAGCAAATTAAACATGCTGTTAAAGCAAAATGGAATCCACCTGAAGAATAGCTTCAGCATCTGACTAAGTCAGATGTCAGATGCTGCCCTCATATAGCGTATATGGGACCAGCACACAACTACATACAGAGGACCTGCAGCCTGTAACAGCCAGTATTTTAAAACAATTAATGCATTATTAAAAGTAGAATACAAGTCCTTTAGTAGTTCACAATAAGAAAGTTGGAAAAGCACCTTAAAAGGTCAGTGGAAACATGTTAAGTGTTTCATTGCACATTATACTGTGTAACTTAAGTTGTCATTATTGGCCACATTTGGTCACCGTCGACATCATAAAACAATTGTTCTCCTCCAGTGGCATCTTTCCAGTGTTGTTCACATTACATGCATGTCATGATTATGGCGCTGACCATTGCATGACTATACTGTGTTCTGTTAGTGTGCAGTATAACTATAGAGACACAGCAGTTGATCACAACTCTTGTAGCACTGCTTGCAGTTCATAATTATATAGTTTTGTTCCTTGTATCTTGGATCCTTGGATTGGATGGCAATTGCTTGCATGCAAAATTTTAACAAAATTATATGGATCTGCTGAGTGCATGCTATTCAACCAGCTGCATGGGCTGGTTATGCCGTTAAGCTGCATGGTGTGCATGCATTCACTCAGGAGTCAGTATTTTAAAGCTAGGACACATACTGTAACCATTAAAGCGTATAGCGTAGTTGTCAGTCAGACTCAGTCTTCAAAGATGATGGCAAATTGAAGTGAATATTATACTGTATGGGTGGCAAACTAGTGGTCACATTCTGTGCCTACTCTTATTTTATTGCTCTGTTATCTCATGCACTGAACATCTTGTAAAATTATATATATGTGCACATCAGAATCGTGTATTGTAGCAGCAATAATTATAATCAACCACAATATAATTAGATTTGAACATTTTTAATATCTGTCGATGTCCCAACTCATCAATGATTGGGACAGTTACTTAAATATTTTTGATGAAATTTATGCTTGTGGTTTCTCTAACAATTCCTTACCGCAAACATTTTAATTGTGTATAGCTTTTCATATATTGGCTGACTGAATTAAATCTGTGAAAAAATCAGCTCTAAAATCCATGCATGTACACAGCAGGCACAACCATAGATTTGCAAAATGTGGTCTCCGATCCAGTTCACTGAAGTTAGAAGACCATAACTTAGATCACAAGAAATATACAACCTTAATTCCTTAATTTTATTTGTCCATGTTGTTGCTCACCTTAGTGACTAAAATTCAATTTCAAGTCATGATTGCTTCTTTAAGCTATCAATCATCAAAGTAGGTAAATTAATTTGATTTGTGTATATAGAAAACGCACATGCAGCTACGTGTTTCTTTACAGTAATAGTTATTAGTACAGGTATAACTAACTAAATAATTAACAGGTTCACAGTTATACAAACTAAATAATCTACTAATGTTGCACTAATTCATCATCATCATCATCATAAGAATTCCCACAACAAGCTGGCCAAATGCCCAATTTTTTCATCACCCATGAAAATATGATGTTACAGAAAACACACATTCCAATAACAACAATGGAGTAACCGACTGGTTGAAAATATTCAAAATATTGCCACTTAAAAGCTAATCCAATTATCCACAAGATAACGGCACGAAGACTATCAATTACTGTTCTGGTAATGGCATCTTCTAATTTTGTTACACTCAATGAGGCAAAGTTAAAAAAGGCAATGCTGATGTTGACACTAACAAAAGCTATTGCTAGTGAAGGGATGTACAATAACTGATTCACAGCATCAACTATGTCTTCAAAACGAGCATGATCTTGCCAGAAATCTGGTCCTGCTGGAAGATGCCATGGAATTAAGTACATTGGAACAACAGCAACACCAAGAATGCAAAATCCAAAAACTCCCTCCCAGCCTACTGCTTGTAATGGAGGTATATTGTACCCTTGCAACAATTTTTGCTCCATAACAAACTGAATGGAATTAATTGCCTGCGAAGCAACTATCAAGATGTTTCCAGTTATGAGAGAATCAAAATCGGCAGAATTGCTATCATCACTAACCATATCACCCAAACTGACCACTGCTAAACCAATGACTACAGATATTACACCTGTCCAATAATAAATTGGAACTTTGCTTCCCAAAAATGCCACCGATAAGAATGCTGTAAAAATAAGACGAGCACCTTGCAGCACTTGATAACTTGATGTATATGTCAACTGCAGACCAATATACAATGTGGATGTTGCCAGCATGTCACAAATAGCAGGAAATAAAAATACAAATATTGAAAAGTCTTGTTTTCCAAATCTAGTCACCAAGTCAGTCTTCTTTACCTTCTTGTGATAGTAGTATAGAAGTTTAAACACAATCAAGCAGCTTGCCTCTGCAGCAAACATTGACAGTGTCTGTAAGAAGAGATCATACAAACACAGAACAAATGTTAAAATCATGCTGTACCCGCACGTAGGGATGTACAAAGGGATGTTCAGGTTTTGGGTTGGTACCTTTCGCACCTACAGCAACCACTGTATTATCCCATCTGCAATGAAAAGTTATGTGTATCTTCATAAAGTAGTGCTTTATCCCATGTCTGTATGCATACTTTGTATTTAGCATTTTTGCAACCAATTTGAAAATACAATAAGAGTAAACATAATTTTTAGTTTTACACATACTTACTATTTACTATTGCACAGCAGTATGGGAATGTATAAAAACTACATGGTGCATGATTAAAGCTTATATAGTGAGCACTTAAATGTTGTATTGTATTGTATACCACTTTGACACCTCAGATCAAAGGAAACCACATGGCTATATTTCATGTACTGTAGTATTGCCCTGTGGTGATAGCCCTGACCAAAACTGCCTTTGATGCTGAGGCAGTTACAAAGCATCACATAGAGCTGCTTAAAGTTTTGCATTGTGGGTTTGAGTTTAACATATTGGTTTAGTTAGGCTAGGCATTGTTGGAAGCAAAAAGAATTGAGTGAGTCAGCATAGTTCAGTCACTAAATGTGACCAGATTTGACAAAACCAGGCTTCCACACACATCCAATTCTTCAACTTTAACTGCTTGTAGCCTGACAACTCAGTATGCTGTTGAGCTACAATTTTCACAAAATGTGGTCACTGCATTATGCAATAACAGGACAAAATTTGAAAATGGTAGCATACTCCTACATTGAGTTATGGTCCTTCGAAGTCACAAATCAGGATGTGTGTGGAAGCCTGGTTTTGTCAAATCTGGTCACAAATGATCATTTTTTACAATGCAGGGATTGTTTTTTACACAGTACATTTCAACTGCATGAAAAGACGCCTCAAATATTCCCAATCTATATGCCTAAGTGTTTATTTTAGCACCTTAGGTTACTATTAGGCATCCACAAATTGATTATTTGGTTAAAAATGGTATCACTACAACCAGTGAAACCCACAATCATTTATTTTTGTGCCCAGAGTTCAAACCCACAATTGATGTTTGCAAACCTCTGTATAAAATTAATGTGGTGAATGCAGGTTTGCCTTCCTTCACCTATTATCTCTATAAAAGGAAAAATGGACATATGTGACTGGGCCTGCGAAAATAGGGCATGTGGGCACAAACTACTCCCTGTCACACTACAGGTCACATCCCGGTAGTGGCATCATTCTGTAACTTGCATCATAAAGACAATTAAATGCTTACTAAGTGCTGAAAATTACATTACCATAGCATAATGGTAGAAAACGTTATAAGTGATGAAAGTTTGAAAAAGTAGGCAAAAATCATGTGCCCACATGCCCTATTTTCGCAGGCCCGGTCAAATATTTTAATAAGAAAATAATTGATATAGTCAGTTATAAATATAACTGTTACAATTCAATTACTAGAAGTGACAACCTCCTCTGGTACTTGTTACTTGTCAACCTAAAACTGTGACTGCCTGTGTGGACCAGCATCACTCCTATATAGTATTGCTATAAGGATAGAATTACTGATGTAGCCTCAAGTTAAAGTATTATTACAAGGAATGGCAATGAATGTGGATTGTGCAAAATCTAGTGTCCTAGAGGAAAGGCCAACATCATTATGCTTCGTAAGTGCTCATTCTAGGAATGTAGTTTAATATTAACATTATATTAGAGTGATATCTAGGCCTGTACCAATTATGCCAGTATAATTTGGGGCATAATAGGTAGGCAAAGCATTCAGCATAATGCCAGCATAACAGACAGCACAAAGTGTGAGTAAGCACTACATTATTTATAGTCCTTGTGTAAAAATTCAGTAGATACAAGTGAGCAGTGTTTCTAATGTCATGATGCAGTGCTTCAATCAGTGGGCAAGACATATCACTATATTTGTCTAGAGCATTTTAAAAGTTGAAAGCATGACCAGAGTTGCACTTGCCACCCAGTTACCAAACATGCAAATAGCTCTGCCTGAGGTAGAGGCTGGAGCAGATCTCCAATGCAAATTAATTAACACTTTCACTACACACATATTGCTATTCTAAGCAAGGATATTTTGACGAGTTGCAATAGAGTATTACGTATAGCTAATGAAAAAAGTACACAATTTTTTTTGTAATTTTCAACTAGAGTAGGGACCATAGCACATCGATAAAAAGTACTGAAACAAGCTGGAGTAGTACACAATATTAAATCACAGTAAAACAATAAGAAGTGTGATAACTCTACTGTGCATATTTATGACATCTTGAGCACAGTAGGGATATAACAATTTACTGTGATTTAATATCGTGTACTACTCCAGCTTGTTTCAGTACTTTTATTGATGTGTTATGATCCCTACTCTAGTTGAAAATTCTGTGTACTTGTTTGTAAACTTTTTTGTAAAATAAAGTTATTATGACTGGTGAACCTACGCATACCACATCAATGGCGCCATGCGCCCCAGCTACCAATTACCCAGGTATCATCTGAGTATCCATTATGTTTCGTTGTCAGCTATGTTCAACCCGTTACACAGCATTACAAATCAAGAACTGTTCGAAAAGCACTTCTGCAATCAAAGTAGCCACTATGAAAAATACAGATGATTTCCATTACGAAGGGAAGCCATCATGCGCTACCGCCATTTCGCTGTCAGCAAAGATGAATGGGACACAAAGGAGGACACTGGTAAGTCCATGAAGAATGCATTGTACATACTGCAGTATTCCAAAAGGCACGTGTTTGGCTGAAGTGATGTCGAACAGTGAAAAATATCAAGCCTGTAGCCTTAGCCGTTATCGAGTTACACTTGTCTGAAGGCATCAGTCATTCAGTTACTCAGTATAGAAAATTCCATTTAATATATTTTTTAAATTCCATAGCAACTTGTTGAAAGCGTTTTGGGTTGATCTGAAAGCTTGTTTGGGCTTAGTTTTACCTAACCCATCATCGTCAGGGAAAAGTGAGGCTGGCTTTTGGGTGATGATTTTTCATGGGCCACTCCCAAACCTTTGTGGTCCCTACTACATTGTATTGATATATTTTGACAGTAATTTACAATGTCAAATTCATGCTAAGTTTACCCACAGTACTCATATTTAATTATACTAAATATCTGCTAAAAGTCAACTTTTTACAGACATCTAAATAATATTGTAATATCAATACTGATATCAATATTTATATTGATGCACCTCTATAATTGGCTGGCAGCAAATTAATATCTAAATTATGAACTTGAGAATGGAGGAAGTTGCTTGAACCTTGAAAATGCAGGAACGATCCAGAGGTTTCTGGTCATGATTTGCAAAGGTACAAACACACAGATCGAGATACTCTAATAGAGCAGTCAACCACCCTAATAAAACAGTTGTATTTTATATCAACACACAGAGAAATAGTCTAAGCTGTCGAGCTATGAAATAGTGACCAGAAGGTTTCTAAAAGATTTTGTGATTTTACTTTAATAGAAAAACTACATATATGCAAAATTGGTCTGAAATTGCTGCTAACTGCAATATAATAAAATATTCAAAAATCAGTCCATTCAGTTGAATTTTTGTCTGCTCCAGACAACTTTAGTAAGTACATATGGCTAGCCAAACTTGGTCTTAGTCATAATGTATTACTGGTATTGCTCAATTGGCCATAGACGTAATCTCGTGGTGTATGCATAGAGGGAAAAGGGTTTTGGTAAACCTAGCATTAAACGTAGTAATGGCTGTGATAACGGAATGTCTGGTAAGATACACAGTAAATGGCACTCAAATAAAGCACCTACTTAAACACAAGACTTTTCCATAATAAGTAGGAAGCACTGCAAGCATATTGTTCCAGCTACAGTAAATTGGCAGAGCCTCAATGATATCATAGACAGATGCTATATAGTGACCATTCAGGTCCTTCCTCTGTGATAGTAAGAGTTCTTAATATATAGAGGGAGGACTCTTGGTGATAGGGAGCACCAGACAGGCAACATGTTTGGACTCATGACTTGGAGCAGAGGAATAGAGCAGATAGGTGTGCTGCTAATAGTGCAAAACTTTTCCCTTCTCTCCAAAATTAATATCAAGATATTCTAATAGAGGAGTCATATTTTATAAAGGTGATAAGCAAGCCGTATTGACATCACTGTTACAGAACCTACATACCATGCAGGTAAACAAACTACTCAGTTGTCCGAACCCCTTGGGACCAGGGGTGGTCCATAAGTCTGAAAAGTCGATATCTTTGAAACTGTGTATGAATAACCTTAAACTAGCATATAGAGAAAAAAAAATTAATATCTGTATTTTCAACTACCCTAATAGAACAGTCACTACTCTAATAGAGCAGTCACTTCTGTAGTTCAGTTAACTGAGAATCCAGAAAAGTGGGGTCCAGACAACTGAGATTCCACTGTATATACAAGGTTGTATTGAATACACGGAAACCCCACAAGTATAGTCAGTTGCACTAAAGTACTTTCTATTCATGACTACAATGTGCTACTTGGTCTGCTTTTTTTGTAAGAGTGGCCTTGAAACTGCCACAGGGTAGAAACTGGGTCAGGTTACATTTTGCCCCCGTCAAGTGGTCTTTATACTGGTAGCAAAATTCACAAGTGGGTTAAAGAATGCAATGAGCAGCAACCAGCTACTAGAGCTGGGCAATATACCAGTATTAAATCAATATGAAGGTATTTTATTCATACTGGTATCGATATTGAGCAAATATTTATCGATATTGAACAAATATTTTATACTGGCAAACCGGTATACCGTAAAATACTGGTATACTGTAAAATACTGGTATACCATAAAATACCGGTATACGCATCGACACATGTACGCTAAGTCACCATTCTGTTTTTACAATGCGTAGAGCAATCGTTATGCAGAGCATTTAATATATAGGATATTATGAGAGTGAGACACTCCCTCTTTTTTTATAATATTAACTTATATCTGATTCTTGGTACTGTTTGTATACAATTGTCACTTGAGACAAATTACTGCTATACTTAACCGAATGTGTGAAGGTGTTCATTTGTGTTAACCAAATACCATGATAGTTAACCAAATACTGTGATAGTTAGTTATACCGTGATATTTTATAAAATACCATACTGTCTAGAATTTGTGTACTTCCCTGCTCTACCAGCTACCTCTGCCAGTGTAGCATTTCAGGATTAAAATTATAAGCACCAGAAGGAGCATAAATGGAAGGTCTTTAAATAACTATTATATAATCAAAAGGGTCAAGGACAAGACTAGATGTGTGTTGCTGCCTGCGGACTTATTTGGAGCTATGCTGATTTATGTCTGTAGGCTTACATGCAGATACACATCGGAAACACGTTGGTGGCATATTGTAGCCTTGATAAAGTTATGCACGGTACTGCAAATGTGTGTTGCTTTCAGTGGAGCCTCACCACTTTTCGACCATAAATAGTATTTAGTTTTGCACAGATAATTGGATCAGGTATCAGAAAAACCTTAAAAATTCAGTTGTATGTTTTGTATATTGGCATCAGATCAGTACCATGATGGAAGAAGCAGCACATACAGTTGTGCTCATGTGACCAAATGATGTTTATAAATGCATTTAGTTGTGCTATGAAGTTGTTCTATAGTACCACTGCACTACAAACTACCTAAATTGGTCCTTTGTAATCAAATTTCTAGTACAATGTACTGAACGACAGACATGCACTATATCAGATCAGCTAAGTTTATCAGCTGAAAATATTATCCAATAGCTAATAGGTTATTGGAATATTGGAAAAATCTCATATTGGTGTACCACTAGCAGTATTGCATCCTTAAGTGTATTGTGTTTGACATAACTACTTGTTTACCTTATGTTTTGCAGATAATATACTTGTTAGGTATAATGTAATTTGCTGCTAAAATCTAATTTTTTTGTCAGAGCAGGGCCTATATGCCACATATTAAACTCTTAAACTGAAAAAAATCTGCTTTAAGGCCACATACTATATATAAACTTATATTTAAATAATTAGTTTCTCATCCCCACCCATACGGCGCCATTTTTCTTACTACATCAAGGATATTTTGTACTACTGGTGGCTAAGTGCAGCCAACCAGCAGTTGGTAAATAGCTAGAGCAGTCTAAGAAAATTGCATTCTGACTAGCTACTTCAGCTAGCCAGAATATCTAGGTTAATAAAAATCTGCCCTAACAAAAATCTGATTTAATTTCAGTGAATACTGGAGAATGATATTATGGCCTAATCTTAATTAAGCCAAGTGATATCCGGGTCCCATCTAAATTGCTCTTTTGGATCAGTGGGACCCAATTTCACCTGAAATCACCCTAGACTGCTCTGGTGAGGCAGGTATCATTCATATCTGCTTACCACCAGTAATAATTGGCAAGCAAACTGATTCATCATGAACTCATGCATATACCATGAGCTGAACAAGCTGAGGTATTGCAAGCTGATTACATTATGGCACACTGGTGCAGCATATAGCTAGCTAACTACTATATAGAGTAAGCCACTAATGATAGACCACCATCAGATCGGATGCAATTTTTCTTTAAACCCACAAAGAAAATTTTGCACCCTCGGAGAGGTCTAGGCCATAGACACCTGCATGCAAAATTTCACCTGCAGCTTTCTTTGTCAGGCTGCAGGAGCTGCAAACGTGACGTGTCCATTATCAGACAAAAATATGTATTATCGGTTAAGTGGCACTGCTCGTAATGCTTGAAGCTGATCACGTCTTTCTGTGCTTGATATGAAGAGCAACTCTTATACTCTCCATGATATTTGCTTATTGGCTGTGAATCACAAAACTCCAAAGTCACTTCTGTCGTGAAATCTTAAATTCAGCCACATGTAAAGCTCATGCACATCAAATAGTCACCTACATCAAATGCAAAGCTATAGTTAAGAACATTGAGAGCATCAGCTACTGTTCTATAGTAAACAGATACATGTATGATGACCATACCTTGATTTTTGCCCAAACACTGCTACATTGCATTTACGCATCTCTGACAATAACAGCCTAGATACTACACATATACACAATCCAATCACTTAAATGGGGTTTTGACTAACCACTGTCTCAAAAGTGTCTCTACAAAATGTTCAGGACAATAGCCAGATCTAATACAGCAGTCACCTATTATACAACTGGAACAGTCAGAAGGTCTGAGGGCCATGCCCAGTTATATTCACTACAGTAAAACTTGATTACAATGCTTAAATGTTATTTAAGTGTTGATACCTTGGAGAGCTAGGCTGCTACTTTCAAAGAAGCGTAAATGCAATGTAGCTATTAGGGCAAAATTCAAGGTGTGGTCATCATATGTTACTATGGAACGATAGCTGATGCTCTCAATGTTCATATAATGTTCAATATGGGTGACTATTTGATGTGCGTGAGCTTCACAAGTGGCCAAATTTAAGACTGCACGACAGAGGTGAATTTGTGGAGCTTTGTAATTCATAGCCAATAAGGACTAAGTCATATATTTGGAGAGTATAAAAGTTGCTTTTTCATACCAAGCACAGAAAGATTTGATCAACCAAGCATTACAAGCAGTGCCACTTGACCGATAATAAATTTTTGTCCGATAATTGAGAACATTCAGACAATCACTTTTGTAGCTCCTGCAGCCAAATGAAGAAAGCTGCAGGTCTGAAATTTGCATGCAAGAGTCTATGGTCTAGACCTATCCAAAGGCATAGCAAGAGCAGGAATTTTCTTTGTGGGCAGTTTCTTAAAGCATCCGAAAAAAAATCTGATGGTGGTCAAACATTCATCGGTGGCTTACTCTATATAGCTAGCTACCGGCTATACCTTGCTGCTTGACTAATTGACTTTGAGGCTAAATTTCCGTGAACCACTAGCACAATCCAAATCAGTTGATCTTCTCACATTGCCCAGCCAGGACCACTTTTACCAAGGGTATATAACCCTCCCCATTATATACTCTTGCTTTTACTAGATGGCCAAATGTGGTCCGGGTTGACATCTTCAGGACCAGTGGAAGCTGTCTCTGTACAAAAGTACAGCGTGCATATACGTCACACTTACCTAGCTAACAATGTATTAAGTGTTCCTGTAAACACCAGTAACAACGAAACATAAATCTTGAAAATCTGAGCCTTTCTGCGCCACGCCTTAGCTGTAGATTGGGCGTATTCTCTAGGTGTCAGCTCCACCTTATCACTGTTTACGTCCATAGATCAAGCAAAGCTATGCGAGAATCCAAACAATTCCAACGTGACTATTATAGCGATCACTGTTCTAAATAATGCTCACACTAGTTCTAATTAAAGCTTCCTGTTTACCAGGTGTAAGTGCAGGACCAAGTCGATCACGAAACTTCACATGTACTATATTGGTGAGATGATCCATATGTACGCTCCATATGGATACGCAGCAGTCGACCAGCCCCGCCTACTTTTCGACAAAGAACTTTTGCACGTGTCTGATCATTGCGATGCTAACATTAAGTGGAGCAGGACTATACGTGATGAGTCATTATGTAGCCACTAGTATCCCGTACATTAATCGGATACCTCGTAATCAACTGGGTGTTACATTTGGTGCAAATGAAGACACCTTTGCCCCCAACCACACCGCTACTTACGTGACCGGGGATCACTGGCAGGACTATAGTATACTACCATCAAATACTCTACCAATAACACTTAATACTGGGTGGGTGAAGCAGCTTCGTCATACAACAATGCAGTTAACTGGGCAGCAGATTGTTTTGCTGCTGTCAGATGAGAGATATCTGGATGTGTTACTTAACTGGATGGTCCATGTGGTACTGGTGTCACCTCTAACATTGAAGAATGTATTAATAATATCACTGGACACTGTCACCCATCAAATATTGCAACATAAACAATTTCACTCAATCTATGTTCCACGGCATTACTTCATAAGACCTGACCTTCCTGCTACCAAGTTCTCTCATCTCTGGGTCATCAGATTGATAATAATCAGATTACTAAATAGTTGGAACTATGATGTGTTAGTGTTTGATAGTGATGCTGTGTTGCTGAGGAACATTCAGCCATTACTAACCCAATTTGCTAAAAGTGACATTGTCTCATCTTCGGGATCGTATCCATTTGATGTACATAGGAAATGGGGAGTACCCACCTTGTGTATGGGCGTGATCTTGATTAGGAGCTCTCCAAAAATCAGTAGGTCATATGTCTCTCCTATACATTATATTAACTGTTACTATTTATAGAACAGTTCTGGCAAACAGTAGAGTCAGTAGTCGTGGCAACAACAGATGATCAGGTGAGAGTGAACAAGGCTCTGGACAAGATGGGGATACAATGGCAACAGCTAAATCACAAGAAATATTATCGAGGAATGACAACAGGTTTAACACCACTGATAGTTACCACTCTGCCATCTCTTGTGATATGCCGACACTGTCGGGAATCATTTAAGGACATCTATTATGTGTGGCACCATCATGCAGCCAGGAATGGTACAGCTAAAAGAGTCAACCTCAATAGAAATGATATCTGGTTACTAAGAGACGACTGGAACAAGACAGTAAAGAACTCCCTCACAGGCACACAATGGATAAGGAACATCACAAGACCACACACAGCAATGTAGTTGTGACGGTATATTTTTATTAAGTGTTAATAATATAAAGGCCATGACAGTCCAGTAGTCCAGTCCAGTGAATGGATACACCCTTTTGCTTGATGCTTTTGCCCAACTATTTGGTCAAAAATACGCAGGCATAATGTAACTCCATTACGGATTCAGAAGCTGAAGTTTTTGAGGCTCTTGCATAACCAGAGCAGTTGATATCGATGGTATTCTACCTAGAGTACTTAAACACTTTGTAATGCATGTCCTTGCCTTGTCTTTTATGTCATTACTTTTATTTAAACTAAGTGTATCGGAAAGAGTAAAAAACTCACATATTATATCTATAGCTACCAGTATATAAGGTGACTGCTCCCTAGTTACAGCTGTTGCTTGGTGTTGAGCAGTTAATCTGTGTTGTGTAAGAAATTCTGATATACTTGATGACACAAAAGTTTCAAGAATCTTGCAAATTTGTGAAGTGAAACAAATGGGATAATAATTGTTAGGATTGTACCGAGTCCCTTTTTAAATATTGGTGTAACAAGTGTTTGTCAAGTTTCCAATCTGAAAAGAGCTTTCCACACTTTAATGTACAACATTCAGCAGTTTGCACAAACCATAACAACCCTAGCCTATTCTGTCAGGGCTTGTAATAAGTTGTGATAGTTTTTGTAAAGATCCTCTTTTGCATGCGCAACAGAAATTGATTTTATCTCATTTTGAGACTTTAAAGGAAAGTCAGGATACAATCTCCTTGGTGTACACACTGTTAAAAAAAAAAAAAACTGAGTTAACACATTGTCTGATAGCTACTTACCAGTGTTAGCTGTCTGGGGTTCCACAAAGGAAGTATCCTTGGCCATTATTGTTTCTAAGTGAATAATTTGTTAATGATGCAAAATTATTAAAATCATCTTTCAACCTCTACTTTTACAAAAGGATTTGGTCTCTTTCTACAACTGGACTATATAGCCTCTGATTTAGAATTCCTAAATGTGTATTTCTTATGGTTTTAACAAGTCATCAACATCATACCTATTGAGTCCAAAACGTTGCAACATCTATGAACATCGGGATCTCAGAAAATAGATGTCCAGAGATTTGTCCTAGAATAATTGCTGATACCAAATCAGATAAGTCAGTTGCACGATTGAGATGAACATTTGGTAGATTTGTGTAGGTAGAGGCTAAAAGATCTCTTCATTTAATTCATTGTCCACTTACTGTACTGTTCATATAGTTATGGAATCTACACCTATTAGAGGACACCACTACACTTGAGAGAGTATACAGAGGCATGCATGCCGGGGTAGAATGATTACACATCTAATTGCAAAATAAGTTTACTCTTCCATATTCTCTTGATGTGACTGGATTTGGGAAAGGTACCTTTTTTCACACACAAAATTTGACCCATTTTTTTTGAACATTGAAGCTTCTTGAAATTTTCCATAAGTGTAGCTACAGTATCTGGCTGAATTTTGATACCAAGAGCAAGTTAAGGAGTGAAGTGTTACATCATTTTGTTGGTATTTAAAATGTGTGGAAAACGTACCTTTTTTTGCAAATCCGGTCACTTGTAATACAGTCTTTTTTGTGAAGTGATTACTTGAACATTAATATCAGTCACAGTTCACAAATTGCTTCATGCCATGATAATAATATTATTCTCCAAATAACAAAATTTGTAACTCTATCAAGGTTGTAGCCATTTTGTGGACCTATTGCTTGAATTATATATATGGTCATGGGACATATAAAGAGATGCTTGGAAAATGTACTACAAACATTATGGGAGAACAACTTTAACATAACACTCCTGACAAATATAGAGATCCCTTATTTTACTATAGGTTAAAAGTTGTCTACCATATTAAGTAGAAATTGCTGATGCACTGCAATATAAATAATACTTATTGTCGGTGTTGTCAGGCTGGCAGGTAGAATTCGAGTTTCAGTTCATGTTTTTAAAAAAAATTTCTATATCTGGCCATCTGTGTTTTCTTGTTTGTAATGCTTTTCCAACTTTCTTATTAATTATGAGCTACTTACTAAAGAACCCATCCACATACATAACTATAACCTCATTGTTACCTTAGTTGTGTTATGTCATTAATTCTACCCATTTGGTTGCTGTCATCATAAAACGATTAAATTCATTTCATCTCCTCAAATAGTGCCAGAGCTATTTCCAGTGTTGTTCACATTCACCCTAGCCTATAATATCGTATCTTCTTTAGCATTCATGTCGTGATTGTGGCCATGCATCGCATGACTACCGCATGTGTTTTATCAGTGTGCACTAGAGACACATTGCAGCAGTTAATCACAACTCTTGCAGTACTGTTTACAGTTCATTATAGTTGTATTCCCTGCTCCTCGGATATATTGGATGTTAGATTTGTGATTAGTTGATCTGACTGCAAGTTTGTATTCTAACACAGAAGGTGTATGTTTGTAGGAATGTGGTTACAATATATATATTGGATCCACTGAATGCAGCTATTGGGACTTATACAACTAGTTGTGCTGAGCTGCACGGTGTGTTAAAGCTAATAAACAGTAGTTGTCAGTCAGACTCAGTCTTAGGAGGATAGAATTTTGCAGTACTAGCAGAGATGTTCTGTACCTATTACTTAGCTATCCGTGCATTGAGCATTTTATGTGCATGTCAGACTCCTGTGTACTGTAGCAGCAATTCAACCAGATATTCTAACTTAAATATCAATCAAGGTTCCAACAGATTAATGAATGGAAATACTTTAACAGTTTACCTTGAAGCTTAATATTTCTGATGAACGTAATCATAAGTTTCATTAAACCATATTGTAATTAAAAGATTGCACAGTTTCACCAGGCCGTGAGAGTTTGTAACGCAGTGTGTGTACAACAAATAAATTCACACCTCAGCTCAGTATGATACTTACACTTTGCAAAAGAGGTGTTTTAAAAGTATAAAATCTGCCATAAACTTGCACGCATTTCACTGCATGCACATAAAGCAAAAGATGCATGTGATTAACATGTGCTATTGTTAAAAATTACTTAAAGCAATCTATTGATTCGTACAAAGGGGGCTTCCAAATAAGTATGCCACTCAGGCGGAGATCCTAATTAACATTCATTTTAATGTGCCATACCCTCAACCTCGAAATAATACCTTTTTAACATATTGTCATAAATAATCAGTGTTGGGAGTAACGCGCTACTTATGTAACGCGTTACGTAATATTATTACTTTTGTGGTAACAAAGTAATATAACGAAATACGCTATATAACGCAAGCTACTTTACTTAGAAATGTAACGCGTTACCTAAGTAATATAGTTACTGTAACGAATCTAATATTGGTGGGGACTATTCTACGGAACGGAACGGAACGGAACGGAACGGAACGGAACGGAATGATGGACTAAACCACGGAACGGAACGCTTTCTCAAACTGAAGCTTGCAACTTACCATTGCTGAAACTTCCCTTATAAGTTAGCAGTGGCATCTCCAGTGGGTGGTTAAACATAAGATAAAAAGAATTAACGGATCGATTGTGGGTTTTTGTTGGTTGTCATTAGTAACGAAGTATTATTGTGGGATGAGCTGTATCAGTGATGTTCATCCATACGGAAGGGAACTTTATGTGAGCTGTTTTTCTTATTTAGACTTTACAAAACAGTCTGGGCCGGTCTTTCAAGTCATAAGTCAGTGTATAAATAAAGCAAGCAGGAAGATACTGGTAACAGGAAAGAGCCAGCTGAATTTAAACTTGAAGAATTTTGTGCAGTGTGTGAGGAGCAAATATTTTGGCAGACCGCAAGGAGGGTATATTCTGCAAACATCACTGAAGTGTATGCATGGAGTTATTTATATATTAACAGCTGGTGCAGTGGACTAATGCCGTATTCAATAGTGAGCTGATTTTATCTGTTGCACAATTCAAGGATGTGTCTGACTGCTAGCCTTGAATCAGGCTAAATGTCAAAACTCCAAGATCAGCCAAATCTCTATTATAAGCCGCATGTGAAACCATGCCCGTAGCCACCAGGCAAACGTGATTTGGACCAGGATGTGTGTGTAATTTCAATGTATCTAGTCAGACCTGAAATGGAACACTTACATTAATTACATACCACCTAAGAATCCTAGGATTTCTTAAGTGTAACATTTCACATGCTTCACTTCAAACAAAACAGGTTAAATTTGTTCGTCTATTTTCAAGTGATTCCCAGTCCAGCTGGTCCATGAAATTACAATGGGATCACATGTATTTGTTACAGTGCGGGCTGTCCTGTGTTGGATCTACTCTAGAGTTGAGATTTCAAGGTAGACTCACTGCCAATTTACTGACACTAGTACTGTTGTAGCATGTTTAAGTGGAGGACAAATGAAATAGTAATGCTAGATTATTTATGTATACAAATTTTTCATAATGAAATTGATATCCCATTTTGATTTGTACTTCCACTTTGCAACATATTCAAGAGCAAGAAGCTACCACACTTAATCTCCAACCACTGTCATTAATTAACCAAGATCTCACTAGTCTGTAATTCACCTTACTGTAGTGATTTTATTGATTCATCTGTATGCTTTCTTCATTTCCTTTGAAGTTGTACCAAGAGTTCATAATAAGGTGGGGAGTGTCTAACTTGAATGCATTCACCAAACACCCTGCTTAAAGTAACACCTCGGCCTTATTTCAGAACAAAGGCTTTACCTTCTTCAGCAACTCTAATCAACAGTTTTCTATCCCCCAGTAAAGGTGTTGATTTGATGAAAGGTGAACTTTACACAGGGTGTTTGTACAGGCCATACTGAGAGTTAGACACTCTCCCCCATACAAATCAGTATTACGAACTCTTGGTTGTACAGTATAGGTAAACAAAGATAAGTTTCTCTCCCATCTTATTCTAGGATTTCTATTGACAAGGAAAATTCAATTATTTGTATACAGGCTCAAAATTGAGAAAATATAAAGAAAGTGAATTAATATTATACAGTCAGTTTGCTTTTGGATATTTAATGTCTCCAACCACAACAAAAATTCGATGAATCCATGCATCTCATCACTGGTCGTCTGAACATTCTGAAAGTGATACCTCACTCAATCAACCATATATTCTGTTTATTACACTGAATAAAGTCATGATTACCTAAACAATCACTTAATTAATGTTTTATAATTAAGTGATAAAATGCAATTTCAGCAATGATAGCAGCTAGCCAAGCTGCAAGTTGATTCAGAAAGCACTCCATTCTGTAAAATAGACCCCATCCAGAATTCAACTCAGTACTCAGGCTGAGATATCTGACAATAGTCCACTACTCTGTTAATGAATCATTGATGTTCACACAATATAGCCTCCTTGAGGTATCTGAATGTTTGCTCCTCACACACTGCACAAAATTCCTTTAGATTCTACTTAGACTGAGTTGATTCAGCTTGTCACCATACTTGTTTCCTTTGTAGTGTAGCTATACACATACTGATTTATGCCGATTAGAAAGGCTGGGCCTCAGACTGTACATTCTTAAGTCAAGTAAGTAAAAATAACTCACATACTAGTAAAAAAAGTCATGCATTAAGTTCCCTACTTGATATATCCGAAAATGAAATCACTGAGTCAGCTATTCCCACAATTAGTACTTCGTTACTAATGACAACCAACAAGAACCCACAATCGATCCTTAAATTCGTTTTATCTTTCTTGGGGTACGTTTGATTACCTGCTGGAAGTGCCACTGATAACTTGTACAGCAATGGTAAGCTGCAAGCTTCAATCTGAGAAAGCATTCCGTTCCGCAGTTTAGTCCATCATTCCGTTCCGTTCCGTAGAATAGTCCCCACCTCTAATATTACGTAATATTATTACTACAAGTAACGAAGTTACTAATCTCGTTAGTTATCCTCTGAGTAATGCCTAGCCACAGCGAAGTAACGAGGCCTACTGAATGAAGCTTATTCACCAGCTTCTTACTTAAAACCAAAATTTGCATATTGTCCAACAGCGCAATCATGTCACGTGATAAGGTGGTAGTTTCACACGTGAAAGCTTAAAGGCTGTGGACACAAAGTAATATAATATGTAATATTATTACAGTTACTTTATTTTATAGGTAATATGTAACTGTAACTAAATAGTTCAGTTGCAAGTAATATGTAACTAGTTACTTTTACAAAGTAACTTGCCCAACACTGTAAATAATAGATAAAAACCTGAACTACCGTGACGGTAATAATTGACCCCACAGCCCTTATAAAATCCCATCCAGCAAAACTATCAGAAAATCTGAATATCTTCAAGGCAAACCTGTCCAGTTAGTCCTAAGAAATGTTGAGGAAAAAGTTAAATTAACCCCCACAAACATCACCCAAAAATGTATTCTCCCTCATAACTCATTAAAGCTGATCGAATCTGTAATAATATGCATGTTTTTATGCTTGTGGTTTCTCTAAGGAATTCCTCATCACAATACTTTTGTTGAGTTGCTTTTCATGAGCTAATTTTTGTTCACCTTATTGGCTATATAACTCAGTGAACAGAACACAAATCCCTATTATTTGGAAGTTGATGCTTCAGCTGTTACATCATAACAAAGTAGCTCTCTATACCATAATTATTGAATTTTTGCAAAACATTGTCATTAGGTGCAGTAGACTGAAAGGATAGTAATCCCACATAACCTTTTAATAACCTGAAATTTGGAGTGTAAAATTAAATGTGACTACATTTCACCAAGGCATAAACTTCCAAAATATTTTTAAAAAATTCAACTTTAAAACTGCAACTTCTTACCACTTCACACACTTTTTGTGTTGCATTTTATGAACTACTGAATGAAATTTAGGCCAATTCACTTAGATCATCACACATTTTAAATTGATTTTACAAAATTTTAAAGTGAAAATTTCTACATGCCTGCAAATATTGAGCAATATTTACCCAACCAAATAAGCTGTGCTAAAATGGCTCTAACTTTTGTACCAAGTACATATATAATATATACTCTATTCTGTGAAAAGAATTTGGATTCCTGCAAGTATGAAGTAGTTGATGCATTCTAAAGCAGCAATCAAGAAAATGCTTTGTAACTTTTTCACAGTACTATAGGTGAACACATCAAATACTGTAAATCTAGTATATCTTAAACTGTCACTGACTTGATGTGTTTTTTGTGAAAAATCAGGATTTATGAAGTGATAGGTCTGTAACTTAGAAACACAAATGTGAAACAACCTGAAAATCGGCTCAAATTGTAGGTGTATAATTGCGTATAACTGTTCCAAATTTCATGGTAATAGCACTTTCCATTACAGAGTTACAGCATTTTAAAATTGTGACTAACTTTTGGAAGTTTATGCCTTTGTGCACTATAGGTCTAGGTAAGCTGGTATTATTGCCCATGTCAGCAGATTTGGTTTTTCACCAATAACACAAAGCTATACATGAATAGACTATCAAACTTCATTACCAAGTCTGCTTTTCCCAAGCACAGTGGCAATCCGTACAAGCGGTCTTGGGCCTTAATGGAGTTGTGACCAGCCTGCATGGGGTTGGCTGTACAGCACCATGGTGTTGAATAAAGACCAGTGCTGTAATGTGCTTTCATTTTAGCCAGTTTTGACACCTGAATGGCACTTGGCCTACTTCATCCCTATATGCCTTCCTCTTTAAGATTTTAAAACAACCTCTTTTTTTTATAAACCATCTAAAATGGCAGGAAACTTAGCTGCTGGCTACTTGTACAGTGGATTCTCTGGAAGGTAAGGAATTAGTGTAAAATGTGGTACACATAGCTTCGACCATTGGCAAGTTACAGCACACGGAACACTTTAAAACTGACATTTCTCGACACTTTTAAATAGGTGATAAGACCCGTTTTCCCAGACTGCATGGGTCACAAAATAGTGCATGCATGCACATTGCAGCAAGATTTATTATAATAGTACCTTCTATAATAATTATCACTGAGTTACAAAATTTCAATTTTGGAGATTTATTCAATGACCCTGTATTTGACACACACCTATATATACAGTTAGTGATGCACCAATTAAGTATAAAAATATCATAAATCAGTTTATACTAGCTATATTGGCTATCAACACCCATTTTCCAATATACAAATATTAGGTGACTGGATTGAAAGAAATCTGTTTAAAATCACCCATATTCACGGCAGGCACAACTATATTGGCTGAATTTGCAAAACATGGTCTTCTATACACACATCATATTCCATGAACTCGGAAGACCATAACTTAGAATACAAGAAGCATAGAATTTAACCTTCATCCATTAAGCTATGGTGTCACTTACTGCTGACAAAATTTCAAGTCGTTGGCTTTTTCCAATCTGAAACTATCAATTGTCAAAGTTGGTAAATTAGATGCGTGTAGAAAACCACATTTTGCAAATCCTGCCCTTGTATAGGGTAGTATAAACTACATGTACTCTAATATAAGCAAAAACTAAGCAAACAAAAATAGAATTATAAACTCCTATGCACACACTGCAAAATCAAGAATGGTTTCTAGTTATTAATCTACTAATGCTGTACTAATTCTTCATCATCATCATAAGAATTCCCACAACAAGCTGGCCAAATTCCCAATTTCTTCATCACCCATGAAAATATGATGTTACAGAAAACACACATTCCAATGACAACAATGGAGTAACCGATTGGTTGAAAATACTCAAACTCTTGCCACTTAAAAGCTAATGCAATTATCCAGACAATAACACCACGAAAACTATCAATTACTGTTCTGGTAATGGCATCTTCTAATTTTGTTACACTCAATGAGGCAAAGTTAAAAAAGGCAATGCTGATGTTCAAACCAACGAAAACTATCGCTAGTGAAGGGATATACAATAACTGATTCACAGCATCAACTATGTCTTCAAAACGAGTATGATCTTGCCAGAAATCTGGTCCTGCTGGAAGATGCCATGGAATAAAGTACATTGGAACAAGAGCAACACCAAGAATGCAAAATCCAAAGACTCCTTCCCAGCCTACTGCTTGTAATGGAGGTATATTGTACCCTTGCAACAATTTTTGCTCTACAACAAACTGAATGGAAAAAATTGCCTGCGAAGCAACAACCAAGAGGTATTCAGTTATGAGAGAATTAGAATCAGCTGAACTGCTGTCATCATTAACCACATCACCCAAACCAACCACTAATAAGCCAACAGCAACAGATATCACACCTGTCCAATAATACATTGGAACTTTGCTTCCCAAAAATGCCACTGATAAAAGTGCTGTAAAAATAAAACGAGCACCTTGTAGTACTTGATAACTTGATCGAAATGCAAACCCCAATCCATAATAAAGTATGGATGTTCCAAGCACATCACAAATAGCAGGAATTACAAACACAAATACTGAAAAATCTTGTTTTCCAAATCGAGTCACCAAGTTACCCTTCTTGACCATCTTGTAATAATAGTACAAAAGTTTATAGACAACTAAGCAGCTTGCCTCTGCAGTAAACATTGACAATGTCTGTTTAGAAGAAAACATTATATATGAAATAATATTTCATAAATCATACCTGCACATAGGGATGATAAAAGGGATGCTCAGCTTTTGGATTGGTACCTTTTGCATCTTTTAGATCCACCCATCTGCAATGAAATGTTACGCGTATCTTTAGAAGTTGCTTTTAATTCCACACCTCCTATATCTGCATGTATACATACAGTATATGTTTGACATTTCTGAGGGTAAGACAATGGTACAGTAAAAATAGCTCTTCATGTACATATACTCGTACAATCAAACAGGTGGGTTTATAAGAACCGCTAGTATATTAAAATGAAGTAGGGATCCAAGTGATGAAAAGTAGTGAAACAAGAGATGAATGATGGTATTACAGCATACCTTGGTGGGAAAATCCCACACCAGTTTCAGTTCACTCCAGCTACTATAATGTTCATGGTATGGTATTTAATACCAAAACAGCCCAGTTGTAAAAGATGTGAAGTTTAAGAGAAATGGCAGTGAAGGTAGGTTAATGGCAAAATTTTTAATAATGACAATTCAGGTGAATTTGTGTTGCCTTCTCCAAAATTTCAAAACAATTGAATAATGCATTAGCAATTTTTGCAAAGTGTGCAAAAAATGAAGAAAAAATGAAATTTAGTTGCTCATATATCAGAAATAGTTGGGACGATTTACTCAAATTTGGTGTGTGAATTCCCCCTAAACTTTATGCATGTGCTACTGTGAAACCCAGGCATGCTTTTAGCTTTAAATGATGTACATCGCTAGAGCAAATAAAGTGATATGTCTCACCCACTATTTGAAGTACAGCATTGTAAACACTAAACACTTTCTAATTGAGATAATACAATATCTGGTGTTTGTATTGAAGCCTATGGAAGTATGGACAGATTTCTTGACTCCATCACACAAAAGTATACTTTTTCAATTTTTATGGACATCACTGTAGTATAGTGGATCCTATTAGTCCCTGAAATTAGGTTAGGTAATCCTAAGGCTGCAGCACATGTTGCTGTCAGACCTTCAGTGCTGGTCACTGTAAAGTACTAATAATAAATACTTTAGGTTTAAGGAAGAAAATCCATCCCTCCTGGAGGAAGACTGAGTGTGGCCCCGACTAGACATTGGGTGACCTGTAGTTCGCATCCTGGGGCTGGAGGGATTTTTTTCCTTACTTTGGCCCCTTTTCTGTTACACCTTATCAGTCAGTAAGTCAAGTCATTAGGTCTAAGTCCCTGAAATTAGGTTAGGTAATCCTAAGACTGCAGCACATGTTGCTGTCAGACCTTCGGTGCTGGTCACTGTAAAGTGCTAATAATAAAATAGTAATAAAAAATACTACATTCTTATAATATATATGGTTTGAGCACCCACAAAAAGAGCTTTAAATAACAGACTGTCATCTGTCATTTTGACCCAAAAACCACAATGAGACATGCACTCCACACTGTGGGTATATTGACAGAAAGAAAATTTTCACACATATGTAGCTCTGTGATCCACTATCTGATTGCAGCGAAATTTACAGTAGAGTTGCCATGCACCTGGTAGCCCACTTATGTAACTCCATCACATTTCCAGTGCTGAGAAATTTTGCTGCATAAAATAACTATGCCTGGGTGGAGGTTGTGGGAGCAGTTTTATATTTACAATTTCAGACCGCCCAAATTTAAAACTTCGCCAATACTGCACACGGCTATTAACAACCTAGATAGGTTATAGTTAAATCTCACCATTTGTAAAATATTGTTATTAACAAGGTGTTGATAACAAAGATATCCTACAAATGCAAGTGTGGTTTAACTAGCTTCTATCCCACTCTTTAAAGCATTTGACACAGCTGAAATTGAGATGTTTGATACAGCGCTCCCTATCAAAACAGTAGGCTCTAACAGACCTTTTTTTTTTGTCTAAGATGTAGAGTATTTGAACAGAGTTCTGTATATAAATGAATAATGGGTTTTGATTATCTGAACTTTTTACATGTCTTGGTCCCAAGCGGGTTGGATAATCGAGCACTGTAAATAATTTGCTACATGCTGTGGCATTCCTTTTATTCAAGCATTTCACTTTATAAACAGCATGACAACGAGGCTAGATAAACAAGTAAGGTTTCAATTATTGCTGTGCTTGTAGTTTTAAGGCTTGATTATGTTGCTTTTCAACCACAACTGAATGTGTACATCATATTGTCTTTCATATTAAGATTCTCACATACCAGGGTTTAACTACCAATATTGCTTTTTTAGGCTTCAGTGGGATAGCTATATAGAATTGCCATTATTAACCATAGTTTCAATCTGGAGTCATTTACTTATGTTTCAAGTATTACCCTGTAACCAGGGGCATATGCAGGAATTTTGAAAAGGGTTTCCACTACAGCTAAGTGACTGTTATATTAGAGTAGTTTATATTATCTGATTGCTCTATTAGAGTATCTCGATCTTTTCACCAAAATCATAATTCAGAAAATGTTATAAGTGTTGCTATCATGTTAGAAACTATTATGTAACTAAGAGAAAAGTTTAAAATGTGTCCTGTTCCACGATACTGATAGATTCCAGATTCTGGAAACCCGAAGTTTCATTTTCTTAATGTTTTAAGTAGTGCGTAAAATCCAAAGGGGCTTCCCGAAACCCCTGGAAACCCTCCTCGGTACGTCCCTGCTGTAACAGTCATCATGAAGGTACAGTAAAATTGTGATTATTTCATTTCTATTGGGAGAAAATTTAGCTACAGAAATAACTAAGAAAGTAGCTTTTTCTACAAAAGTGGTTCTAGGTTATATTGAGGCACAGATTTTAAAGGTAAAGGTGATTTAGATCTTTTTCATGATGCTGTATGCCATGTTTGTGTATTACAAGGGATTACTATCATTTACTGTCACCTACTGCAAATAAGAGCACTGCATCGCGTTTGTACAGAAAATACGGCACAAAGATGTGTATCAAGAGGCTAATACAACACAAGGTAAAGCCGAGTGCTGTATTTTTGTACACACAAGCATAGGCAGTGCTTAAGTGTTATATTGTACTTCCTGGTAAGGTTGGGCGGTACTGGTATTTTCTACTTGTGATTATTGCACTGAGGTGATCGTGCGATAATTGCGAGTATTGCCATGTCCACTATAAGATACTATGTGTCATAAATAAGACATTATTGTGAGACTACAGTATTCAAATCTGATATGCAATGGCAGCGCAAGTTGCTGTCAGACCTTCAGTGCTTCTAGGTACAGCTCTCTAATGTTTGTGTCAGTTCTGTAGTGACTGCAAAGCACTAATAACACAATTTCTCTCTTAGCAATTATGCAGAAAATGCAATAATATTGCACAAACGGTATTGCGGTATTTCAAAAAAGCTGCAGTACTCAGTATTGCACATCATAATTTATTGCATACAGGAGATAATATTGAAATATTGCCCCACCCTACTTCCTGGTCGTCTTGCTTGGAACATTAATCTTGAATACAGAACTGTTTTGATTTTTGGTTATCAGACTATCAGTCATAGAACCAACTGGTAGGATTAGTTTGGGTAGTTTTAGCGACATGCACATGATTATTTGTGCTGCCTGAGTGGGATTATTTCATGACATAACTGTACTGCATAACTGTACCGTATTTGCCCAATTATCCACATAAGTGTACTTCCCAAACAAGCCTCTACTGCTCGGTGTATGGTGATAGTTTCACTTCTGATTAGCCAAATTGGGAAGGCTACTTTTGCAAATCCTATAGGAAAGCTTTCGTATCTATCAGAGAATTAATATCAATTTTTGTGGTTATAACTAGCCTAGGAGGCCAGCTACATGGTTTTTCAACTGTTTGAAGCCCTTAGAGCCTATTTGAAAAGGTCTTCACCACATCCTCATAAATTTGTTTCATCCGTAATTCAAACCAGCATGAATTAACTGCAAGCTTACCTATTTAATACAGGTTCTATGTGGTCATCACTTCTCACATACAGGCTGGCTTTAGCATACAAAGTTTTGCCCATGTGGATTGCAGAAAGACAAACAAACATACATACTGTACATACATACAAAGCACATGATAAGAAATATCTGTTGTCCTGCCACAATGTCTTGACAAACCAGAATTGGCTGGACAGTTGCCTAAATTTCCTGGGCATGAGGAAGATTGGGCCTTAATTATATGTCACATGCCTTGCTGCAGCTGTCATATGCATGTGGTTACAGTACATCAGAGGGTTGGCAATGGTACATTTGTGGTCACTTACTTGGGCTGTAAGAATGTATGCTATCTCCAACCAGCTGAGTTTATAAGCACCGCATTCGACACTTAGAAGTTCCTGCTCCAACCAAGTGAATGTTACAGTGTTTTGCATGTTGGTTATCAGGCATACAAAATTCTGAATAGGAGTAGTGTGAAAACCAACCAATGATAGGTTGCCAGACTTTTTCAAATTCTTACATATTTGATTGGCTGTTTTTCACGTGATATATTGCCAGCAAAAGGAATTGTAAGTGACGATTGTCTTGCAATCTACTGTATTGTTGGTAGAATCAACAGATATACCAGCTCAGCCTTTGGGTTCCCTCCTTGTGCTTTGATGGGGCACAGTGTCCTGACAAATTGCATTATGGTCAGACATCTATACAATTTGATCAGATTTTTGTTTGATGTCTGGATGCTATCGTAAGCTCCGTTATCACACACACACACACTAGGGCTGAGCGATACTGCCATTTTAGTATCATGATCGATACTAAAGCCACTATTTACGATACTGAATAGTTCATGATACTTACAAATATGTCAATCAGCTGGTGCCACATAGTGTATTGCTCAGTATTCCTGCAGGAAGTCTTCAAAAGTAGCATCAAACTAGCCACTGTCAACCTTGTTTACAGTAACAGTTATTGTAACACATGCTTTGAAGTTATGTTATGGTGTTCACACCTTTCTGCAAGGGTAACCAGGTTATGACTTATAAGGATTCTTGAGCCTAGTACAGCATAACAAATGGATTTTTAATGACAGTAATGTACAGGCATGGTATCACGATAGTTAATAACAAAATATCGCGATATATCGCTAAAACGGTAGTATCGCTCAGCCCTCACACACACACACACACACACACACACACACACACACACACACACACACACACACACACACACACACACACACACACACACACACACACACACACACTTTTCATAAAAAAACCCATCAGGAAAGCAGGTGCACACACATAGCTGTGGACACACGCCTAGTTTAAAACCCTTTGTAATAAACTCTCTATACTATCTATGATAACTACAAAACAAATGTCACAAATTACCAGCAATATGATTTGATTGGTGTTTCCAGTTTTCAGACCCTTCATCTCTAGTTGAAGGAGTAGGTGATACCAGATTAATGAACCAGCAGGCGACATATTTGGTCATATATATATCTAATCAAAAACAGCCAAGCTGTAAAAAAAGGAGTGCGGCCCTTGAAAAGGCTATGGTGAAAAAAGATGTGAAATCCAAGGTGATGGCCAAGAAATGGCTGTGATGGTAGGTTAATGGTAAAATTTTTAATAACAACAATTCAGGTGAATTTGGTGCCAATTGACCAAGCGGCACCAAATTCACCCGAATTGTCGTTATTAAAATTTTTACCATTAACCTACCATCACAGCCATTTCTTGGCCATCACCTTGGATTTCACATCTTTTTTCACCATAGCCTTTTCAAGGGCCGCACTCCTTTTTTTACAGCTTGGCTGTTTTTGATTAGATATCACTGCTTTTTGTATTTGCATACCCCAAAGCCAGCTTTGGGGCTTTTTAACTTATATTCTTTTCTTTACCACAGGAAAAAGAAAAGGATGAAGCAGATTTTATAAATACTTTAACTCATTCTGATTTTATCAGTAAATGTACAAATTATATATATAATGCATATATTATTTATTACATGTCAATTAATCCCGACAGGATAATTTGCAGCTGATCTCTCTACTGGGTGACTTGAAATGTAGCTGAACTCTCTACAGGGTGATTTGCTTGTACGTAGATGAACTCTTCACAGGATTCTTTCTACAGGGTGACTTGACTCTAGCTGAACTCTCTGCAGGGTTATCTGTCTGTAGTTGAATTCTCTACAGGGTGATTTGTTTGCAGCTGAACTCTCTACAAGGTAACTTCTTCTAGCTGATCTGTCTACAGGGTGACTTGTTTCTAGCTGGTCTCTCAACAGGGCGATTTGTTTGTAGCTGAATTCTCTACAGGGTGATTTGTTTGCAGCTGAACTCTCTACATGGTGGTTGCTTTGTAGCTGAACTCTGTAAAAGGTGACTTCTTCTAGCTGAACTCTCTACAGGGTGATCTTTTCATAGCTGAACTCTCTACAGGATGATTTGTTTGCAGCTGAACTCTCTACATGATGATTTCTTTGTAGTTGAACTCTCTACAGGGTGATTTGTTTAACTCCCTACAAGGTAACTGATCTTTCTACAGGACGATTTGTTTGTAGCTGAGTTCTCTACAGGATGTTTGTTTGCAGCTGAACTCTCTACTTGGTAGTTTCTTTGTAGCTGAACTCTCTACAATGTGACTTCTTCTAGCTGAACTCTCTACAGGGTGACTTGTTTCTAGCTGATCTCTCTACAGGATGACTTGTTTCTAGCTGAACTCTCTACAGGTGATTTGTTTGCAGCTGAACTCTCTACATGGTGGTTTCTTTGTAGCTAAACTCTCTACAAGGTAACTTCTTCTAGTTGATCTTTCTACAGGGTGATTTGTTTGTAGCTGAATTCTCTACAGGCTGATTTATTTGCAGCTGAACTCTCTGCAAGGTGACTTCTTCTAGCTGAACTCTCTACAGAGCGATTGATTTTTTTGCAGCTGAACTCTCTACATGGTGGTTTCTTTGTAACTGAACTCTCTACAGGGTGATTTGTTTGTAGTTGAACTCTCTACAGGGTGATCTGTTCGTAGCTGAACTCCCTACAAGGTAACTTCTTCTAGCTGATCTTTCTACAGGGCGATTTGTTTGTAGCTGAGTTCTCTACAGGGTGATTTGTTTGCAGCTGAACTCTCTACATGGTGGTTTGAACTCTCTACAAGGTAACTTCTTCTAGCTGATCTTTTTAAAGGGCATATTTGTTTGTAGCTGAGTTCTCTACAGGGTGATTTGTTTGCAGCTGAACTCTCTACATGGTAGTTTCTTTGTAACTGAACTCTCTACAGGGTGATTTGTTTGTAGCTGAACTCTCTACAGGGTGATCTGTTCGTAGCTGAACTCTCTACAGGGTGATTTGCTTGCAGCTGAACTCTCTACATGATGGTTTCTTAGGAGCTGAACTCTCTACAAGGTGACTTCTTCTAGCTGATACAGGGTGACTTGTTTCTAGATGAACTCTCTACAGGGTGACTTGCATGTAGCTGAATTGTCTATCAGATTAACTGTTTGTAGCTGAATTCCGTACAGAATATCTTGCAATGTAATATAATTCTATAATGGAGTAAGTTATAAACGTAGCTGAATGCTCTATTAGGGTGACTGTTCTATTAGAGTATCTCGATCTCGCATTTGCTACACGTCGAATCATAACTCAGTGGTTTGTAATCCGATTCTTCTATACTACTGCAAGGACTTTCTATGATGATTATTTCAGCTACATGCTGATTTTTGGCTCATTGCTCTAAGCGGTTTGCCTGGTAGATGTGAAAACTAATAGTTTTTTTATTCATAAAAATCGATCGCGTAATTTTGACACAGATTGGGTTTTGTGTCATATCTCCATGGTCTTTATCTCAATTCCTTTCAAACCACAAAAAGGCATTCCTACGATGGTTACTCCATCTACATATCAATTTTCAACTCATTCCTCAAAGGGGTTTACCCTGTAGGCGTGACAGACCTTCGACCTTATTTTACGCACATAATCGGTCATAACTCCGTTAATGTTCATCGGATTCCTACCAAAGTTGGTACTGAGATCCGCCTTAATGAGCCCTTTAAGTGTGCCAAATGTCAGCCCTATCAGAGTACGAATTCGTGTTTTATGGCAAATTTTGCGAAGTGTGCGAAATGAAGATGAAGAAGAAAAAAAACGAAGAAATTAAAACGAAATTTTGTTCGCTCGTATCTCGAAATGGCTGGACCGATTTTCTTCAAATTTGGTATGTAGACTTCCATAACTGGCCGGCATGTCTGTAGCAAATTTGGTTCCAATCGGATTAGGGATCACAGAGCTACATAGGTGTGAAAATTGCGTTTTCTTTCTTCCTGTTATTATACTCACGGTGTGGCGCGCCGGCTTCTTGGGCCGCACGACACACTATCGTGTGTCTTGATATATATATATATAGCTACTTGTCACAAAACTCTGAGATACTCCAATAGAGCAGTCATACTGATTCATCTTAGATTGACAAATTCATACCATGCAGAAAATCATCCATATACAAAATCTGATGTATTTATGATCCCAGTAAAACTAAAAACCTGTATAGTATGCACTGACACTGAATTCCTTTCCTAGCCTGTTGAGATGTGTGGGAGTGTTTTGTGCCTTGAAATTGTCCAGAACTGCTCTGGTGAGGTAGGAATAGTTGGAAACCTCTAAATTTGTCAATATGTGGATTTCAATGGTTTATTTGGCTATGGGGTATCTGGAAGACATTTTTGGTTCTGTGCTTTCCATTGTTCATTTCTGTGCAAGCATGGTTGAGCTACAAACATGTGAAGATCACAGTTTTGGTTCCCAGGCTACCTAATACAAGCTTGTCTGTTGTGTCCCATACGAAATTTCATTGGCTGCAAGGCACACATTGTGCCTTGATACTTCACCTGTATACCAGAAGTTAGTGACAGCCAGCGTTGAAACCGGGTTGGGTCATCCGGATCAACCGGGTCACATTTTCTCTGGGTCATCCGGGTCTGACCCGGTTTACAAATTATCCAGGTCTGACCCGGACCCGGATTGGATCACGTGAGAAACGAAATTGTTCGTTTGACGACGTAGAAACTTATAAATGCTATCGCGTAGCTCTTTCGTGAGCCATGCCCACTTATTGCGTTACCAACATACGCTCAGCTAAGCCCATTTATTAGTAAGTGCAGTATGTAGCACGAAACTGAAGGTATCTATATATGGTGAGGGGTAGCTATTGTCAGTAAGTGATGACATATCAGACAATTCAATGTATTTTAATGCCATTCAGCTACAGTATGAAAATGTACTGTTTGTTCAATTAGAATTTTAAAAATACGCACAAGAAGTGGTTGACAGTGAAAAAACAGTCTATAAGTATCATACAACTGTTTAAATATATACGTTCTTTGATATTGTATATGCATTAGTTTGCCAGTGATAGTTATAAACGGCGAACAGAATGTAATGAATTGCCCGCCCACGCCCAATTTGCTCCTTTGTTAAAATGGCCTTGCTCAAAGACGATTAAATGTCTATGACATAGTTTTCTGTATAAGTACTTTGGTTTGTTTATCATGCTGTAATATTGTGCTGCTGTGTTATGCTATAATAATATTAATGCTTATATTATTAATGTTTGTTTCTAATACTTTAGTGCATGGTGGGAGGTGGAAGCGTCCATGATGACGATTGGGCAATGTGCAAATAAGGTGAGTGTATGCTTTGTAAAAAGAAGCCCACGTAGCTGTGCAGGGCTCATCTTCTGTACAGATCAGCTTCTGTATAGTCTATCATTATTTTTCCTGAGGGGTGGCCAACGCCCACGCAAAATACCGAAATGGTGTACCAGAGGGGTTGCCAACGTCCACGCAAAGCACCCAAATGGTGTGTACGAGACTCCCAATCTTTATGTATTTTTAAAAGCATATAGTGAGATTGCTAACTAGTAACTACCTGTACAGTTGTTGATCTACATCTTGTTCTAGTTATTCATGATCGATCATTGTCTACTTTGTTAAACTCACTTTCTCCATTATTTTTACGTGATTTTGGATTTAGGATTTGGTTTCTAATATATTTGTGTATTTCTGATTGGATTTCTCACATAGCATACAAGAGTCCCAAGGCATTGGCTACCCCTCGCTTCTTACCAAAAGTCAGTTCATCTCTAGTTGACAAAGGTAGTCTGACCATCTAATTATGATATTATAATCTAAATTAAATTCTTGATCACAGATACACATTTCCCTTGCTGCTATATGTGGCGCACCACAAAATTAACCAATGTAAACAACCATTACCATACTTTGTAGTGTTTTATTTTTATGTGAATATGTAGTGAAGTGTGTGTGTGTGCGTGTGTGTGTAGTGTGTGTGTAGTGTGTGTGTAGTGTGTGTGTAGTGTGTGTGTAGTGTGTGTGTGTGTGTGTGTGTGTGTGTGTGTGTGTGTGTGTGTGTGTGTGTGTGTGTGTGGTGTGTGTGTGTAGTGTATGTGTGATAAAGATGTTTTTAAATTCACCAATTTAAATGTGACTGTCTTTTCCACAGGTTTATATGTTGGAGAACTGCAAACAGCTAACTTGAAATTTTTATAATGACCATTTTTTAAAAATATTCATTTGATTACATGTACAAAATACAAATATGTATCACGTGATCAAAATAGTTATTAGCATGATGTACAAGGACTATTGACCATTGAAAAGTTGATGAATTAAACATTCAAGAATGGAATGCTTCTCTATTACAACTCGCCCACGCAATATAGCGCGCACGTCTCTAATAATCAGTGCTCGGCCGGGGTATGCGACTATTGGATTGAGATGGTGATTTTTATAAAATTATTTGTACCGTGTAAAACATTCGTCACGAACGGTATAGCTAGCTGAAGTATTCAAGAAAGGATAGATCTAGCCTGGTATAACCGGGATTCGTTAAAAAGTTCGCGCCTGGATTGTTGGGGTGAGCCAATATTTTCATTGCCAATGGTTCTATATGTAATGTTAAACCCCCTACTTTGTACCATGAAAAAGGCCGTATTAAGCTGTTACATTTACGTGAAAGTAGATGTCATGCTGGCCATTCCTGCTAGAACCGGGGAAAGGTTTAAAAGTTATCTGATGCTCCATAACAGAGCCTTGAAAACCTGCTTCCAGTGTAGATGCATGTATCTTGTCAATAAAATTTTTTTTTATTAAAAGTCGCTTAATTGTTGGATATGACCTTTTTTTTGTCTTCAACTACAGCTAGGCTGAAGTTACAATATTTACTCAACACGAATCGACCGCTCAAAACGTAGTCTCACTCGCTCGCTCGCTCAAGACTAGCCGAAACATAGCTCTTATCAAACGACTCGGCTTTAATTAATCCGGGTCAAATCCGGGTCAGCGGGTCATCCGGGTCAGCAGTAGGACCCGGTTTCAATGCTGGTGACAGCTATCAGCATGCAATGTCTCAGCTTGTATAATACATATGCGTATGTTATTAATCAGTCTGCTAGCCATGAAATCAAGTATCAATTGCTTCTTAGCACACATATATAGTGATCAAAATAATATAACATTGGAAGAAGGAAGGTATTCCCTCTTGCGGTGGGACACCTTTTTTCCAAATGTAAGCTAAATTACCAAGACACTCACCTTCAAAATTCATCTTATAGTTTTTTTCTTAAAATCTTGTTCTTAGCTATACTATTTACATTTTTGTACCACTCAGAGAAATTATCATAACTCAAGCACTTCATTCAATTTTGTTATTTGGAAGATAGTAAGAGCATACTACAATGCATTAAATTTTTGTACAAATTGGATCGAGAATTGGTGAGTGAAGCAATAATCATAATCCAAAAATAATAAATAAATAAGTATAATCTGTTGACAGCTCTACAGCCTAAATTGCTTACAAAAACTAGCTGAAGAGCTCAGTGAAATATTATAAAAATACCTTCTTAGTGGTATACAAATCTGATTGGTTAGGCACTCCAATATGTCCTGTACTCTGACCTTCATACTTAGTCAAACGAAAGTCACAAATCAAGCTAGAATTATTTTTAATGGACAAGCACAGTTTGTAAAGCGCATACTACAATCAATAACGTGAACATAATTTTACAAAAAAAAATACAAATACTAGAATTTGGTCAAGAGACAAATACAATTTGAAGTAAAATCAAGAGTCAAGGTTTATTTTTCAAGTTTGATCACCATGACCAAGAACAAAGATCTAATACAGGAAATATCTAGGGAGTGCTAAAACCGAATGTATGTAACAGCACAGAATTGAAATACTCTACCAAAACAGTCTCTCAGAGTTTAAGAAAAAAATGTGCCAATGAAACGCTGTTCTGTTTATTAATTTGCAGATTCAATGAGAAGATGTGTACTCTAATATCTATGATGTGACCATCTATGATGTGACATACGTCAGAGTCGCACTTACCTAGTGAAAAACGTGTTGAGTATTCCTGTAAACACCATTAACCACGAAACATAAATCTTGAAAATCAGACCCTTTCTGCACCAAGCCTTGGTTGTAGACTGTGTTCGCCTTCTAGGAATCAGCTCCAACCCATCACTGTTCACATCCATAAGGAAATCAAAAATGACGCTAGGTGAAAACCCAGGCAATTCCTACGTGACACTCCTAACGTACGTTTAAGTCCTTATTTTTTAGCCTTATCTCAGAACTACTTATGCAGGGGGCGTGGTAATTATTTCTAAGCGCCTAGCTCTTACCAATTTAAGACACGCGTTAGGACCAGTCCGCCATTTGTAGGGTACCGTACGCAAGGAAATTTTGACGTCAAAAAAAATTGACGAATTCAGACTTCAGCAGATTTGACGAATAAAATGTTGACGAAAATGAAGAAATTGTAGGCAAAACCTGTACTTTTAAGGGCGCTTATAAACATTTGACGAATTTAAATTTGACGAATTAAACCGATTCGTCAAATTCGTCCAAAATTTTTTTGACGTCAAAATTTCCTTGAGTACGGCAAGGGGGTGTCACTCAGGCTCTTGCTGTAGGTAGATCTGCGACCGCGGTCAAACTCTAAGTCAACGGTCAAGGCCACAAAATAGCTCTTACAGTGGGTCAAGGGTCAAGACGATACAGAAGGTTCGAAACCCACAATCATTATTATTATTATTATTATTATCAATTTTTCCAAAGATGGGTAACACAAAAGGCAATACTGCCTGTACAAGGTGATCCCCAACACAGAACATACATTCACATGTACAATTACACACAAACAAATACAAAAGGAACATGAACTACTTAATAATTACAAAATCAATAAACCTAATTACAAAAAAAGATAATGTTTTAACGTAGTCTTAAAACTGCCAGCAGTCCTTTGAGATAAAATTTCAAAAGGAATTGAGTTCCAAAGAAAAGGTGTAGTCACAAAAAATGAGTGCCGAAATGCGTTGATAGTTGACGACGCAAGATTTAATGTCAAAGTATGTGACCTCGTAGCCAATGTGTTAAAATGAAAATACCTTGAGAAATTGATGGCAGTTATTTTATGATAAATGGAGTAGAGGGTCCAGATAGATGAGTGTTTTAAGTGAAGGCCATCCCAGTTCACTGATGCAAACCGACGACGACTTAGACCATTTTTGAGCAGCTGCATCCCAAAAGCTTTTAATCCAGCGTGCAGCTCTATTTTGCACCGATTCCAACAAACTAATATCCTGTGCTGTGTACGGCGCCCACACTACGCAAGCATATTCAAGGTAGGGTCTAACCAGTGCTTTGTAAGCACTAACTTTAGCTGCTTGGGTACAACCAAACATAGCACGGCGTATACGGTTCAGGCACTTAGTAGCTTTACTGACTACATATCGACAATGATCATTCCACCTAAGTTTTGAGCTGATTACAATGCCAAGATATTTAACTTTCTGTGACCATGGAATTGGATGAGATCCAATAAAGTACTCAAAGTTGATTGGATGGCGTTTATTAGTGATGTTAACTGCTTCACACTTCTTTGGATTTAATTTAGGATGCCACTTCAAAGACCAATTATAGACACTTGACAAATCCTCCTGTAACTTTAAACAATCATCATAACACGACACCCGAGAATAGAGTGAAATATAACAGCAAAAGATTTAATTGACGAATGCTTGACAACGTGTCTAATGTCATCAATATATAAGATGAAGAACAGAGGACCCAAAATGGAGCCCTGAGGTATGGAAGGTAATCCGTGCCAAAAATGAACTTAATAAATAAAAGCATATTGTAAAACCAGGAATGCGGCGCGAAGCGCCGCTTTACCGTTTCTCGACCATGTCCCAACAAGACCGGAGCCGGCCGCTTAAATAAAATAAATCTGGATAATGCACTCCTTGTACTTTAGATGTGAAACCGGCTTACGATTCACGAATCCTAATTGAGTGGCCCAGCTAATAGACTACTCAAGTTGGCAAATTTAATGGTAGTGTTGGTTCTCAGAGCCCACTGTGAAATTCAAGAAGCCGCTGCTCGAGATGTTTTCAGTTCGGCCGGTTTTAGAGTGTGAGTGATGACTGAGACATACAAGGACGCTCTTTGAAGGTCCCTAGAGTGAGCCCTACAGGGATATAGCTTATAAGTTAACTGAACTAATATCCAGTACAAAAATCGAGCCAAAAAAATGTTGGATAGACCATTTAATATGCTCTCGGCTCTTTGGTGGAGGAAGGAGAAAAAACATTCATGACTGGACCTGGGCAGCCTCAAACCTGCAGCCACTGATCCGATTAACGCTCGAATACTTACAGGAGTCTGCCAGGCGGTCAGCATGTTTTCTCCTTGTCAATTTCATGTATGTGTATCCAAGGAACTCTAGAGAGTGACTAGTATCCCATTTGGAACCAAGTGGATATTAGTTTGTTTAAGTACTGAAGGTCTGACACCTGGTCCTACAACCTAGTCTCGCGTAGCCAGACCCTTTTCTTTCTTTTGTGTGGGGGTGGGAAAGAAAAGGGTCTGGTGAACCACAGATTATATAATCTCGTCATTAGGCTATCCCCAGATTGTGGGGATTTTACTGTGCAGCTTATGGATTGTTTGTGGGTGCAAATGACGTGATCTGCTGCATTTGCATCCTGTTATCATAGATATTTCAGTAGTAGCTATGGTAACAGGATGTTAATGTTAGCAAATTACGTCATTCGAGCCAATCAACAATCTGGAAGCTGCGCAGTAGAATCCCTACAATCTTGGGATAGCCCAATGACAATGCTATACTATGTTCACCCGACCCTTTTCTTTCCCCACCCCCACACATAAGAAAGAAAAGGGTCTGGCTACGCGAGACTACCTACAGCCTGTTTAAAGTTGTTACAGAAAGTGTGTTTGAAAAGGTGGAAAAGGGAGAAAGAAAAATCCATGACTGGATTTGGGCAACTTCGCACAACCACCCGATTAACGCTCTAACAGTCTGCCAGGCAGTATAGCCATCAGGGGAGTGGCACTGTGCATTTACAATCGTCTTCAGGCAGAGAGGCAAAAATAAGCTTTGACCTTTCACATCATCTAAAATCTGTAAAATACATAAGGCCAACATTTATTAATTCCTTGTCTCCTGTCCCGAAAGAACATTCAACTAGTGCTGGTGGGCGGTTATTATTAACTATAATTTATTATTTTTGAAAACACTGCAAAACAAGCATGAGATAGCCAGCTGGCTGCTTCAGTGAAGAGAAATGGACCATCCGTAGGGTCAAACCAAGAGTTCATAATGTAAGTAAGGGGAAGAGAGTATCCAGCTTCCAATATAGCCTTTACAAAATCATTGTGTTAAGCTCAGTGAAGTTTACTTTTGATCAAATTAATACTTCTGGTAATACAGGACTGTTGATTGGTGCTTCTTAGTGTTGATGGGTCAAGGCTTTATTCTGTGAACAAGCTGTGTTACTTGACTCTGGATGTAGATGCTCTCTCCCTTACTTGTGTTATGAACTCTTGGTCAAACAACCTGTGAAATGATTGGCTTTGCTTGTGAAACTCCAATAAACAATCATATTTGTGTGCTGAGGTATGCTAACTTCATAGACAAATGCTGGACGCATATATTTATTTATAAATGCCATAATAATTACCAATGCAGGTGACAGGAAACAAGGTATTAACAAATGCTGGCCTAACAATTGTGCATTTAGTGGTACCAAATTTGGTACAGATCACCTTACAAACAAATCTGGATATTGGGCCAATGCAGACCATGCCCCTTTTGATAAGGCTGTGGACACAAAGTAATATAATATGTAATATTATTATAGTTACATTATTTTATGGGTAATATGTAACTGTAACTAAAATAGTTCAGTTGCAAGTAATATGTAACTGGTTACTTTTATAAAGTAACTTGCCCAACACTGCATATGATATAGAATTACAGTAACTTACCTATTTTGGTATAGCAGATGCAAAATGCAGTCTGTGTGCAGCATTTATATTGAGAACATTCTTCCATGTATAACTTCGTATGAACGACTACAATATTAGACTCTCATCAGTTATAAACTCATTGATGTTTTATGCAATCATGTAGATGCTCTCATTTACTTAATTTTAGAAGTGTTAAAGGTAGGGAAACATACTAGGAATATCTATTTAAACCATAATTGCTATCCCCTATATATATTATGTACATATGGTCAAGGCAAACTTTACAGTAGTGTATTAATTAGACTGTAAGAAAACAATTGCATGTATATTACAGTGATAAACATAGCTATCTGGTTAATAAGGCCATTGGAAGCCCCACCCATTTTTAGATATACCACTAAAACTGTGAAAAAGCAAAACAAATAATATGATGAACCTTGTACATGAGTTCTATAGTTTACAATTACTTACATATAGATTCTGTAGTTTATATACTAATACCATATCTGTTTCACTGCCATACAAGTCCCTGTAACAGTGACTACCCCATACGTAGCCTCCTTGACAAATAGCTCCCTCTGTTCTAAAGCAGCCTTGGTTGGTGAGATCTGCAGTTCCCATTGTAAATTGTTAATGTGTGCACATTTACTAGTCCTGTCATACAGCAGGATGCATATGACAAACATCTGAGTACCATATTCCATTGGATCATTTGGTGTATGATACAATAGTAACAGTGTAGTTGTGAGCTCTGGCAGTGCATTTCAGGTATTCCATGCTGGCCACACCCAAAAAACCTGGAATCAGTGCCACAGTCTGAATTTGAACAGATAGGCAATGGATTGCAAGGTTGTGTCTTAACATTGGTCTTTAAGATTGGGACCTTCAAGTATCATGCTTACTAAGGCTAGCAGAAGGGGGAAAAGATTAATTCTGAAAACCCAATGGAAACTCCTTAAAAAGATTTAGCTTTCCAAAATATATGGCCGTTTATGATCAATTTGACATCATTGTTTTGGCTGGTAACTAGCTACATTTGATGCAAAACAGGTATATCTGGCAAACATAATTTATGAAAGGAAATAAGTAAATTTATTAACATGTTGGTCCCTTATTCACTGTTTGAGTCTATGATCCTGAACTACCTACATCTTATATCCCCTTGACTATTTGCCTTTAGAGAGACACACCCAAGATGTGGGGGAGTCTGAGGGCTTATCCAACTACACAATTTGTGTTTCACAGTTCTATAGGTTACCAAAACATGTTCCATGTTTGCAAATTTATATGCTAGCTATAAGGTGAAAAAATTCAAATAAGCATTTTCCAGAGCAATAAAAAATAGCATACAAGTTTTACTGAGATTTTGATTTAGAATTTAAGAAGTTTGTCAAAAGGCTGGGTGAACACCCCTCCCTTTTTTAAAATGAAGTTCTGCTAGTATTACAGAAACCCCATTGTAGTTTAAATTGTTGATAGAACATGCAATCATGAGGTTTGTTAAGAGGAGGGCACATACGCCCATGCCACACCCCTGGATATCTCTCCACTTTTGGTTGCACATGTTATTTGCAGTACTCATGGTTAGCTACAAAATTGAATGGCAAACAAAGAATGTAGATGAAGGATGTAACTGTTTAGGTGGATGGATTTATATAAATTTGCTGCTGGTAAAAATTACCATTGAATATGCTATGAACTTGTTGTTTCTTGGATAAAGATGTTCAATTTGGCACTTAGTTTGAACAAATTGAGTGTTGTATGGGTGATATATAGACAAAGGTCAACTATTTTGAGCATAAAATGGGTGAAACCAATATCAATTTTAAGACAACTTAACAAATGAATTAACAAATTATTCTTTAATGTGAAAAGGTCACAAAAGATCAAAGTTGGAGGTGGCTCCACTTCTAAAAATACTTGCTATATGATCCTACCAACTTTCAAGGTTTGTACGTAAAAACCCATGATTTTTCACAAATCTGCCTAACTAAATTGAGGTAACTTGTAGTAAGAAGATCCCTCACTATAATTATATATGCAAGTGTTTTGTGCAGCTGCAATGATTACCTCACCATGCCACAATTACTGGCTTTATGATGATTACTGATTGATTGATTATTAATTTAACCCCTCAACAACCAGCAAAGCCGTTCTTCCTAGTTGGAGTAACAAAAAGACATTTACAACAAATATACATACAGTTACAGAGACAATTAAGTGACAGCACAAAGCAAATACAAAAACAAGAACAACATTAATCATAATTATTTAAAGAATCAGTTCATTGATTGTAGTATGAATGTTTTAGCACCAATGTAGAAATTGTTTTTTCCTTAAGCTTAGATGGCAAAGAATTCCTCATTTGAATGGCTTTATATCTGAAAAATATTTGAATGAACAACAAGTGACAACAGGTGGAATTCACAAATACACTACTGGAGTTCTGATGTCATAAGTGGTGTGATTTCCAAATATTATAGGGGAAGAAGTGGAATACCTCTAATAGAGGTGTACTGGCTGTACACAGATGCAGCGGAATTCAACTAGTTGGGAGAATTTCATCCACTGAAGGTAGACATAGTACTCTGTAATATGGTTAAACTTGCAGAGATTAAAATTTAACATGATTCTGCAGCTGCTGAACATGTTGCATGTACCCGTGGCGTAATGATGTACCCCAAACTGGAAGGGCATAGTGTAAATGAGATAAAACCAGTAACTCCAAAAGGAGCTTAATAAGCTCTGCAGGAAGCACCCACCAGTTATAGTTTACCAGATGCAGATAATATGACATCTTTTTACAAACCTTAACAACATGTTCTTTCCAAGTCAAGTGGCAATCAAAAGATTTGCCTCAGATATTTTTGAGTGTCCGTATCTTTCAAAGTAATGTTGTTGATAGTTATATTGGGTAGTGAATGAGATAACTTCCCACATGCAGGGTGAACAAAACCACACAACACAAGACTTGCCTACAGTGAGCTGCATTCGGTTTAAGCCAAGTGTTTATTAGTTTTAGTTGCATGGTGTTTCTGCAGCAACCTGAGCAGAATTAGGCCCTGAGGTGGTATCATCAGTATATGTATTGCAGTAAAACTCCTTCAGTAATGGTAGAAGGTAGCAAATTCATATACACCAGGAAAAGTGAAGGGCCCAGATCACTCCCTTGAGGAATTCTTCCTTTCATCAGACTCCATGATGAGAACTCACAACTATTTTTGACACAGAATGATTATTCAATGACTCAAGTTACAGAATGATTATTCTAGTGTTGAAATAGAAATCACCTGTTATGCATGGGATTAAGTGTATAGTTTTGCACCATATATATATCCCAGCTGCCATTCAAAGGATCATACTGTATGCATGTATAGTAATTGTGCTTAACTTACACCGAATTTTTTTGTGAGTATATACATTATAATAAATAGCCTATTTTGCCACATACATGCAGTATACACTGGACCCATGCATTGTATTATAGATATAGCTATATAGGGTATATACTTGTCACATAATATAACTTGCAAGTACTAGTATTAGCTACATAATTATTATATAATGTATCTGTCTCAAAATGTCATGACATGTGTCCCAAAGGGTCAAGTGTCCATCCAGGTCATTAGCTTGCCATGTTAAGAAGCACAGAGAGTCATGGTATGCATATATCAAGCCAAAAGATGTGCAATGTATTATTTCGATTGGATTGTGCCTGTACTTTAATACTGATTGAAATATTGGCTCCATTAGAAGCGTTTAAAAACAGGTTATTTTATCACATTTTGCTGATTGCACCTGTAAATTTGAAATACAGCCATGCGATGCAAGCAAAAAATGAAGATTTTGAATGCACTTGCAGCTAGAAATAGGTTTATAACCTACGTAGTTTAAGTTTCAAAACATGCCCTAAGGCAATCATTTTGATGTGACACCATATCTCATATGATTTAGTTTACCTTACTCAACTTCCACAGAAAATTTGGTGTTTTTATCACAAAGTGAACAATTTCATCAAAATTTGTTGCTTAGCCACAAAACAAGAAAGATTAATATAATTAATTTATTGACGGAATTGCATGGCTAAAACTATTAACTAAATGTCATATTAAAATAACACTATTTACTGTACTTGTTATGGTGCCCCCTAGTGCATCATGGCTATGGTGTAATGGACTCTGTTACATGTACCATACTTAATTATTTTGTGAGAGCACAATACAGTACAACACAGCAATATACAATGCATGCATAGTGTGTAGATAAGACATACACAGATGCAGTATATGGTATGACAATGTAATAGCAGCACAGCAGATAAAAGTATGGAATTCTCACATAGCTATATTACCTGCATGGTGAAATGTAATTTGAGATGTGAATTAAGCCATAGCATGCAGCTTTAAATTGGTATCTTTTATATAAAAGTGGTATTTGTCTTTATAATATATGATAGTTTCTTAATATACATGATATATGGTTCACAGCTTGTGTAACCATGCAGTCTTGACATTCAAGCTAGCTTTCTACAAAATAACTTATTCTTTAAGTAGAATGTTTGATTGAACAATGTGAATGTTACATGGGTGATATATAGCTTCATTCCAATGTCATGACAAGCTGCGAACTCATATATGTATATTTAGAATCGTATTAATGATCAAATATAATATTGATATTACCATCTAATATCTTAGCCACTGCATATATTAGTACTTATGAAATACCATTAATTTTTTGTAAATAGATTACTGGTATTGGTAAAATGAGACTTACCTTTTATAAAGATACTGTACACACACATGTTCCTATAATATACAGGTTTATTTATACCAAACAGCATTAACTTAGCCATCCAGGCCACCTTTGGCTTGATATATGCATACCATGACTCTCTGTGCTTCTTAACATTGCAAGCTAATAACCTGGATGACACCTCCCTTGATCAGCTTTTGGATATGACCATCCCTTGTTCATCTATTCAAATGCAAAGTTTCAGTATATTTACTATTGAGCATGTTTATAGCTTCCCCAATACATTTTGCATTGATTTTACTTGTCAGATTCTTTGAGTGCAATATGATTTGTAATTTTAATGGCACTGTATCTAATATGAAATAGTATGAATTAAGCAAATGTTGTACCAAGTTTGGTGCTTATATCAAAAAGTGAATGATATTTTTGCTTAGCCGCTCTACTAAGATTTAGTTATGGTTATATTCTCTTTGTTGTTTCAGTTTTAGCTATAGCTATTTTCTTTGTTTCTTTACTTAAACCTTTTAGTTTTAGTTATGCATGGTGTATAGCAATGTTTTGATTTTAGTTATGTTATAGTTTAGTCATCCTTTTTCGATGGAAATTACTCTGTTTTTCTTCAGTTATATAATTTTTAGCTATAGTTTTAGGTAATTACAACATACATACCTATATAGGTTACTGAAAATACTTTTAGTTTATGTTATACATCCATGGTAGCATGCACCATATGTCATACAGTGTGACATTGTGATACACAGGATACTATACCTCAGAATATAACAGGTGTCATCTGTAACACAAGTTACCATACAGCAGAATATAGTTGTGTCATATAGCTAGTGGGGCAGTACAACACAAGCTACTATACAATGGAGTAGTACCCGTCATATGCTGACACATATTACCAGGATTTCAGAGTTATCCTTAAATATTGTGTAAAGAATACAAAAAATTACTTATTACAACATCACAAATAGAAGATGACATCATAAGCAATTATTTACTTATTTACATGCTTTTTAGTGCAGGCAAAGGGCTGCATTAAAGGTCTGTGGACATAATAATATCCACACAAAAACAGCCAAGCTGTGAAAAAATGGTGCAGCCTTAAAAATCCTGGGTGAAAAAGTTGTGAAATCAAAGGTGGCAACCAAGAAATGGCTGTAACGATGTTGATGCTAAAATTTATTAACAATGGCTGTACATATTAAAGTTTTTTAGCATTAACATCATTGCAGCCATTTCTTGGCTGCCACCTTTGATTTCACAACTTTTTCACCCAGGCTTTTTAAGGCTGTACCATTTTTCACAGCTTGACATGCTTATGGTGAAGATTGCAGTCAACAAATTGTAATAATTATGATACATAGGTTCAATGTCTATTTGTATAGCCAACCACTACACTAATTGTGCCTTGTTCGTTTGTAAAGTCTTGATAGGTGTATGACTTGACTCAATATCAGAAAACATTGTGCTTTATAAAGATTTTAAAATTGATGGTCAAAAGGGAAGCAACAAATTTCAAATTGGACAAGTGACATTCATTTCCTGTGAAGCGCATATCATGATTGATAGTTTATGAATTAGGCCACACCAAGTCATATCTTAGGTTCTGGTCACTCACCTGCATGTATAATTTAGAGTTCCAATTGGTGTGGACTAGTATTATTATTTCAGGCATTAGCTCAAGTATATGTGACTTGGAAAAAGTTAAGGGCACTGAGTTGAAAAGATTGAAATACTTTAATAGAGCAGCCAAGAATTCTAATAGAGCAGCCACAGTACTCAATATATAATTTCCAGGTTTCTTTGTCTACTAAAAGTTTTCATGCTGGCTTGATTACCATTTTTCCTTCTGTCACTAGTAACCAAAGTAACTCACTAGCCCGGTAGTATCAGGTTCAAATTCCCGACGTCTGACCACTCAGGCTTTTAAGTTTTAATGGATCTTCCTGCACCTTACAATTGCTTCCATGGCTAAACAGCTGGTATTAACAGGTTTGTATACAGTAAGTGGCAATAATTAAGTTTTAATCTTTAATTTATCAAGTATGGTATATTCACTATATATACAACATACACTGCATGGCTGCATACAACTGGCAGATACGTTTAGAGGTAGCTATAACCAACAGGCACTTTCAGGACTAATTTTCAAGTAATAATACCACACATCATTCTGTAACCTATTTCACAGTATAGCAGGCAGAACATGTGGCAATCAAGTAGCTAGATAACTTATGTATTGATTTTTGTTTGTTATGATAACCATAAATCTCTTGAAAAGCCAAAGCATGAAAGAACTTTTTGCAATGTTTATAAACAGCTACAACTTTGTCACAGTGCTGTGTAAGCTATGCTTGTTTTACTGCAGTGCATAGCCATACCTATTTTTTTAATAACGCCTGTAGATTTAGACCGTTTGGATGAAGGAAATGGCATGGAAGCAGTCAAGCAGCAATAATATATAATCAGGTTATGCGGCACAAATCATGCTACAATAAATTCAGTACAACAAAGCTAAAGAAAGCAGAAAAAATGCTCTATAGCAGATGAACCTGAGCTTGAGATTGTTCCTTGCAGAAAGTACATGCACCAAAGCATACTGATAGCAAAGGCATCTGCTTTTTTGCTTTAAAAGTAGATCTGAATCACTCCATAAAGCTACAACCTGGACTCGTGTGTGAAAATATGCACACGATCTTCAAGATGAATGTCTTTCATCAGCTAAGTTGAGTGCTGGAGACATGATTGCATTGGAAGTTAAATATCATCCTAAATGTTTGGCGTCACTTTACAACAGGGCAGCTGCATTAGATGTTAAAGATAATTGTGATCAAAGTGATAATTTTAATCTTGGCATTGCCTTGGCAGAATTGGTGGCATACATTGATGATATAAGAGTGAGTGCTAATGTGGCTCCAGTTTTTAAGCTATCAAACTTTATTTGTCTAGATTAGAGCAACTTGGTGTTCAACTAAATAGTCATACTCACAGTGCTGACCTCAAAAATAGCATTTTAGCTCAATTTCCAGAGCATGAAGCCAACAAGAAAAGACGAGATGTGTTCCTTACTTCTGATGATGATCTGGGTCCAGCTCTGCTTAAAGCATGTGAGTTGGACTTTGACAATGATGCTATATGTCTGGCAAGAGCAGCCAAGATTGTTCAAAGAAATATCTTAGAAATGCAAGCAAAGTTTACTGACTCATTTTGATCATGACTGCCAAATCAAGTCTATTTACTGACTCTAGCAGATATGATTCACAATAGCCTAACATTAAGTCCAACACAGTTGTCACATGCAATAATTATAACACTTCTGTTTGCAAAGAGTACGAGTATTTATCAGAGCAGACTCCACTTCCAATTGAAGTGGGATTGTTTATGCATGCAAGAACACAGGAGTGTGATCTAACAGAGTCACTATTTGAACTGGGATTGTCCACTTCATATGACCATGTAATGGGAAATATCAATAGCAATGAATGTGGGCAATATCATTCTGAAAATGTGGTGTGCATGTACTATGAATTTACATGAAGGAGTCTCTATTACAGCAGCAATTGACAACATTGACCACAACCCTAGTTCAAAGATTCTTTTCACTATTCCAACATGCTAACTTTGAAAATGAAACTTGTGTCCACAAACAGGGTTGTGTGATTGATTAGTCATCCAGAACAAAGGCACCGTTGGAGCTCCCAGCATCATACACCAATGTTCAGCCATTGGTAGAATCGAAAATGGGTGTTTCATTTCCCAAAGCTGACCACTTTTTTTCAAAGTGATTTCAGTACCAAGATTTTAATCAGGCACTACAAAAGATTTGGCTGAAGTTATTACAATCAAAAGCTAACTGCATTAGAATGTTGTTTTTAATAAGAGGCTTAGTCAAGTCAAAGAAAATTTCTGAATATCAATCAAGATTCAGGATAGCAACATATCTTGGGCTGCATATCATGCAAGTCAACAATATCCATCAGGTTCTTTATACCCACTACTACAGCTATGAAATATATCAATGGTAGTGCCAGAACAATTGTGTGACAGGTTCAGAGGATCACCATATTTAAGAAAACAAAATGATTGCGCACGTAGGGTTCGTGCATGTGAAGTTTACATATACATCCTATGCACAAAGTCTTCATAGTGCTTGTCTTCAAATTATGTAATGTTGCTGCAGTTGGTTATCAAGATGCACAATTAGCCATATGGCAAGCCACTACAAATAATACTAATATTGCAAACCTGCAGAAAATTGGCTGAAGTTAATGGTTTTGCAATGATGTTTAACTGAACAAGTTGCCCTCAACATTGCACAGCTAACCACTATAAATTGTTAGGCAGATTTGTGCACAAATTTAGGGTTATGTACAAGCATGAAAGAATTACAGTGTTTCATTTAGTAAGTGTTTAGCAGTGAAGCCACCTCCATGCAACTTTGACTTTTGTACATTAATTAATTAATACAGTATGATGTTTAGAAATTGTAAACAATTGCAATTAGTGTGGGTATTGAATTGAAGGGCACACTACAAGGAGCAATTTAACGTTTGGATTGGATCTGTATCTTGTTCTGTTCAAACGTTATGCTTACTGTTCCATGTTCAATTATCATACTAAACAAAATGGTACCATTCTACAAGTGATAACGTAGGTTATCATTGCAATCTCCACCACACTGGCACAGGGCAGCACATTGTAGAGCTGTTTTTATGCACTTGAACTGTCTTCTGCACCTTTTCTTGCATCCACAACTCAGTAGCTCTTTGGATGAACTGCTGACTACTGGAAAAGTTGTCCATAATGGCTTCTAGTTATCTAGATTGGTGACCATCTCGTAAAGGCAAACTTTGTGAAGCATGCAACATCATGATGCAATGTCATGTACCTTTTCAATGCATATTTCAAATTCTGTAGTTATTCTTACCATCTCTGGACCAGCCACCATCCAACATCTGAGAGCTACAGAATTTTATGTAAGACCAATAGCTCCACTGTCACACTTTTTACAGCAGCATTGTGTTGCTCGTGAGCCTGGTCAATTGCCAATGAAAATATACTCATTTAGTTTTGTGGATTGCAATATAGCAGTTGCAGGATGCGTCATGTTGAGATTAAGCTATGTTTCAAACTGAAGAACCATGGTGCATGCAGCCATTCTTCAATGAGGATTCCAAGTCAGTAGTGATGATAAGGCATTCCATGGATGTCATTCAACAAGCTGTACAGAGATTAAATTCTGTTCAAGTACCAGTAATTACTTTAGACCAACCATTATATGCAATTGCAAAGTTGATACAATGGAATTGGCCAGAGAAGATTATTTTGTTATAACTCTTAGTGGATTACGTAATTTATTAAGATGACTGTACTCAAGGTAATTGGAGACTGCATGGTTGGGTAGAATCTCTTGTTCAAGCCAAAGTGGCATGTAACTGTGTTCAATACTAACAAATGTATATATACATATAGATAATTTTATCTACACTGCGTGCCTATAAGATATTTTTAATGGCAAAACGTGACTGAAACATAAATGCTATGTATCTTGTGAAGGTATTTTTATCTTAGCACTGGTACCTGCCATAGCTGTATGGTGCAGGACTGATATGTTATGTAGAGTAATATATTGTGACTGGTATGTGTCCATGCTTTATGTGAAAACTTTCTATTGCTATATGGCTAATTACACTATTTCAGTATACTTAACTTTGTAGAATGCTAAGCTTTAAACTTGGCTCTGAAATGTCTAATACCCATTCAAAATGTATTCTATATACTGAAACAAAAGTCCATTGTACTGTCTACTGACACACTATGAGTACACGCACAGTATGTGTATTTTGAATTATACAGCACAAGTATTTTGCAACTATATTTTACAAAATTAAGTGTCCTAGTTAGATTATATCAGTAAAGCTACTGTTAGTACTTTACTTAAAGCACAGTATCTATAGACACATAGTTGCCAATAAAAAATTACACTGCTAATTCATCATACTGTCGAACTCCATACATAATCAAGCATCTGCTTTTCAAAAAAAAAAAGTTTCTATGTAATTTTGTGCCTGGAGAGTAACAATAATTATAGCGTTTTCCAAATATGCACATATATATAGCTGAATTCTTTTGCAGCCACAAGTAAAGAGCAGGTATCTGTTAAAGCAGCCATAAAGTGCTTTAATTGGTACAGGTTACATAGGGCTATAAGGTGATTTCAATAAACTTTATTTCTTATCTCCTACAGCAGAGAGCTACAGATTTCATTGTTACAATATAATATTATACAAATTGCTTAATAGCTACTCCAGCATGTACAAATGTATATTACGAACATCACATGCAGCGGAGAGTTGGTTGACTTTATAATTAGATATTAGCACTTTAAAGTATCATGCTTGGCATGGCATAATATCAATAGTGTTTTTTAACTTAATGATTTCAGAACAACCATGCAGTACACATAATACCTATAACTACACAATTTGGTACATTGTAACAAATTGTAGAACTCTGACATACAAATCCTCAGCATACACCTCAGACTCAGCAAGTGGATTTATCAAGGAAAGTAACAGATAGTAGGCTTCATCAGATAGTGGGCAAGAAATACGGGGAACTTGTACTAAGTTTACATCATCATTGTCCAGCACATGAGGACTTTCCCAGTCTAAGACTATGCCATATTCCTCTTCATCCTGTGTAAAAATAATTGAACAATAATTATTTGGTGTACGATATACTAATTTAGTTGACTATTAAGCAAACTACATGACATACATACACACATAACACACACATGCACACAATTTTTGATCGTTATTGTAGACAGATATATTAGTAATCATGCCACAATTTGTACATGCCTAATTAGAAATTTTGCTGAGGTAACATAGTGCTTTTTTGATCAGTTTGGAAATAGTGTCCGTTTACGTTTTGTAGTTTGTATTCATGGAAGCCATATAGTGACATACTAATACTATGTATGCATGTACATCCCTATAAGGAGGGAATTTGCTTACGAAGCTATATTTTAGTGGAAAAATTATATGTAGTAAACTCAATCAATAGACACACTCATAATGATGCAACCAAAAAGTAGCTTTATTACTGAGGTGCATGGTCTCATGAGGTTATGAAGCTCTCCTGTGACCTCTTTGACATGGTCACCATAAAAAGGTAGCCTTAATAATGAGGTCATGGAGCATCAGTGTTTAAAAGGATAGTATATACCGGTATAGGTCATGATCGAGATATGACATTTTAAAGTTTGCAGTTTTTCCCTGGAAAGAGATAACAGTTTCCCCTTTTGGGCAATCACATGGATAATGTATGAACAATTTTCAAAATGTCATATCTCATGATCTATATATAGTCTAAAATTTGGAGAAGTTAATTGTGAGATTCACACCTACAAATAGCTAATGAGAAATGATATTAATTGAATTTGTTGTTTTCCCACACATTATTTATGTGATTGCCCCATCTCATAGACAATGTATGGAAAAACAACAAACTTTAAAATGTTATATCTCATGACCTATATATATGCTATTCTTTTAAAATTTGGAGTTGTTACTATAGACATTTACCCCTAAACATTGTAAAATTCAGGTTGCTAGGGGCAACTTTTGTTATGAAATTCATCAATTAGTTGATTTGTTGTACAATTGTATTTATAGTTTTTGCTCTGTAATAATAAGTAACTTTTTTTTGTAAAGATCAGGCTTTACGAGCCTTCTTTACCTGTTACAATAATTAATACTAATACTGAAAAAGAATTAGGGGTATGGTGTTATGATGTAATATATTCTATATACATATGCGTATTATAGTAGAGCATTTAACTATGTCCCACATTGTAGATTTAATAATCGTTAAACTTGGGTATTAGTGGAGACCTATCTTTATGGCTACCAAATTTTCTTACAAACTGTTTTCAAAGAGTGGTAGTCGATGGTTGTCTGTCTGATTGGATTGACATCAAGAGTGGAGTACCCCAAGCAGGGGCAGATCTAGGATTATTAAAGGGGGGTGCTAAGCTAGGGGCATTTATCTAAGAGATCTTGGAGCATGCCCTCACAGGAATTTTTTTGCAAATTTAGCTTTTTGGGATTGAATTTGGCAATAATATTGACTGAACCTTATCAAATAAGCAATTGTGAGCCAAGTGACATCATTATTTTCTAGCAGTGGCAACTAGCTTTCATATAAAGGGCACAACATAAATGCCGCAGTATAAGTTCAAAGTGCATGGGAGTTGGTCTTTGTTCTTAATGATGAATGTTCTATTAGAGTAGTTAACTGCTCTATTAGAGTATTTCAATGTTTGATTCCTAGAAGAGATTAGCTCTTCTTTTACTCTTTCCATGTTTTCATGCTTTAGATACAACTGCTCCTGTATACTGTAGCTTCTACTATCTTTCTAGCTAGCACATGGTAAAATTTTGGAGGGGGTGCTTCAGCCCCCAAAGCACCCCCCCTAAATGCAGTCAATGATATACCAGACCTTATTGAGAGCAACTTAAGTAGCCACCCATGTTGTGGGCATGTGATTGTTTCAGTTAGCTACTACCTGCTTCATAAACAATTTCATAACCCCATCCTTGTAGTGGAGAAGTTAAGTGTTGGTAAGATCATCTGGTGGTTTCTTAAGAATGTACAAGCCTTCCAAATTAGCACATCAGCCACCAATCGTAATAATCAATTTCATTTATAAAAGGCCTAGCTTACTCACTATCTTACACACCACAATGTATTCATCATCACAGTTATTGACGAACCACAATCAGTCACTCTATCATAATAGTATTATTCAATAAGAATGACAAAAGCATTACTCTGTACATGCACTTGCCATTGTACAAGCCAAGCCCTCTTGAGTCTTTTAAGCCTGTACATCCTGTGTATAGGAAAGACAGGGAGTAGACCAACATGTAGACTCCTATGTTCCACACCAATAGCGACAGGCTGAAACTGCCAATGAAGTTTCACTTCAATTCTGGAGGCTTGTCAATGCTTCATATACAGTAATCCTGATGTTATACAGAGTTTAAACCTTTATGAAACCAGAACAAGATGTTTCAGAACAACCTAATATGGGTGTAATGCATCTATCAAAGTTTTTCTCCATGCAGGAAAAAGGGGGATTAGATAAAGATTTATGCTCTGTGGAATTAATGTAACAAAGGATTGAGATACTGAATGGAGAAAGGGAGTAGACCTACAATTTTGCCTCACTGTACAGGAATTAGACTTACGGTTGGGTCATATCCCCTTGTATTATCCCTCCTTGCCCGCATGGGAGTAGGTGCATGCATTTCTAATATGACATTCTATTTTTCTGATACACAACAATAAATTGAAACCAAAGAGTAACTGTATACATGTACACTAACTGTAGCTTTGCACTCTAGTTCTATTGGAAATGCTGAATCATCAGTCCCACTGCAATGAGTAGCTTCTCAGGCACTTGCCTAGACTGCAAGCCGTCCATGTCTGTTCTGCACTACTGACTGATTCAACAGAGTTTTATTAGCTAACAAGCCTTTCTGACTCAATGGCAGCCGCTACACAAGGTTTCAGTAACTTTCTTGCAGGACCCTAGTGTGATAACCAGTGAATAATAGAACAATAAAATGACAGCAATACCCACAGTTAAGCCAATACATGCCACATGGTTAAGTCTATGGGTACAGTTCAAGACAACTAGCGACACCTTGCTCTTGCACCTGTACAGAGACACATAAAACTCACAGATCATTATGAAATGATCAAATGTGTCTAGAGTAGTGGCTGATATCCCACAATCAATTTGACGGGTTTACATTGGTGTGTCAGTCGTGCATCTCGCCGCGACCCCCTTCGTTGTTCTCAAAGTAAACTAGGCTCACCAGCAAACACTCAATGTATTAACAGCAAAAATACAGACAATATAGAGCTTACAGAGTACACATTTCAACTTGGAGCTTTCTGGCTCACGTGCAACCCCTTCATGTATGTCTGCATTATGTATCACGTGACTAGAAGCTGACGTAACGTTGTCATGAATGTCACGAACAGCCAATCATATTGCTGCAAACCGCATTTGTTTGTTGTAATTTCTGTTACCGAGTCTTTTACAATTGGAAGAGTCCATCGTTCATAGTTCTAAGCTATATCATGAATTCCAGAGAGTCAGCGTCCGACCTACTGCGTAAAGCGTTATATGCACTGGAAGCTAGTGGCCATGGAGGTGATCCGCGGTGTGACGCTCGAGGTGACGCTGAAGATGGCAACATAGATGGCAATCACTCGTTCTCGGATACAGCTGGTGCTTCTACCTCGGCTTCTATGATTATCGTGGTTGGCCAATGCCGGAGGCATCCCCAGTGTCTCGTTACACAGTGACCCCAACATCCCTCCCTATAGCTAGTGCCACTACTGGTCACTACTTGCCGCGTCCTTCAGTAGCAGGGGTGCGATCAGCCCCTGCGCAACTGATGGTATATGGGCAGCAGAGGCCACCTGGCAACGCTTATCTTGAGCAAAAAAGGTTATTCAGCGGCACATCTCTCAGACTCAGTCGCACTGCAGGATCTCGTACTGGCACCTCGGCTGGAGGTTACGTTCCTAGTGTGGCGGCTACTTATAACCCTGACCACTACGCGGCCAGTCGCCGCGGTACTAAAGGAAAAGGTTCTGCTAAAATGATTGCTAAAACCTTTGTGTGGAAGAAAGATACTATGGTCCTGCGAAAGATGGATGCAGCAAAAATACCAAGTTACGAGGAGTTGATGATGATGGGTGCTGTAGGCTTAATTTCGAAAGAAATTCTATTTGACATAGAAGGAGACGCGTTTTACATAGACAAAAAACTTAAGGAAACATTTCCGATTCTGGAACATACAGGCGGGTACACACTACTAAGACCATTGAAGTAAAGTGGCACATGAGTTGGTGCTGATTGAGCCGCCCAGGGGTGGCTTCACAACTAGATACTTAAAAGATATACTCAAGTCTTCACGACTCTATGTAAGACCTTTACAGTCAAATATTACCTCGGCTATTACTAATTCAATGGATAATCAGCAGCAGGTGATTATAATCTGTGTACACATATAGTTAGCTAACTATATACTCTTGTCACATAATTGTATACACAATGTTTTTGCTAAATGTTACAAAATACTCATGCTAGCTAAATGTGTGTGAAGACTGTCACAAGTAACTTAAAAGGACGTAAATAATTTATGCGAATCATTTGATGTGACTATAACAATCCTGTAATTGTTACCATGGTAATGGCTGAGTATTGAAGTAATTCATTAATTTGAACATTAAATTTTCAGTTAGCTCAAGAAGACATTACCTATAAGCTTATGTTGTTTTCCATACATGTAGAGCAACATTGAGCCATCAGAATAATATTGCAATAACTGTGACGAGTTGTTTCCTTTGACTCGACTCCCAAAGCATGTGGAATTATGGTATGTTCTGTGTTGTATATGTAAACTTTGTGGTGGTCCTTGTTTGTTTGTGTGTATAACAACTGGTGGTGTTGATTGTCAACAGTCTCTGGCTTTCAACTATGCATGCATATGCTCTAATGGATACTGACATGAGCAGATAGCTAAATAAAAATTTCATATCATTTCGTATTCAAAACTTTTTTAAAAGATCAAATCAATTGACTATCATAGCCCTTCATTATCAGTAAACAGCAGATGTTAAATTTTTATTTAGCTATCTGCCCATGCCAGTATCCATTAGTGCATGTGCATGCATGGTTGAAAGCCAGAGACTGTTGACAGTCAATACCACCAGTTGTTATACACGTAAACAAGGACCACCACAAAGATGTTAAGGTTGCTAGATCCCACCTCTTTCTTGTAGGCTATTTGGAGTGTGACAACCCACCTCCCATGCACTGGGTAGTTTTAGTAAACAACTTAATGTGCAACATGTAAGGAATTTTAAAATTGATGAATCTCTGGTATTGTGTGTTGTAGTGGAACCTGCTAATCAGGACACCTGCATAATCTGGACACTTGGTAATGGTCCCAAAATATCCCTTAGCATGTAAGCTGATTTGGAAAACCAGGACACCTTGATAATCAGGATACTTTTGGTCGGTCCCAAGGTGTATATACAGGTTTCACTGGACTGGTGGACTCATGTTGGCAATGCCTGTTCTGTCTATATAGTAATTGGGTGTGATGTGTTGGTTGGTGGTTAGCCTTAGATCTCCTGGTCCTATAACCCCAAGAGCCAATAACTAGACATCAAAGCATTTGGATGTTTTATAAAAGCAGCATCCCATTGTGCACTGCAAATACCCTCCCATGTGTATATAACTTTTTCTGTGTGGGTACTGCCTTTATACTCAATGGATAATATCTATTGGGACTTGTGGGGGGAGGGGCATGGCCCCCACACTATTTTCAAAAGCATGTTTTGTCCAACCCCCACTTTTGGACCAAGTACTAGTAGTCATTCAGACAGTTATATATACACAAATAAATACATACCTCCATATGAGAAGCCATACAACCACCGTGCAAAAGCACTCTGGATTGTGGCATCATCAGTCCACCACAGCTGTCAAGCCATTCAATATACTGTACAAAAGCGCCTGTAATTTTACTTCTTTCATGCTTGCATTGATATCTGTTGTTCAAAGTATTTCCTGGATCCCGTGCAGTGAGAAGTTTAAACAGTAGAAAGAGTACCACATCTGTCATTATATGATGTGGGAAAGATTTAACTCTAATTGAGGGTGGTAACAGATCTAAGTCTAAGAGGGCAGTCTCACTGTAGTGTGTGAGTGTATGGGATTTGGTGACTATACCGACGATTAAACCAGGACTTGGTGGTGAAGATTTATCAAGAGAAACAAACAAGTATGCTGAAAATGAAAGTGGCCTACCGTGAACGTGGTGTAGTATTTATGTGATCTACACTCAGTTTGGCTACAGCAGACATCCTAGCTTGTAGTTCCTTAAAGGCAATGATGTTTCAGTTTGCGGATACCAACTATCAATGCTGTAATCCTTGTAGTGTGAAGTATGTAAAGCTCACATAAAGAGAAGACCTTCACCTGAACATGATTTTTCACGTGATAAATACTATACGTGCATCAGTAGGTGTAGAGGAGCATAGCAATCGTTAGCAGGATGGGGAGTGAAGAGATAGCTATGCAGTATAGGTGTAGGACTATTAGCTAGTGACAACATACCCCACAACACCTTTATATAAACGCATGTATGAATTGGGTACAAAGGAGCCGTATCAATGGGACGTTGATCAGTCTATGGTTGACTGGTTATGGCTATCTTTGGCCCTCCACTCTGAAAATCATTCCTACGTCTTTGGATGATGTGGCTATACACTACCAAGGCCACATACTATGTATTAGGGAATCTGCGAATGGTATGTAGGACACCTACATGTTGTTTTTTTAACACTAAGCAAATAACTGGTTAATTTTGTGTACTGCTATATATGTGACTAATTTGACACTAAAATCTAGACAATTTCAATGTAGCTATAGATCTGGAGTTGGAACTGGAGAAGAAAGAAGTGTGGAAGAGGTGCAGAATGTTATTTCAGGTACAGCATATTGTACAGTGAGAGTATGGAGTCTATACACCAGTTACAGGCAGTAGTGGGAGTTCCACCTCCACAGCAAGATTGACTTCAGGTATGTCTCATTTAATTAATCTACTGTAGTCTATGTATCTTTTTGTCTTGTATATTGTTACAGGTAGTAGTGGGAGCTCTACCTCCATGACAACAGTGAATCCAGGTATGGCTCACCTACTTAATCTACTTGGAGTCTATGGATGTTTCTGTATTGCATGTAGCTACAGGAAGTGGTGGGAGTTCCACCTTTACAACAAGAATGACTCCAGGTATGGCTCACCTACTTATCTACTTGGTGAGTGTCTATGAATTTTCTGTATTGCATGTAGTTTCAGGAAATAGTGGGAGTTCCACTTCCACGACAACAGTGAATACAGGTATAGGTTCTCCTACTTGATCTACTTGGAGTCTATGGATTTTTCTGTATTGCATGTAGCTACAGAAAGTGGTGGGAGTGGGAACACCTTTACAACAAGAATAACTCCAGGTATGGCTTACCTACTTAAAGTATGCACATGTGTGCGTAATGTATCAGAAGTTTAAAATCAAATCTCCAACTGCTACATGAAGTCAGCTGCCTTGGTAAAAAATGTTCAATTCAGGCTCAGCAGGCCTGAGTTTTCAGTGGCGCCCTGAATTTTCTACTCAAATGTTACAACAGCATTCCGTACTGTATCACACATAATAGAATCTATATGGATGTAGTACTAAGCAGGGCCAGAGCCCATGGTGACAAGGTCTGGCAAAGGCTGGACCCACTTTTCAGCTACTTGAATTTGTATCAAAAAGGTTGTCATCATAATATATATTTCAAAATTTTTCTTGAGGGAGCATGCCCCCATATTCCCTAGCTTGATGTGCAGTTGAGCATCATACGAAAGAGATAATCTTTAACTTAAATATCAATAAAACTATAGTGTGCATGACTATGACCTCCTTTGTAGTCCATGGATGGCCGGACCACTCAAAATATCTCTGGAGTAAGTCAAGTTTTTGTGTTGAGTTAGTCTAGTAATTGAAGCATGGTATACTGTAACATTAACTAAGCTGGAGCATTCAGTACTTTTGACATGTAGAAAAAATGCTCTGAAATAGTTTTTTTCTATCCAACCAGAGAATCAACCTACAAATGCTGTACCACCCAAACTTGCAAGGCTGTTGAACATACCTGAAACATCAAAGTGTTTGTGAATCAGATGAGTCAGAAGCTGACTCTCTTAATTACGCCAATGTATAAACTTTGCCTTGGTAATTTTTTTCCTGGCTACGCCACAGGAAGTCCCTTAGTTACAGAATTATCCATTTGCATTGTGTAAAATTATTAACTGTTTATTTTAATGCATCAATAATCTACAGATTTGATCACAAGTGACCTTGGTCAACTTAGAGCTGCAGCCCCAGAACTTAACCCAGAGTATGTAGCATCCATCTATGAGCTTTCTAACATGAATTTTGCTACAACCTTTAATTGTTTAATTGACAATCACGGAACCTTACATGCTGTATTGGAAATGATGAAAACAACGATGGAGTTTGATGACACAGGGTATTTGCCTAAAATTTACGTGAACAACACGATTGAAGATAATGTATCTGCGGCATTGCAGTTTTATAAAAGCCCCAGACTTAATATTAGGAAAGGAATCGTAATAGAAATGTTGGCTGCTCCAGGCATTGATGTTGGAGGCATTAGAAGAGATTTTTTCTCTCGCGTGTACCAGAAGTTGTCAAGTGGACACATGGATTTCTTTGAGGGCGATGGTTCCCGTGTAAGACCAGTGTGTACAGTGTCCTCCTTATCCTCTGGAATTCTCAAGCTAAGACTATTGGAACTATGATTGGCCACAGCATAATAATGAGCAACATAGGCTTTCCTTTATCACGTGTAATGTACTATTACATGTGTGGAGATCTAAATACAGCCATTATAAATTTGGAATTGGATGATGCTTCTGAAAAAGTATCATATTATGTAAAAGAGGTGTGTGTAACTTGCACTACATGTGTGTTACACTTCAGTGGATCTTCCATGTGCTAACCAAGCCTTAATTAAGCTATTAATCAGCCTATATTTGAAAGAAAAATAAATCTGCCTGGTGTTAACACAGCATAAAATTATTTGCCAATGTGTACTGCAAAGTTGATGATTTGTAGAGGTGGCCTTTTTTTGGTAAAAATTAGCACAAACCAGTTCCACTGTGGTGTTATTAGGTAACTATGTGCAAGCATTCATTTGTTCCTTCACTGATTACTATTATATTTGTACAGATAAGTAGTTCTAATAAGGAATTAAATCAACTCGTTGATTCTCAAGAGATGGAAGACTACCTGATAGAAAGTGGAGGAAGAGATATCCCTTTTAGAGTAAGTCTCATAGTCTAGCATTTGTACCACTAGTTATAATTCCATGTTTTAGTTAAGCTACAAAGAAGAAATCTACGAAATCATGCTGATATATGATGGATTAGTTAAAAGAAAAGCTTACCTAGATGCCATAATGGAAGGTTTGGACTCCTTCAAGATGAAGCGTGTAATGTGTTCCAACCCCAAAGTATTTGAACCTTTGTTTATTGGTGAGCCAGTGTCATCAGCAAGGGTAAAGGAAGCAATAAAAACATTGACTCCACCTGGAGAAGATTCCATTAAACAAAGAATATTACATACAATCGGCATCTATTTGGATAGCTGTGATGAAAAAGGTATGCATATTATTGTGAATACACAAATAAATGGGATTGAAGTTATTGAGTTTAGGCTAATTATTTTTAAGGAAAACCAAAAACCTTCAGGGATTTTTTTTTTTGAGTGAAGCAATGTTAGGGATAGTCCACAATTTTCAGCCTTTTTGCAAGTGTACAAAGAGTACTCTTTTTCTAACCCCCCCCCAGCCCAAAGCGCACTGTATAAATGTTGACACATGGATGTATTGTATAACAGAACTAACACACGGATACTTTTTAATATTGCAAAATTCATGTATGGTGTTTGTTTTGTCTTTTAGGCATCTTATCATTTTGATGCTTTTGAGTAGTGCATAGTAAACACATGTACTGCATTCAGTAAATGTCTGATGGCCGACCATTATAATCTACTCTGTTCAAATGACATAAGCAAAGTTTGAATTTTTAAAGAAGCGTACTTGCGATTCTACTGTGACCCCCTTCCCTCCTAGCATACGGTTTGTACGCTCACAGAATGGCTGAAAATTGTTGGCCATCCCTTAGCATTTGAGTTCTTACAACATTTGTTACAAACATGAGGAATGAGTTGGACTCACTCAATTTGTTAAATATGGAAGAAGTCATTCCTGCACATTTCTATGAATCCATCCTTGGTAGTCTCCTTCATAAAATACAGCTTCATCACTGTGATAATGCTTTCTAGCCTCTAAAATATGGGAGATAGGTAACCTACACCCCTCTTAAATACCAAACTGAATCAGAAAGGTAAAAAGTATGTGTGCCTTAAACAAACCACTGTAATTTTCAAACTGTGGCTATACAATTTACATCATTCTACTTGTGATGTAATAAGGATTATAATGGTATCTTGGGTTTTACACTTACAGTAAACCATGAGCAAAAACTTAAGTTACGTAAACACATATTCCCCAAAAGTTATGTATGGGTTTAAGAGTTAAATTAAGCACTGTTGAAGGTATATTTCACTATAACATTTCATTCCTTGCTAGGATTGCTGAATTTTCTACTCTATTGTACGGGGAGCATGAGTTTAGATGAGGATAATACTATTTATGTTGAGTTTACTGATAACCCTGACAAGGCGAGTGTCTCAGTGAACACATGCAACAGGATTCTAACGGTGTCAACTCACATAAATCCAATTATTCTACTGAAAGAGGAATTGAATATACTAGTGAACGACAAGTCCAACACTCGGTTTACAATCACGTAACACATTGTTGTAAAACTAGTTGAACTACTATAATACCTACTGCTGTGAAACTACTCAAAATATTGTTGTTAAAGTATCTTAATTATTTTAAAACCCTTTAAACTACTGTTGTCTATATTGTTGTAACTGTTGTGTACTCCATTGTTGTAACAACTATTGTGTATCTTCGTTGTAAAACAAGTAAAAAATAGTGTAAAAGTATGAAACAGTGTATAGTTGTTGTGGATGAAGCTAGCAATGAAAATTAGACAAATCTCACCACATGGCAAAAAAAAATTTTTTTGCAGGTGTTGAGATTGTTTTCATCCATTTAGACCTCAAGGGTGCAGAGCAGACCAGACTACTGACAATAGGTGTAGACTGAACAATGTTTACTATTGCTATTTGTCAATATGAACACCAAGGTATTTAATCACATATCAGTTTTTTTAAAGTGAGATTCCACATAACTAAAGCAGATAGGATCAGTGGCAGAGGAAGTAGTTGATATGAGAGGGGAGGCTGACCAGGGGTGGATAAATGAACTGATGGACTACATGCATTGTCTCTGGTTTGGTAAGGTCACAGCCAGCTGACAATAGCTGCCCACCTCACCAGCTACACATTTATAGCTAATATAAACTACATAAAAATCCTTACATAGCTCACTACTCACTGGTCTGATACTGTGACTGCCTTATTAGAGTGACTGCTCTATTAGAGTATCTCGATCTTTATCACGGTTTTTAGCCCCATTCCAAGGAGGATACTTTCGGCATATCATTCCAAGGGGTGTTTTCCACCGCCTATGGATAAGATAAGATGCATGCATATGTCATCAACATACAGGCTGGTAATGCCTTCAGGAATGTCATTGATAAAACACAGAAATAGATTTTCCATTTTCTATCTTTAGAAATAGAAAATCTAAAATGGAACATAATCAATTTTAGATTGCAAAGACTGTTTTGTAAAGTTTGCCATAATTTGTATATGCCTTGCTTTAGATTTTGAAACAGAATTTCTGTAGTTAAGTCTACTTCAATCATGGCTATGCTATTGAGAGTTTGAGGTTACAAGTAGAAATTAGTTTTACAGCTTTAATGAAGAACAGTATGCACATTTCATCTCACTGTTGTGATTCATGTACATAATAATTACTATATACAAGACAAATGTGTCCCAGAACCCTTGTAAACATTGCATTACTTTTATCTAAACCTCACTCACTACCTCTCACAATATACTTGCAATTGATTATGTAATCCCTTGTCATAGGGATTACTGGTCTCCATATACATCAGCACTGGTAAACAAGATTGAAATATATATAGTGCAGCCTGCATGGTTCATCTGTAATCACTACAGTAGAGTAGTGTTAGTGAGATGCTAAAGGATCTTAATCTACCAACACTTGAAGTGAAGAGGGAGTATAAATGAATTGTTATAAAATAGTGAGCACACCTGTTGAGCCACCCATATTTACATTGAGAACTATGCCAACTTGTGGACATAACCAAAGGTTCTTCAATTACAAGCCAGAACTACTTACCAGGATTTATTATTTTTTTTGAATACTCTCCCGGCATGTACTGTAATGAGTTGAATTTAAACTACAACTATCCCACTAACAATCTCATTAGCAAATTCTTTTTTAAAAGTGACCAAGTATTTTATCTGGACCACATATGCCTTCAATGGTTGAACAATCTGTAAAAGATCAACAACTCCATTTAGTGTGACAGAAGTTTCAGAAATGTCCAGGTATGTCAAGAATTAGTGACTTGCTCGAGTGTTTAGAAGCATGTACAACTGATAGTAAAGTTTGGGCCATACTTTACAGCAGTTCATTGTATTGCAAAATTTGTAGCTATCCATGAGAAATGCTTTGCAATGATACTTAGAGGATGTACTCGCTATGATCATGGGTGCAGTAATTAAATTGAAAAGCATTCAGAAAACCCATTTCACATTAATTTATACTCTTGTTTAGCACAGACTCACTGAAGTTGGGATTTATGCATATTGTGGACATGGAATAGAAAATCCTTGTTGAGTTTTGGTGTCACCATAGTTTGACAGATTCATACAACACAAATTCAGTTACAAAAATCAAGTCATTATTGTTTGTTTCTAGGACCCAGGTCACATACAACCAAGTACATATACCAACATGACAACCTACCTATAGGGTATGTATAAACAATGTCATAGCCAGCAGTGACTGTGCTTGCAGAAATGATACGCATGCATACACAGGAAAGTTTAACTAACATCAGAAAATCACAATACTAAAATGTAGCTTGCACAAAAAAAAAACGAGCAAACTATAGTGGCATTAACTGATTTATTTATATAGTAGGTGTGAGATGTCTCTGAAGGTGACTCGATCAAAAAGTAAGGCCACTATGCATGATAAGGTGATGAAGGCCAGTACAATCAGCATATGACCCTAATATGGCACAGACTAAAGGCAACTGGTAGCTATGTGGCAGTACATCAGTGGTGTAGCTGATGTGTACGCACTATGTGCATACACAACATTCTGAGCCATAGATGACATACTGGAGATGCAGTAGTGTATGCAGCAATGTATTATTGGCAACAATGATGATGGAAAATCCTTTTATTAGTAATCCAGGTGAAGGATGAAGCTGTCCTGCGCATGCAGCAGCTTGGGACTCACTGTGCCACCTGGAAACACTTGTAAAACAAAAAGACACCAGTCATGAACAATCACAATAAACTGTGTTATAACTAGAGGCCACTGGTATGTGCCAGCAGTGTTGCATTGGCACAGTAATTACAGTCTATAATATTATGCATACATATTACACGACATATAGTACGTAGATAGTTGCACATTAATATGGCACAATAGACTCTTGTAACTAGAGGCCATGCCACATGTGATGTGCCAGTAAATCAGTGGTGTGGCATGCCACTAGTTGGCATAGTGATCACAGCTAGTTTACAATATTATGCAAACACATACAGGAGATAGTTACACGTTGCATATGCAGCAATGTATCTTCTTATTGATTGCAGCCGGATTATGTACCTCATTCACTGATGTCACGGCCATAAAATGGTTGTGGACTTTCGTAAAATTTGTATGGACGACTGTGGGAAGAACTGCCTTAAAACTGGAAGGAGGTTCCACATGTATCTTGTTCATGTATTTTTGGCATTCTGCGGTATGACATCAAATCAGGTAGATTATGTCAAGTATGTTCATGCAATATCAGTGCAGTGCATTTTTAGTCAAGCAGTCTGCAGTCTCTTAACCAATTGCAATGATAATCAAGGTAAGTAGATGGTGGCCTTATATTCTCCTGTTAGTGGTCTGGGTGTATTCTATTTAATGCACAGTGTTGCTCACACCATTTGCAATTGCTTATTCATAAAATAGGGTCTAGTACATGAAAGCTACCAGAAGATACAGTTTTTCTCCTAAGACATTGAGCATAGTAAATTTATCACATTTTTATGATTTAAAGTGTGCACATAGGCCAACCTTTGTAATGCTTGAATGGAAATTAAGGGAATTATTCACATTTGTTGTAAAGAAGCTGGCCTACATGTGTTCATCTACTGAATTTTTAGTGATACTTTATAATACTTATACTTTCATGTTTATTAAATATTCATTTTACTAGAATATACGACTACATAAGGTGTGATAGTGTTAGAATAAAATGTCAAACTTGTTATATAATGTGTAGAATAAATAAAACTGTAAATTCAAATATGAAATACAAAAATATGTACATGTACAAAACTACAATGTTTACCATAGTAACCAGTTCAAGTGGTGTCTTCACATCATTAGCTGGAACCATGTGTTCAACTTGACTACAATACTTCTGATTGCTGCCTCCTTGTCTGGTGATCTGTGGGAAATTTCTGCGTAACACCAAGGGATCATGCAACACCTTACTGGATGAATTGGCTGCTGTGGCTGTGAAGTGGGACCAGACTGTGTACTAGGGTGGTAGGTACTATTAATATCATCTAGTGACACTTGTACTTCATTGAGGATGTCAGATACTGACACGTCACTGAAGTCACAGGTTGTCAAGGTTACCATCTCCTAATAGTCCTGGATGTTGTCGAAACTGTTGCCATTGAAATCATTTAAACCATTACCATGGTGACACTCCAAGCTGTTAGAAACTATTGTGACTGTCCAAGCTACTACTGAACAGTATTGGATATGGACCCTAGTGAGAGGGGTGCCATCTTCAGTGTGGTCTGCATTATGGAGTGATGTAATGGTTTATCATGGTGAGCAGTAATTTGAGTATTTGTTTGACACAGTATTGTTGTTAGTACATCGTAGATAGGTCTTGTTTGATGCTGCCAACCTGTAGGAAATGACAACAGTACTATAATATGCCAGTTACAAGGAATGTGTAGCTATTCACAAATACATTTTATAAAATTAATTATCCCATTTGGCATGTAACCACTGTATGGTAGTTGTCACTGGATTGTCTGCAGTCAGGTGATATAGTTAGAAGGTAGAAATGTAGCTCCTCCTAAGTGGGATGGGTAGGAGAACGAATGCTATTGAAGATCATGTGATCACAGACAGACTCAGCCACCTCAGCATGTATGATTGCCATAATCGCTGAAAGATGAGTTCGGTACATAACTCCATGTAAATGGATGTAGTTAATTTGCAGTCCTATTCTTGAGGGATACTGTCCTCAACCAGGAAGTCTTACTGAAAGACTTTTCATCCTTATTATTTTAAGTGGCAGGACTCGTCAGCTGGTAACCACTTTAATTAACACATTTTTATTTATTTATTAAGGCTTTACAGCACTAGTGCTGAAAGTCTGTAGGACACCTGGTCTTACAGCCTGTTTAAAGTTGTTACACAAAGTGTGTTTGAAAAGGTGGAGAAAGGAGAAAAAATCCATGACTGGACCTAGGCAGCCTCGAACCTGCAGCCATCTGATTAACGCACATAAACCTACACTACACACACATACACATTACATTGCATTACACCACACACGTGCACACGTACACTAGATAGAGCAGTAAACTACACAGAGCATTACACTAAAACACGGGCACTAAATAAAATACACCTAAAACCTGTGTACTACAAAATACCAGAGGTAACGTAAATGTCTGGTGTCGTGCCTAAGTATGTAAACATGAACATGAGGAGACCTGCTATCATACTGTACATATCACACTACACTACACTTACTGTACGTATCACACTACACTACACTTACCATATCAAAACTTGTGTCAAGTTTACCGCAAAAATTAAATTACGCGTATACGAAAATTTGACTCTGAGTTACCAGTAGAATTCTCTTCCTACTTGATATAAAATACATTACTACAAACCTCAGTCCACTAGAACCCCTGCTGCATCGAGTAGCATCCGAAAAGTAGCTCTCTGGGAAGTAGGTATTTCGTGTGTCCATTCAAATATTTGGAGTTTTTGTTACAAACGTTTAACCCACGAGAGCACTGGCAAATACTGTCGCAATCCACATAAATTTTACACCAACCTGTTGCTGCTAGACTGCTCTAAATAATGCTACCCGTTATAATGGGGATTTCCCTATGTGTGACTTAGAATCATCGCGATAAATGAGCCATGCGCAATCATCAATACGCAATGTATGGGAGTTATTTGCAATCAACGGACTTCAGCCTGAAAGAGCAGTGACTTCCCGGTTGAATTGTGATAAAATTATATTGAACAAAAGAAAGCTGAAGGTTAGAAATTGTTAATTCCACCCATTTTTTTTGGGGAAAGTCTAATGTGTAAGGTGTAGTGAACCTTTACACTTTAAAAACATGTGTTTTGCGTACAAAATGTATTGAAAAAACGAAATACGCATATGGCTTCATTTGACAAAATGTACAGACTAGTTTTGATATGCTGTACGTATCACACTACACTACACTTACTGTACGTATCACACTACACTACACTTACTGTACGTATCACACTACACTACACTTACTGTACGTATCACACTACACTACACTTACTGTACATATCACACTACACTACACCTACTGTACGTATCACACTACACTACACTACACTTACTGTACATATCACACTACACTACACTTACTGTACGTATCACACTACACTACACTTACTGTACATATCACACTACACTACACCTACTGTACGTATCACACTACACTACACTTACTGTACGTATCACACTACACTACACTTACTGTACGTATCACACTACACTACACTTACTGTACATATCACACTACACTACACCTACTGTACGTATCACACTACACTACACTTACTGTACATATCACACTACACTACACTTACTGTACATATCACAGAATTACATGTACATTAAAATCATCAGCATGAACAGGCATAATTATTATATGGTTGTGCCTTCATTCACAGGCGAATCTATCCCCGGTTAGTTTATGTCTTCAGGCCTCATAGTTTTCTCAAACATTACATTATTATTTATGATGTAATCTCGACTGCATTTCTTATTATTCTTAGTAGTTGGTTGTATAAGTACTGTGGAGAAATCCCAAACAATTATAATGCACAGATATAATCACTTAAGTTATTATAAAAACTATCCAGGGAAGGAGAATTAACTATGTAGGGAGGGAGCTCCAAAGTTTAATCACTGAGGGGGAAAGGAAAATTTCTATGAGTCAATTTTTGTCATCAGTTGCTTGTAGTATCCTTTTCTTAATCGTGAATCATTAGGAGTAAAGTAATCTTTGGGAATATCAACAAGATCAATAATAATTTTATACGTCATTACAAGTTTAGATCTCTCTCTTCTTTGTTGTAAAGGAGGCAAGTTGAGTGTGCTTAGCATGCTAGTAACACTAGAGCGACTTGAAAAATCATTAAGGCAAAATCGTCAATGGTGACCCCTAGATATTTGGCAGATGTAACTTCCTTAATGGGAGAACTTTCAATATAATATGTGTGCAAGACCATGTACTGAATTGATTTACAATGCATGCCACATACATGAATGCTGGACCAGAGCACTATTAATTTTGTTAATGTGGAGAACATAGGGCAGGTACCAATATATTTGCACAACAGACCTTATGTCAGCATGTATGCAAACAAAGCGCCTATAACAAAACCCATCCAAGTCTTAGTCGCCTAATGCACCTATCAATGTTATCCCCCACCTACCCCCTCCCGGGCGTAGTGGGGGAAATGATGGGGATTTGACTTTTTGAAAAATCAAATTCTCCACCCATGGGGGAATGACTAGTGGTCAAATCTCCATGTAGTATGACTGTTAGGTACTTTAGGAAACAGGTCAATTCCTTTAGCTTGCAAGTTAAAACAAATGCCTAAAATTTTGAGCGGTCAAATGCCCCACTAGTGGGGCAGAGTTTCAGATCAAATCAGGTCAAAATCCCCCACTAATCCCCTAGTAAGCCCGGGAGGGGGGTAGTGGGGCTTAACATTGATAGGTGCATAACGGTTACAAACAAAACAAAAAAACAGCCCCCCCGTCAAATTTGATCTCGCCCAAAGTAAAAATTCACCTGGCCCTACATTTTGGCCAGGACATACTGAAGCTTCACCACCTTCACTCACTTTGTAAACTTCTCGGAAAGTGCGTCTCGGGCTGTATCTTGGGATCTCATGGAGTCTGCTGAGCTGCAGGCCATTAATTCTTCGCATTCTTGGAAATCCCTTCACTTTTTCAAGAGCTGTAGACAGATGTGTAGAGAAACACCTGGAGCGCGTTACATAGATCTATAAGCGGCCAGTTCGTGTTTTGTTGGGATATGGTTGATAAACGGTAAAGCGGCGCTTCGCGCCGCTTTCCTGGTTTTATAATATGCTTTTATTTATAAGTTCATTTTTGGCACGGATATCCTTCCATACTGAGGAACTCCGGACGCCACAGGGAGCCACTCTGAAAACTGACCATTTACAACAACCCTCTGAGAACGTGTGGTAAGAAAACAGTTAACCCAACCAAGCAATTCACCAGATATACCAATCGAAAACTATACGTAGCTATTATCAAGTTTACGGAATTATACGTAACTTACAGGAAGTAAGGATCTCCAAGAAGATGTTTTAAAGCTCCAACAGGCATTTCGCCGTAATTATAATGATTTTTCTCTCACAGCTGCTGGTAGCACGCACTAAGAAAATATTATACTAGGTTACAAGCGCAGGTGCGTATAGGAAAATAGAGAAATAAGTGGAGGTCAAAAGTTCGACAAGAAACGCTCAAGTCACAGGTCGAAGACGATAAACGCTGCAAGTCAAGGGTCAAGGTGAAATTTTCCCCGATCAAGACTTTGACCGCGGTCGCAGATCTACCTACAGCTAGTCTCGCGTAGCCAGACCCTATTTCTCCGCACGGTGCTTATCGATTGGAAATTATAAGCGCCTGCTCCGAAAGGCGCTTATCGATTGGAAATTATAAGCGCCTTTCGGAGCAGGCGCTTATAATTTCCAATCGATAAGCGGAGAAATAGGGTCTGGCTACGCGAGACTAACCTACAGCGTAAGCCGACGTGACACCCCCTTGTACGGTATACAGGTACAAGATGCCAAAGGAGTGTTGTGCTGTGAATTGTTCCAATTTGTGTGTAAGAGGGAGTGGATTAAGTTTTTATACTTTCCCAGCGGATCTAGATAGAAGAAATAAATGGATTGCTGCTGTAAACAGGAAGAACTGGTACCCAACCGAGCTCACGGTAATATGTAGTGAACATTTCATTGATAGTAACAACGAGTTTGCACCGAACTACACCCCTACAATCTTTCAACGCGTTGACAGTCCTATGAAACGAAAGATGGAAGCTCAGGTCGCGGATTTTCGAAGAAGAACAGCTTCCAGAAAACGGAGGATAGAGCAGACCGAGATCACTGATCAGCAAAAGAAAAAGGCAAAGGAAAGCAGAATGCAAGAGCTTGCTGAGTCTAGCAAAAGGCAAGAAGAAGCAAGAAAATTGGAAGAACGGAGGCTGAAAAAATAGAAGAGCAGCAAAGGTTAGAGGAGGAGAGGAAAAGATGTGAAGAAGATGAGAGGGAGAGATTGTTGAGAGAAGAAGAAAGGAGAGAAGCTGAACAAAGAAAGGAGATTGAAGATGCCAAACAAAAGAGGTTGGATGAAATGAACAGATTGCAACAAGCTGAAGAGACGCAACTAGAGTATGATGAACTACTCAAGAAATATGATGACCTACTCCTGAAATACAACCAAGCTGTAGAAGAGCTTGAACAGCTAAGAACAAGAGAAGCTAAACTGAATACAAAGGTTGATGAGTTGCAGACAAGGATAGTAAGTTGACAGAGCTTAGAAGAGAACGATAAGCAAGCAAAGTTTTATGCAGGCCTACTATCGTTTGCAGTTTTGCTAGCCATATACAATTTGGTGATAAAGGGTCTACCTGAATGTCATTTTTCTGGCTGTCCCATGTTTGATCAGCTCTTGATTACTTTGATTAAGCTACGACTTAATATTCCTGATCAAGATTTGGCGTATCGCTTTGGTGTAAACCAATCTACGGTTTTCCGATGCATTACCAAGTGGCTAGATGTACTTCATGTAAAGTTATCACCCGTCCGTTGATTTATTGGCCAGAGAGGGATCAGTTACGGAAGACAATGCCAACATGTTTCAGGAAAAATTTTCGGAAATGTGCGATTGTTATAGACTGTTTTGAAGTGTTCATAGACAGGCCAACTTCATTGATGGCAAAGGCTCAAACATGGTCGAACTATAAGAAGCACAACACATGCAAATTCTTAATAGGCATCACTCCTCAGGGGTCAGTATCATTTATATCTAAAGGCTGGGGCGGAAGGGTATCTGATGTACATTTAACTGAGAACTGTGGTCTCCTCTCAAACTGTTACCTGGAGATGTCATCTTAGCAGATCGTGGCTTCACAATAGATAAGGCTGCAGGAATGTATTGTGCAGAAGTCAAGGTACCTCCCTTTACGAGAGGGAAAAAGCAGTTAAGTAAGCTAGAAGTTGACACTGCTCGCCAGCTTTCTCATGTTAGAATTCATGTTGAAAGAGTTATTGGGCTAGTAAGGCAAAAATATTCCATATTACAGTCAACTCTGTCTATTAATATGCTCAAAGGTGACGAAGAGGGTGTGTCTCCTATTGATAAAATAGTTGTAATATGTTGTGCGCTATGTACCTGTTGTGACTCTGTAGTACCATTTTAATTATTTAATAAGTTGTACTTGTCATTGTAATAAATAATATTGTTGATATTTATGTAACATTCATTTTATTTACATTTAGGATATGAAAATGCATGTACAGTACAGTATATTAATGATGTTTCATTGCCTTCTTTGATCTCTTAGAACTCCTCTGATTGTGGCAGTCTGGACAAAAATATTTCCCTTTCGGAACATCTTTTTTGGTCATTTTTAAACATGAAAAATGAAACTATCCTATCAAACAATCCTTGTTATCACAGTAAATCATGTTATCATAGTCTTCTCCTTTACTGCAATAGCAGTATCCTTCCTGTTCATCTGAAGAACTTGAATTATGGACATCATTGCTCCTCAAGCCTGCAGTAGCATCCACCTTAGTAATGTGAGAGTCTGTGGAATCCACCTGGTTTACACTTGCATCAACAGACACGCTAGTACTGGAGCTTGCACCACCACTAGCAGCTGTACTGCTTGATGACTGCAGTGGCATTATTGGTTGCTTGCTGAACCACTTTCTTACTAGTTCAGGTAATATGGCCAATTTAATGAATGGTTCAATGTCATGTATAGCCGAGTCAATGAAATCAGAATCCAGCTCTACTATCTGGTGAAATATTTCACCTTCCCTCCAAGCTACAAAATCACAATGTTGCATGCGGCATAGCTTCATCTGCAGTTGGATTTGATAATAATACATATGATCTTCCTTAAGTGCGAGTCTGCCATTGTCGTCTTCTAAAAAGAAGGAAGAATTATCAAGAATGGCTTCTGAAAAAGCTTTATTCTTACAGGAGAAAGGACACTTGATTTCTAAAACACGACTCTCACAACACTTACAGTAGACAAGGCCGTCTGGTGTGGCACCCAAGAATGGAAATTCAGGATCCAAAATAAGGTCACATTGTATTACCATAAAATTCTCATGACATTCAAGCTTGCATTTTTTCTGTATATGCTACCCTGGCAATATCTTCATGCTTGCACCCATACTGGCATGCAGAAGAAGTAAATTTACACTGCTCAGGATAGCATATAGCCTTGATCAGGGAAACAGATGGTTGAAAATGGTTAGTATGCAAAGCTTCACGCAACTTAGAAGCTGTTATCCTACCCACACGTTGATCAAATCAAGCTCGACATTTACTTTGTTCTCTTGTGCGCTCCTCCACCATGACAGCTTGATTAAATGTGAAAGACACAGTCTCGTAAATATCTTCACATTTGGTCAAAAGATCATTATATGCCAGCTCCATTGCCGTCGGATCATGCAACTCTGTTAAAGGTTTGGGTAAAACCCCAGATTCTGTTTCTGGAACATAAGAATCATTATACTCAGCCATCAATGACAGCACAACTGGTTTCCCCAGCCCTTGAGACATTTCAGTACGAGAAGTGGCTAAATCAGAATCAGTAGACTTAGGAATAGAAAACTTTTTGCTTTTCGTAGATGGGTCTCCACATCCTTCAGTGACAGTTTGTTTGCGCTTATGCTTTGGTGTAGTGAAGTCTATTTTACCAATTTCAGAAAATGGGACACTTCGAAAAGTGCTTGGTAGCCATGAACACGGCAATGATGTGCACGAAAACTGCTGCTTCATCTGAGTATTTAACTCCAACATAAACAACACAGAAGCAATGTGTGAACAAGCCTCTCCAGCACCAGCTATACATGTACAGTGAGCACACAACACTTCTCCACTCTGTTTAACTGAAACCCATACCTTCAGTGAGGGTAATGAAAGGCTTTGTGAATGTTTAACAAGTGCTGTAAACAAGTAAAGCTTGGTACTACTGGATCGACTGACACTGCAAATAACATCACTCACCCATCCATTCACAACTTGATTGAAAGCCTCCAGACTTTTGTAAGTTATAAGTTGTTCATGTGTGTAAAGACTAGGTGTCAGTATTAGGTAGTTATATACATCTCCGTACATCACATCTGGCCTTTCATTCCACTCAATAGCACGTTCTGAAAACGATGAAGGCTTCTCCAGTCGGCAATAGGGATCTTCCTCGCAACAAATCAACTTCAATTTATCGAGATATCGATCCTTGGTGTCTCCTGACTGTTCTAAAATAATACTGTGAATAAGAAAACGCCTGGTTTACGCGTTGTGCACTATCCATGAGCAGTTTCACTAAGCAACCTTTTATTATTATTATTATTACCCTACAAATGGCGGAATGGTGCTAACGAGTGTAAGAGCTGGGCGCTTAGAGATAATTACCACGCCCCCTGCATAAGCTCCGTCAACGAGTTAACCGTTCTAAATAATGCCCACACTAATTAAAGATTCCTGTTTGTGAGGCATAATTCACAAGAGGAGAGTCAAGTCCATCACGTGTGTGAACTACTAGAGAGAGAAAACCATCAGTTTTATTGATGAAAATACAGTAACAGCTAATTATATCCTCGGACACATGCTACCACAAATAGGGCAATATAAGCTTCACCAGTGAGCATGGCAAGGGTAACAATAAACAAAAGAACAAAAACAGCATTACATATACACTCAATTAAAAAGAAAAAGTAATTATATTATACAACGTTCAAGTCTCCACACACCATTCTTGACAGTCCTTACCACACTGATAAATATCCTCCTAGAGGAAGAGATTGATATCGCTGCCACTGAGTCAAAGATCCTTTTACTTCTACATTTAGTCATCATAAACTCATTTTGAATGAAATTCACACAGTTCGTAAAAGATGACAATAAAATTAGTAGATAGTGGCCTAGTACACTCATCTCAATTGTATCGTAATAGCTAGCAATCCCGAGTCGATCTAATTCAGCCAAGAGTAGCTGATAATCTTCCTTCCCAAGCTTACGGTCTCTTGCAGATTCGAGATGATGGACAGAGTCCAAAGGACAGGTAAGCTCTAGTAAGGCCACTGAATTACTTCTCTGATTGTGAATCACAATATCAGGGCAGTATGGAGTAATAAGAAGAGAAGGCGGGATTGTTGCCTGGGGAGAGTCGCTTGCCCGCAATCCAGGTAAGTCAGCATAGATCCTACACTGATCAGCCAAAACTTTAGAAAGTTCAGTGATCAAATTGCCCAAAACTTGGTTGTGCCTATATGTGTAGCGGCCCTGTGTCAAAGCACTGGGACATAATAGTGAGACGATGCACATGTACTTCACACGGATACACAGCAGTCCACCAGCCCCGCCTACTTTTTGACAAAAAGAGCTTCTGCATGTGTCTGATTATTACGTTGCTGATGTTAAGGCATAGCTAGTAGGGAATATATAATCTATGGTTAAGCCACTCCAAGAAGATTCCATTTCCCACCCGTATGCAGATTCTCTTCCCGCATGGGCATTCATTATTGCTGTCAACTGAACATTTTACTCATTATTAGCTATATTTATCCTGTGATTGCATTGTTGCGAGGCCCACATAGCAGTAACTAGTTTAGCATTCAGAAAGCCCATTTAGCTAGCTTTTCACTGTTCAGGTTCTTAGTTTAAATATTTCTACTGTATCTTACCTGTAAGTTAGTTGCAAATTTTGAAAATAAGTGGAAATATCTATAATGATTCATTGAATAATGGATAATGAACCGTCTGCCTGCATGTATTTTTTAGGTCAATGAAATAGGAAACAAGGAATTTTCTTGGAGTGGCCTAAGTGGTGCAGGACTATACGTGATGAGTCATTATGTAGCCACTAGTATCCTGTACTTTAATCGGATCCCTTGTAATCAACTGGATATTACATTTGCGGAAAATGAAGACACCTTTGCTCACAACCACACCACTACTTACATGACTGGGAACCACTGGCAGGACTATAGTATAATACCATCAAGCACTCTACCAATAACACTTAGTACTGGTTGGGTGAAGCAGCTTCATCATATTCATACAACAATGCAGTTAACTGGGCAGCAGATTGTTTTGCTGCTGTCAGATGAGAGATATCTGGATGTGTTACTTACCTGGATGGTCCATGTGGTACTGGTGTCACCTCTAACATTGAAGAATGTATTAATAATATCTATTACCCATCAAATATTGCAACATAAACAGTTTCACTCAATCTATATTCCACGACACTATATACTTCATAAGACCTGATCTTCCTGCTACCAAGTTCTCTCATCTCTGGGTCATCAGATTGATAATAATCAGATTACTAAATAGTTGGCACTATGACGTATTAGTGTTTGATAGTGATGCTGTGTTGCTGAGGAACAGGGCTGCCCAGAGAAATTAAGGGGCCCAGGGCAAAGAGTTAAAGTGGGGCTCCAGGAGCAAGGAAGTTTCCATTCTGAATCACAACTTCACCCAAGCTGTAAGTTGAAGACAAAAAAAAGGTCATTACATGCTGACAATGACAATAACTACACCATATCTCCTTATTTATAAGCTTGCCACACTGAAGAATACTGTGACTGCTCTATTAGAGTATATCGATCTTTTAAACAGATATTCAAAGGGCCCTTCATGGGGCCTCCTGGGGCCCCTTTCAGACTGGGGCCCGGGGCAAAATGCCCCAGTCCCCCCCCCCCTCCCTCCGTGGGCGGCCCTGCTGAGGAGCATTCAGGTATTACTAAACCAATTTACTAAAAGTGATATTGTCTCATCTTCAGGATCATATCCATTAATTTTGATGCACACAGGAAATGGGGAGTATCCACCTTGTGTATGGGTGTGATCTCGATCAGGAGCTCTCCAAATATCGGTAGGTCATCTGTCTCTCCTATACATTATATTAACTGTTACTATTTATAGAACAGTTCTGGCAGACAGTAGTGTCAGTAGTCATGGCAACAACAGATGATCAGGCAGAGCTCTCAACTGGTGGAAGTCACTTTGAGTGAGAACATAAGTGAAAATGAGTGAGATTGGTATGAAAATGGGTGAGAATATGTAGAGCACAGGAGACTCACCTGCAGTATGTGGATCACATTCCTAAATGTGAGGGATATTGCCTCTAGGGGGTCTACAACATGGGAAAATTTGGAACCTGAGACATTCTCAGATGCAATTTGATCAAAAATTCAGCAAATTATTATGCAAACTTTCTGAAAACCAGTTGAAGACCAAAAAAAAAAAGGTCACAACCGAGATATGAATGCGTGAGTTTAGAGGTGCTGTGAGTGAGAGAGTGAGATTTTGCTTCACTGCGTGAGAGTTGAGAGCTCTGGATCAGGTGAGAGTGAACGAGGCTCTGGACAAGATGGGGATACAATGAAAACAGTTAAATAACAAGAGGTATTATCGAGGAATGACAACAAGTTTAACACCACTGATAGTTACCACTCTGCCATCTCTTGTAATATGCCGAAACTGTTGGGAATCATTTAAGGATATCTATTACATATACCACTTTGACACCTAAGATCAAAGGAAACCACAGGTTTATATATCATATATTACCCTGACCACAGGGCAATATCTAGATATCGCCCTGTGGTTAGGTGATATCATGGTATAGCCCTGACCACAACTGCCTTTGATGTTGAGGCAGTTACAAAGCATCAATTCCCTTTGATTATTTATATAGAGCTACTTAAAGTTTTGCATTGTGGGTTTGAGTTAAACATGTTGGTTTAGTTAGGGGCATTGTTGTGAAGCAAAAAGAATTGAGTGAGCATTGCATAGTTAAGTTACTAAGCATCACTAAATAATTATTTTAGCAATGTGGTGATCAGTTGTTTTTCTACAGAGTACATTTCAACTGCATGAAAAGATGCCTCCAACATTCACAACCTATATGTCTAAGTGTTTATATAGCACCTTAGGTTACTTTATTCATCCACAAAGTGGTTATTTGGTTTAAAATGGTATTACTACAACCAGTGAAACCCACAATCATTTCTTTTTGTACCCACAATTTAAACCCACAATCGATGTTTGCAAACCTCTGTATAAAAGTAATGTGGTGAATGTAGGTTTGTCTTCCTTCACCTATTAGGTGAGCATACCAGGTATATATTACTTATACCATGGCCACTCAGGATTTGCCTGATATATATGCCCGCACCCTCGGGCTTGCGGCCCTCAGGCTTAGGTATATATATATCAGGCAAATCCCTTGTGGCCATGGTATAACTATTAAGTGTGGCAGCTAGGCTGGAATGGTACAGCTAACAGAGTCAGCCTCAATAGAAATGATATCTGGTTACTAAGAGACAACTGGAACAAGACAGTAAGGAACACCCTCACAGGCACACAATGGATAAGGAGCATCACAAGACCACACACAGCAATGTAGTTGTAATTGTACATTTTTATTAAGTGTCAACAATATGGACAGGCATGGTACACTGTGTAGTGAGGATTTGGAAAACGGACAAACTTTTAAAAAGCAATTCACTTTAGAGCATTCACAATACCCCAGCCTGCATGGTATACAAAAATTAGTTATTTTGATGGAGAGAAATCTGGTATATATTGTAGTGGTTTGACATATTTAAAGTACAATAAAACTCTAGGGACCATGCAGTGTCAGTGGACTATATGTATGCAGACACGTGAGTGTATAGGAGCAGAACATCTGAGGCCAACTGCACCCCTTATAATAAAGCATGGCCTGCACACCTTTCATTACTATAGGCATTGTAGCATCCATGCATTACTGAAGCTGATCAGCATGGCTAGCCCTGCCTAAAGCAGAAGTTCTTAAATCCACAAATTTTATACCTGTTAAACACAGCTCCTAGTACAATCTGTTACCAATCACCATGCAGCCACCCAGAGTTATATACATTTCTCCAGAAGTGTTCAATGAATTGAATAGGTAATTTTATTGCAAATTATTTCTCTGTAGAGTAGCTTCTAAAGAATAATGCAAATGTCAGCCTATTTTAATTATGTGCCTGTAACAATGCCTTATTATGCCAGCATTTTGCTTGAAGCTTTTGCCCAACTATTAGGTAAACAAATATGCAGGCATTATAATAGAACTCCATTATGGATTCAAAAGCTGAAATTGTTGAGGCTCTTGCATAACCAGAGCAGTTGATATCGATGGTATGTTACCTAGAGTACTTAAACACCTTGCAATGCATGTCCTTGTCTTGTCTTTTATGTCATCACTTTTATTTAAGCTAAGTGTATGTGTATGGGTAAAAAACTTACATATTGTTCGAACTATATAGGTAGCTACCAGTATACAATGTGGCTGTTCCCTAGTTACAGCTGTTGCTTGGTGTTGAGCAATTAATCTGTGTTGTGTAAGAAATTCTGATATACTTGATGACACAAAAGTTTCAAGAATCTTGCAAACTTGTGAAGTGAAACTAGCAGGATAATAATTGTTAGGATCATACAGAGACCGTTTTTTAAATATTGGTGTAACAAGTGCTTGTCAAGTTTCCAATCTGAAAGGAGCTTTCCACACTTTAATGTACAAAATTGACAGCGGTTTGCACAAACCATGACAACCCTAGCCTATTCTGTTGGGGCTAGTGTTAAGTTGTAATAGTTTTTGTAAAAGATCCTTTTCTGCAACAGAAATTGAGTTTATCTCATTTTGAGACTTCAAAGGAAGGTCAGGATACATTCTCCTTGGTGTACACACTACTGAGCCAACACACTGTGTACGTATTATTAATACCTTATCTGATAGCTACTTTACCAGTGTTAGCTGTCTGGGGTTCCACAAAAGAAGTATTGTAGGCCATTATTGTTTCTAAGTGAATAATTTACTACCAGAAGTTAGACTTGTTAATGATGCAAAATTATTAAAATCATCTTTCAACCTCTACTTTTACAAAAGGATTTGGTCTCTTTCTACAACTGGACTCTGCTGTAGCCTCTGCTTTAGAATTCCTAAATGTGTATTTCTTATAAGTCATCAACATCATACCTAATTGAGTCCAATACAATGAACATCGGGATCTTAGAAAATAGATGTCAAGAGATTTGTCCTAGAATAATCGTTAATACCAAATACCAAATCATATAAGTCAGTTGCACCATTGAGATGAACATTTGGTAGATTTGTGTAGGTAGAGGCTTCATTTAATTCATTGTCCAATTACTGTACTGTTCATAGTTATGGAATCCACACCTAATAGAGGACACCACTACACTTGAGAGAGTATACAGAGGCATGCATGCCTGATTACACATCTAGCTAATTGCAAAATAAGTATACTCTTACATGGATGTATTCTATTGGTGTAACTGGATTTGGGAAAGGTGCCTTTTTCACACACAAAATCTGACCCATTTTTTAAAAAAATTGAAACTTCTCAAAATTTTCCATAAGTGTAGCTACAATATCTGGCTGAATTTTGATACCAAGAGCAAGTTAATCAGTATAAGGAGTAAAGTTTGTTACATCATTTTGTTTGTTGGTATTTAAAATGTGTGGAAAAGGTACCTTTTTGCAAACCCGGTCACTTATGTGATACTCATTTTTGTGAAATATTTAAAGCAGCCAAGTGATTACTTGAACATTAATATCAGCTACAGTTCACAAATTGCTTCATGATAACAGTATTATTCTCCAAATGACAAAATTTGTAACTCTATCAGGGTTGTAGCCATTTTGTGGACCTATTATCTGAATTATATGGTCATGAGACATGTGAAGAGATACTTGGAGAATGTATGGGAAAACAACTTTAACGTAACACTCCTGACAAGTATAGAGATCCCTTATTTTACTATAGGGTAAAAGTTGTGTACCATATCAAGTAGAAATGCTGTTACACTGCAATATAAATTATACTTATTGTCGGTGTTGTCAGGTTGGCAGGCAGAATTCGAGTTTCAGTGCATGTTTTAAAAAAAATTTCTATATCTGGCCATCTGTGTTTTCTTGTTTGTAATGCTGTATTTGATGTTAAATTTCATCTCAGAGTCCTGTAATAGTACCAGAGCTAACTTTCAGGAAGTGCACATAACTATGTAGCTACAATTCTCTTCAGGGGTATATATAATCATTATACAGAAGAAAATTAACTTCAAAAAATGTAACCATACCTAGGGATAAAAGTAACGAGTAAACAGTTAAATATAACTACAGTGGAACCTCTTTTAACAAACTTAAGGATACAATAGAAAAAACCTCCATAATAAGGACAAAAAGTTTGGTTCCAACAGGTCTGGTTAATACATTTTTTACCTCTGAAAGAGGAAAACCTGTATATTACGGCAAAAGCAGTGTGCCAAAAATTCTGGGTCCCAAAATGTCTGTAATAATAGAGAGGTTCCGCTGTACCCCAACCATGTTTCCATTGACAAGCACTGAACCTTTATAGTGTGCTTTTCCAACTTTCTTATTGTGAGCTACGCACTAAAGAACCCATCCACATGTATAACTATAACTTCATTGTTTTCTTAGTTGTGTTATGTCATTAATTCTACGTATACCCATTTGGTTGCTGTCATCATAAAATGATTAAATTCATTTCATCTCCTCAAATAGTGCCAGAGCTATTTCCAGTGTTGTTCACATTCACCCTATAATTAGGGACCCATCGATTTCGCCGGCAAAATGTTTGGCAAAATGGGTGGCTATAATATCATATCTTCTTTAACATGCATGTTGTGATTGTGGCCATGCATTGCATGACTACCTCATGTGTTTCATCAGTGTGCACTAGAGACACATTGCAACAGTTAATCACAACTCTTGCAGTACTGCTTACAGTTCATTATAGTTGTGTTCCCTGCACCTCGGATATATTGGATGTTAGATTTGTGATTAGTTGATCTGACTGCAAGTTTGCATTCTAATACAGCAGGTGTTTGTAGGAATGTAGTTACAATTGGACCCAACTGAGTGCAGTTATTGGGACTTATACAACTAGTTGTGCTGAACTGCATGGTGTGTTAAAGCTATAAAAGGCACTACTGTACAGTAGTTGTCAGTCAGACTCAGTCTTAGGAGGATATATTATTGCAGTGCTAGCAGAGATGTTCTGTACCTATTACTTTGCTATTGAGCATCTTATGTGCATGTCAGACTTGTGTGCACTGTAACAGCAATTCAACCAGATATTCTAACTTAAATATCAATCAAGATTAATGAATGGAAATACTTTAACAGTTTACCTTGAAGTTTAATATTTCTGATGAACTTAATCATAAGTTTCATTAAACCATACTGTATATAAAGACTGCACAGTTTTATCAGGCTGTGAGAGTTTGTAACGCAGTGTGTGTACAACTAATAAATTCACACCTCAGCTCAGTGTGATACTTACACTTTGCAAAAGACGTGTTTTAAAAGTATAAAATCTGTCATAAACTTGTACTCATTTCACTGCATGCACATTAAGCAAAAGATGCATGTGATTAACATGTGCTATTGTTAAAAATTAAATAAAGCAATTTATTGATTCGTACAAAAGGGGCTTCCAAATAAGTATGCCACTCAGGTGGAGATCCTAATTAACACTCATTTTAATGTGTTATACCCTCAACCTCGAAATTAATAATACCTTTTAAACATATTGCATAAATAATAGATAAAAACTCAAACTATGGAAATAACTGATCCCACCGCCCTTATGAAATTCCTTCCAGCAAAACTATCATCTTCAAGGCAAACCTGTCCAATTGGTCCTAATAAATGTGGAGGAAAAAAGTTAAATTAACCCCCACAAACATCACTTTAATGTATTCTCCCTCATAAATGATTAAGTAATAATATGCATGTTTTTATGCTTGTGGTTTCTCTAAGGAATTCCTCATCACAAACACTTTTGTGTTGCTTTTCATGAGCTAATTTTTGTACATCTTATTAGCTATATAACTCAGTATTCATGAACAGAACACAAATCCCTATTATTTGGAAGTTGATGCTTCTCATATAATCAGCTGTTATATCATACCAATGTAGCTCTCTATGCCTTTTTGCCATTGATAGTCTAGTCATTGACTTGATGTGTATAGGTGCAGTAGACTGAAAGGATAGTAATCCCACATAACCTTTTAATAACTTGAAATTTGGATTGTCAAATCAAATGTGACTAGGTATAGGTAAACCGGTCTTATCGCCCATGTTAGCAATAACACAAAGCTACATGAATAAGCTATCAAATTTCATTACCAAAATCAGCTAGACTTGAGCAGTCTGCTTTTGCTGGCTGCTTTTCCCAAGCACAGTAGCAATCCGTACAAGTAGTCTGGGGCCTTACTGGAGCTGTGGCCAGCCTGGGGTTGGCTGTACAGCACCGTGGCGTTGAATAAAGACCAGTGCTGTAAATGTGCTTTCATTTTAGCCAGTTTTGACACCTGAATGGCACTTGGCCTAATTCATCCCTATGCCTTCCTCTTTAAGATTTTAAAACAATCTCTTTTTTAAAAACTATCTATAATGGTAGGAAATTTAGCTGCTGGCTACTTGTACAGTGGATTCTCTGGAAGGTAAGGGATTGGTGTTAAACGTGTGAAAATTTGGTACATGTAGCTTCAACCATTGACAAGCTACAACACACTGAACACTTAAAACTGACATTTCTTGATATTTTTAAATAGGCGATAAGACTGGTTTTTCCAGACTGGGTCACAATATTGTGCATGCATGCACATTGCAGCAAGATTTATTGTAATAGTACCTTCTATAATTATCACTGAGTTAAAAAAATCCGATTATGGAGATTTATTCAATGATACCCTGTAATTGACACGCACCTATACAGTTATTGATGCACCAATTAAATATAAAAATATATTATAGATCAGTTTCTTCTATATATATATATATATATATATATTGGTATTAACAGGGCCGCCCAGAGAAATTAAGGGGCCCAGGGTAAAGAGTTAAAGTGGGGCCCCAGGAGCAAGGAAGTTTCCATTCTGAATCACAACTTCACCCAAGCTGTAAGTTGAAGCCAAAAAAAAAAAAAGAAGGTCATTACATGCTGACAATGACAATAGCTACCCCTCACCCCTTATTTATAAGCTTGCCACACTGAAGAATACTGTGACGGCTCTATTAGAGTATATCGATCTTTTAAACAGATATTCAAAGGGTCCTTCATGGGGCCTCCTGGGGCCCCTTTCAGACTAGGGCCTGGGGAAAAATGCCCCAGTTGCCCCCCTCCTCCCCCCACATGGGCGGCCCTGGGTATCAACACCTATTATCCAGTATACAAATATTGGGTGACTGAATTGAAAGAAATCTTAACCATCCATGTTCACAGCAAGCACAACTATAATTATACGTGGCTGAATTTGCAATATTTGGTCTTCTATACATACACCATATTCCATGAACTCGGAAGGCCATAATTTAGAATACAAGAAACATACAATTTAACCTTCATCAATAAGCAATGGTGTCACTCACCGTTGACAAAATTTCAAGTGAAAAACTACTCAGATATAAGCAAAATACTGTACTCTAATATAGACAAAAACTAAACAAACAAAAATAGAATTATTAACTCCCATGCACACACTGCAAAATCAAGAATGGTTTCTAGTTATTAATCTACTAATGTTGTACTAATTCATCATCATCATCATCATCATAAGAATTCCCACAACAAGCTGGCCAATTTCTTCATCACCCACAAAAATATGATGTTACAGAAAACACACATTCCAATAACAACAATGGAGTAACCGATTGGTTGAAAATACTGAAACACTTGCCACTTAAAAGCTAATGCAATTATCCAGACAATCAACACCACGAAAACTATCAATTAATGTGGCATCTTCTAATTTTGTTACACTCAATGAGGCAAAGTTAAAAAGGCAATGCTGATGTTCCAACGAAAACTATTGCTATATAGTGAAGGGATATACAATAACTGATTCACAGCATCAACTATGTCTTCAAAACGGGTAGGATCTTGCCAGAAATCTGGTCCTGCTGGAAGATGCCATGGAATAATGTACATTGGAACAAGAGCAACACCAAGGATGCAAAATTCAAATACTCCTTCTCAGCCTACTGCTTGTAATGGAGATATATTGTACCCTTGCAACAATTTTGCTCCACAACAAACTGAATGGAAAAAATTGCCTGCGAAGCAACAACCAAGAGGTATTCAGTTATGAGAGAATTAGAATCAGCTGAACCACTGTCATCATTAATCACATCACCCAAACCAGCTACTAATAATCCAACAGCAACAGATATCACACCTGTCCAATAATACATTGGAACTTTGCTTCCCAAAATTACCACTGATAAAAGTGCTGTAAAAATAAAACGAGCACCTTGTAGTACTTGATAACTTGATCGAAATGCAAACCCCAATCCATAATAAAATATGGATGTTCCGAGCACATCACAAATAGCAGGAATTACAAACACAAATACTAAAAAATCTTGTTTTCCAAATCGAGTCACCAAGTTACCCTTCTTGACCATCTTGTAATAATAGTATAAAAGTTTATAGACAACTAAGCAGCTTGCCTCTGCAGTAAACAATGACAATGTCTGTTTAGAAGAACACATTATACATGAAATAAACATTACATAAAGTCATATTACCTGCATGTAGGGATGATAAAAGGGATGCTAGATTGGTACCTTTTGCACCCACCCATCTGTAATGCAATGTTATGTGTATCTTCAGAAGTTGCTTTCAATTCCACACTTCCTAAATCTGCATGTCAGACCTTCAGTGCTGGTCACTGTAAAGTGCTAATAATAATAATAATAATAAATAATGTATACATACAGTATATGTGTTTGACATTTCTGAGGGTAAGACAATGGCACAGTAAAAATAGCTCTTCATGTACATATACTCGTACAATCAAACAGGTGGATTTATAAGAACCACTAGTATATTGAAAATTATTAAAATGAAGTAGAGATCCAAGCAATAAAAAGTAGTGAAACAAGAGATGAATGATGGTATTACAGCATAGCTCGGTGGGAAAATCCCATACCAGTTTCAATTCACTCCAGCTACTAAAATGTTTATGGTTCAATAATTAATACCAGAACAGCCCCATTAATAAAAGATGTGAAGTTTAAGGGAAATGGCAGTGAAGGTAGGTTAATGGCAAAATTTTTAATAATGACAATTCAGGTGAATTTGTGTTGCTTTCTCCAAATTTCAATCAATTTTTGCAAAGTGTGTGAAAAACGAAGAAAAACTGAAATTTGGTTGCTCATATATCAGAAATAGCTGGGACAATATGCTCAAATTTAGTGTGTGAATTCCCCCTAAACTTTATGCATGTGCTACTGTGAAACCCAGGCATGCTTTTAGTTTTAAATGCTGTACATAGCTAGAGCAAATAAACTGATATTTCTCACCCACTATTTGAAGTACAGCATTGTAAACACTGCATGCTCACATGTGCAACCCATTTGTACACAAGGTCCGTAAAGAACGTAGCTAGTACTTTCCAATTGAGATCATACAATTTATATCTGGTGTCTATAGACGGGTTGCCTTTTTAAGGCGTGGTCGTTTTCCCGTAAATTTTCCACATACTTTCCGAGTTCGCTAAGTCAAAAATGTATTACGGCTATTGGAGAAAATGAACGTTTTGGTTAACTTTAGCAAGCAAGAGTTAGCCAGCCTTCAGAACAGAAAGTATGTTATAGAGAAAAGTTCGAGCTATAACATATCCAGCGTGTAAGGTGATGGCTGAGCGAGAAGATGATTTTCTCTCAATCTCGGATTTTTGGAAAGCGAAAAAACTCACTGAAAAAATTCTTTGTAAGACTTTGCTACTACTTAGAATGATAGACTGGATGATTTTAACTCACCTTGTACCTTTGAAGAATCAAAAACGTTTGTCAAACTACTTTTAAAAATGGGTTTTTTGTTGACTTCTTGACCAACATTGTAATCATGCGTAAAACGGAAAGTCGCGTTTTCTCGCGTTACACAAGGGACACGCCCTAAATAGGCAACCCGTCTATATCTGGTGCCTATGGAAGTATGGACAGATTTCTTGACTCCATCACACGAAAGTATACCTTTTCAATTTTTTGGACATCACTGTAGTACAGCACGCACCTCAGCATGCACTTCCTTTAGCCTCTTTCCGTTTATGTTCCGTTTCCGTTCCGCGAATTTATATGGCTGCTGAGCAGTTGCAACCGCATCATCACGTTCTACGACGTGCAGAAGGCCCACTTTTCAAGTACTTAGACTTGACCGATGAAACCTTGATAGACCGGCTGATTGATAGAGGTTGTATCAGTGAGCACGACAGAGGTCAATATAGCGGGAGAAGCAAGAGAGCACGAGACCTTCTGATCGCCAGGCTTCGATACCAGCCATTTAAGGTGTTCCTAGCGTTTGTGGAGTGTCTAAGGGACGACGATAAATACGCACAGCTTGTCAAAGTATTGGATGAGGCATTGGATGACTATGGCGGCTATGCCGCTGTCGAGCCACTGAGTGCCCCTGCGAATTCAAGCCGAGACTCAAGTGTTGGCAAGACCTCAACTAATGGTGAGGAATGAGGCGTGGCTATGCATAAGACCTTCCTAGATTGTATGGTATTAATGTTTACTGCATGGCACTGTGGTCACAGTCATAAACAAGTTTGTACTGAATTATAATCCTGCTATAAACTAAAGGTTTATTGTGCTATATCAAAACATTGAAAATATAATAACTGATTGTGAAAATGTCGGTAATTAGCAACTGGCTAGTTAATTGTATAAAAGTTTACAAGCTATAACTGGAAACTGCAACATGTAGAGTCGGGTTGATAGGTGCATGAGTCTACTGAATAAGAGCATGTTATTTGTTAAGCTCATACACGTTTCTTGTAATTATGTGGCTCAAGATGAGATGAAGCTACACACAGGAAGAGAAGGTGTAAGTTTGTCAATGGTACTGGAAAAATGGGGAAAAATCCTAGAATTACAAATTGCAAAAGGTACAAGTAAGACACGAAGATTGTTCTGAAATGGATGAAGGGATGAAAGGAAGATTTGCAACAGCCAGAAAGGCTGCAAGCGTGTGTAGTTCGACCAAACCTCACATTACCCTGGTGTCGAAGATCCACGTGTATAAGGAATACTGATGCTTATGCTGACTTCTCCCTTCACTGTGCATAAAGCAGCCTTCTGGATATTTGTCCAACACAGGATTTCACACAGAAATAGATATCTTTATACATGTGGTGACCACAAACTACTCTATCTCAACGTAGTGATTCCATGTTGAGTACAGCAATATTATCTATTAGGTAAAAGCTACTGTGTTTTTCTCCAAAAAGTAGAAGTGTGCTTAACAACCTGACTTTAATTTTATAGTATAGATGATGGTATTACAGAATAGCTCTGTTGGTGGGAATGGCGTTCATTTCCAAGTAGCTGTACTGTAATACCACACCATTCATTTCTTGTTTTACTACTTTTTATCACTCGGATCCCTATCAATTTAGAATACATTAAATGACATGCAGTTGGTTAAGTAGCAATCAACATAGATAACTATAATTTGTCATAATTAACTACAAGTACACAGAAAAATTTGGAATTTTTAACTAGAGTAGGGGACCATAGCACATCAATAAAAAGTACTGAAACAAGTTGGAGTAGTGCACGATATTAAATCGCAGTAATAAAAACAATAAGAAGTGTTATATCTCTACTGTGCATTTCCATGACATCTTGAGCACAGTAGGGATTAACAGTTCTTATTGTTTAATATCATGCACTACTCCAGCTTGTTTCAGTACTTTTTATCGATGTGCTATGGTTCCTACTCTAGTTAAAAATGCCAAATTTTTCTGTATACTTGTTTGTTAACTTTTAAAAAAAATACTTATTATGACTGGTGAACCCACGCATACTGCATTGATATCTGAAATGGCGCCACGTGCCCCAATTATTGTCTGAAAAGTGAAGTGTCTATTATGCTTTGTTGTCAGCTATGTTCAACCCGTTATGCAGCATTTTAAATCAAGAACTGTTTGAAAAGCACCTCTGTTATCAAAATAGCCACTATGCCAAATATGGACGATTTCCATTACGAAGGGAAGCCATCACATGCTATCGCCAAATCGACACTTTTCGCTGTCAGCAAAGATGAATGGGACACAAAAGAGGACACTGGTAAGTCCATGAAGAATGCATTATACGTACTGTGGTGTGCCAAAAGGCCGAAGCGACATCAAATAATGAAAAAATCAAGCCCGTAGCCTTAGCCGTTATCAAGTTATGCTTGTCTGAAGGCATCAGTCAGTCAGTCACTAGAAAATTCTGTTAAATAACTATTTTTTTAAATTCCGTAGCAACTTGTTGAAAGCGTTTCGAGTCGATCTGAAAGCTTGTTTGGGCTTAGTTTTACCTAACCAATACTGCTTCATCATCGTCAGGGGAAATTGAGGTTGTTTTTTGGATGATGTTATTTCATAGGCCACGCCTACTCCTTTGTGGTCCCTACTATACAGTACTATTGTACTGTATGATACACCCACACAAAGTTTTAACACAGTAAGCTGACTGGTTATTTGACTATATTTCTTTTGTTATATAACATGGCATAAATAATTTGTTTACATATTTTCAGAATGTCAACCAGGAGGTGCAATGTGCAGTTTCACACAGATTGGTGATGATGGTGTGATGACTGTTGGGAGAGATGTCAACACTTATTATGATCCAGTTCATGGAATAACATTGCATGTTCCAGAAGATTCTCTTCCTCAACATGTGGAGAAGGTTGAGGTGACCATCAAAGTTGGATTTACTGAACATCAACTTGACAGTGACATGATAATGTGTAGTGCTACAGTAGCTCTTCAGAGTGTTCCCCAAGTGTTGTTCACCAAAGATGTGTTCCTTGAGATTCCTCATTCCTTCTCATCTACTGACACTAGTGATCTCTGGTTTGTAAAATTCAAAGATGACACAGATGAAACTGGATGTGGTGAAATACACGGAGGTATCTTCCCTCCAGAACATCCCTATGGTGTAATATTGACTAGATCATTTTCTTCTTATGTGATTGTGAAGGGAAGGAGGTACTTTCGATGTAAATCATCACCGTGGAAGATGTATTGTCAGTGGCCTGAGAGGAGAATATTTTGCAAACTAAAACATAAACAAATTGTATACAAACATTGTAGACTTGGTTATGATGGTCAGGCACATCAACCAATTAGCTCAAACTCATTTTGGTTCTGCATTGGCAAGACCAGTGCAAATAATGTAAAAGATAACAAGTTTCTATTTGCAGTTGCTCAGTACACACCAACTGGCTTTCAAGTAAGTTTCCAATACAAGTTTGAACTAAGATTTATATGTCAGAGTGTTTTCCCCAAATACACTATATGGCTGCAGGATTGAGGTCCAGTCATGGATTGATTCTCTTTTCTGTAAATTTTCACAAACAGGCTGTAGGACCAGATGTCCTACAGACCTTCAGCACTTGTGCAAGCCTTAATAAATAAAATAATGTCCATTTGGTTTCACATAAGGCACTTTATAAGGTATCTACAGATATATATAGATGAAATCGACAAAGAGTAAACACCCTGACTTGCCTAGCAGACTCCCGTAAGCGTCCGAATGTAAATTAGATGGTTGAGGTTGCCCATGGCCAGGTCCATGCAGTCATCAAATTTTTCTCCTTTCTGTAACTTCTCTAACATACTTATCTCGGGTTTAACAGACTATATGACCAGACATCCTACAAACCTTCAGCACTTCAATTCTTGGCTCTATTTGTACATTATAAAATAACTTGGGTGCTAGAAAGCGTGTACCTGTATTTTGCTAAATCTTTGGCTATGTTGCTAATATAAATAAATGGTGTCATTATAAATTAAATGTCTTGCATAAAATAAAGTGTATAATTACCACACAAAAACTGCCAAGTTGTGAAAAATGGTGTGGCCTTAAAAAGCCTGGGTGAAAAAAGTCGTGAGATCAAGGGTCGCGGCCAAGAAATGGCTGCAGTGATGCTAATGCTAAAAAAATTTAATGACTGCTGTGTATTAGCATTAACATCATTGCAGTCATTTCTTGGCTGCCATTTTTGATTTCACAATTTTTTTTCACCCAGGATTTTTAAGGCCGCACCTTTTTTTACCCTGTGGTGACTGCTTTATTAGAGTATCTCGATTCCACAATTTTACACTTGTTTGGTTTTTGCTTTATAACTTTGTTGTACTCTATTGCTATTCAAACTATCAAAAGGCACTGCTATGATAATCAGCCTATCTACATACCAGTTTTCAAGTTATTCCTATACTTGGTTGAGAAGGGGCCATGGAGCTATGCATGCATGAAAAGGCTGTTTTCGTTCTTCCTGTCAATATACTCACGGCGTGGTGTGCTGACTTTCTTGGCCACACGACACACTACCGTGTGTCTTGATATGTTCTGCTTCCAGAAATGATGAATCTATTTTCATCCACTTTTGTAAGATACTACTAGCACATAATTTTAATCCAAAAATGGATAAAAAATGACACGTTTCTCCTATACAGTGAGCAAAATGAGTAATAATCACCCAAATTTGGATTGTTCTAGTTGTTCACTTTTGGATGATACTTTCCTGTAAAATAATAAACTAAATTTGGATTTTGGGAGTAAAAGAATCAGGAAATAATAAGATGACTTTGAAATATCATTCAGTATGGTAGAACTGGGATCACGGGAGTTCGGGATTTCTTGCCCAACAATATCACCCAAACTCCAGCCTCTTTATTATTAACAGCTTGGCAGTAATGATTAGGCATAACCAAGCCCAAAAAATGCCTTCAGAGCAACCCAAACTCTTTCAATAAGAAATTTTTATTTAACTGGATTCCCTACTAACTGACTGACTGACTTGACTAACTTACTAATGCTTTTCAGCCAAGCATACTGTACAGTCTGTACTACTGTGAGTTTGACTTATTCGCTGTTTGAGATGTGTCTTTTGCAGCATCTACAGTACATGTAACATGGCCTACCTTTGTCCTCCATTGTGTCACATTTCTTTTTCCACTATGTACCAAGTAAGTATTACTGCAAATCAGAATAAATTTGTCGTCTAAGATTTTTTGTCACTGGATGTATTGATGAAAATTAAAACAACTAATTATTGTTAACTATCTGAATAATTTGCGCATACAAATATTAATGTATAGTTCCGTCAAATATGCCAATGATGAAATATTTTGTGTTGAAATTTTAATACACAAAATTTTCTATGAAGGAAGAATGAATCTACAAACTACTACAAGGGTGAATAATAAATTAAATCATTATTTTATGACAAGCTTATCACCCAGAAATGGATGACTATAACAATAAAGTGAATATCATGAAGTGGATGAGTAGTACAATTTGGATGATTATTATTATATAGGAGAAATGTGTCATTTCTTTCCATTTATGGATTGAAATTATGTGCTAGTAAAAATCTTCCAAAAGTGGATAAAATAGTCCCCTCATTTCATTCCATTTTTGGAAGTGGAATATATTTCATGTAACTGTATGATAGTACCTCTAAAGATAAGTAATGTCTCTTAGTGTTGCTTTCCTATGTGATTACTTTGCAAGCTTTTCTTGATTTTAGTTTAAAGACCAATAAATGTGGATACCAGAAAGTGTGCACCTGTGTGTCCTACCTTAAGTTTCACTGACTTTTAATATATCTTAGTACTGCACATTGGGGATCATGGAGGTTGGGATTTTCTGGTCGAAAAACCACCCTAAAACCAGCTTCACAATACCATTCTGGAACCTTGGCAGTATTGGTTACGTATATAACCAAGCCCAAAAGTTCCTTCGGTACAACCCTAAATGCTTCCACAATAAATTTTAATTTTTGTTTTATTCAATGGAATTTTGTACTGCCTGCCTGCCTTCCTTCCTGCCTTCAGGAAAGCATAACTCAAAAGGCTACAGGCTTGCTGTTTTCACTGTTCGACATCGCTTCATCCTGACACATGCTTTTTGGCATATCGCAATACATACAATGCACGCACATGGACTAACCATTGTCCTCCTTAGTGTCCCATTTCTTTACCATGGTGTCAATTCACAGTAGCACGATACATGGCTTCCATACATTTGTAAACCGGAATTGTCTGTATTTTGTCATTTTTCTGTGGTGACTGGATTGATTGCAGAGACGCTCACTGTTCTTTGTTTGTAACACTGTGTGACAGGCTGTAAGCGAAGTGTAATGACCATCTGTTTCGAGTCTGTAATTGATAGTTGGGGCACACAAATCGTCTGTATATTCTTCACAGTAACTGGATTGAATGCAGAGGTGCTTCTCTTACTGTTATTTGTTGTAGCACTGTGTAATGGGCTGAACAAAGCTGAAAGTGAAACGTAATGGTCACACTTCACCTTTGAGTCAGTAATTGATAGCTGGGACACACATTCAGACGAAAGCATTAACTGTGGCGCCATTCTTTCTTTTGATGCGGTATGCACGGGTTCACCAGTCATAATAATTTGTTACAAAAAGTAAACAAACAAGTATAAGGAAAATTAGGAATTTTATGTTCAATTAGGGATCATTGGAAAAAAAAGTAGGGAAAAAAGGGAGGTACCCTCCCTTGTTTCCCTACTTTTTTCCCAATAATTCCTAATTGAACTTAAAATTCCTAATTTTCCTTGTACTTGTAAATGTAAATTCACCCAAAAATTCACCTTTTCAAGTAAACATACCTAAAACCACATCATTTGTATCATAGGATGTTGTGAGTGTGCAACATGTCCCTGCACATAGGACAGGCACACTATCAAATGTCAGTATTCAATATTGATAAGATAGTTATAACAATATCAATTTTATATAGGCAATGAAGAAAAGTGTTAGTGGACAATTGTGGGAAAGCTGCTCATCATTCAACTTTGCCTCAGACAAACTAGAATTTCATCCACAGTCAGCAGAAGATCGTGGTTGGTTAGCTTCAATTGATGGATACTCTGAGGTAAGAATTTGTATCACGTGTGCATGCATTTGCAGGGCTTAAATATTGCAGAAAGACTAGCTATATTCAGTCTAGCTTAAAATTAAATTACAAAATTTGTGAATAAATAGTACTCCGCCAATAAATTAACAAACTTTATGCCAATCAAAAACAAACTTGATTTTGCAACTGCACTGATAAAGAGAAACACCAGTACAATCAAGAGCTCATCAAATCCTATGGACAAGGGAGCGTGTAACTCCGTACACTACCAATACTACGGGCAAAATTCAAACATGGCGTCCAGTCTTACTATGCATATAATTGGTCACATCATTCTTACGCGCAACAAGGATACACCGAATGGGCTGCTACTCCATTGTCTTATGTAAAGCTGCTTTGATAGGAAGATCGTCGAATCGAAGGTAGAGCTTGAAATAGTCAAGTGGCGTGATTTCACGTGATTAGCTACTGTAGAAAGACTAGTGTCCTGCTAAGCCTGTGCTACTATTCCTCTGTCATTCCATAGAACTTTATTTCCATAGCTTCGCTTCGTCACAGTGGAAACGTGACATACTTGAGCATGCACTTCCGCATAATATCCTAATTAGGAAATTTTAAAGGTTACTTATTATAGTACACGGCAGCCTTTCTTCTTATTCTTTCTTATCCTCTTTACCAGTTAGGCACTGGAGGGTGTACACAGAAGGCAGAGCCTGTATGAGGTGTTTACCCATAGCCAAGGAGCCTAAGTGAAAAGCCTTGTTTGAATTTTGCTGTTTACGGAGTTACATGCTCCCTTGTCCAAGGATTTGATGTGCTCCTGGTACAACATAGCTATGTTAATTATTTTGTCAACAATTAGCTAACCTTGCATCATGTTGGAGCCAGACTAGACTGTATTATATTTATTTTGTGGTCCTGCCATCCTATAGGAGAAAACTGAAGGCAATCTTATTGGGGTTTGGGAAGCCTTTTAAATCATTAAGGGTCAAGCATAATTTCCAGGCAAAACTAAAAGTAGCTATGTTAGAGGGGCTCTATTACTGTTAGGTGAAAATTTAAGTAGTAATGAAATTTTCAAGAATTTCATGAGTCATGACAACTTTGGTAAACATGAATATCCTACTGCACAAGAACCACCATACACAAGTATAGAGAGACTGCTAAAATGGATTTTACCAGATACCCAAACTATGTGAAAGTTATATCCAAAAGTGCACAAAAGGTCTTAGAGTGCTAAAAGTCAAGCCTTTTATTTATACATTAGCACGAACTGTACAGTAAATGACTTTGGTGAATAAGTATATTTGATACAATATGGACCACCATTCATATGTTATTGTTTCATTACCTCGTATCACTGAACCCTACTTCATTATTGATTTTGATAACAGATAACAAAACAGGAAGTGAACAAACTAATTGATTCTTGTGGTACTCCAATAATTCCAGTAGTGCAATACAACTTGTCTCCAAAGCAACTTGAGCTGCATGTTCCCAGAATCACAGTGGAAGTTACTGGAGCCAATAAGAAAATTACTCATGTTCTTACTAAAATATCAACACACTCTCAAGGTAAAAAAAGCTGATGTAGTGTATGTGTGCCATGGAATTAACATTTGTGTATTCTATGACAGATACCAACATGTACGAATTACTGTGCACCTTATCAAGATATTCTGTAGAAGCAGATGAATTCTTACGACAATTAGCTATTCAACTACCAGTGTGGAAACCAGTAGCACAAATGCTTGGACTAACAGAAAGTGATATTGATCACATTGACTATGATGTGCCTTCCTCATATCCAGGAGAGAAAGCTTATCAAGCATTTTTAAGATGGATGCAGAAGGAAGGTCACTATGGTGCTACCTATGATGTTTTATTACTGGCATTGTGTAGAGCTACAAATATCAGTGACTGTAAGAGTATCACCAATGCTTGGTGGTATGCTGACCAATACTTGAACAAACTTGCTGAACAGTCCACTCCATTAATACATTTTGACCTATAGCTTTAACAACACATAGCATTAATGATGTAACTAGCCTGTTTACCTACATAATTATCAAATACTTTCACACATGTATACATGCACACACACAGAGTAGCTATATATCGCCGCCTCAAACTGATCTGCAATTCGTTGCTCATGAATATAATATTATGACTCGTTTCAAAACCACTTTTATTTTGTTGTAATTTTTTCATGCTTGTTGTTTAGATCAAACATTTCGCTGCTTGTCTGAAGATTTTATCCCTATCCCAATGGAAGGCATCCACTCACTTAGCTAAAGATGCTGAGTAACCCATTTACAAGCGTTTTTATTTAGGCTAGGTGAAGGAAATGCCAGGGGTTGGATATAGGCCACAAACAATACAGTTATAACAGGTTTATATAATTAAACTACAAGCAAAACTGGAATGCATGATGTTGACTTGCAGCAAACCCAACCCTGTCTGGTTTCTATCACATGGTCTGGGCCAAGTGATCATAATTTGCTCTTGGATTTGCTGCCTGGCAGCACTTGGTTTTTCCTTGTAACAAACAAATGTTTATCAATTGATGCAGCAATGGTACCACATACTTCTACAATGGTCTGTTTACTTATACATATATCTTTAATGTATGAATTTCTTTCCAACGGTTTCCTGATCAGCTAACAGGTTATTCTTGCTTACAAATTAAAGGCACTCACTAGTGTTTCTTCTGCATACTGTGCAAGTGATCTCAAACACATTACACAAATCTATATACACTTGTCTCATTACACACAGGGTCTTATGTGAATGATAAACAGAATACAGGTAAACAAACTGCAATTTGGATATAAACAAAACATGCATTGGTGTAAATTCTACTAATAAAAAACAATACAAAATTTTGGAGCATAATTTACTATAAAAGTACTGTGGAGAGAGTGAGCTATTCTTACAAGATGTATGCATTAGTCATCATAATAGTCTGGAGTGGTTGTCAAATGTTGTAATTCTGAATTGAGAAAAAGATCTGCTCTTCTACCTTGCATTATACAAGACCGAATGATCTCGACAAACAGAATCAAAATCTGTAAAGAAATATGACATCATTATTAATGGGTCATAATTATACAGTATGGTCTGTATATATTTAGGATTGCACTTTCTCACAAAAAATAATATTAACCAGAAACCAGCCTTACAATACCTTAAATGGTGCCTTGCCAGTATTGGTTAGGTAATAACCAAGCCCAAAGTACCTCCCACTGGAAGATTTCCTGGATTAGGAAATATAAAGTACAGGGTAGAGTGAACTTTGTATTATTTTGAAGAAACTTGTAATGTTGCAATAAAAGTACCTATTCGATCCATTGAACAAACCAATCTCTATCAACAGTAAAATAAAAGAATACAACTGTTGTGGAGATTGCTGAATTTTTGTTCCAAAATTACTAGCATTTATTCAATTTTTAATAGATGTTGTTGGGTACAAAATAAAATTTTGTAATTTTTGTAACAGTTGTAGCTTTGTATGGTTGTTTGAGTCAGGCAGTAGCTCTAAAATTTTTTTTAGAATTTTGTAGTAAACTATTGGAAGCATTTTGTGCTGAACACTGAAAGAATATGTAATACAGGGCAGAAGCCTGAAATGATGCTTATTATGCTAGTATTACACCAGCATTATGCTTGATGCTTTTGCTACCTATAACGGCTGATGGCTTCCCTATGTTTGCAATGGGAATTGCCCACTGAATACATGGATTGATTGCAGAGGCATTGCTTCTTTGTTTGTGACAACATGTAATGGGTTGAACATCTCATAATGGCCACTTCGCAAAACACCAAGCAAGGAAAATTAATTTTGATTAGGCATCATTAAAGTAGCGACATACCTATTATACCTGAACATACACTTACTGGAATTTTCTGCTAACTGATTGACTGACTGACTGACTGACTGACTGACTGACTGACTGACTGACTGACTGACTGACTGACTGACTTAGTTACTAATGCAAACAAGATAGTGACTAAGACTTCAGGCTTGATTTTTTCACTGCTAGACATGATTTCAGCCCGACAGGTGCCTTTTGGCATAATAATGCATGCATCATGGACTTACCTCGTTTGTACTGCTGTGTAATGGGTTGAACACAAAATATTATGGCTATATATTTCATTTTCAGTAACTGATTGGTGGGGGTGCATGTTCAGACACAAATACGTCTTTGTTCTTTTGATGTGGAACACCAGTCATAATTGTGTTACAAAAAAAAAGAAGTCAACAAACAACTACAAGGACACAACAGGAATTTAAATTTTAAGGAATCAGAAATAAAATGTGTGGGCAGCTGGTGGCCTGTACAACCTTTTTGACTGCTTTTTTTTTGTCTATATGATCCCTAATAATCCTAAATTATTTTCCTTGTACTTGTACATCTTTCCAATTTAAAAAGCTGACTGGTTTCTGGCAACTGGTGAAATCTTCCTAGAACTGTGCCTCCCTGAGTCTCTTTGTTGGCAAGCTTAACATAGAGTGAAAATCTCTACTTTGACATCAAACAAAATAATTGTTATGACATGCAATGCTAGTATAAAGTGTCCAGCTGGCACCTGACGTTTTGTGAGAATTGTATAAATTAAGAATGTAATAATTCCTATAGCAGACAACTTACCCACCATACAGCACAGATTCCTGAAGTGATTATGACAGCACTGAAATCAACACTCTCATCAATGAGAGACTGTATGTAAGCAGAGCCATTATCACTATGACGACGATGTGAGAACTGACAAAGCTCAGTGTCATAACAGTACTCGGCATATGTTAGTGCTCCATATACTGCACCACCAACCAGTATAATAACAGTGATGAATATCAGGAACAGTTTAACAAAGATGAAGACGATCTTCCACTAAAAATAAGCAAATGAAATACATGTACATTTATCAAGACACATAGTAGTGTGTTGTCTGACCAAGAAAGCCAGCTCATTAATGTGCATATTGACAGGAAGAAAGAAAATGCTGATTTCATGCCAGCATAGCTCCATGGTCCCTTCTCCAAAGTACACCATTTTTTTGCATAACAGCTGCCCACCAGGTAGAGTATACCACACAGCAAATTTGATTAAATTATTCATGAGATATGGGCGACCAAATTAAAATTTTGATTTTTTCTTTGTTAAGGGGTCTATGGGGGTCTGATTAAGAACATATGTGACCAGATTTTACAGAACCGAACCAAATCGCACATCAGGCAAAATCAAACTAACACCACCAGTGGATAGCTACACTATCGTACTACAAGTTTTGACCCTCAGCACTACTCAAACTACACGAGGCTGGTTTTAATAGACGTCTTTTCTGGGTGGTGTGGAGTGTCCAAATGGCGGTTTCAGGCCTTGTGAAGGACCTGGCTTGGCAAGAATCAGTGGTTTATGGTGGACAGCCTTATAATGTTGGCCAGACGTGTTCTCTGTAGATTTTGCTACATATCAGCCACTAGGGAGCCAGCACGGCCCTGTAATCTCATCCAATCGTGGTCTGCCTCCATTTTGAGGCCTATCTTTTGCCCTCCCCGCCGCCCCCCAGCCTCCACCCCTTTGTGAGCACTCGTGATACTACTTCGCTCGTCCAACTGCTCAGATTTTCTATCTTATTTGGCGGGAAACTGTACAAGTAGCTACAAGTACTGGAAGTGGCTTGAAAGGTAACAGATTGATGCATCTTTTGTGTAAATTTCATACGTGTGCTTGCTATCCTTGGAGAGTTATGCTGGCTTCAATTCTTTAAAACCGTTTATCTCGAAACTTCTAATGTGCGATTTGGATCGTTTTTCCAAAATCCAGTCACATATAAAGGCAAATTTATGTACTAAAGTTTGCAAGGAATCTGATAAGTATCCACAGTGCTATGAGCATTTATATGTGTAAAATAGATCAAGTTTTTGTCTCGATTATAGAGTAAACTGCTTATGGGAATTAGTGTTACCACGATACATCGATAGTATCAATATAACAAGGTGGTGATATGATATGATATACCAATCAGTTATATCAATGGTTGCACAATAGTGGTGCCGCTTAGTGTAATGATGTGGGGGAGGCCAGACATATGGTATTTGGCATTTAATTAAGTTATGTATTGATAGTATAGTGTGGTAAACAAGCCAACCCCAAGATTGCCTGACACAATTGTGAAATATGGGTTTTCAAAATTCAGCTTAATTGGGTTTTCATTCAGCTTAATATGGGTTTTCAAAATTCAGCTTAAATATGGGTTTTCAATTGAGCAAGATTGCCTGACACAATTGTGAAATATGGGTTTTCAAAATTCAGCTTAATTTCTTCATTTTTTTCTTCTTTTTTCCTTTCTTCATTTAGGGGGCTTGGGGGGCTTAGATTATTCTTTTTGCACACTTTACAAAAACCATTGTAAGATACAAATGCATAGAGTTGATTTTCTTGAGCTTTGGTAGATTTTAAGAACGTAATGCGGCACAATCATGTACCAGGTTTGGTGCAAATCTGATTAATAGTCATAGAGCTCATGTACATATGGATGATTATTTGCATTAAAAAGGCTGACTTGGTGTCATGGCTGCAGGGTAAACCACTTATGGGAATAACTTAAAAATCAGTATACACATAGGTTAACTATCATAGCTCAAACATTTTGTGGTTTAAAAGAAATTGCATTGACAGCTACAATGTTACAAGGCAAAACCCACAAACAACTGTAAATCGTGGGGTCGAAATACTCTAATAGAACAGTCAACGTGGGGTAAAAAGAAGCAAGAAAATGTCAAAAAAACTAACCAGCATTCAAACCAAGGTTCTCCATACCGAACATCCAAACCCTTAACCACTGAGCCGCTGCTATCACGGCTGATCAATTCACTTAATTTCTACTTTATCCTTTATAAATGAAAATTCTAGCTAAAATAATCTCATAGATCTACCAATGGATAGAAATCCTCATAAAATGCGTGCTCTATTAGAGCATTACAAAAGTAATCAAATAAACTCTGTAATACAATACTATTGCAACTTCTCTAGTATTCCATCGAATCAAAGCTGATATTACAGCCATTTTAGGTGGGTAGTAAACTTACACCACTAAGACCTACTTGCGCCAATCACCATCATCATAATGGACAAATTTCATAATAATGAAAAAATCAACCGTTGCCCCTAGCAACCTAAATTTTACATCATTTGTAGGTGTCAATGTTTTAAGTCACCTCTCCAAGTTTTAAAAGGATAGCATATATAAGTCACGAGATATGACATTTCGAAGTTGCAATTTTCCCATACATTGTCAATGAGAGGGGCAACAGTTGCCCCTTCTCGGTAATCACACAAATCATGGGATTTAAAGAATGTCATATCTTATGACCTATATACACTATCCATTTAAAACTGGGAAAAATTATTGTTGACATTCACACATACAAAATTATGTAAAATTGAGATGTGTACTTTTGAATTTTTGGTTTTTGCATACGTTGAAATACCTCATTTTTGTGACTGCCCAGAAGGGGCAACTGTAGCCCTCTCACATAGATAAGTATGGGAAAATCACAAATTTCAAATTGTCATATCTTATGACATATATGTGCTATCTTTTCAAAATTTGGAGAAGTTACTTTAGACATTATCACCTAAAAATAATGGAAAATTCAGGTTGCTAGGGGCAACGGTTATTATTATATGCTATAAAGCCTTATTATGGATTTTGTCCATTGTCATAATATAAAGTGCTAACTAACTTGTGTCAACAGGCTGTAAATTGTATTTTAGCATTAAAAAGGTGCAGGATTTGCTTTGTAAAAATTGATCAACTGCAACTTATAACGTTTTGCATGAAAAGTTGAGATACTCTAATACAATAGTCACTACAAAATCTTAATAGACATTTAGTATACTTATAACTTGGAAGGAATTTACTTTGTTATAAAAACGCTATTGCAAATAAATACAGACACTAAATATATATTACAACTTTATATAGCCATAAACAAGCAAGCACAAAATTATATCAGTATAAATTGGCTTTGGTATCATATCTGTAAGTATTTTTTCTGAGTACTAGTTTGTCTTATATCATTGTCATTGCATCTGTAGATAAAAAGAACAATGATTTGTGTACAAACAAACCTCAAAGCCAGTTATGGTTGGCTTTGGGTATATATTTAAATACAAAAGAAGTGAAATCCACACAAAACAGCCAAACTGTATAAAACGGTGCAGCCTTCAAAAAGTCTCAGTGAAAAAAGTTGTGAAATCAAAGATGGTAGCCATTTCATGGCTGCAATGATGTTAATGCACAAGGCCATTATTAAAATTTATTATCATCCACATTATTGCAGCAATTTCATGGCTGCACCTTTGATTTCACAACTTTTTCACCCAGGCTTTTTGAAGGCCGCACCCTTTTACACAGCTTGGCTGTTTTTGGTTGGAAATCAGTTGACATGTACACTGAAGTAGGGATATGTGTGTACAATACATGCTGTGTGTGGTTTGTGTGTGTGTGTGTGTGCGCGTAGTGTAGTTGCCTCAGAGTAATGGTTGGATAAGGTGAGAAAAATATTTGAATAATTTTCATATCAATGAAAGTGATTGGAATGTGGTATATAGTGCAAGAAAGAGATCAGTGGAGTCAGTTGTGTGTAACACCCTCTTTATTATCTGCAGATGCAGTTGTTTGTGACCAATGTATGTACCCACCAATTATGCTGGCATAACGTTGAGCACAATAGGTGCCTGAAAGCATTGAGTGTAATGCTAGTATAATAAGTGTTGTGCCATACCATGCCGTACTATAAATCCTTGCTTTTCAAAATACAAATAACAGAAAAAGATTGATATACTCTAATAGAACAGTCAGTAACTCTAAAATGATGATCAAGCAGCTGACTGTTCTATCCTTTTGAAAAACAAAGATTTATAGTCTCTACTTCAGCCACTTATTGTTTACCCATAAAGTTCACATTTATTAGCAATACATGGGAAGGATCTGAGGCATAAATGTAGAACATATTGTGAGCATATACAGTAATTAGCAATAGTTTGGAACATCGCTCAAAATGTGAGGCATATAAAAACGTAATCGGCAGGTCCCTACTGATGTGATAGATATTTCAGGATATAGCTACTTACATAAAGGCGTGATAACATCAGATCCAGACACACAGCAGGGAGCAGCAACAGTATGATAATTGGCCCCATCCACCATCAAACATTTAAGCAACACCAGAACATGTCAAGGCAAAAGTGTCTACGTTGTGGAAATGGTGGTAGTGTCTAATTGATTCTGTCTACTATATATTAGCAGATAGATATCATTTGCCAAGGTGGTCTGCAGTCCAGTCCAGGTCAGTGTGTAGTGTATAGTGTGTGTGTGTGTGTGTATGTGCGTGTGTCTGTGTGTACATGTGTGTGTACAAAGAGCATGATCTATAAAGCTGCTGTGGTGCTGGGCATTCTGATACATGCTGTGGAAACTTGGCCTGTGAAGCAGAGAGAGGTGCACACTTTAAAGATATTTCGCTATGCTGTTTGAGAACACTATTATGTAGGTGTCTTGCAAGCTTTGAATAAGTAAGGAAGGGCTGGTTTGCCTGTACCTAGGCATAACTATCACCTAACAAGAAACGCACACAGAAAATCTGTTGTTATGAAAATCATACAAAATGCAGCCATACACTTACATATTATGCACATAAACACAAGTATAAATACATATATGTGACTGGATTTGCAAAAAGGTACCTTTTCACACACAAAATTTGACCTAGTTTATGAACGTTGAAACTTCACAACCTTTTGAAATTTTCCATGTGTGTAGCTACAGTATCTGGCTACAGTTTGATACTAAGAGTAAGTTAGTCACTATAAGGAGTCAAGTATTACATCATTTTGTTTGTTGGTATGTAAAATGTGTGAAAAAGTTTTTGAAAATCTGGCCTCATATATCAGTATCACTGCAGCAATTAAAGTTAGCAAATTTTTTCAATACATTCAAACATTGTCCCACACATTTACATCCAGTTGCTTACATCTCTCTGATTGATGAAGGCAGAAACACACTCAAACATTAGCAACAGGATAGCAACTATGACAGCCATCATACCACCCATTATGTCTGCCACACAGGTACGTCGCAGTGAAGGATAATCAGGAGAATAACACAGCTCTGTTGGTTCTGTGCTGCTATATGCATAGTAATTGCCAATAATTAGAATAGCAAGGATTGCAACTATTTCAAGTATCTGAAAGCAAAATAGAACATTTCATATCAAATACATGTAATACGATGCAGACACTCCATACAATCTTATAGGTTAATCGTTATCTAATTTATATCAAAGTTGAATAATGGATATGACCAGTAGCACATCAAATCCTACGGACAAGGGAGCATGTAATTATCTCTGTGAACAGCAAAATTCAAACATGGCTGCCATGAATTATAAAAATAACTTTTAAATTCCTTATTAGGACATTATACATAGGTGCATGCTTGAGTATGTCATGTTACCGGGATGACAAAGTGAAGCTATGGAAACAAAGTTGAAAGGTAAGATGGAAGAATGGTATCACAGGCATGATACGTAGGACAGCGTTTCTAAATTTGCTAGTAACACGAAATTACTCCTATGGACTATTCCAAGCTGTTCCTTTGGCTTGATGGACTTCCTATCGAAGCAGCTTTACTCCCTTTACACAAAATTATGGAGTAGCAACACATTCTGTACATCCTTGTTGCACGTAAGAATGATGTAACTAATGATATACGCTATTAGCATAAGACGTCATGTATGAATTTTGCCTGTAATGTTAGTAGTGCACGGAGTTGCATGTTCCCTTGTCCATACGATTCAATGTGCTCCTGATATGACATGTTTGTGTACTTTTTCCGGTATAGATATCCCAGACAGTCCAGCTTATGTAGAAACTATAAACTCTAACAAAATATTCACTTATTACTTTTCCATTCACCTACCTCATGTCGGAAATCTGCTACCCAAACTTGTCTCTAGGTAATGGTCTACTTTAGAACATTGAATACAGAAATCTCTTTTTTCTAAATGATAGGGATAATCATACAGTATGGGAGTACTGTACAGTAGGTATGGGTCATGAAGGTTGGTCTTTTTGTCAAAAACACTACTTCCAAGTCCAGCCTCACTTTTCTTTCATGGAATATTGGGTTGGAATAATGAAGCCTAAACACACGATCAAAGCTCATTTCAACAAGAGCTTAGAGTAACTAACTATAGCTGAAAACTTGAAGCAGAGTGGCCACTTTGCTTTTAAATAATTGATAGCTGGGGTACCGTTCAGATGCAGTTATGGTCGTTGGTTTGTTTATGGTCTGCTTATTACACAGTGTCACAAACAAAGAACAGTACAACACCACTTCTACATAATATTATTTTAATCCAGTCACTACAAAAAATTACAGACGATTCACATTTAGTCAGTACAATGAAACCATGCATTATGTGCTACCTGTGAATCAACACCTACGTGGTAGTGGACAAAGAAATGGGATACAAAGAAGGACAAAGGTAAATCCATAATATACTAGTGGGGCAAAAAAATTATTAATTTTCAACAAGTAGAATAGGGATCAAAGATTTGATTTTGAAAAAAACTGCGTAAACAAGAAGTAATAGGGATGATAATCCACAAAATTCTATGCATCATCAGTTCAAAGCAAGTTATTTGAATAGTGTACACTCAATTTGCGATTCCTATTTCAACATTTTAACAAAATTTAACCACAAGTTGAAATAGGAATCGCAAATTGAGTGTACACTATTCAAATAACTTGCTTTGAACTGATGATGCATAGAATTTTGTGGATTATCATCCCTATTACTTCTTGTTTACGCAGTTTTTTTCAAAATCAAATCTTTGATCCCTATTCTACTTGTTGAAAATTAATAATTTTTTTGCCCCACTAGTTTCATGATTTTTTTCATGTCCATGCACATGGACTACTTCTTAAATATACGTTCAACAGTACATGATTGTTTAATAAAGAAACCCATTGTAATATCAACTGGCAATAAACAATTACATAAATAAGTTTAATAAACAATTAGTTAACAATACAGTTAACAATACAGTAAACAATACCACTTTCCTTTGACGAGTAGATAAATCCACTAGTGTGACCGTTTACTGCAACGAAGCGGTGCGAAATCTCAACACGAGTAAAACACACGCTTGACAAAACGTGGTCGACTCCAATTAAAGTGCTGAGTATACGGAGTATCCCGCTTTTTATTTTTCAATCGCGCACGGAAGGGACACACCCCTTTTCAATTCGAAATTTACCAGTGTGTTCCAATAGCTTACAAGCCTTGTTATGTCGACTCTTAGCTGGTAAACAGCTGAAGAATATAATAGAAAGTATACACGAAAGGCGTACAGTAATAGTTTAAGTGACGAGGTGCGGGCCACACCCCCTTCACTGTCTCGTAATGAAGGAAGTCTAAAACCCGAGTTTCAGTGAACAATAGTTATGTTTAATGTTTAGTGTGATACAACTTGATGCATTTTAGTCCTGTGAGCTAAAGCAATGGAATTTTAAACAATTCTATATTATCATCTGTATGGCTTCTCGATCGAATTGCGTCTCGAAGAGTGATTCTTGCTCTATATCTCGCAATCGCATTAGAGAGGGAAGATTTTAATACCACACAGACCTGGGTACGAATGTTTTTAAATACGCCATACGTTTTTAGGGCTGATATCTACTTCCTACGAGCTGTAGGCGCGCGAAACAAGAAAGAAAGAAAGAAGAAAGAAAGAAGAAGATGGAGAATCTAACCATTTTCAAAATTTAAAAAAACACCTAAAACCATTTCCCTTACTTTTAATACTTGTTGGCTAGTGTTGTAAACACAAAAGAAAGGTCTAGAATGTTTTAGAAATAAAATCTAAAGCCCGGAAGGCTGCTTTTGGCGTGCGTTCTATTAGAGTGTTTTGAAAAATTTCTGCCTGATCCCTATTATGTACCACTACCGTGGTACATGATATATATATTCACTATAGCTACTGTGGGTAGGCAAGAAGGCATGGCTCGGGCCTAAGCAGTGTCGAAACCAAGTCCATAGCATTAACCATTATAGCCAAGTTATGTTAGGCTGAAGGCATTAGTCAGTTAGTTAGCCAGTGGAAACACAGTTACTCATTTATAGTTACTCTGAAGCCTAATTTGGGATAGGTCATTCCTAATACTACCAAGCTGTCATGAAGGAAAAGTGAGGCTGGTTTGGGTGATATATGTTTCTGCAAGAAAGCCCATTGAAACCTCCTCCATGACCTTTACTATGCAGTACTACCATACTGTATGACCAGACCATGACATGACGCATGGATCATAAATGTACAATAATAGAGTTGCTAGCCCAGCTAGCCTATGCTTAAATTGGTATTTCTACCATTATTTGTTTGCATGTAGTTCTGGCAGAAAAATACTGAAACAAAAGCGAACTGGCCATGTAGGTTACTAATTGACAGTCAAGGCTCATTCAGATGCAAATTATATGTCTGGCACCATTCTTTCCTTTGACATGGAATGTGCAGAGCTTGTGAAATGTCATTTGTGGGGACCATTCTACAGAACCGAACCAACTATATTATAGAGGTATGTTCCTGAACCATTTTTGGCAGGTTTTGATAAACCTATTTTTTGCCATTTTTGGCAACTTTCAAAGCTGCCAAAACTGGCAACTTCCAAAGCTGCCAAAACTGGCAACTTCAAAAGCTGCCAAAACTGGCAACTTCAAAAGCTGCCAAAACTGGCAACTTCAAAAGCTGCCAAAACTGGCAACTTCAAAAGCTGCCAAAACTGGCAACTTCAAAAGCTGCCAAAACTGGCAACTTCAAAAGCTGCCAAAACTGGCAACTTCAAAAGCTGCCAAAACTGGCAACTTCAAAAGCTGCCAAAACTGGCAACTTCAAAAGCTGCCAAAACTGGCAACTTCAAAGCTGCCAAAACTGGCAACTTCAAAGCTGCCAAAACTGATAACTTCAAAAGCTGCCAAAACTGGCAACTTCAAAAGCTGCCAAAACTGGCAACTTCAAAAGCTGCCAAAACTGGCAACTTCAAAAGCTGCCAAAACTGGCAACTTTTAGAGCTGCCAAAACTGGCAACTTTTAGAGCTGCTTCAAAAACGTATCACTAGCAGCTTTATGTTATTTCCAAAAGTGGCATAAATTCCATGTTGTTTTATAGTTGCAAAAGTAACTTTTAATTGTGGGATTGAATTTCAGTTTGGGGTTTCAAAACTGGAAGCTTTTATAGCTACCGAAATTGGCAAGATTATAAGTCCAAACTTGGTAAGTTTATAAAATTTCCAAAATGGGCAAGTTCTGTAATTACCAAAATTGGCAAGTTTCGTAATATCCAATGTTGGTAAGTTTATACTTTCCAAAATTGGAAAGTTTGATTTTCCAAATTGGCAAATTAGAGTTTCCAAGATTCCATTATTGGCATGAAGTAGGGATGCCAAATTTGGCAATAAAAACGATAATTATAAACATCTTATTTCTTGCCAAAAATGGAAACTCAAACCCACAATCAATGGTTACACATACCACTATATAAGTAAAACCCGATACCTTCCAATTTTGGAACAACTGTTAAGATGCTTGTGAGAGAAATTGAAGCACTTACTGGTTCCATGACAAAGCTGTGTATACTCTCCTTAGCTTGCCAAGGAAAATACGTTGCTCTATTTTTTTGCAATAATTCAGATTCCACATAATGCCAATGTTGGCAATAATGGGGTTACGAATTATTGCCAAATTTGACAAAAACGGTCCTGCCAAATTTGGGCTTAAAAGAGCCAGTTTTGGAAGCTTGGTAACTTTTACATTAATTCTGTTGTAACAACTTTGAAGTTGCATTTCGTAAATTGCCAACAATGGCAAAATAAAATTCTTTACATTGCCAGACTTTGGTTTTAAGGGTGTTCCAACTTTGGCAATAACCCAAAAGCTGCAAAATATGGAACCCAATAGATTGACAAAAATGGCAACATGTTGGATCTACATTTGGCAAAATATGGACAATGCTAAATTTACCAACATCTGAGATAGCCTAATTTTGCCACAATTGGCAAAAATATGATACCGAATGTTGCCAAAACTGGCAAAAAGCAGGTTTATCAAAACCTGCCAAAATTGGCTGTTGAACATACCTGATATTATAGCATCAATCATGAAGTCACGATATACACTTATAGGCACACCACACTAGGTGCCGCTCAAATACAATGTCCTCTTTTGAGAGCACGAGCAATTAAAAATCTTGCTAATTAAAGGGAATGGCACCCATTTCGTTCATGAGTATTCATCCCAGGATGAATACTCATGACCAAAACAGGCCCTTAATTAGCAAGTTTTTTAATCGCTTGCACTCTCACAAGACGATGTTGCATTTAAGTGGTATCATATATAAGGTGGCCACTAATGAAGGTTTCACTGTATATATATCTAATCCAAAACAGCCAAGCTGTAAAAAAACAGTGTGGCCCTCAAAAAGGCTATGGTGAAAAAAGATGTGAAATCCAAGTTGGCGGCCAAGAAATGGCTGTGATGGTAGGTTAATGGTAAAAATTTTAATAACAGCAATTTAGGTGAAATTTTGTAAGCGGCACAAAATTCACCTATATTGCCGTTATTAAAATTTTTACCATTAACCTACCATCACAGCCATTTCTTGGCCGCCACCTTGGATTTCACATCTTTTTTCACCATTGCCTTTTTGAGGGCCGCACTGTTTTTTTACAGCTTGGCTGTTTTGGATTAGATTTCATTTCTTTTTGTATTTGTATACCCCAAAGCCGGCCTATGGCTGGCTTTGGGACTTTTTTAACCTGTCTTTTTTTCTTTACCACAGGAAGAAGAAAAGATGAAGCAGATGTACCTTAAATATTTCTGATTTAAATCAGTAAATGTACAAATTATATATATATATAATACATATATTTATTATAGAACTCTCCATGGTGGTTTCTTTGTAACTGAACACTCTACAAGGTGACTTCTTCTTGCTGCTCTCTCTACAGGGTGAATAGTTTGTAGCTGAACAATCTACAAGGTAACTTCTTCTAGCTGATCTCTTTACAGGGTGATTTGTTTGTAGCTGAACTATCTACAAGGTAACTTCTTCTAGCTGATCTCTCTACAGGGTGATTTGTTTGCAGCTGAATTCTGTGCAGGTGATTTGTTTGCAGCTGAGGTCTTTACAGAATGGTTTCTTTGTAGCTGAACTCTCTACAAGGTAACTTCTTCTATCTGATCTTTCTACAGGGCAATCTGTTTGTGGCTGAATTTTCTACAGGGTGATTTCTTTGCAGCTGAACTCTCTACATGGTGGTTTCTTTATAGCTGTACTCTCTACAAGGTAATTTCTTCTAGTTGATCTCTCTACAGGGAGATTTCTTTGTAGCTGAACTCTCTACAGGTGATTTGTTTGCAGCTGAACTCTCCACATGATGGTTTCTTTGTAGCTGAACTCTCTACAAGTTAATTTCTTCTAGCTGATCTCTCTACAGGGAGATTTGTTAGTAGCTGAACTCTCTACTTGATGGTTTCTTTGTAGCTGAACTCTCTACAGGTGATTTGTTTGCAGCTGAACTCTCTACATGATGGTTTCTTTGTAGCTGAACTCTCTACAAGGTTACTTCTTCTAGTTGATCTTTCTACAGGGTCATTTGTTTGTAGCTGAACTCTCTACAAGGAATCTTCTTCTAGCTGAACTCTCTACAGGTGATTTGTTTGCAGCTGAACTATCTACATGATGGTTTCTTTGTAGCTGAACTCACTACAAGGTAAAATCTTCTAGCTGATCTTTCCCAGGGTGATTTGTTTGTAGCTGAACTCTCTACAAGGAAACTTCTTCTAGCTGATCTCTCTACAGGGAGATTTGTTTGTAGCTGAACTCTCTACAGGTGATTTGTTTGCAGCTGAACTCTCTACATGATGGTTTCTTTGTAGCTAAACTCTCTACAAGGTAACTTCTTTTAGCTGATGTCTCTACAAGGTCACTAGTTTGTAGCTGAACTCTCTACATGATGGTTTCTTTGTAACTGAACTCTCTACAAGGTGACTTCTTCTAGCTGATCTTTCTACAGGGTGATTTGTTTGTAGCTGAACTCTCTACAAGGAATCTTCTTCTAGCTGAACTCTCTACAGGTGATTTGTTTGCAGCTGAACTATCTACATGATGGTTTCTTTGTAGCTGAACTCACTACAAGGTAAAATCTTCTAGCTGATCTTTCCCAGGGTGATTTGTTTGTAGCTGAACTCTCTACAAGGAAACTTCTTCTAGCTGATCTCTCTACAGGGAGATTTGTTTGTAGCTGAACTCTCTACAGGTGATTTGTTTGCAGCTGAACTCTCTACATGATGGTTTCTTTGTAGCTAAACTCTCTACAAGGTAACTTCTTTTAGCTGATGTCTCTACAAGGTCACTAGTTTGTAGCTGAACTCTCTACATGATGGTTTCTTTGTAACTGAACTCTCTACAAGGTGACTTCTTCTAGCTGATCTTTCTACAGGGTGATTTGTTTGTAGCTGAACTCTCTACATGATGGTTTCTTTGTAGCTGAACTCTCTACAAGTTAACTTCTTCTAGCTGATCTCTCTACAGGGAGATTTCTTTGTAGCTGAACTCTTTACAGGTGATTTGTTTGCAGCTGAACTCTCCACATGATGGTTTCTTTGTAGCTGAACTCTCTACAAGTTAACTTCTTCTAGCTGATCTCTCTACAGGGAGATTTCTTTGTAGCTGAACTCTCTACAGGTGATTTGTTTGCAGCTGAACTCTCCACATGATGGTGTCTTTGTAGCTGAACTCTCTACAAGTTAACTTCTTCTAGCTGATCTCTCTATAGGGAGATTTGTTTGTAGCTGAACTCTGTACATGATGGTTTCTTTGTAGCTTAACTCTCTACAAGGTATCTTCTTCTAGTTGATCTTTCAACAGGGTGATTTGTTTGTAGCTGAACTCTCTACAGTATGGTTTCTTTGTAGCTGAACTCTCTACAAGTTAACTTCTTCTAGCTGATCTCTCTACAGGGAAATTTCTTTGTAGCTGAACTCTCTACAGGTGATTTGTCTGCAGCTGAACTCTCTACATGATGGTTTCTTTGTAGCTGAACTTTCTACAAGATAACTTCTTCTATTGATCTCTCAACAGGGAAATTTGTTTGTAGCTGAACTCTCTACATGGTGGTTTCTTTGTAACTGAACTCTACAAGATGATATCTTCTAGCTGAACTATCTCTTTCCATACTTGCATGAACTCCCTACAAGGTAACTTCTTCTAGCTGATCTCTCTACAGGGTGAATTGTTTGTAGCTGATCTCTCTACAGGGTGACTTGTTTGTAGCTGATCTCTATACAGGTTACTTGTTTCTAGCTGGTCTCTTGAATTCTCTTCAGGGTGACTGCTCTATTAGCATGACTGCTCTATTAGAGTATCTTTATTATTATTATTATTTAATGGACAATTAAAATACAAAATTGATTAATAGGCCAAAGGCCTTTGACAATGTCCATGTCCAGTTTCTCTCCAATATTGGTCTAGTGAGTGTTTGAAAGAAGATATTGTTTTTGCCAGAACTACTTCGTCAGATAAGTCATTCCATTGTTGGATTATTCTAAAGTTGAAAAAGTGTTGACCAATGCTTCTGCAAATTCTTTGTTTAAAAAGTTTCATTGGATAGCCCCTGGTAACACTGTCTTGTTGTAATGTAAAGATATCTTTTGGGTCAATTTGATAGTATGAGTTTAGTATCTTAAACACTTCAATTAGATCTCCTCTTTGTCGTCTACAAAAAAGTGAGTGCAAATCTAGTTCTTGAAGTCTACCTTCATAAGATAGTGTAGAGATAGATGGTATCAGCTTAGTAGCCCTTCTTTGAACCTTTTCTAGTACGTCAATGTCCTTTGCTAAATGAGGGCTCCAGATTGGGGCACAATACTCTAGGTGCGGTCGAACTAAAGTTTTGTACAGCAGTGTAAATGATGGTGCTGATCTATTCTTGAAACTACGCTTCAGTCTTCCCAATACTTGGTTAGCATTACTTGCAATTTTGTGACAATGAAGACTTGAGCCCATGTCTGGTGTGATCCATACACCTAAATCTCTTTGTTCTGTTGTTAATTCTAGCTGACTATGAGCTCCTGAGGCCTGATCGTACAGGGTGTAGGTGTTGTGGTTTCCTCTACCTAAGTGTATCACGGTGCACTTTAAAGTATTAAACTTCAGTAACCAAAGTCTTGACCAGTTCGAGATAAAATTAAGGTCTTCCTGTAAAATATTGACATCTTGAGGTGTTTGGATAATTCTGTAAAGTTTAGAGTCATCAGCAAACATCTCTAGTGTACTTTGGAGTCCATCAGTTATGTCATTAACATACAGGATAAATAAAAGTGGGCCAAGCACTGACCCTTGTGGTACTCCACTTGTAACATTCACCCATCTAGAACTGCTACCATTAAGAACCACACGTTGTTGTCTACCAATCAAAAAGTTCTTTATCCATGTGAGAAGGTTGCCATTGATACCATAAGATTGTAGTTTACTTATAAGTCGTAAATGTGGGACGGAGTCAAAGGCTTTGGAGTAGTCCAAATAGATAACGTCAACACCAAACCCAGAATCAACAGCAGCAGACCATTTTCTGTGACATTCTAGTAAGTTGGTAAAGCATGATTTATGTTTCACGAAGCCGTGCTGGTTTGGGTTGAGTACCCTGTGTAGGTCAAGAAAGTCCCACAGTTGTTCCCTTATTATTGATTCAATAAGCTTAACTACTTGTGACGTAAGACTTATTGGTCTGTAATTAGATGGTTGCAATCTACTGCCTTTTTTAAGAATAGGTGTAACGTGAGCCTTCTTCCAAAGGTCTGGAAGTGTGCCAGAGTTCAATGATTGCTTTGTTAGTAAAAATAAAGGCTTAGCTAAAGAGGCAGCACATGATTTCAGAAAATGAGGATGTAAAGCATCAGGGCCAGGGGCCTTGTTTCCATTCAAGGAAAGTAGTTTGTAAAATATTAATTCTTCTGATATGTTAATGTCTGACAGTGTTTCAGAAATTCGGGTTGAAATGGCTGGAATATAACTTGACTCTTCTAAAGTAAAAGTGGACTTGAAAAAGCTATTTAACTCTTCAGAAGCTTCTGCATCAGATAAAGTCATTGTACCATCAGGTTTTTGCAAATGAGTGATGTCTGATCGATTTTTTTGTTTGCTGTTTAAGTAGCGATATAGCACTTTAGGATGAGTCTGTGAAAGTTGAATCAGTTTTGATTCAAAACTAGATTGGGAAGATCTTATCATTGATTTGACTGTGTTTCTATGTTGAGCATAGGTCTGATAGTCACTACTAGTCTTGGTGGTTTTCCACTTGTTGAATAATCTTTTCTTATTACAAACAGCGACTGATAATCTTCTGGACCACCAAGAAGGCTTAGCTTTGTTAGCTTTAGAAACTCTAGGAATGTAAATGTCAATAGCTGATGATACAGCTTGAACAAATAAATTGTAGTTATGGTCTATGTCATGACCTTCAAATCTTGACGACCAGTCCATTTCTTTGAAGTAACTGTTCAGGGAATCATAATCCCCTCTAAAATAATTGTAGGACTTAGTGGTTTTACTCCGTTTGTGTATTGCTCCGCAACAAAGTTCCCACATCAAACAATCATGATCACTAGAGCCAAGTGGGGGTAGGTGAACAAGGTTAGCGACATTATCAGGGTCATTTGTTATTATTAAATCTAAAATAGAAGACTTTTGACTAGGATGGTGGCGGGTAGGTTGAGTGGTATGCTGGGATAAAAAAGAGTCTTGCATTGCATCCAAAAACTTGGCTGAGAATGATGTAGGGCTACTGGAACAATAATGGTTGACCCATTCTATATCTGGGAGATTGAAGTCGCCAATAAGTAAAAGTTGATTGAAGCTTTGCTGAAGGGAGATGGTGTGAATTATGTCTAGGAGCTTAGAGCTGTTTAATTCAGTAGAGGAGGGTGATCTATAAACTAGTCCAACAAGCAGGGTGTTATTGGCAGGTAAAGAGATTAAGCACCATAATGATTCGTCAAAGTTGACTGTTTCAAGCTTTTGGCAAGGTGAGCATATGAGTGATTTGTGGACGTATAGAAGGACTCCACCACCGCGAGAAGCAGATCGGTCATTTCGTAAGATGTTGTAGTTGTCTAGATAGATTTCAGAGTCCTTAATACTACTGTCTAACCAGGTTTCAGTGATGCCAATGATATAGGGATTGTGTTGAGAAACAAGTAACTGAAGTTCACTGAACTTGTTAAAAATACTCCTGGCATTTGTTTGTAAACAAAGGAGAGAGTCAAGGGTAGTCACAAATTCAGTGTTACAATTAGTTGAGGTTGTACCGGGGGAGAATTTTACTCCTCCCTCCGGACAATCAGTCCGTTTTTTATCCGATAAAAATTTCCTTCCTTGTTCATGTCAACTAATTTGCTCCTAAGAAGTTTGTTATCTTTTTGCTGCTGTGGGGTAAGGTCAGGTGTAATGTAGATTTTACGAAAGCTACTTGGAGTAGAGTCATGACGTAAGTGAGCTTGATCTCTCACTTGCTGCACCAAGTTGGATTTCGTGTTATAACTCTGTGGCTTTAAGTCTGATTCTTCTACACCATTGATGAGCCTTTCTAAGATGATTTCTCCATCTGTAAAACGATTTTCAAAGCATTACCTCAAGCGATTTATCTGGTAGGCGTGGCAAGCAGTCGTTTTTTATTAGCTAATCTCGATTGCATAATTGTTACACACTGTTGGTATTTTCGTTGTATCTTCCTGGTTTTTGGCTCGATTTCCTTCAAACCACAAAAGGTTTGAGGTTCAATATTTAACTCATTCACCCACCGATTTTCAGCTTCTTCCCATACGCGGTTTACCCTGTAGACGTGACAGGTGTTATTTTTCGTGAATAATCTATCATAACTCCTTTCCTGTTTATCGTATTCTAGCCAAGTTGGTACAGAGATGCGCCTTTATACCCCCCTTCTGTGTGCCAAATTTTGAAGGCAATCGGATATTGCGTTCGCGTTTTATAGCAGTTTTTGTAGAAAAATAAGAAGAAATAAACGAAGAAACTAAGCCAATTTGTGAAGTCGCATATCTCGGGAACGCTTGATGCGATTACGCTCAAATTTGGAATGTGGAATGCTGAAGTTGGAGGGAGTGTCCACAGCAAAAATCGTCTTGTTTCACCAAGGAAGCACAGAGCTACGGAGGTGCGAAAATTGCGTTTTCTTTCTTCCTGTCAATATACTCACGGGTGTTACGCGCCGGCTTCTTGGGCCGCACGACACACTACCGTGTGTCTTGATAGAAGGCCTACTTAAATACAACTTATTGGGGGTATACTGGCGCTTGGAAAATTTTTCAGCAAGTTAGCTAGCATTAAATTACTGGCTAATAAGTGTTATCTTCAAAGTGCACATTTTCCTGACCCAAAATGCATCTGAAAGAGGTGCTATCATTATCCAACTACCGCTTTAGGGCTAGGGGATGTCAACAAAATGGCCTATGACACAGCTTATCACTGATTTATACTGAATAATTTATATATTGAATGGTGAGGTTACAGGGATTGCAGTGTACCAGCTAATGGGTTCGTTTGCCTTTCAGAGTTCCAACAGAGGAGGGTATTTGACTCTCAAGCATTAGTACATACATACACATTCTTATAATACTAGGCATTCCAGTATCTGAGATTTTTTTATAACAAAAATTTCCATAAATTCTCCAGTAGAACCCCTGGCACAAAATAACAACACATGTTTAACTTGTCATTGCTCCATCATCTGAGCTTCCTATGAAAATGAAGGGTTTGTCCATACAATGATCATTGTGGAAATCTTAGTTTTACATATTATGTGCATTACATTTAAGTAAGTTTTGTGTCAGTTTGTACTCCTTTAAAGACTTGAATAGTGTATGCAGAACGCTTTGAAACTAGGGCTGCATGATAATAACAACAATGTGGTTATCATGATACCTATATTATCGTGATACCTATATTATCATGATAAAGATATTTTTTATTATCGATATTTCAAGATAATAGTAAATCTCTATAAACTATTACAGCAGGTAGATGGTATACTCTTGTAAGTAAGGCGACAATCAGCTGTGCATGGTAATGCTAAAAATGATGATTTTTTTCAAGAGATGCTGCTTAAACAACACAAAACTGTGCATGTAAAAGCAATATGTGACCCACTGAGCAAAACCCGACTGTTTTTGCACATTCCTTGAATTGCTTTTCTGTTGCCTATGGTAACAAAGGAGTGGACAGCAAAAGTTTCAGCCTTTTGTGATGAATAGTCTTGGAGTTATAGGGCTAGAAAGTTGGAATAGGGATAAACTTGATTTATTTAATTTAATTTAATAATTGCTTTACAGAATTGGAATTACATACAGTAGAGGCTATAGTGATTACAGAGACATACAATTCTGAAGGACTACCAGTGTCCTGCACTGGTAGCCTAGAGCACTAACTACTTAACTACAAAAACTATACATGCATACATTTATATAATAGTTACAAATAATTATAATTGGTTGGTGCAGGAGTCTTGGAGCAGTGGGTACAAGGACACAGGTAATGAAAAGTACAGGGGGTATTATCAAAGTTAGCTAAAAAATGATTCCATAAAAATACTTTCAACTTTGGTTTGATTATACATCTAGTGATTGAGATAGGTCAATTATTGGTAAAGAGTTCCATAATCTTGGTAAACGATAAAAATATGAGTTCATGATAGGGTTGATATGGGCTGTCTTGGGGTATAACTTTGTGCCAGCAGATCTTGTTGAACCTGTAGTAAAGTTGGTATAGTTCAAGATGTCAAATTTATCTGATGGATTTTTGATGGATTTGATGAAGAATATGTCGGCAATTTCGTAAATGTACATTAGTGGCAACATACCAGTTTGTATTAGCCTTGTTTTATAGTCTGATTGATAGTTTGATAATATGAATTTGGTGGCTCTTCGTTGGACTTTCTCAAGTGATTCAATGTCTTTTAACAGGTATGGCCTCCACCGTGGGGAGCAATACAGTAGCTTTGATCTAACTAAAGTGATATACAGAGATTTTCTGGCCTGGGGACAATTGGAGTCCTTGAAGACCCTACGCAATAAGCCAAGAGATTTATAGGCATTAGAAGAAATCATTTCATAGTGTGCTTGCCATGTTAGCAAATTAGTAAAAACAATCCCAAGGTCTTTACAGCTGGAGGATTCATCAATTGAATGACTGTTGACATGATATGTAGAGTTGAATTTGCGATGGTAGCTCATAAACACAAACTTTGAAAGATTAAATGAGAGAAAGTTGTTAATGGACCAGTTGAATAATGAATTGATGTCTTCTTGGAGATGCTCAATGTCTAATGTTGATGTGATTTGTCTGAATAATTTTGTATCATCAGCAAACTCAAATAGGTCTGATGTGACAATTGATGGGAGGTCATTGATAAATATTAAAAAGAGCAAAGGACCCAGAATACTCCCCTGTGGCACGCCAGAGATAACAAGTAAAGTGCCGGATAGGTGGTTGCCCACAGAAACACACTGGGTTCTGTTGTGTAGATAAAACTAAACCAATTCCATAAGGTGCCAGTGATTCCCATGTTCCAAAGTTTAACTAGGAGTTCATTAAGCGGCACACTATCGAAAGCTTTTCAAAAGTCAATGTATATAGTATCTATTTCATCTTTTGATGTTATTATTTGAACAGCAATAATACGCAAATAAATTACAAGCGCTTATTTAACCGATCACAACTCATGCATGGGCGTAGGAACAGGGGGGCCACAGGGGCCAGGGCCCCCCAAGTCTGTGGCCATGGATAGATATAACAGGCCAGGGCCCCTCCAGTTTGCAGCAGGAATCATTTTTACAGTAATGCACCATGTGACACGTAATAATTATAGATCATTGGCCTACTTGGACACTGATAAGCTATGTTCCTTCCTCACCGAGTGAAATGTTGGTCCTAGTTTATTTGAAATAATATTAGAGGCGCTTAAAATGCTGTGATAATAAGCTACACCTCACGTGTGATTCGTGTTAGAAAATAATTAAAGATTATCTGTGCAGCTGCAGAGAGTTAACTTATATCTCAGTCTCACTGTCAGAAAACTTTGTCAGAATTAATCCGTAGTCGTGGTAGACCTATTTCAATGAGTCCAGTTGTTAGTGAAGGAGCTTCTAGCGAGGCTTCTAGCGGTTCCCAAGTGGTTCTAGCAGAGGTAGTATTGTTCTAGCCCTGGCTCTATCCCTAATAACGAACCTGTGATGGAGGAAGCTGAATCAGAGCAGTCCCACTTCCCCCTGCACTTTCCAGACAACTACGGATCTGCGAAATGTAGCTAATAGCTACTCAGGGGGGAGATGTTAATTCATTAATTCATCCATATAAGTAATTTATAACTAACTATCCTATCTATGTGTATTTCTGGGGGTAGATTTAACAACATGAAATTAGTTCAAGTAACAGCCCCTTAAAAGCCTTATTAATTGTGTTTTGTGATGTCATCATTCTATCACATCGTTAACGTGGTATACAAGGTTGCTATAAGATTACTTATCTAGCATAACTGTGATTATAATTATTGGCTAAAATTGCCTCCAGATTCAACCTCATAGCTCCTATTTTTCAAAATTTTCCTGCAGGGGCATGCCCCTAGACCCCCCTAGAAGGAGAGCATGCAAAGTTCATGCACTGTGCATGTACCCACAAGTAGCTACACTCTCCTCCACCACTGCTTTAGTTACCAGTAGTGGCCTCCTTATAGTTTTTTGCTTTGCTACGCCCCTGTCATGACAAGCTATGAAGACAGAGTTTGGCTCAGCCTGTTCACCATGCATTGGCACATCGATCAAGGTATAGTGTTTTCCCTGTATGTCTCCATGTAGAAAAAGAAGAAACCCATTCCAATGATAAAATGATGACAGTAAATTTTATTTCTACTGCATTGTAAATAAGTGATCATAACCCACATACCATACACTGTATGAACACAAAAAGATTTTCTTACTCCCAATGAACAGGAGAATCTGGTGGTGTATAGGTTTTATTGATTTTCAGGACATAATGAAGCGATTAAAACATGTGTATTATATGTAGCATGCGTATTTTTACCCAATCTTTTTATCCAGTTTTTACAGAATTTTGCAAAATCGGCTGGTTTTTGCTCAGCAGGTTGGATGCATATTTCATTATTGAGATAATATCAGATAAAATGATTTTCTGTTATCGAAATGTTTAGGTTTTCATTATCGCACAACCCTATTTGAAACATAAAAAATGTACTGTCAGTTGGAAGGCATTCAGCATATAAATTAAATGCTTACACAACAATGCCATAATTGAAACCAAAATACTGCCTTAGGTATTGTTGCATCTTTCACTTTAATTGTTTACCTTCATGTTTTAATCCTTTATTTACTTGAGATAACCACCTGCCTATGGGTATATACACCATTGTAAGTGTACAATAGGTGAAACATACAGGTTACTAAATGGCTTCCTAATTCATTATTGCCTTTACTAAAGTTTTCAGCACTGCATACCAAAGTAGCGAATTGCAACCCAACAAACTATATATTTCTGAGATATAGGCAATCGATAATCTATCTAGCTATTGAGCATAGCTACAAAAGTGTGCTTTGCCAAAATCAAGGTCGGGAGGCTGGCCAAAATTTTAAAATGATCGAAATGCGCTGAAAATACACATACGTCTACTCACCATTGCCACCACGGAGAGAAAAGGTAGAGGACTCCTGCAGAAACGACGACACACGTCCCCTGCACGCGGTGCCATGTTTTTCCTTGATGTTCTACGAAGTATATCTTGTCCCTATCGTGGGCGTGACCTTCGCGTGAGCGGCGACGAAGTGATTATATATTTCACGTGATGGGTCCGGTTTTAAAGCCGGCCGCAAACTTGATTAATCGTTTCTCATCCCCGCCCGCATCCCTTTTTACTCCACCACCATTATTGCACACGCGTATTTTGATGCTAAGAAGGCCAGCATTTATACCATAGATAGCTAGTATATTCTACGTACCATCTATGGCATTACCAAGTTTGGATGGACATAAGGTTATGATAAAAAGAAGAAAGAATGTATTACAGACACTAGTATGAGAATGCAAAATTTAAGGCAACTTAGTGCAGCAGTGAAAAGACTGCTGCTGTTAGGTAACGCCAAAACAAGGGGGTGTCACTCAGGCTCTTGCTGTAGGTAGATCGCGACCGCGGTCAAACTCTAAGTCAACGGTCAAGGCCACAAAATAACTCTTACAGTGGGTCAAGGGTCAAGACGATACAGAAGGTTCGAAACCCACAATCGAAAACTATACGTAGCTATTATCAAGTTTACGGAATTATACGTAACTTACAAGAAGTAAGGATCTCCAAGAAGATGTTTTAAAGCTCCAACAGGCATTTCGCCGTAATTATAATGATTTTTCTCTCACAGCTGCTGGTAGCACGCACTAAGAAAATATTATACTAGGTTACAAGCGCAGGTGCGTATAGGAAAATAGAGAAATAAGTGGAGGTCAAAAGTTCGACAAGAAACGCTCAAGTTACAGGTCAAAGACGATAAACGCTGCAAGTCAAGGTGAAATTTTCCCCGGTCAAGACTTTGACCGCGGTCGCAGATCTACCTACAGCGTAAGCCGACGTGACACCCCCTTGCAAAAGTTACCAACCATCTATTACTATATGATTTAGCATCAGAAAATATTGGTGTTATCACCTGGCAATTTCAGTATTTTATAATATTGCATTTTTAGTGCAAATGTATGAGAAAATGCAATATTATAAAATACCAGGTGATAACACCAATGTTATGTTGATTTTCTGATGCTAAATCATGCATGTATATAGATGGTTGATAACTTTTGACGTTACCTAACAGCAGCAGTCTCAGTTTCACTGCTGCACTATGTTGCCTTAAATTTGCATTCCCATATATTTGTAATATTCATTTTTATCATAACCTTGTGTCCATCCAAAGTACAGACAAAGGTGGATAGCTATTATTTTACAGCACAGCAAACACTTGCATGTCAGAAACGGTGGTAAAACTGAGCTTAAGTATATACTAGTCCTTTAGCTAACCTTTATAGTAACAGACAGCTTGATTTGGAGTATTTTCTTTAATAATGAATAATGAAAAATAACCTCCCACTCGCATGGAAATTCGAATTTTTGTGGATGAGTACCTAAACAAGTAGCTAGCCTAATCAAGTTTGCCTGGCCTTTATGTTTGTGCACCTTTTTTTCACTTATCAATTTTAGCAGCCTGCACAAAACAACTCACAACATTCCTTTCATTACCTCTATGGACAATCATATAGGATATCCTCCTGAAAACACTTCACATCAAGTGAGTGTTGCTGTTACATATATGTAGGCAGTACCAGTTTGTGAACAGAAAAAGACTGCCAGCACATGTAGCTACATGGACCTTAAGTCTCATTTTGCTGAGTCTACCAGCTCTAACTATTAACTAATGATCTGGTCCTGTAAAGATATTAGTCATAACCTGTTAGCTAACAAGGTGTGTCCAAGTCCCATAAGGTATACTCTTTTTCTTAAGCCATATTTATTCATAATTGTCAATAACTTCTTAGCACAAAATTGTAACATCAGCTCCAGACCTTCCATGACTTATTATTGTTTCATCCAATCCATGTCCCCCCACCAGCCCGGCTACATTCAGACCCCATATGCATGTTGATCATAACTAGCTGTATCAACCATGCATGCAGTTGCCATTTATTTCGAAACCGCTATAAATGCCCCAGTTGGCACCCCCCTTTCCGGTGAAATCCTAGATTTGCTCCTGAGCAGTTCCATGGCTAAAACCTCATAGGAATTGTTTATTAATCATTTACGTCCTTAATTAATTGTAGCTTTATTTTTATAATAATTAATGTACAGAACTCAACAGAGTATTATCAATTGTACATGTAAAATTTATATATACCAAACTGTCCAGTTGATATAGCTACTTGTCATATCTTATAACTGATTAACTAGCTATACACCAAAATTCGCACCAGATTTACAAAAAAGGGTTCTTCCATTTGAAATACAACTTTGTTTCAAAGCATCATAAAAATCTGATATTTTCGCCACACATAATCTATACTGGTAGGTCCAAATTGTGAGTCAATAGCTTTTTATTAGTCTACTAAAGTTATGAATCATCAAAGTCAATAGCCTTTTATTAGTCTACTAAAGTTATGAATCATCAAAGTTGATGTGTGTGGAAAACTGCTTTTCACAAATCTGATCACGATAATGTAATTAATCCCTGAAGCTTACTGAAGTGGTTTTAATTAGCAACCCATGCAAAGTCAAATGGAAAGATGATGGGCTGTTAAGTACAGGGGCGGAGAAATGGGAGGGGGGGGGGGGGGGGGACTGCCCACCCCCCTCCCCACTTTTACAATTGTAGGGGCAGTGCCCCTCACTTTTCCAATACCCAAGTTGCTAATATAAAGCAACTGTTGTATTCAGTAGCCAACTTACTTTGCCTTGATTTACTAGAATTTGTGCTAAAGGTTATGAAAGAATGGAATTATACTGCATGAATCAGTGCACGAGATCAATATACTCTAATAGAGCAGTCACCTAACTACTCTAATAGAACATTTAGAAGACTTGATTCTGCTATGCAATTGATTCAACTTGTCTCCATTAACACATGCCATGAGTCTGTCTGAAATGCCTTAATTTATTGCTGTATGTGTCTACAGTAAGTTATCTTAATGATAGTCATTGCTATAATATTATAGGAACATCCTATTTGAGTGCACATGTATTGCTAAAAATACTCTTAGATACAATCTCAAAGCATTCGAATCTCAAAATTTACCTGTGGGGTATGCCCCCCAGACCCCCTAGTATTGGCATGCATTGCCTGCTGGTGTGCTTCACGCACTAAGGTACGGTTAATTATTGTAAAACACTTTGTAGCTTACATGACTTGCCCCCCACTTTTGAGTACTGTTCTCCACCCCTGGTTAAGTGCATGTATTTGCGTGGATGTGTGCATGTATGTGTGTGATTTGTGTGTGTGTGTGTGTGGGGGGGGGGGGAGGGAAAGTATTTCTATGTTGGCTGATACCTGCCTCCCTGTGGTGACCCCTAGTTAGTATTTGTGAGCTTGTACTTGCATTCAAATATTAACAAAGCACTATACTATTAGAATTGTCTAGATTCTACTAGTGTTACGCTTACTTGTTGAAAGAAAAGCTACATCTTTGTACAGCACAAGTTGGCAGAAGAGTTTGGAGTGTGATTTTAGATGTAGATTTGTTATTTGGTACATAGTTGGTAATTTCCATGGTTGGAAGTTCAGTGATCTCCATGTTTGTAGGAGACCTGAATCCAGATTTCAGAAGAGGAAGTGTATGATAAGTTCAGGGCCGCCCAGGACCCAGGGCAAGAGTTAAAGTGGAGCACCAAGGGCAAGGAGGTTTCCACTCTGAATCACAAAACTTTATCCAAGCTGTAAGTCAAAGACTAAAAAAAAAAAAGTCATTACATGCTGATAATGACAATAGCTATCTCTCACCAACCATATCTCCTTACTTATATAAGCTTGCTACACTGCTCCTCTGAAGAATACTGTGACTGCTCTATTAGAGTATCTGGATCTGACCGGTCTATTAGAGTATATCAATCTTTTAAACAGGTATTGAAGGGGCACTTGATGGGCTTTGAGGCTGGGGCCTGGGGAAAAATGCCCCAGTTACCCCCCCCCCCCCCCCCCCTGTGGGCGGCCCTGGACAAGTTGTATCATTTAGATGTTAACAAATCAGCAGGCCTACATGGTTGGTGCAGTACCCACATTTTTTCAAGGATCTGCATGTTTTTTTTAACAATGTTATTTCAAAAATTATTGGAAACAAGCTCACTTCCTAATACATGGAAAAATGCTGATGTGGTACCAGTGTTCAAGAAAAGATGACTGCAAACTTCCATCCAATTATAGGCCAATTAGTCTAACACCAGTGATTTCCAAGATACTGGAATCGATAATATGGGACAAAAATAATAATTCAGTCGACTATTTAATCAGTAAGAACCTTTTAGCTGAGCATCAACATGCTTGTGTTACACAACTTCTCACTGCTTTCCAGCCCTGGACAGATCCCTTGAAAGAGGCATCCCAGTTGACGTGGTGTATTTAGGCTTTAGTAAAGCCTTTGACTCGGTACCACATGAAAGATTACTTCTCTAATTGAAGGGATATGGTATACATGGTAATTTACTTGTAACAGGACGAATTCAGGCTGTAACAATTAGTAGTAAGAAATCAGATATGAGCAAAGTTCTTAGTGGAGTACCTCAAGGCTCTGCAATGGGGTCCTCTTTTGTTTGTAATTTATATTAATAATCTTCCCAACATGATTAAGTCTTCTGCATTATTGTTCGCTGATGATTTGTCCTATTGTTAATCATGAATGGAAGTGCACAGCAACTCCGACAAGATTGTTAACCTTAGAAAAGTGGTCCCAAAAATGGCTTCTAAAGTTCAACATCATAAAGTCATTCACCATGCATCTGGGACAGCGTTGAAACCGGGTCGGGTCATCCAGGTCATCCGGGTCACATTTTCTCCGGGTCATCCGGGTCTGACCCGGTTTACAATTTATCCGGGTCTGACCCGGATTGGATCACGTGAGAAACGAAATTGTTCGTTTGACGACGTGGAACTTATAAACGCTACCGCGTAGCTCTTTCGTGAGCCACGCCCACTTATCGCATTACTAACATACGCTCAGCCACGCTCATTTGTCAGTAAGTGTAGTATGTAGCACGAAATTGAGGGTATCTATAGTGAGGGGTAGCTATTGTCAGTAGGTGAAGACCTTTTTTTATTTTTTATTTTGGTCTTCAGTTCAACCTACGGCTAGGCTGAAGTTGCAATATTTACTCAACACGAATCGAACGCTCAAAATGTAGACTCGTTCGCTCACTCGAGACTAGCCGAAACACGTCTCGGCTTTAATTAATCCGGGTCACATCTGGGTCAAATCCGGGTCAGTGGGTCATCCGGGTCAGCAGTAGTGACCCGGTTTCAACGTTGATCTGGGAAACACTAATCAAAAGTATACATACTATATCGGTGAGCATCCATTGCAAGTTGTGTCTGAACACAAAGATTTAGGTACCATATACTGATAGATTCCAACCTCAAGTTTCACAACCAGAAAACTGCAGCTGCAAACAAGGCTAATAGAATCTTAGGACTTATCAAGAAATCCTTCAGTTCATTGAATAGAACAACTCTTCCTTTGCTCTACAAATCTTTAGTAAGACCACATTTAGAATACACTAGTGTTATCTAGGGGCAGAACTATCTGTTGGTGATTGTCAGATGTTAGAATCTGTACAAAGAAGATCTACTAAGTGCACAGTATGAAGATTGTTTAAGGTGTCTCAACATCCATTCACTTTCCTACCACTGTTATCAAGCTGATGATGGTTTACAATATTTTCCATCGAAATGTTAATATATAACCAGATCAATTTTTCCATCAATTGCCAAGTGTGACAAGGAGGCACAGTTACAAGATATTTAAGCCACATGCACAGAAGACTGTCCGCAGAAACTTTTTTGCTATAAGATCTATCAATGAATGGAACCGATTGCCTAATGAAGTAGCTAGTGCTGACAAACTCTGTAAATGACTTTAAAATTATATTAATTATTCTTTACTGTAATGAGCAGGATTCACAGTTTTTCCTATTACACACAACAAGCAGTAGCCACTCGAGCAAGTGTTTCTGGCATAAAATGACCCAGCTATATCCTACCTCAATAGAAATGAGATCAACAACTAACCCAGTACATTGAAGATCATACAATAAAGAGCCATATCTATCTTCCTTCCGAGCTCTTGCAGCCAATAAGCGTTGCTGAGTATTAGTGGGAACGGTCAGCTCAAACAGGTGGCTAGATGGAATCCTTAGAAACCAAGACCAAGTCAGGTCTGCTAAGGGAGGTAGAAAGTTCGGTGGGGATACTGATAGGAGGGCTGACACTGGCAAGATAACCTGGAAGGTCAGCATAAAGTTTTTAAAATTCTGGTAAATGCTTTTGAAGCCCGTGGACGAAAACCTGCAAGAGTCATGCCTCCAGGTATACCTACCCTGAACGAGAGCAACAGAACATCCGGTCAACTCGGATATGATTCATGGTAGGTTGGGGAGTTTGACAAAGAGCACACTTTGGATTAGTATTATTATATTGAATTCCACTTGGACAGGGCATGATGAAGGGATTTTTGGTCATGTGACCACTTTTTGGATATTTACATATGTTAAATTGTGTTGATAGTGACTGCTGCAAACATTCCAATAACAAATTAACACTTGTTTGCTTTATCTTAAAGGTAAATCTGTCTGAAAATCTCCCAAACCAACAGAATGAAGCACCTTCCTATTTTGAGTGGAAACCCTAATGTTGTTAATCTGCACTCATTTTGTGCAGTTGGGGTTTCCACCCTTGAAAAGTCTCCTTCTTACGCCTCTGCAGCCCGCTACAGCTAATAAACGTAGTGTATGAATAGTTTAAGTTACTTGATAATCAACGCTGCGTCACGTGTAAGAGTATATCCAGCACCATGCATAGCTCTGATCGAGGTCAGTCTTAGTGATGGAAAAATGATTTGTAAAGAGTGGTGAACCTGAAAAGAGTGAGGCGAAGAGTACATCATATTCTGGGGCTCTAAACAAACTGTGTAAAGAAGGACGTTTGAAGGGAATCACAGAGTTTATTACGTGTTGTGAAGATCTCCCAGAAAAAATAGAGACCGTTTACGGATATTTTGGGTCTAAACCATTACACGAAGCAGTATCCCATGGTCATGCTAAAGTAGCTGCTCTTTTACTCCAACATGGTGCTGATGTTAACAGTCGTGCTATCGCCCATGGTTCAACCTCGTTACATTTGGCAGTATCCTATGGAAATGCAGAATGTGTAAGAGTATTATTAGCAAATGGTGCTGATATTACCATGACTGATCATTACATGAAAACACCTCTGCAACAAGGTGTAGTCGATCATAAGTATTCTGTTGCAAAGATATTGAGAAGTGCTGGTTAGTAACTTGACTATGATATAGCATGCTTCCATACTGATGTCTACTGCTTTTTGCTAACCACATGGGCCATGTAACTAGACACTATATTTTATGGCTTCCACATAGGATATGTATGGTGAAAATTTAGATTGACCATACATTTGAATGAAAAGATTTTGTCAAGTAATACTACAAATGAGCTAAATTTCAAGATCATGTGTAATTGCATCCATGAGTCATTAACTGTATTTGAGGATCCAGCTCAACGCATACATACTATAGCATCCAGACCATTTTTTGTAATTCTTTTTTTGTATGGGTGGGAATAATGGTCTTGTGAACATAGCATAGCACTGTTGCTCTAGCAGTCAACAGATTCTGGGGATTCTGTTGCATAAATTCTGATTGTAAGAAAGGACTGGTGATTAGTGTGGATGACATAAATGCAAGTCTTCCATTTTCTTAGACTTACGCTTTGGGATTGATGTCATCCTCTCCTATTGGTAGCGCTTTCATCCAATCAGTAGCTGTGCAATAGAATCCCTAGAATGTGTCAACTTTCAGAACAACAGTCTATATGTAATGTTCATCAGACCCCTTTTCCCCACCCACCCACACACAAAAAAAAGAAAAAAATTATGCTTCTGCTACATGAGACTATGTAATGCTTATGTGACCATGTTTCATGCACTACAAAAACATAAATCAAAGCTTTAATAATAATAAATACTTAGGTTTAAAGGAAGAAAATCCATCCCTCCTGGAGGAGACTGAGTGTGGCACTCAACTAGACATTGGGTGGCCTGCAGTTCGAATCCTGGGATAGGAGGGATTTTTTTTCCTTTCTTTGACCCTTTTCTGTTTCACCTTATTGTTAGCTAGGTCATGTAATCTTTAAGTCTCTAGTTCCAGTGTTAGGTTAGGTTAATCCAAAGGTTGCAGCACATGTTGCTGTCAGACCTTCAATGTAGGCCACTGTAAAGCTTTAATAATAATAATAATAAATAACGGATGTATATGTGTAAACTTTTAGGCAACCAGATACCGTATTTCCTGCCACACTTTCAATAGTAGCCGCACTTGCATGGTGCCACTAAGATCGCACTTTGCAATAGAATCTTATATAAATAGAATCTTATTCTTTTCTGTGTGTGGATAGGGAAAGGAGTCTGGTGAACATACTGTAGTTCTGGAAGTGACATACTAGATTGTTTTAGAACATTCTATGTATGGTCTAGACATATCTGATTATGGCATGATTTGCTTCAATATTTGGTAATATTGTTGTAATACTCTAATAGAGTGCACGTTTCTTTAAGGACTTCTAGATTATCACACAACTCTATTAAATATCATTAATTGCTGCTATCAAACACGGGTGCATAGGCAGCGGAAAGGGGGGGGGGGGCTACGGGGCTGAAGCCTCCCCTCAGAATGATATCACACCGAAATTATCTTTCTTGGAGTGGGGCTGAAAACCGTGATAAAGATCGAGATACTCTAATAGAGCAGTCACTCTAATAAAGTAGTCAGTGTGTAGCAAGCTATGTAAGGATTTTTATGTAGCTTATCAGCTAGAAATGGTAGCTGGTGAGGTGGAAAACTCTTGTCAGTTGGTTGTGACCTTTTTTTTGTTTTGGTCTCACCTTACCAAACTATAGAAATAAGTCTGGGTCAGCCCAGCGGAGCCCCCCCTCATATCAACTACTTCCTCCGCCGCTGCACGGGTGTATGTATTTTTTCATGCAGAGAATCATTTTACAGCGTAGAATTGCTACTCAACATATATCTATTACATAGAAGGCTTTAGCTAACATTTATAGTGACAGAGATAGTCTACTATTACAGCTTTAATTAATGATAAAGACTTTCTCCCTCTGTGAAAATCCCAAATGAGAAACAAGTATGTGTGGCCGGATATAGAATATTAAAAATCGCTAAAACTCGAATTTTAGTCTCACTGCCTGCTCACAGCCTGACCACAGTCACAAGGCTAGAGGCCACATGAAGCAGCGCACAGTCACCATTTTATGTCACAATAACAAACTTGCCAATGGGGCGTGCCTTTTGGGGTTCCGATGAGTGTAGGCCCTCTGCGCCTTGTCTTTCCTTTTATCTTCAATCAGGCTGCTTGTCTTCTTCATCCAACGAAACCATAACGAGGCATTAATTTTTTGTATTAATGCTTTCTTTCAGCGGCATATTTAGATGCCACTTCAGTCCCGGCGCTACCATAAGAGGTACACTTGCTAGATATCTGCAACTTCACGATTGGGATCCGGTTTGCGATAGGTTTGCGACCATGCCCACCAAATAAAGATCTAGGTGGAAGAGTACGGACCCCACCTCTTAACAATCTAGCTATTTACTTAACTGTAAACAAGATCACCTTACTCCTTATTGGTCTAGCTAGCTGCACACCCCTTGGCTGACTCTAGATATACTCTAATACAACAGTCACTCTAATACAACAGTCATGTATGATAGAACAGGTACAAGTTACATTGTTCTGGTAGACATAGCTATTTTTATAAGAAAAAGAAGCAAGAAGAATATAAAATCTGCATATATTACGTTATTGTTCTAAAGGAGACAGGTGCTCCTCAGCAACAGCAAGGTCGATGGCTGGAGGCACACAGAGAAGCTTGGATCTAGAACGCAATCCCCTGATACACATTACTGAAGGGTGCAGCAAGGAGAACCCCAAACTACAGCAAAGCCTGCCCATAACCACAGAATATGGGGAACTCCACTTCTCACTGAGCAAATGGGCAAGATGTTTATAAGTGATTGTATCTGCCTTTTCCATACCTACAGATGTGGAAAATACAAGTATACTAATACAAGTTAAATTGTAGCTAGCTGTGCCACAACAATAAACAAACTAGTATTTTTAAAAATTGTTAATTTAAAAATGAAGTAGGGATCTATGCAATAAAAAGTAGAGAAACAAGAGATGAATGATGGTGTTAAAGCATAGCTCAGTTGGAAAGTCCCTCCTTTGGCACATTAGCTATTATTATTTATTCATTGCCAAAGTAGAGACTTCCCACTGAGCTATGCTGTAACACCATCATTCATCTCTTGTTTAACTACTTTTTATTACATAGATCCCTACTTCCTTTTTAATTAACAATTTTTTTTAAATACTAGTTTTTACATGATTCAAATTGGTATAAAACAGGCAAACACAGTAAAAATCTGATTTACAGCTCTTTGTGTGAGGAGGATGTATTGAATACTCTAATAGAGCAAGATAGAGCATACTTTGAGCATAATAGGACACAACTGTGCATAGTTGGAGCATAAACGGAAATTTTGGAGCATTGCTTAGGAGCTTAATATTTTATGCAGTTTCAAAAGCATGATTGGCTCAAGCCTACTTCTTTGCTGCTGAAAATAATCACAATAGTTGGACAGTAAAATGTACAGTTTTCCTCTATTATCAGGCCATTGATTATCTGAACATTCCATTATCTGAACTGTGAAAATGACTGTTCTATTAGAGTATTTTGACAAAATTGTATGTTCTATTAGAGTAATTGAACAGGGCTGTGTATATATATGAATGGCCTTATATTATCCAAACCTTTCGATTATCTGAACTCACCCAGGGCCCAATGAGTTTGGATAATGGAGGGAACTATAGTAGCATTGTTGTTATGAACTATTTATGAGTATCGTGTAGTATAATATGTGTGCTTAATTTACTGTAGAACTTATCAAAGCAGTAAGGGATGATAGTCATAATCTCACCTCACTATTGAAGACACCGCTCAACCAGTTAGAGGATGGTTGCACCAACAGTGCCCTAATGGTGGCTGTAGAGACTGGAAATCGAAGAAATGTTGCAAAGTTGATTGTACGTGGAGCAACTAACATTGATGAAGCTCTAGAAGAAAGTCGCCGGCTACGAAAACATGCAGTGACTGCAGCTGTTCTACTTATCAAAGCTGCTATGGAAAACGATTCTGTCCTTATCCTGAAACTCCTTGGTGAAATTACAGATGGATTAGAAACTAAGATACAGTTAAAGGAGGATGATAACCTGTCCGAACTTCAACATTGCTGTTCTCAATCAAATTAATAAGACTGTGATACCTATTGAAATAGCACGAAGATGCAATGCTTTTGCTGCAAGAGAGGTGCTCTTACTCAGGACAGATGTTGACAGGGAGAATTGTACTGTGTTGTGGTTTGGTCTACATTAGAAACATCTTGGCTGCACAAAATTCAGTGGGTTAAGAAGTTAGTCACCAGTTTACTTCTCTGCCACCAGAGATGGGCAGTTATCTGAAGCAATGCACAAAGCTTGATTTGCAACAGAATAAAGTAAATGAAATTCCCCATTGCTTATTAGAGCTACCCAGCATCAGTGAGTTAAATCTGTCACACAATGAAATTGTGGAAATTCCTGATGTACCAGAATGGTCTGAGATTTTTCTTAAGCTTGATTTGTCCTTTAACCAATTGAAAAGCTTACCCTATTCTGCAGTGGCTGTCAACTTGAAATCAATGAACATCAGTGGCTATCAGTTTCACACTGTTCCTCAATGCGTGTGTTCATTTGTGAGCCTAACCACACTCAACATTGCCAATAACTCTAAAATATGTATGCTCCCAACTGAGCTAGGTCGACAAAGGTATCTTACCAATCTTAACTTGGATGGTCTTGATAATTTAAAAGAACCCCCTAAGAGTGTATGCAAAACTACAACTGATTGTGTCCATTATCTATACAATCAACTGCAAAACTCACATGGTTATTTTCATATGAAATTAATCCTTGTCGGAAAGCAAGCTGTGGGAAAGTCCACAATTGTTGCTCGACTAAGAGACCATGACATTAACAACTAGCCGACGGTTGGTTTGGATATCAGTGAGTGGAAATATTCTTCAGCACACAACAGAAAATCCTTCCACTTCAACATTTGGGAGTTTTCAGGTCAAGAAAAATACTATGCAGTCCACCAATACTTTATGTCACAGCGATTCTTGTACCTGTTGGTATGGAATATCACTGAAGGGGATGATGGAGTAGCTGACCTAAAGCCATGGCTCAGTAATATTGCCTTATTAGCTCCAGATTCTTGTGTCATTGTAGGTACTTTTCTTGACAAAGTTTCGGAAGAAGATCGTCAAGCAGGAAAGATTGACCATCTTCTGCAAAAGGCACAAGAGCTCACTGCACAGTACCAGCATCTCGTTGTTGCCAAAATTACTATGGTTGGATTGCAAGGTCAAATGGAGAATGTGGTTCAGTTAAAAGTTGACATTTACAATGCTGCTTCAGAGTACAAGATAAATGATCAGTATGTGATGGGTGCCAAACTTCCATCTAGTTACCACAAATCATATGCCAAACTTACCAATATTCACCAGAAAGTAAAGGATAGAGAACATAAGCCTATCATGCATGCTGCAGAGATTAAGAGGATGGTAAGAGACCTTGGGCTTGTTGATACATATATATGCTGATGAGGAGCTTTGTGCAGCTACTAAAGTTTTACATCAAGTTGGTGCTCTCCTACATTATGATGATCACAAACACCATCTTGATGACTTATATTTTGTTGATCCTCAATGGTTGTGTGATTTCTTGTCTGCTGTTTTCTCTGTCAAACAAAGTAGTAACCTTGATGTAAAACAAAATATCTTCAGTATTGATGACATTTATTTATTCAAAGATGAGCATTTTCCTTTCCACCAGTGCTGTATGCTGCTCAGCAGATTTGAAATCATTGTATCACTAGACAAAGAATACAATATAATTCTTATACCTTCATTGCTATCTGATGATCGTCCTGCCATTGTAAGTAAGCAATTGTCAGACAAAAGAAACTGTTTTATCAAACTTTTAATACGATTTTGTCCTTCATTTTTGGGAGGTAGTCATTCAATGCCTCCAGGCCTTTGGAATCATATACTTGCCCGTGTCATTAACTATGTTAATTTAAAAGAAGTGATGAACATGCTACATGATCAAACACATACTGAATTAAGGGATGGTGATATTACTGATGCTTCTAATGGTATTTCTGATACAATACTGAACTCTGATGAAGTTACTAATTTGAAAGGGAATTCAAAGCCAACTGTAATTACACAAGTTGAGAATGAATGTCAACGAACTACAAGGTTGCTGTGCTGGAGTACAGGACTTTTCTACAATGTGAAAAGGTTGTGCTTTATAACAGAATCCTTATCAGAGAATAAAGAAGATTATGTATCGATAACATGCTCATCTACAATTGAGGGTCGAAGGATATTTGGTCGTTTAGTTGACACTGTAGAACAACTAATTACTGAGTGGTACCCTGGACTAGCTGGAGTAGTTGAACAAAAGGCTCTCTGTTGTGAATGTCTTAGAACAAATGTCTCAATTCCATTTGAATTCAGAGTAGACCAGTTACTACCTCTTGTGGCTGATCACAAGTTGACCACAGAGTGTGGTCTGTCACACAAGGTACAATTAATAGATTTTGTTCCTGACATGTTGTTAGCTGATCTTGATCCTCTGTTTCGGCTATTTACAACAAAGAAAAAGAAAACGTATTAGGGACTGGAGCTTTTGGGAAAATTTACTGTGGGGAGTATAAGGGTCCCTCTGTGGCTGTAAAACTCTATACAAATAGAAATGTTAATGAGGGGTTCAAGGAGCTAAGATCAGAGATTAAAAGGTGGTTTTCATCATCCATGTCTTGTTTGAATGGTTGGAGTAACTGTACATCCTACAATGGCACTGGTTCTAGAGAAGGCTCCTCATGGAACACTGCAAGCTTCTTTACTACAAGAATGGAAAGTCTTTCCAAGAATAGTTCTTTATCATATTGCTATTCAGGTAGTATCTGCTCTACAGTTTCTCCACAACAATATTATCAATTTCCATAATTTGAAGGCAGACAATGTATTGCTGTGGTCACTATCACCAGATCATTTGATAAACTGTAAAGTGACTGACTTCAACATTGCTACTCATTCTGATCCTAAAAGATTACGAGGCCTCCATAGCATTAAAGGTTTTATTGCTCCTGAAGTTTCCCATTATGATTGCACAATATATGATCACAGAGCAGACATATTTTCCTTTGGTATGTTTCTCTACCAGTTGTTGGCTCGTCGTCATCCATTCCACAATGTTAGTCCAATGATAATAGAAACAGCCATAGCAAACGGACAGAGACCACAACTGGAAGATGTTCCAGTAGCTCAATCTGGTTTGTTTTATATGACGTAAATTATGAAATTGTGTTGGGCAGGTAGTGCTGATGACTGGCCAAAAACACAGAAGATCATCAAATTGCTTAGTACCCCAACACTACAGTTGATTATGAGCGTTGCACCTAGTAGAAATGAGTTCTCTGTTCGTAATGGCTGTTTTGCTATCCCAACGACTACTAGTAATGAGATTGAGCTATCTCCTATGTCCAGTGATGTTTGGATCTGTTGTGATGGAGCAACAGGAATTGAGATAAACATATTTAAAACTAACACAATGGTTAAAACCGGAAGGCATTTTGTGAGGGATGTTCAGGTGCACTGTATCAAACAGTGTGGAGATCATATTTGGTTAGCCTCACGAATTGGCTTGGAATGCGGTTCAGTTGACATTTTCAATCAGAAAACTCAAGACTTAATCCATTACATCAAGATGGGAGACATGTTTGTATCTTGCATCAACAGTTCTGATCATGTAGTGTACATGGGTACAATGGAGGGTTACTGCTTTGCTTTTCCATTAGATATAGAGGCCATATAAGATGTGGGGTGAAACCAAAGTATAAGTATTTGTCGGAATATTGCATTGATGGAATTGTGCTGACTCAAACTTGCTTGTGGGCATCCGCTCATAACCAAATTCTTTTCCTCAATCTGAAAGTTTTGATAAACAAGGTGTGGTGGAGAGAACGAAAAACACAGAAGCATTCGTTGGACAAATAATGGTGTCTGATGATGGTGATCAGGTGTGGAGTGCTCACATTGGTGGTATGATATTGTCATCATGGAATGCTCAGCAATGTGTACACATATGTGATGTTGATGTGAGTGTTGTGGCTGAAAAGAAATGTAATGTTACCGATCCTCTAGATCAAGTTATCACAACGATGTGTGCCGCTCTTGATACTATATGGATTGGTTTAGCCAGTGGACACATTATTGTATTCAGCATCAACCCTCCAGGTGAAATATTGATGTCTTTCAAGCCTTATATATGGTAGTTATGTACGCTTTCTTTCTGCAACCAAATACCCTGGTCCTTGTCAAAAGGAGGAGTGCATGATGATAAGTGGTGGGAAAATGTACCAAGCTGATGATAGCTTTAAAGAATTATCAGACCATAGCGTAAGCAACCACTCTGCGGACAAATCTGGGGTTGTAATTTTATGGGAGGTACTTCCAGCAAAGTACACGAGACAGGCACAATATCTCCATGATGGGTCCTCTTGGCAGAGTTATTCAAGTCTTGAGAAGGCCATGACAGATACTGGCTTTGCAGCATCTAAAGAGTGCAGCCCATTTATGCAGGGTTCTGTTGAAAACAAACAACAAGTAAGCAACGTGGATGAGCATATACAGGTCAGCCATCAATTGCAACAATCTGAAGTTGAACAAACCAACCACCAGCCGCAGCAGGAGCAATCTGTTAGTTTACTTAATGATGACATTAACCACCAGCTGCAGCAAAATACATCTGTTGATCTTCTTAATTTTGATGTTGACATTAATAATAGACTCAGTGGACTAATAGCAGTTGATAATGCTGTAACTACAGTGCAACTATTGGTTGACTTACCTAGTGGTGACCAGCTCAATAGTTTGTGAAGAACCTGTTACCGTAGAGACTGTGATACACAAGGTGGCTGTGGATGGCAATTTGACTGGAGACGTGGTGATTACTTACCAGAAGGATGACAGAGATATTATTACAATCAATTCTAATGACCTATTAGAGCAGTATTTAAATTTATCTAACTGTCCAAATTTGCACAAGCAACTAGTGTGATGTATATTATACTAAGCATAAATCATGAGTGAATTCTGTTTGTGTCATTGTCATTCATTCATTATGCTTTGATGTATTAGTGATAACTTTTTTTACACAACAGTGTAGTGAAACTTTGTAAAACTAGTTCAGGAAGTTGTCTTCTTACAGAAGTGATGAATTACAACTTAATACAGTTTACTGATGGGGATTGTTTCTGTATTGAATTGGGGCTTTTGTTACTTCATTAAGTAATGAGTGATAGACTGATTGTGGTAAAACACTAGGCAAAATGGGAGTTGTATGAAGGTCGGCCAAAATGATTGATTTAACATTGATGTCACAACTAATTTATTGTGGTTGCTAAGGACCTAGCCTATATCTGTCTGCTCATCAATTATTGGTTTATTTTAAGTTTGTCTATCTTGGTATTCTAGTAGGGGTCCCATACAGCTGATGAATAGTTATACCATTGTGAGATCTTTTTTTACTCCTGGTGAGCAGTTATTTAAATTACATGCATTTTTCATCATTTATTAAATTAATGCTTTTTTGGGAATACTTGATTTATGTGATGACTTTGACAATTACAAATAAGTTACACCTAGCCTATACATGACAGAAGTTAGGTAGGTATTTTTTTGCATCGTGGACCCTAGCAAAGGTTAGGGGGATATCTCCAAACTGATTTTCGTATGTCTGATGTCATAATGACATTACAAAAAAGGTAGTAGGGGGTTCAGCCTGTGATGTTTACGGTGTCAGATTCCTGCAATTTTTAAAAATATTTCTTTGGTTAAATTTGGCCATTAAAGCAAGAAAGTGAACTTGAATCCAGTCCAGTGAATGGATTAACCATTGTAGTTGCTCGAAATGAAAGTGTCTATTCCTGCCAAATAATCTTGCAAGAAACTGAATCATCTGCAATCATGATCTTGCAAGATTGAAGCAAAGGGAAAATATGTGACTTTGTTTCAAAATTCCAGAAATATCTATTCTTACAACTTAGTTTAGCACCTTGCAGAAAGTCATGATGCAAAATTGTATATTATATAGGTCATGCATTTGATGAAAAATAATTAATTTCTGTTAATTGTTTGAAATCGATGCTGGATTTTTAAACATTTAGTTTTTGTACATATACAGAAAAATTTTCACAAAACACATGGCAATATGTCAACGTTTGCATCTCCTCAGTTCTTGTGGTACTTTTATGGTAAATCAGCAACACCTTTGTTTCCAGAAAGCATCATTTACTTAGTATATATCACCCATGGACTTTTAAAAAAGTATTTCTATATACATACATGTTTGCAATTAGCAAATCTTGCATGTGTACTACTTGGAATTACAAATGTAATCTGCAAAAGTATCACAAGATTTGGAAAATGTATATGTACAAGGAAGTATCGGCATAAGCAACCACTAGATCCACAATTTCCTTTCACTTGCCAACACATGTAGCTATAGTTTATGATATAGCTACTCAAAATATATTTTGAGATGATTACTCATGGTTCATGCACTGTTTGTATGAATACAACATGTGCCAAAGTTATGTACTTTGCAACCTACCGTAGTGACGGAATTCAAACTTTGCTAACTTGTTATGTAATTCATAGGTACTGACTCCTTGCACAGTGGCAGTAAATGGATAAGTTAATTGGAACTATAGTTTGTGCTAACACTGTGGAAAAGCAACTATATAACTACATATGATAATAATATAATATGTAGTTTTTTGAAAGTGCAGTACTTCATGTACATGAAAACTTTAGTAAATGTTTAGCATATGTTTATACAACACATAGTAATTTTCTATTCAAAAATATTAACTTCTGTTTGTGGGTATATATAAACACATTACTACACATACATACATGGGATGATTCAAACTGGTTGAAAGTACAACAGAGGCTATAGACGTGCTTCAAGTGATAATGGTGAGTTAGTAAGTATGCTATGTTTAGGCCAAGAAAAGTCCTAATAAATGTAGAGGAATATCTAAGGAACACTGCATGCTATGCAGGCCTTGCCAGACACCACACTTGGTGGACAATTGCAAGAGACTCCACCTAAGTGGAACACTATTATAATAATATGTAACCTGATATTGAAAAACCTACCTTTTTGGCATATTTTATAACTCACCGACTTGGTAGCTACACGGATGAAACTTTCTCTGAAGATAGGGACATTTATGGCCTTTCAGACCATCTGGAGTACAAGAAGCAACCTCTACAATTTCCCAGTTTTAGATAGGTTTTTCAATGCCTGGGGTACAAAATGGATGAGTTTTATAATGGCAAACTCCAATAACATGGTCTCAAGTCATCCCCAGTGTCTTGCCATGGCCTTTAGAGTGATGCATGTGCTTTGATGTGCCTATAGAAGTCCATGTTGTTATTATTATTATTAGCATAATGGATACACGTACAAGAGTACAATAAAATGTTATTAGGCTGTAAGCCTTTGTTCATATCCATGGCCTGTACTGTCCCAGTACTTGTCAAGCTTTGACTTGAAGGATGCAACAGTGTTTGTGGAAACTATTTCCTTAGGTAGATTGTTCCAATGATTGATAACTCGTTGAGTAAAGAAATTAGATCGGACATTCAATCTGGAGTATGGTTTAAACAACTTCATGTGATGGCCTCTAGTGTTGGTACTAACAACTGGTGTAAAAAATTCATTAGGGTCGACGTTATAAAAACCATTCAGAATTTTAAAGACTTCAACAAGGTCGCCACGTTGTCATGTTAAGAAAGCAGACCTAGAAAGATTAAGATGGCAAAGTTAATGTGAAAATTGTTAGCCAGATTCTTTATTCTTTATTATTAATTACTAGGCAGGCAGTACAGCTGGTTTGCCTAGGATGTAAATCACAGAACACGTTGCAATCAATAAGTTAAAGTATGTATGCTACATTGTGTATGTTACAGTTACTAATAATAAACAGTGCATGTGTTGATTACAATTACTATTCACACAATCTGTCGTTGTAGATGGTACTAGTTCCTCACCGGTTTCCGTACTATCAGGTGTGCCTCAAGGGACTGTCTTGGGTCCCTTATTGTTTTTATTATACATTAGCGATATTGCAAATAGAGTGTCATCTTCAATTCGTCTGTTTGCTGATGACTGCATCTTATACAGAGTTATTAAGTGTGAAAATGATTCTATTATCCTTCAGCGTGATCTTGATCTATTATCTCAGTGGGCAACACTTTGGCAAATGAAGTTCAACGTATCTAAGTGTGTACTAATTCGATGCTCTCGATCACTTGATCCATTTCAATATGACTACCAACTACATAATCATATTCTAGAAGTAAGAGATGAGCATTTGTATTTGGGTGTCCTGTTACACGAATCCCTATCATGGTCTAATCATATTACTAGAACTGCTGCAAAAGCATCACAATTATTCAACTTTTTAAGACGAAACTTGAGTAACTGTTCTCCCTCAGTTAAAGCCACTGCCTACCTTACTATAGTTCGTCCTGTTTTAGAGTATGCAGCATCAGTATGGGACCCATACCAACAAAATGACATCTTGTCCCTAGAAAAGGTCCAACGTAGAGCTGCTCGGTGGGCACTGTCTGACTATAATAGACTTAGCAGTGTAACTGATATGCTAGAGATTTTGGGTTGGCCGTCACTTGAATCTAGACGAAGAATTGGTCGACTACAAACATTTTATAAAGGAATCAACAACTTATCAGGATTATCCATTCCACCATATTTCTTGCCAACTCAACGATCCACCAGACACCACCACACTCACCACTTTATCCAACCCAGTACACGGTCCAGTTATTATCAACATGCTTTTTTTCCAAGAACAATCAAAGATTGGAACAGCTTGCCAGTATCTGTCATAGAATCAGAAAACATAGATACATTTACTAATTACTTATTGTCTATCTAATTGTTTGCTGTATATCTTATGTGTATGTGTGATTTCTTTGGGGTGTTGATCGCCCCCTGGGCGCATCGGCAATTGCCGTCTGCCCAGTAACAATAACAATAAATAAATAAATCAAGACACACGGTAGTGTGTCGTGCGGCCCAAGAAGCCGGCGCGCAACCCCGTGAGTATATTGACAGGAAGAAAGAAAACGCAATTTTCGCACCTCCGTAGCTCTGTGCTGCCTTGATGAAACAAGACAAATTTTGCTGTGTACATTCCCTCCAACTTCAGTACTCCACATTCCAAATTTGAGCGAAATCGCTTCAGGCATTCCTGAGATATGCGACTTCAAAAATTGGCTTAGTTTCTTCGTTTTTTTTCTTCTTATTTTTCTTCCTCTTTTCGCACACTTACAAAAACTGCTATAAAACGCGAACGCGTTATCCGATTGCCTTGAAATTTGGCACACAGAAGGGGGGTATAAAGGCGCATCTCGGTACCAATTTTGGCTGGAATACCATAAACAGGCAAAGAGTTATGAGCGATTATGCACGAAAAATAACACCAATATGTTGTCACGCCTACAGGGTAAACCGCGTATGGGAAGAAGCTGAAAATCGGTGGGTGAATAGGTTAACTATTAAACCTCAAACCTTTTGTGGTTTGAAAGAAATCGAGCTAAAAACCAGGAAGATACAGCGAAAAAATCAACAGTGTGTAACAATTACGCAATCGAGATTAGCTATTTTTTTATATTTTATTATTATTATTATTATTATTATGCTTGCCACGCCTACCAGATAAACCACTTGGGGTAATGCTTTGAAAATCGCTGTACAGATGGAGTTATCATCTTAGAAAGGCTCTTCAATGGTGTAGAAGAATCAGACTTAAAGCCACGGAGTTATAACACGAAATTCAACTTGGTGTAGCAAGTGCGAGATCGAGATACTCTAATAGAGCAGTCATCCTAATAGAGCAGTCACCCTGAACAGAATTCAAGAGATCAGTTAGAAATAAGTAACCTGTATAGAGATCAGCTACAAACAAATCACCCTGTAGAGAGTTCAGCTACAAACAATTCACCCTGTTCAGACATCAGTTAGAAGAAGTTTTCTTGTAGAGAGTTCAGTTACAAACAAATCACCCTGTTGAAAGATCAGCTAGAAGATGTCACTTTGTAGATAGTTCAGTTACAAAGAAACCACCATGTAGAGAATTCAGCTACAAACTAGTGACCCTGTAGATACATCAGCTAGAAGAAGTTACCTTGTAGAGAGTTCAGCTACAAAGAAACCATTCTGTAAAGAGCTCAGCTGCAAACAAATCACCTATACAGAATTCAGCTACAAACAAATCACCCTGTAGAGAGATCAGCTAGAAGAAGTTACCCTGTAGATAGTTCAGCTACAAACAATTCACCCTGTACAGAGCTCAGTTAAAAGAGGTTTCCTTGTAGAAAGTTCAGCTACAAACAAATCACCCTGTAGAGAGATAAGTAAGAAGAAGTTACCTCGTAGATCGTTCAGCTACAAACAATTCACTCTGTAAAGAGATCAGCTAGAAGAAGTTACCTTGTAGAGAGTTCAGCTACAAAGAAACCATCATGTAGAGAATTCAGCCACAAACAAATCATGTATAGAGAGTTCAGCTACAAACAAATCTCCCTGTAGAGAGATCAGCTAGAAGAAGTTTCCTTGTAGAGAGTTCTGCTACAAACAAATCACCCTGTAGAAAGATCAGCTAGAAGAAATCACCTTGTAGAGAGTTCAGCTTCAAAGAAACAATCATGTGAGAGTTCAGGTACAAACAAATCACCCTGTAGAAAGATCAGCTAGAAGAAATCACCTTGTAGAGAGTTCAGCTTCAAAGAAACAATCATGTGAGAGTTCAGGTACAAACAAATTGTCCTGTAGAGAGATCAGCTAGAAGAAGCTACCTTGTAGAGAGTTCAGCTACAAAGAAACCATCATGTAGATAGTTCAGGTACAAACAAATCACCCTGTAGAAAGATCAGCTATAGAAGAAATCACCTTGTAGAGAGTTCAGCTACAAAGAATCTATCATGTAGAGAGTTCAACTACAAACAAATCACCCTGTAGAAAGATCAGCTATAGAAGAAATCACCTTGTAGAGAGTTCAGCTACAAAGAAACCATCATAAGAGAGTTCAGCTACAAACAAATCGGCCTGTAGAGAGATCAGCTAGAAGAAATTACCTTGTAGAGAGTTCAGCTACAAAGAAACCATCATGTAGAGAGTTCAGCTGCAAACAAATCACCTGTAGAGAGTTAAGCTACAAACAAATCTCCCTGTAGAGAGATCAGCTAGAAGAAGTCACCTTGCAGGGAGTTCAGTTACAAAGAAATAAACCATGTAGAGAGTTCAGCTGCAAACAAATCACCTGTAGAGAGTTCAGCTAGAAACAAGTCACCCTGTAGAGAGATCAGCTAGAAACAAGTCACCTTGTAGAGAGTTCAGCTAGAAGAAGTCACATTGTAGAGCTACAAAGAAACTACCATGTAGAGTTCAGCTGCAAACAAATCACCCTGTAGAGAACTCAGCTACAAACAAATCGCCCTGTAGAAAGATTAGCTAGAAGAAGTTACCTTATAGGGAGTTCAGCTATGAACAGATCACCCTGTAGAGAGTTCAGCTAGAAGAAGTCACATTGTAGAGAGTTCAGCTACAAAGAAACTACCACATAGAGAGTTCAGCTGCAAACAAATCATCCTGTAGAGAGTTCAGCTAGAAGAAGTCACCTTTTAGAGAGTTCAGCTACAAAGCAACCACCATGCAAAGAGTTCAGCTGCAAAAAACTCAATCACCTTGTAGAAAGATCGGCTAGAAGAAGTTACCTTGTAGAGAGTTCAGCTACAAAGAAACCACCATGTAGAGAGTTCAGCTGCAAACAAATCACCTGTAGAGAGTTCAGCTAGAAACAAGTCACCCTGTAGAGAGTTCAGCTAGAAGAAGTCACATTGTAGAGAGTTCAGCTACAATGAAACTCCCATGTAGAGAGTTCAGCTGCAAACAAATCACCCTGTAGAGAACTCAGCTACAAACAAATATGCAGTGTAAAAAGATCAGCTAGAAGAAGTTACCTTGTAGAGAGTTCAGCTACAACGAAACCACCATGTAGAGAGTTCAGCTACAAACAAATCACCTGTAGAGAGTTCAGCTAGAAACAAGTCACCCTGTAGAGAGATCAGCTAGAAACAAGTCACCTTGTAGAGAGTTCAGCTAGAAGAAGTCACATTGTAGAGAGTTCAGCTACAAAGAAACCACCATTTAGAGAGTTCAGCTGCAAACAAATCACCCAGTAGAAAGTTCAGCTATGAACAGATCACCCTGTTGAGAGTTCAGTTAGAAACAAGGAATCCTGTAGAGAGATCACCTAGAAGTATCGCCTTGTAGAGAGTTCAGCTACAAACAAATCACCTGTAGAGAGTTCAGCTACAAACAAATCACCCTGTAGAGAGATCAGCTAGAAGAAGTTACCTTGTAGGGATTTCAGCTACAAACAAATCACCCTGTAGAGAGTTCAGCTAAAAAGAAACCATTCTGTAAAGAGCTCAGTTGCAAACAAATCACTTGTACAGAATTCAGCTATAAAAAAAGTCACCCTGTAGAGAGATCAGCTAGAAGAAATTACCTTGTAGATAGTTCAGCTACAAACAAATCACCCTGTAGAAAGATCAGTTAGAAGAAGTTACCTTGGAGAAAGTTCAGCTACAAAGAAACCATTTTGTAAAGAGCTCAGCTGCAAACAAATCACCTGTACAGAATTCAACTACGAACAAATCACCCTGTAGAGAGATCAGCTATAAGAAGTTACCTTGTAGATAGTTCAGCTACAAACAAATCTCCCTGTAGAGAGTTCAGCTACAAAGAAACCACCATGTAGATAGTTCAGCTACAAACAAATCACCCTGTAGAGAGAGCAATTAGAAGAAGTCACCTTGTAGAGTGTTCAGTTACAAAGAAACCACCATGGAGATTTCTGTAATCAATATATGTGACCGGATTTGCGAAAAGGGGTCTTCCACACACATCCAATTCCGTAAACGTTGGAGACCATAACTCAGTGTTCAAGTAACATATTAACCTGAAAATTTCACCATGTATTCAGCTATAGTGGTGCTCACCACTGTCCAAATATCAAGGCAATAGCTCTTTCCAATCTGAAGTTATCAATTGTCAAAATTGGCAAATTGGATGTGTGTGGAAGACCCCTTTTTGCAAATCCGGTCACATATGTATTATACAGTATATATAATTTGTACATTTACTGATAAAATATTTAAAGTACATCTACTTCATCTTTTCTTCTTCCTGTAGTAAAGAAAAAAACGTAGGTTAAAAAAGTCCCAAAGCTGGCCATAGGCCGGCTTTGGGGTATACAAATACAAAAAGAAATGAAATCTAATCCAAAACAGCCAAGCTGTAAAAAAAGTGCGCGGCCCTCAGAAAGGCTATGGTGAAAAAAGATGTGAAATCCAAGGTGGCGGCCAAGAAATGGCTGTGATGGTAGGTTAATGGTAAAAATTTTAATAACGACAATTCAGGTGAATTTTTGTGCCAAGACCAAGCGGCACCAAATTCACCTGAATTGTTGTTATTAAAATTTTTACCATTAACCTACCATCACAGCCATTTCTTGGCCGCCACCTTGGATTTCACATCTTTTTTCACCATAGCTTTTCTGAGGGCCGCACACTTTTTTTACAGCTTGGCTGTTTTGGATTAGATAATAAGTTACAGCATACAGTACATACATATAATTGCTAGTTATAATCAATCAGTGAGTTATAGTGCATATATTACAATAAAAAAGAAAAAAAAAGAAAAGTTACGATAATATAGTTATACAATTAATAACTTACGTAGTTGATTAGTAAAATTATCTAGAGTAGCAGCTTCAATAGCAGAAATGGGTAGTAAGTTCCAATCACGAAAGGATTTTAGAAAGTAACTATTATGATAAAAATTAGTTCTAGCAGTAGGTATATTGAAGTGAAAATAATGTTGAAATCTAGTGAAGGGTGTGGTGGTAGTGGCTGTAATATAGGTAGGTATTTCTAGTGAAACTGAGTTGTGTAGTCCTTGGTATAAGATAGAGAGCCTTGAAATTTGTCTTCTAATGTTCAATGCGGGCCATTGCAACTCAGATAGTGTAGCCTGAGTAGCCATGTCATGCTGGTGTTACTTTGAAACTTGTTCATGTACCCAAAGATAGGTTTTCCAAAATCAGATCACGATATGTGATTGATTTCCTAGTTGGGCACTAGTATCATAGCAGGTAACCCACAGCTACTGAAGCTGCCATACATACTCACATAGCCAAAAGCCACCTATAAGGAGAGTAGTCTATCAATGTTTTGTACTATGTATTTTTACCTTTGACTGGTGCACAACAGAGATCGGAAGATATACAACAGTACTGTCTATTGGTGATATCACTTGTACACATCACAACTGCTAATGTATATATACTGTGTGATACCTAATGATCACTATCCTATTAATGATAGCTGCAATACTCTGCAATACTATTTGAATAATTCCGAAAAATATTTCATAATCAAATACAATTCTTGCCAGGGAGATACCAGCTGCATAGAAAATTTATTGTAAATAATGTCACCAACTTTTCCATAATTGGGAGTGAAATAACAAAAATGGTCTCTATACCACACTTCATTGTTCTACCTCAGCTAATTTAGTCATCATTGCCTATGCAAACAATGTAAGTATTAAAAATTTAGTAATGGAAGATTATGGATGTGATTATTATGACGATGGTTTCCTTGCTTCTATTTATGTATTACAATTCATCACTCAGTATTAACATGAGAAAATCAGCTGTGTGGCTTGTTGATATTTAATGCTTTGGGATATTCAAATTAAACAATGTACAACCTGTCAATTACATTTATTTTACAATGACACTACAGGTGATGGTAATATTATGATGATGTCAAATTATCAGGACGTAGCATGTACAGAAACTGATATCAAAAGTGTAATGCTCTTTACAGATCAACATTTACACAATATAACGGTTACCTTGTCTCTTATAACACTCAACCTTAATAAAACTGTATTTATGTCCACCACAACTTGTGTAGGTACCAATGTAATAAACATAAATCAAATTAAGGTATATGGTGTAATGCCAACAAAACCAATAATTTTGATCAGGGTAAAAAAACTGTGGTGAACGAGGCTATGGTACCCAACTTGCTAATATGATTCAAATAAGTGACAGTAATTTTATAAACATCATTGGCAGAGACGTTGATTTCTTTGAGATTGAAGTAATCAGTGCAATGTTTATGTCTCGTTACTCAATGTTTTCTATCTTAAATTGCACCTTTTACAATATTGAAACAAAGAACTTGTTGGGAACCCACCAAACAAGTAATACTTTCTACTTTTGGAAACCCAGGATACTTGTCAAAATTCAAAACACATCTTTTAATTTTTTAAGGAGTTATAATAGTATGATTTTCTTGGAAAACATTGAGTTGTTGCAGAAAGGGCCAGTTATTTTCACCAATATTATAACAAGTAATGTGATAATATTCAGTATCAATAGTCAGGTACACTTATCAAATTACAATGAGTTTTCATTCAGTGAAGGGAATAAATGCCTCTCGATCAGATGTATAGTACTTGAAGAAAATACTTTAGTCAACATCACAGCAAGTACATTTTCAACAATTTTTGGTTTAATGTCTTTCTCAATTGTATCATCAGGGAGGTGATGTTTGGTGCTTATTTCAATATGTTAAAAACCATCTTCCAAATAGTTCTGTAATACAAGACAAGTTTCTTTTATCAAAAAAGTACTTAATTATCCTGCAAGACAATAGATATGGTCAAGTGATTTTTAGAATGAAGTTTACGATTTCACATTGTGATTGGATTGATGTTCAGCATTTATGGAATCAGATCCTCATGAAATAAATAAAATGATTGTATGGTATGTTAACAATTCATTCGTGTTTCCAGAAAATCTGAACCTTATCTGTTATTGCATAGATGACCAATACTACGACTATAAGATTGATGAATTTGGACTAATTTATCCTGGACAAACATTCACACTAAGTTTGACAGGTGGAGCAAGGTCTGCTATAATTATGCCAGTCGATGACTACCCCAATAGAGCATGCAAAAGTCACAGCATCAAGGATAAAATTTTGCTAGAACCAAATGTTTGCACCAAGGTAGACTACAACATACTGCATAGTGAAAATAACAGTGAAATATATCTACAAGGAACTATAATGACATCATCACTGTCTCAATCAATCGAAATTAAGTCCAATTGGCAACTCATAGATGCATATCGTATTAGAATTTCTCATTGTCCATTAGGGTTTGCATTAAATGTACCATTGCTAGTGTGTCAGTGTGATCCAAAATTGAAAACAATTGTAATTTCAGTGGACAAGTACAGTTGCAACACTGATAATCAAACAATTTTATGTCCAGCTAGTAGTTGGATCATAGGCACCACAAATACACAACACCTCCATGCCTATCAAGTGTCCTCACAGTGTTCATTTGATTATTGTCTACCTCACTCCTCACACCTTAACCTCTCTCTGATCCTGATTCTCAGTATCAGTTTAATAGGACTGGTGTGTTGTGTGGAAGATGTAAAGAAGGTCTCAGTGCTGTGTTTGGTACTTCTCAGTGTAAACATAGTACTAATAACTATCTATTTCTTCTCTTACTTTTTACCTTAGAAGGTATTGCTGTAATAATATTTCTTTTTATTTCTAACTTTACAGTTGCCGATAGAACATAAATGGACTTATTTTCTATGCCAATATTGTGAGTATTAATAGTGCTTTTCTCTAACTATAGAGCAACCAAATATGTTTTCATACTAATTTTATTGCTGAACGTTGACTTGGGTTTTGAGATATGTTTTTACAATGGTATGGATTACTATGCCAAAATGTGGCTCTAACTGATAATTCCCATTTACCTCATCTTCATTGCTACATTACTCATCATAACACATTGATACTCTACTAGAATACAGAGGCTCACTGCACACAGAGCCCCACCAGTTCTTGCTACACTATTCCTATTGTCCTATACTAAGGTATTACGTACTTTATCCAGTGTTTTGTTCTCTTACTCTACAATAACTAGCCTTCATAACGAAACCACTATACTGGTGTGGTCAGTTGATACAGAAACTAGACTATTTGGGCTGAAATTCAGTTTTCTATTTGCTGCATGTCTTGTCCTATTCTTGATATTACTTCCATTCGGCATAGTTCTAATACTTACTAGGACATTGTCAAAATTTAAATTCATCAACCATTTCAAACCAATACTTGATACATACCAAGGCCCATATAAGGACAGCTTCTATTATTGGACTGGTATACAACTATTATTAAGCTAGGGCAGTGTTTTATGGCATATCAGCTCTTGACAGAAACACTAATATGATGATAGGAATCATTATACTTGGAGCAATGGAATGTGTATATGGAACAAAATTTCCATTTAAAACTAAAGCAAAAAGTTGCCAAGAAATATTACTTCTTTTCAATGTTCAAATCTTCTTTGTCACTTCAATGTACACTACTTCAAATTCTGTTTCAGTAAACACACTAGTTGGTTTAGCTTTGGCACAATTCATGACATTTACATTGTATAGACTAATGCTGCACATCCATTTCACACCACTTGCAAGGCTGAAATTGAATTTGAAATATTTCAGCTTTGCACAATCACCACCAACCTCATCCCCACAATGTCTAGAATTATGTAATGCAATACCAGAAGTTAAGTACAACTACAAGGAATTTCAAGAGCCTCTAATTGGACAAGATGAATAAGTATCAATGTTTGAATTTGCATACATGTGTAGCACTGTTCACCGACCAGCATACAAGAACTGCACTTGCAACATAATTACGTATTTAGCAATATTATAGTAATAAATTGATATCATTATACACAGAATTGACAGAAATACTTTTGGCATATAAATTACAGAGTTTGCAACATTAGTATTGATACCTTTTATTCGATAGTAAATTGTAGTGTTGATTTGATAATGATGGCTTTGCATACTATATACATATATGATAAGAGTAAGACTATACAGTGTACAACACATACATTGATTTAGTTGTTAATATATACAAAAGGTATAGCTAAAGGAAATATTACAGCACAATAGAGAACTAGATATAACATATTATTATATTGAGCATAGTCATATTTGAGTTCCCATGTATAAGAAATCAAGTATATATGCAGTTTTCAATTTAAGACATAGCTAATTTTATATGTTGTCAGCTTACCAACAACATCAAGTAGTAAATGAAAGTAACTGAAACATAAAATATTTATTCAGTAGCATGTGGTCATGGTTATGTGATCTTGAACTATGATCCTGTGGAAGCATTTACATCATGTGTACCATGTAATAGTGAGAAAGTCTCTATACAGATGCGAAAACAGTACAATGAAAATAATATCATCCCTTCAATATACAAAATGTGTTGCATCTGCACACGATAGCCATCAATAATATATATATTCAAAAAACTTGAAGTTAATGTGTCATGTGTTATTTCTTAAAAAATTAGATAGCAGTAACCATAACTAGTTCACAAATTGCAGCAGTTTTCATGTCACAAGGGTGTATATGTAATAGTTATACCATGGCTGCGAGGGATTTTGCTGATATATACACCCAAAGCCCGAGGGCCGCAGGCCCGAGGGCTGTGGGTGTATATGTCAGCAAAATCCCAAGCAGCCATGGTACAAGTGATATATATCACTGGGGCGTACTCACCTAATAGGTGAAAGAACTAACGAGAACTCATCCCATTTGTTTTATACAGTAGCATCTGAAGATCGATTGTGGTTTTAATAGCGTGGGCTAATAGCCATCAAAACGTTGTCCGTACGTTAAAACGTCATTAATACGTTACTATGCTTCAACACGCAATGTTAGAAAACTTGCGATTGTGGGATGGAGTTTATATTGTTATCATTTTTGTACTAAGTTAAGCCAACTAACTTCGCTATTGGGACAGTAAGTAAGTTATTATATTAAGTTAAGTACTTAGAACTGTAAGTTACTAACCTATTTCAACGTAGCAGTAGTAGCTTTGCTGTTCCATGGTCTGTTCAAAGGCTGATATGCGGTGGGTAGAAATACGCATCCACAATCGCCCAAACAATTATTTTGTGCCTTCATTATCCTTTAGTAACAACCAACTACTCTATCTTAGCCTATGTACTAAGCTTAGCAGCCTCTACAAACCTGAGTCCCACAATACAAAGCTCTATGTCACTCAATATAACAAGTCAAAGCGCATCGATTCTTTGAACTGGCTGGGTATCAAAGTCATTGGCAAACCGCTTTCCCATGAGATATTGCCCGGGCAATATGCGAGTTAAACACCGAGCGGCGCCTTTGAACGCCCACGCTAAAGTGGTATATATATATATAATATATATTAGTGTGGATATATACAGTACATATAGGCTATACATATTCCTTCATTTACGTAGTCATTAGAAGCATACCACACAAAAAGAAGTGAATATCCCTACTATACATAGTATGGATATTCACTTCTTTTTGTGTTACAGTAATTTGCTGTCATAATATACCAACTCAAGCTTGTTTCATTACTTTTTATTGGTGCACTATATTCTAGTTGATCCCTACTTTAGCTAGTTTAAAATTCCTAATTTTTTCTTATACTTAGGGTTTATCAAGTATATAGATACCTATTTTTATCTAAAACAACCAGTATCTAGCAAATTCATCATCTCATCCCCTTTTATAATTGGTATTTAGTGGCAATATATAAACACAATTTATAAGTGCTAGCACAACAGTGAAAATTTTGATAAAATTGATGATTCAACCTATTTTTGATGCATTATATATAATTATACAGTAGTTGATTTCTGTAAGACAATTTGAGCTGTGACATAGACCAAGTATGTATTTATAAACAACTATAACTTTTGGTCTAATGGTTCTGATATAATATGCATTACTCACACAGCTATCACATAGGCTTGGCCGCTGTTATATCATTGGTGGCTCTATTGGTAGGTGTGTAGGAGGATTCAGTTCAGTTATTGTTCATGGACTGATCACAGCTGTCATCCAGGACTTTTAAAATAATATATATATAATATACAGTTCTACCCTAAATTCATGTAAGGCTGCCATTGTGGGGTTTCTTAATTTGAAGCCACAAGGATTGATATTTATTGGGCAGCTGGGCCTAAGGAACCCTACATTGTCACACCTGGAGCTAGCACTCAGATGGAAAGTTGGTGTACTAGTGTCTCCTGCATGAGACCCTATATACATGTACATATTCTCCTCCAAAGATTGAACAAGACCTCCACCCTCTTGTATCAATTGGCTTTATTTTAACACACCCACCTTTCTTCAGCCAATTGGGGCAGAGCTGGAAAGGGAAAGTCTTATTAGAGTAATTTCACACTGGTCATGGGCCACTTCTTGTTTGCCCTTACCATGGGTTCTTTTGGTACATGTGTGCAGGAGACAATATTAACAACTATGCTACTCATATGCACTCTTGCATAGGCTACTAGACACCATTCACTTTGTTTAAACTCTGTTATAATTAATCTATTAATTGGCTTCCAACCATGGGGATGTGAAACTGTGTTTCATAACATTTATAAAACAAACAGAGGGCAATAGCCTGCATGATTTTCAAAAACATTTGACAAATCTTATTCAAGTCACTGCTGTGGTTTAACATCAATAAGTTGTTTATGTAAAGTTAATTCTTGACAGGAACATTAAATAAATATGATGCTAGGTAATAATTATGATATCTGGAGCAACGAAATGAATATAGAAGAAAAGTGCTCTTTATAAAAACAACTGAAGGCTATAGAAATTGTTACTTCATTGACTCAATGAGCAGCAACACTGCTTTAAATTCCATTGTAGTAAACACACTAGTTGGTTGGCCTAGCTGTGTGGTTCATCTTACATCTTACCCATAAAGTGATGGACCCTCTGGAAATCACTGACATTGTGCTGAGCTACATTTTAATGTGTACATACACAACAATGTAACAATGAAAGCTTTAAACTTCTCTACAATAGAAAAAATATATATATTAAACTGAAAAAATAACTTCCAATTCTATAGACTATATAAACAATGCCTATTCAAGTATACAATACAAGCATACATTACAAAAGTTTCATTTTACAGATGTTACATTATACATAACAATAGATATTCAGCAACAATTTTCTGTACATCTACATACACTGTATACTAAAAGTATTAAAATCAAATAACCAATTGTAAAGAAATAATAAATATATAGTGATATTAAAGTTATGTGGCTGCTAAACACAGCACACTGCAAACATTTTCAAATTGGTTGCATAATGGAAATACTAAGTGCTTCTCATTCTATTTGTTGTTGTTGTTGTTATTATTGTTGAACGGGCTGTTACCTTAGCAGTGCCAGACTGTTAGGTTAGGCCACAGGCCTTTGAGTATGGATTTCCCATTGGGGGTGCTAAGCTAGGAGCATCTATAGTGGGGGCTGAATAATGCGGCAACTGGTTGATACAACTAGTAGCGAGAAACATACTCAGCATGAACAGCATGCTTTATCTAAAGGGTCTGGGGGCATGCCCTCACAGGAAACTTGAGCAAATTTAGGTTTCTGAGATTGAACTTAGTAATTATATATTGACTGAGACTTATTGAATAAGCATCGTGAGCCACTTGAAATCATTATTTTCTAGTAGTGGTAACTAACTTTCATATAAACGGCATAGCATAAATGCTGCAGTATGGTTTGAGTTCAAAGAAGAAGGTTACGGGTCTAGCTTTGTTCTTTATGGTTTAAAGAATTGATGGTGGATGTTCTATTAGAGTAGTTGACTGTTCTATTAGGGTATTTCGATGTTTAGCAGCTTTTAAACAGTTTTACCCCTTGGATCCCTCTTGTTGATCCCTAGAAGAGATTAGTTCTTCTCTTCTCACTAGCTCTTTCCATGTTTTCATTGCCCATGCATGCTTTATGCACCTGTACTGTACCTTCTACTAACTTTCTAGCTAGCACTAGTAAAATTTTGGAGGGGGGTGCTTCGGCCCCCATGCACCCCCCTAAATCCTCCCTTGTCCATATCCAACTGCAGATTGAGCCCAAAACTCAACTAGTCTTTTCTTAAAAACTGCTACTGAAGGTGTGGAGACTACATCACTAGGTAAGGAGTACCAAAAGTTAACAACTCTGTTGATAGAAATTGTACCTGACAAGGAACCAAGATCAGAACTTGAAGAGTTTGTATTGTTGACCTCTGGTGGTATCTGTACTGCTGAAGGTGAAAACATTGTTGGATCCACATCATAATTAATATATATTCTAAATCTTATAAGTCTCAATTAAATGCCCCTTTGGCACCTACAATACAGAGAGTGTAAGTCTAACTTCAATAAGCAAGTATAATATGGCTGATGGTACATGTTGGATAAAAGCTTAGTAGTATGTTGCTGCACTTTCTCAAGGGGTCAATGTGTCCTTGACTAAGTAGAGAATATGCAATACCCTAGATGCGGCCTAACATACATTTTGTATAAGAAAGTAAACATGTTAGATGATATAAAGCTAAAGGATCTCCCAGTGTTTATATATTCAGATTTTTCCTTTTGGGGGAATCAGGGATTTCGGTGGTGATTGCATGGGTGAAAGTCTGAGCATATGATAGCTAGCTATAGCTACACGTGTCCAAGTTCAAAACCATACAAAAGTTTCCAGACTAGCTAATTGATTTTTGTGATTGGGTGAAACCACAGATCCTAGCTACAGTATAATGGTTGGTATAGTGCTTGATGCTTGCGTACTGCTCATGCACATAAAAAATTATTTCTATTAGTTGTACACTGTTTATGTTAAACAATTTGTGTGAGGCATTGTATTGGCAAGGCACTAGCAATTATCAGATCTGCCGGCGAATATCTTCCAAGAAAAAATTTAAACATAGGCTATATGAGAATTATAGAATTTCTGCAGGGGATTGTTTTTTAGATTACATGTAAGCTTTTGAGAATAAATCTGAGGGTATTTTTCTGCTGGTTGTGCCTCGAGTTGTGCATGCTATTTTGAAGGCAAACTGGCTTAGAAATTTTAATAATTACACTTCACTGCATTTAAGGACAATTTTAAAGTTGAGTGCATGCTTAATCTAAGAAACTGGGATGAGTGGATTCACTGATATTGAGCCATCACTATGTAAGAATTTTGATAGTTGTGTAGCTGTGTAGCTACCCTAGGAAATTTTCAATAATTAGACTACCTGAGACTGACTCTGAGAGCATTTTAAGGCTGTGTATGCATTTTTTAACCTGGGAAATTTTACGTATTAAACTTGAATCTGAGGGCATTTTTGGCAGTTTTGCATGCCACTTTAAAAACAAGTTTAACCCAAGTACACATGTAGTTGTCTTTCACAATTTTAAGGGGAGTCTGAGATTTTAGGAGGGGAAATCCTCCTATATAACAGCCCTAGAATAAATACTGGGATTAATCCAAGTATTTCCATAGCCTTCTGGGGTGGATCTAGGGTTTCAGAAGGGGGTGTTAAGAGGGGCATTATTTTATTATGGGTGGGTAGAAAAGTGACAACTGGATGATACAACTAGCTGTACAGTGTGTGAAGTAAATTCAGCATGTGGAGCATGTTCTATCTCTATGTATCTACAGGGGACCAGAAGAACATTTTGCAAATTTAGCATTCTGAGATTGATTTTGGTAATAATTTGACTGAAAAAATATGTCACTTTGCTTGAGTCAAGAACATGGCATCGTATTATTGTAACCTTATCATAACCTGTTACGTGCATAACATTGTAGTAACCTTACATATTGTTATAACCATGTTACAGTTGAACGTACAAGATTCATGGTATTATTGAAACCTTATTATGTTCATGGCTGTTGTAACCTTATTACATGCATGGCATTGTTGTAACCTTATTACATTGTTTACGTTCATGTAACCTTATTACGTTCATAGGTATTGTTGTAACCTTATGAACATAATAAGGTTACAGTAATACCATGAATCTTGTATGTTCAACTGTAACATGGTTACAACAATACAGTGAGGTTACTACAATATTATGCACACAACAGGTTATGATAAGGTTACAATAATACGATGCCATTTTCTCTGGACAGGATGGTACACACATAAAGTACTAACATAATGCAACGACTATTTCAATGCGGTATCAATAAACTGAAATATTTCACATACCAGCATAGCTAAAATACTGCAATGCTGCACAGTTTCAGAAGTGGTCCACCCGTGGCCTAAACACACCGGGAGACTTCTATTATGTAATACCAGGAACAACAAGCTTTTACTTAACGGAAACAAGAAAGGAGTTTTTAATTTTTTTTTATATTTATTAAGATTTTACAGCACAAGTGCTGAAGGTCTGTAGGACTCCTAGTCCTACAGCCTGTTTAACGTTGTTCATTGCAGTTGTATTGCAAAAAAGAAGAGTTGATTGCAGAGTTTTTCAGTGCAATGACTCTTACTTTAACAATATCAGTATAGCCGGCTTAATAAACTCATATACCAGCACAACTAGAATATTGCAAATGCTGCACAGTTTTGGAAGTGGTCCACCCAGGGCCACCCAGAGAAATTAAGGGGCCCAGGGCAAAGAGTTAAAGTGGGGCCCCAGGGGCAAGGAGGTTTCCATTCTGAATCACAACTTCACCCAAGCTGTAAGTTGATTCAGAAGACAAAAAAAAAAAGTCATTACATGCTAACAATGACAATAGCTACCCATCACCAACCATATCTCCTTATTTTATAAGCTTGCTACACTGCTCCTCTGAAGAATACTGTGACTGCTCTATTAGAGTATTTAGATCTGACTGCTCTATTAGAGTATATCGATCTTTTAAACAGGTATTCAAGGGGCCCTTCAAGGGGCCCTTCATGGGGCCTCCTGGGGGCCCTTCATGGGGCCTCCTGGGGCCCCTTTCAGGCTGGGACCCGAGGCAAAATTCCCCAGTTGCCCCCCTCCCTGTGGGCGGCCCTGGGTCCACCCATGACCTAAACATACCAGGAGACTTCTGCTATGTTATACCAGGAACAGCAAGCTTTTACTTAACGGAAACAAGGAAGGAGTTAATTGCAGTTGTATTGCAAAAAAGGAGTTGATTGCAGACTTTTCAGTGCAATGATTAACAATATCTGTATAGCTTAATAAACTTAGGAGGTTTCATGATCACATGGCACAGCTAAAATATTGAAATACCAGCTACGTAGCTACAGCAAGATTCTATTTAAGGAACCAGTACAGTGTTCACAACTGAAGACTTAAGTTCACTACCAGTACTACCAGAATCAACTTATCCACCTCTACCTGAAATCAGTATTATGGAACATGGTGTTCTTATCTTACTTTCTCAAATAGATCCTCACAAGGCTTGTGGGCCTGACAACATTCCAGCCAAGATTCTGCATGAGTTGGCACAGGAATTGACTCCAATGACCACTCATCTTTTCAAACAGTCTTTAGACACTAGTGTACTGCCAACAGAATGGAAATCTGCTTATGTTACAGTCTTACACCAGTATTCAAGAAAGATAAGAGATCTGATCCATGAAATTGCTGACCTGTTTCTTTGACTTCTATCTTGTGTAAAACATTTGAGCATATTCTAGTTAGTCAGATAATGAAGCACTTGGAAACTCACCAAATATCATGTCCCAACCAGTTTGGATTCAGAACAAAACACTCATGTGAATCGCAGTTACTTCTCACCATACCTGACTTCTCCCAGTTCATGAACAATAGAACCCAGGTTTACATTGGCATTTTAGATTTCTCTAAAGCCTTTGATAAGGTTGCACATTCAAGGCTTGTACAAAAGCTAGAATTCTATGGAATAAGAGGGAAGCCACTGCAATGGATAAATTCATTTCTGTCAATAGAACACAGCAAGTTGTAGTCGAAGGCTCATATTCTACCCCATGCAAAGTTACATCAGGGCTCAGTTCTTGGGCCCACCTTGTTTCTAATTTATATAAATGATCTGGTCACAAACATTCAGAGCACAGTTAGATTATTCGAAGATGATTGGTTGATGTATCACCCAATATTGACTGCCGTCGACCACCAAATACTCCAGGAAGATCTACAAAGGCTTTCTGTCTGGGCTGACAAGTGGAAAATGAAATTTAACATCAATAAATGCTGTATCATGCAACTGTCCAAACAACAGCACAAAAGTGAATTCTTATACTCAATGTCAGGTCAAGTTCTTAAAATCATTGAACAACATTCCTTTCTTGGAGATATCATTGACTATAAACTTTCTTGGAAACCGCATGTTGATATATGTATGTGGCAAAGCAATGAAATTAATTGGAGTTTGAATCATAACTTGCACACTTACTCAAAAGCATTGAAAGAATTAAGCTACAAACAGTTTGTGTTACCAGTACTAGATTATGCTTCATCTATTTGGGATCCTTACCACCAAAATCAAATTAATAAACTTGAAATGATTCAGCATAGAGCAGCTCGCTTTGTATTGAACCAACCTTGGAGAAGAAATGTTAGAGATAGTATTAGTTCATTGTTGTCATCACTTAAGTGGCCAACCTTACAACTTCAAAGAGAGAGCACTCGTCTAATTTTACTTTATAAAATAATCAATAATATCTTACAAATTCCAACAAATTATCTACCAACTCCATCACCAATCACTACCACCAGATCAAGAAATGACATGAAGTTCCTCCATTACCAGCTTACCATAGATTGTTTTAAGTACTCCTTTTTTCCATGCACCATTCCTGAATGGAACCGATTGCCTTGAGATATTGTTCATGCCGATCAATTAGATAGTTTCAAAACTTTACTGAACAGATACTATAATTCATATTTGAAATTGTACTTGTAAAAATTAGCTTCATACCCCAGGTGGGCTCTGCTAATCAAATATATAATAATAAAGCAACAAAGGAGTTGATTGCAGTGTGCCAGTTGTAAAGTTTTTAATGCAATGATTGTTAACATGGCAGCAGTAACGCCATCACTACATTTCATTAGACATTTCATATCTTCGCGTACAGCGTGACACCTTGACTAGCCATGACTATACTGGGAAATCAGCTATGTATTATTTTTGGCTCCTTCAGACAGTTTGTTCATCACAATTACTACTGTACTATAGTGTTGCGAACCTGAACAAGCTGAGAGTGCTCCACGCTACAGTTTATCAGTGAAATTTCCAGGATATTTTGATCTAGTCCCGAGTCAGTAAATGGCTGCTCAGTCCTCTTCTTTTTAAATATGTCAGTCAAGTAAGCGTGCATGGTTTGGTGGGGGTAGATAGCTTTGACGCAGGGCCGTTGAAAGGATTTAGGGGGCCCAGGGCAAATGTGGGGCCCTATAACCCATAATTTTCAATAAAGAAAAACAGACAAAAGGACATTGCAAGAACAAGCATAGCTAACTAGTTGACTACAACTAAAATAAGCAAACTAGCTACTAACTGATAAGCTTATGACAGTTTTAGCATATGAAACATGCTAAGCCAGGGGGTCTGGGGAAATTCCCCCAGGAAATTTTTGAAAATTAGACTCTCTGGGATTAAATATGAAAGTGATTTTAATAATTTATCACAGTATAATTATAATTTATTGGATTGTTGCATTAGGGTGATTGCTGTATTAGGGCATCTCAAGTTTGAATTTTACAGCAAGCTTTCTGCCAAATACATACCACCTAGGAAATTTTTGTACCCTATGCCAGACTGATTGTTAACAGTTACTATAACTGAATATTTGCCTGATTGCTATAATAGGTTGACTGTTCTATTAGAGTATCTCGATCTTATGTAGAAGTCACACTGTATAGGCGCCTTATGCCACTGCTGCACTGGATTGCTATGGATCTCATTGAGCTTGGATGGTATCTTTTATACTGAGGCTTCTTATGTATCTTCGAGTCTACACTACAGGGAAGATTTACAGTGTTGTGAGAGAGAGAACCATCATCGTTTTATTGCCAGCTATATGTGTGGATAAGTAGCTATGGGGCAGCTATACTGTATGAGGCCCCCTTGGGGCCCCTTACAAAGTGGGACCCAGGGCAAATTTCCAGTTGCCCTCCCCCCTATCGGCGGCCCTGCTTTGACGGTCGAAGTGTTTTCCACTCGATCTTCCACCTGCAGGTCGCATGAGCATACAATTACGGAAATACGGAAATTTTAATTTGTTCCAAAATGCGGGTAATATTATTTAAACTGCATGCACTACAAATACATGCAAGCCATATAAACATACACTACTTGTAGCATTGATGTGTACACTTAACTTGGATTAAACCAGTTGTTTCTTCTAGTCAGCCGTAGGTTAGTCAACTGTATAATTATGTGATCGCATGATTCGAATCTGGCTAATTTTTTGTACGAGGTTTGTGTGTGTGCAAACGACCAGTAGTTTGCCTCGTGTTTTGTACTTTAGGTTAGGGCACGGGTCTACAGGTTAGGGCACGCGTCTACTAGTCAGGTTTAGTCTCGCGTAGCTATGCAGACCCTTTTCTTTCTTTTGTGTGGGGTTGGGGAAAGAAAAGGGTCTGGTGAATAGATTGTGGGGATTCTACTGCGCAGCTTCCGGATTGTTTGTGGGTGCGAATGACGTGTTTTGCTAACCATTACATCATTTGCGTCCTGTTGCCATAGATATAAATGCAGTAGCTATGGTAATAGAACGCAAATGATGCAAAGATCAGCAGATCACGCATTATATCTATGGCAACAGGACGCAAATGACGCAACGAATAGCAAAACGTCATTCGCATCCACAAGCAATCCGGAGGCTGCGTAGAATCCCCACAATCTCGGGATAGGCCAACGACGATGCTATACTATGTTCACCAGACCCTTTTCTTTCCCCGCCCCACACACAAAAGAAAGAAAGGGTCTGGCTACGCGTGACTATTAAAGTCAGGTTAGGGAAAACGACCTCGTACAAAAAAAATCGCATGGATCTGCAAGAACCGAGGCAAGAACCCCCTATTAGCTATGTTAGCGCATTTGTCAAATTCCATTTTATTACGTTTTCTTTATCTAGATAGCCAAATAGATCGATGGTCAACCGAAGTTTCAGCTCTATAAGCCAAGAACTTACTAAGTACAAAGTGGCAACAACTACAGGCGCTTAATTAAACGATCATAACTTACAAACGCACTCTTCTACCAAGATGCAACTTACACCATACTGTTCTCCATGAATAGGCGAATCCATTGCTGGGTAAGTTTTGTCTTCCAGGCCTTTCCTATGACCAGGGCAAAGGCAATTTTCTACGTGCGAAAAAAAAACAACCCATCGTGAACCGTTCGTCCAACGCAAGGCAGACTAACGTTCATATCTTCCGTCTCCTTGGGAGTACTGACACGAAACAAAGATTTTGGAACTCTTCTTGCTTTGGGGATCACGATGTTACCAAGGTTTATGCCTTTATCACCTTCCTTCACTGTGAAAGAAGCACTTAGAATTTACTCTTTTTTTTCCGTTTTTTTCGTGTTTTTTTTTGTAACTTCGTAAATACTCCACCCATTGCATTCTACTGTACGTATAAGGCTTGCGTGAATATATTAACCATGGGATTCTTGCAGATCACGTCATATACAATTTAGTATAGTTGTAGATAATTTAGGCAGCAGCTTAGAATATATTGCCTACCAGGTAAATAGGAGTTTACTTTTAATGAGTGTAGATATAGGACAAAAATATAAAACTCATGAAAATTTAGCCATAATAACCAGGAAACAAATTAATTATCCTCTTGCTGTATATGCATCATTGGAAGTAACTATTACAAATTCTGCTCAGATTATTTGTTTACTTTCTGGTCTGAATTTACAGATGTGATGGACTCTTCAGCACCTAAGTATGGGTACCCAGTACCCGGCAAGCAGAACACTACACCACAAGAAGTGATGACGCAAATGTTCTTTGTCCATGATGATAAATGGGAAAGAATTTGCCAATCAGGAGAGTTTGACTATGTCATCATTGGATCTTCTTACTGTGCACTGGGCTTCATTACTAAGGTGGCAGAGAACAATCCTAAGGCAAAACTCCTTGTGCTTGAACAAGGCCAGTATTTCCACCCCACCCATTTTCAAAATCTACCTCCAGCCTATATACGCACATGGAGAGGAGCATCAGAGACTTTTCCCTGGAGCATCTCAGAAAAGACCCACCAAGGAAAGTACATTAAATGGCAACATGGAATGAACAATTTTCTGGGTGGCCGGTCATTGTTTTGGAATGGATGGACTCCTGAACCCACTGATGAAGAGATGGAACACTGGCCTCCAGAAGTTATTGATACTGTCCATAAATACTTTGGTGAAGTCAGAGAGCTACTGAACGTTGTTTCTGCAGATGAAATCTTTGTGACAAGCCACCCTGCAAAACCTGTGTATGGGAAATTACAAAAAGCACTTCAGCTGGCACTCAGCAAAGTCTCAGATAATGTTGACACCATTACCAGAATGATTCCAGGACCACTGGCTGTCAAAAGCAAGAGCCATAGGTAAGGAAAGTTACATACTTTGACAAATGTACTAAGGAAATGTATTGATTAATAGGTACCAAGACTTTGAGAAACATGCAGTCCCAGATAAGCTCTTGGATATAATCCTGAGCTCTGCAGATAAGGCACCATTAAAGATACGCATCAACTGTACCGTAAAGAAAATTCAACAAGATGGAAAAAAGGCAACTGTCCTGGAAACCAGTCAGGGTAACTTCAAGCTTGGTAATGCTAAACTGGTCCTAGCAATGGGCACACTACCTCCTACAACACTGATGCTTAACTCATTCCCAAAGAGCCAGTTTCCACAACTTGTCAACATTGGAAAACGTTACACATGTCACTTCATCACCAATGTTACCGCTCGACTACCACGAAGCATCCTTGATCACAAATCAGAACTTGGTGACTTAGAAATGGCTGCAATTTATATGGCAGGAGTGAGCAAGAAATCTAACCACCAGTTCCATATCCAGATGGCAGCCATAAGTGACACAGATCCTGTCAAAAATGCTAAAGATGTTTTCCAGTTTTATCTTGTCTTTCCTAATGCAGACCAACTGTCAGCTTCCACCAAACACGTAATTATTGCATGTTCCACACTTGGACAGCTGGATCACCACAACAAAGAGAACTGGTACCGACTGAATGATGGTAATGATGTCACTACTAATGCCACTTTACAGAGTGTTACAAACAAAACTGATGAGGAATTATGGGATGCTATGGACGATGCTACATTCCAAGTGATTGAACAGGAGATAGCATCTGGAGAAAACTATGTAGAGTACTGGCACCGTGAAGGGAGTTCTGGCAGCTGGAAGAAGACCAGGCCAACTGCAGAAATGATACGTGGACCAGCCACTGTCCATGAAGCATCCACAATGTGGATGGGAGGAGATGATGATAAAGAGGCACCAGTTTGTCTAGACTATCGTCCCAAAGGAGTGGAGAATGTATACATCACTGGTGCATCTCTGTACCCAACTGGAGCATCCTGGAATCCAACTGGTGTAATGGTGGCCTTAGCTATGCATCTAGGAGATATTCTTGAGCCTAAGAAATAAAAGACAGATTTGAAGAACAAAACTGTATATTTGATTTTAAGATTGTACGAGATTGTTTATGAACACAATAGCTAGTCAACTACTAGCGTATTTGGTAAAAAAAATTAAGTACACAATATATTGTGAAGAAAATCTTTGTAACAGCTGCATTAAACAGCTCATACACAACTTTTACAATGATTTAGAGCAGTGTGTTGACTTGCCATCCTTACAATCCCTTCAAGTAGAACAGGTAAATTTAGCTACACTGCATTGTTTCTGAAATGTTAAAAAAGCTCGATGACCTTAGCTCTCAATACTGAATCAAAATTAATGTTGATGAAATGTTAGATTCTTCTGATAGTGTGCAAAACATGCAAACCTCGTGGCGCTCAGAACACCACAACCTTTGCAATTCTATTTCAGTCCTTTCAGATAAGATAAAGGGTCTGTGTGATCATAATGACCAGTTGCAAAATGAAATAAATACAACTATTTCATCCTTAAACACTGCAATTCAGACCTTACCCTATGTGCACCATTATCAAATCATGCAGAATTTGTTGATGAATATTTAAATAAAGAAAGACGCAAGATGAATCTTGTAATCCTGCCACCTCATCATTTGAACATCAATTGGCAGGGCGGATCTAGGTTTTTTAAAAGGGGGCTAAGCTGAGCAGGGACATAGGTACGTAACTAACCAGACATTAGAAGATATACCAAGCCTTCTCACAAGGCTCTAGTGGTAAGATTCATGTAGTATCCATGGTCAAATTAACTATTCGGAGTAATGACTACATTAGTGTGTGAAAACGCACTAGCATGCCAATTTAGGGCAATGGCGGATCCAGGATGCCCCAAATTCCCCCCCCCCCCCCTCACCTTGTGGAGGAGCCAGTGATTAAAATACTAAACTTTATGTCAGACCAAGATCAGTTTATAAACTAAATATGCAGCATTTATTACAAATTCACCTGAAACCAAAGTCAAACCAGCTGTGAAATAGTCACCCAGTACCTTTGTGCGTACTACGCGTCTCTAAAAATAATTGACATTCAGAGCTTTTAAAACAGCTTTTAAAATTTCACAACCATATGCATCTGCAAAAGGCCAAAATGGCAAAAATGGCAAAAATCAACAGTGAAACACTACTATAAGAGGTGATTATTTGCTGCTTCAAAAATTGAGCAACTAACAAGAATCTGGCTCTCCCCAACCACCTACAACTTAGTCTGTTTGTGCCCCTCCCCTTGCCAGCTCCTGGATCCGCCCCTGTAGGGGGTCTGGAGGGATGCCCCCCAGGAAATTAATTAGGCCCTGTAAAGGTGAATCCGAGAGTGTTTTTAGCAGTTTTCAGTGGAAAATAATGGAATTTTAGATTATATCATTAAATTTCATTAAATCAAGACTGATTGCAGTAATCATTGAGTGGCTATCATGCATGCATGATAATCATCTTTTCATTTGTAGCTACCAAGCATTTAGATATAGCTAGCTAAGCTATATATAGCATTGAGACAATTACTTTTAAAAGTAACTCATTACATATTACTATTATTTGCAACTAAAACTATTTAGTTACAGTTATACCCATAAAATAAAGTAACTATAATAATAAAAAATGAAGTAGGGATCTATGTAATAATGCACCTATCAATGTATTGCCCCACTACCCCCCCTCGGGCATATATGGGGCTATAGTGGGGATTTGACACAGCCGAATGTCAAATGCCCCATAGTAGGGCAAACCTATCGTGTCAAATCCCCACCGTTGGCCCCAGTTGCAGCGCGGGATTTACTCGGGATTTGACATAGCGAAGGAAGTTACAACAAAAAATATTTGGGTGCTTACTGAACGATCGTCAAATGCCCCATAGTGGGGCAGCAGTTTCGTGTCAATTCCCCCTGTAAAGCCCCACTTACGCCTGAGGGGGGGGTGGTGGGGCAATACATTGATAGGTGCATAAAAAGTAGTGAAACAAGATAAGGTATTACAGCATAGCTCGATGGGGAAGTCCCTACTTTGACACTGAGCAAAATTATAGCTAATGTACCAAAATAGGGACTTTCCCATCGAGCTATGCTGTAATACCATCTCTTGTTTCATTACTTTGTAGTGCATAGATCCCTACTTCATTTAAATTTTAAAAAATACTAATTTATTTACTGAGTTTTTTGTTGTAGCTATAGCACAGCTAGTTACAGTGTAACTTGTGAACTAGCTATTAAGTTCCTGTACAGCTTATTAAAGTACGTACTGCCGGTGCCAAAATTGGAAGCACATAGCCATAGGCCTGCATAGCTTACCTCGTAGTAGCCAGTGGCGTCGCTCAGATCTATGACCTGTCTCAGTACGATGGTCCGCGCACCTTGGGTCCGCGTCAAGGGGTAGCCAACGTCTTGGGACTCTCGTACACTATCTGAGAAATCCAATTAGAAATCCATTAAATATTTAGAAATCCCAAATCCCGATTCACGTACAAAATAAGTTATATTATTATTTGTTTTTACTGTGCAGAAATCACAAATGATTATAACGCACAGATATAATTACTTAAGTTGTTACAAAAATTATCCAGGGAAGGGGAATTAATTATATAGGGGGGAAGGGAGTTCCAAAGTTTAATTGCAGAGGGGAAAAAGGAAAATTTATATGAGTCAATGTTTGTCGTCAGTTGCCTGTAGTATCCTTTTCTTAATCGTAAATCATTAGGGGTAAAGTACTCTATTCTCGTTTTCGTCCGTTCATAAGTTCAATTACAGTCGCCACTCTATACAACGTTTCAAATTGACAGTGCAAAAGTACACCTGTGTCTCATCTGAAGTTTACAGCTACTCTCTCAGGTGTCCTTTGCAAAACCTCGAGGTAAAAACGTCACCGTAAAAAGCGAAAATAGAATTATATTGTATTACCAAATATATTTTAAATACAGAAATATTTTTGAAATACTTAAATGTTTGGACTCTCGTACACCATGTTGGGTTTTTGCGTGGGCGCTGGCTACCCCTTGGTCCGCGTTCTATACAACCGCACCGGGCGAATTTTTTTTTTGGAATCACTTTGGACTTAGAACTGAAATTTTCGACATGTGAAATACAAAAAATAACAACAGGAGCCGTATGCGACATAAAGAAGTTATTGTGGTTTCTACCCGGGTTTCTACCAAATCATCGGATAGCTGCACCGTATTCACCCTAGCGTAACGTTCGCTAGCGAATCTCAGGGTTGTAGAGAATAAGGTGATGAGAACAATCGACCACCAAGGTGCGCACTGTGATTATTATTATTATTATTACTATTGTTAATTAGCAAAGCCCACTAGGGGCAACACGCTAATGAGCATTACAATCACATATTATATTATATTACTTACAGCGTTCTTAAATGTTTCAAGATCTATTGTGTCAATGTTAGGAATTTGAAGGGAGTTCCATTGAATAATTGTTCGAGGGAGGAAGGAGTATTTGTACACATCAACTCTTGTTTGCAATTGAGTTAGCTTGAGAGGATGTTGAGCACGGGTGGAGGACACTGGAGTTGGTGACGGTAAGCAATGATCAGGTATTGCTAGTAAGTTCCTGACAATCTTGAATAGGAAGGTGAGTCTAGCAATTGTTCTTCTGTTTTGAAGTGTAGGCCATTCAAGACTGGTTAACATGTCTGTGATGCTATCATGGTTTTGGTTAGATCTGTGCCAGGGTTTGTTCAAAACGAAACGAGCAGCGCAGTGTTGAATCATTTCTAGTTTACTCACTGATACTAGTGTGATGATAGGGGTCCCAGATGGTTGAGCAGTATTCTAATGATGGTAAGAACAATTGTTTGTAGACGTGTTCTTTGATTTCTGATGGTGCATTGTGAAGATTTTTTTTTACAAATCCAAGGAGTCGATTTGCCTTGTTACAGATGTAATTGATGTGAGGATCCCATGATAATTTGTGGTGGAGACGGATTCCAAGGTAATTGTGTTCTAATACTGTAGCCAGTGGAATGTCGGACATTTTGTATGTGAAAGTACTCTTGTTATGGTGTGTTGTTATCTGTAAAATTTTACATTTGGAGATGTTGAATTCCATCATCCAGTCAGTTGCCCATCTTGTCAGTGAGTTTAAATCATCTTGAAGTATTTTATGGTCTTGTGGTGTTTTAATGGTTTTGTAAATAAGGATATCATCTGCAAAAAGACGGATTTCACTTTGGATGTTGGCAATGATGTCATTGATATAAATCAAGAATAGAACTGGTCCAAGAACAGACCCTTGGGGAACACCAGATGTTACATCACAAGTGGATGATTTAGAACCTTCTACTATAACTTGCTGTGTGCGACCATGAAGAAAGGATTCAAGCCAGTGTAATACATTCCCTCTTATTCCATAGTGCCTTAGTTTGTAGAAGAGTCTTGAGTGAGATACTTTATCAAAAGCTTTAGAAAAATCTAGTATTGCAGCATCAACTTGTAAATTTGTGTCTATTTGTTTGGCAATGTCGTTGATGGTGATAAATAATTGTGACTCACAAGAGTGCTTAGACCTAAATCTGAACTGTCTGTCAGAAAGAATATTTTGATCTTCCAGATGCTTTATTATTTGACTTACTATAATGTGTTCCATTGATTTGCATATTACTGATTTTAATGAGATGGGGCGATAGTTTTTTGGGTCAGATTTTTGGCCTTTCTTGAATATTGGACTGACATAGGCATGTTTCCATTGGGATGGTACAGTTCCAGTTTCTAGCGATTGTTTAAATATGTGAGTAAGCATAGGAGAAATTTCAGCTGCTGTTGTCTTTAGTGCAAGTGGATGTATGGAGTCTGGACCAGGAGATTTTGATGGATCACAGTTGGTTAGAATGTTGTAAACTCCTTGTTCAGTGATTTCAAATGCTGGTAGAGATGGATGTAATGAAGGACCTTTGTCAGGAATGGTACTGCTGTCGGTCGTCATCAGTTGTGAATACAGATTTGAAATGATCATTTAAAACAGTTGCCTTTTCAATTGGGCGTATTAAAGCATTGCCATTTTCGGGATGTATTAATGTACCAATGCCATTGTTATCTTGCTTACGGGTTTTCAGGTAGTGCCAAAGAGATTTTCTGTTGTGTGATGATGATACAAGATTTGTCACATATGTTTTGTGCTGGTGTTTAAGTTTAAAGTTTACCTCTTTCTGCAGCAATTTGTATTCGGACCAATCAGTGTCACGATGATAGCGCCTGGCTCGATTATACAGTCTTTGCTTCTTTCGGATTAGCCGTTTCAAAGTGTTAGACATCCATGGTAAGTGAGTTCTAGTACTTGATGTTTTGGTAGGAGTGTGGTCTTCAATAATTTGCTGAAGATTCTGCATAAAAAAGGTCCAGTTTTCTTCCAAGCTTGGAGATGACATGCAATTTAATTCAAAATAGGTATGAGAAAGGTTGCATAGTTTTTCTCTGATTGTGTCCCAATCTGTCAATTTGTAAAGGTAGATTGTTCGAGAAGGTTTCTTCGAAATATGATAGGGAATTTGAATGGTTGCTAATACTGCATCATGATCACTTAACCCTGGTGCTGGATGACAGGATAGTACAGAGTCAGGATGAGTAGTAAACAATAGGTCTAATGTATTATCGGCTCTTGTAGGAAAGGTGACTAGCTGTGACATCTGGGTATCATGTGCTAGTGTAATAAGTTTTTGACGGAAATGACATGAAATATATGATTCAGTTAGAGTACCATGTTCCCAATCAATACCAGGGCAGTTAAAATCACCACCGAGGATGATACGGGCATGAGGATATTTCTGCTTTATGGACACTAAGGAAGATTGCAAGTCCTCAAGAACTGTGTCAGTTGAGTGGGGAGGACAATAAAAGCATCCAACAATGACATCACTGTTTTTACCGACATTTAGATATGTCCAGATATTCAAGCTCGTATTCAAGTGGGCAGGACGACACTGTATAAGCTTACAGTGGAACCTCTGTTAAATCCAGTTTTTATTCAAGTATCTCCAGTTTTTATGAAACTATCGAAATTTCAGCACTTGGCCATTACCAACCAGCCTCCATTGGAAACTACCTGAACTTCATCAAATTTTCCAACCCTACCATAACTATCCCCAAATCTACTGTAAGGAAATGTTTAGATGACGCTGCCTACCAAAGTATTCTAGCCTCTGAGAGGATATTTTTGGCTAGGAATAATAAAGAGTGGCTGGATGTGATTAGTATTACCCTAAAATTTCGGCATCTCTGCACTCCCCATGCATGCTTTGAACACAATGTGCTCTAAATTTCTGCAAGCGCAGGAAAGTTTCTAATTATAAGCGCGCTAATTTTTCGGCACTTGGAGTACTAGTTGACGAAGGTCTCTTGAGTACTGAGGATTCCCAGTGACCTCACACAATATGCTACCTCGATGCTGGATGAAGCACCAAGTGTGAAATTGTTCAGGGAACGTACCCAACGATATCATCGTGTGACATCACTCTGGCTTAGTACCGCCATAGATAGAATATACTACGTATAGTATATAATATCTATGGTACCGCAAAACGATCTTCGTTTCATAACTCTCCTGGCCCCACATCTCCTTGTTACATGATACACCCTCAGATAACGCTTTGTTAAGCCATGGAACACTTCATGCAGCATAAGGTAGCGAGTCTAAGTCCTTGTAGGTTAGGTAATCCTAAGGCTGCAGCACATGTTGCTGTCAGACCTTCAGTGCTGGTCACTGTAAAGCGCTGATAATAAATTATAATAATTTATCACGAGATAGTTTAATAATATTAGCTATTGATTGTGGTTTCTATTTTTTATTACTTGTTGAAATCCTTAATTAGACATTCCAGTATCCGAGATTTTGTAATAAAAAAATTCTCCGTATATTCCCCAATAGGATCGACCCTGGCATAAAATGACAA